>NC_090396.1:47460411-48060411 GCF_036365525.1 Heterodontus francisci
TCTCAGGATTTCTCAAAGCGTTTTACAGCCAATAAAGTACTTTTTTAAAAAAAAAGTGTAGTCACTATTAATGTATGAAGCTTGGCAGCCAATTTGTGCACAGCAGGATACCATAAAAAGCAATGTGATAATGACCAAATGATTGTTTTCTAGTGATGTTGGTGGAGGGATAAATATTGGCCAGGATGCCGGGAGAACTCTCCTCTTCAAAAAGTGCCATGGGATCTTTTACATTTATCTGAGAGGTCAGATGGCACCTTGGTTTAATGTCTCGTCTGAAAGATGGCACCTCCTGTAGTGCAGCTCCCTCAGTACTGCATCAGAGTGGCAGCCTGGATTTGTGCTTAAGTCTCTGGAGTAGGGCTTGAACACACAACTTTCTGACTCAAATATGAGAGTGCGACAACTGGGAGGGAGGGAAGTGGAAGAGGGAGGAATAGTGAAAAGGAGTGACAACAAGGAAAAATAGGAGGAAAAGGCGTCTAGTTGCTGAAAGTTTTAAAAACAACACTGCTCATCCACCTTCTTGATTAACTGGTATTTTGCTGGTACTGACAGCTTGCTGAATAATTCCTTTAAGAACAAAATCATTACAGATAACCAAAGTACAGTAGAAAACTCCATTCCCAAACTATTTATAGTAAGCATGGGATATTTGGTTACACAGTTTGACTATTTTGCATAAAGCATAAATGTATAACACAAAATCATTTTTTCATTTAAAACTGTTTGGGGGAGCTAAGATTTTCAAAATTATGAAGTTTTGACAGGATAGATGGATGGTTTCCATTAGTTGACAAGGGGACATAGATGCAGTATTATCACAGCAAGAACAAAGGACATTGGAACACAATTTTTACACAAGCTCATTAAAGCATGTAAAGCTTTTAGCACAAGTCACTTTTAAGGGAGAGACTAATGTCATTTAAAATGGAATTGGATAAGTGGAAACTGAGATTGCAGTAGATAATTCTAATTGAAGAGTTAGCAGAGGCATGATGGATGGAATGGTTTGTACTGTAGTTTTGATTCTGTAACTCAAGTATATTTGGACTCGTGAATGTCACAAACCAATGAACATATTTCAAGTGCTATGAATGCTTGTACAATCAGGAGGAAGTTCTTTGAGTGAAAAAAAAAATAACTTTGCATGCATCTGTGCCAACAATTCCATTTAAAGTTGTTAAAAGTTATAATATGAATTTTTGTCCCGAGCAATTTGCATTAAGGACAATATTGTATGTACAGAATCCATTCCACATCAATACTTATTTGTAAAAGTGATATATGTAAAAGAACTGGCAGTGTTCATTATGAAAACGTTTCCAAAATGTTCCTCAGATTGCTGTGAAAATCAAATGGTGTAGAGTGCTTCCTGTGTAAATAATTCAACAGACAGTTTCTTAAAATGTTACCATATAATCGTTACCCTGAATGACCCTGATACTTCACAATGCAGTCATTTTAGTTCTGGCAATTACAAGGAAAGATTGAAATGATGGAAGTCTTTGTGGCTGCTTCTAGACATCACACAGCAGTGTGAACAAAATTTAACTTTTTTGTGGCAAATTTGGGCGATTTCTGTATGCTTTCCAAATATGGGGTTGGAAGAAGTTAATTAAGAGATGGAGTATACAGTTTGGCTCACTTGGCAGTTTAGCACTCTCGACTGAGCCAGAAGGTGATGAGTTCAATCCCCAGTCTAGGATTTGAGCACATAGTGTAGGCTAGACCTGTCTAACATGCAGCTGGCAGGCCAAATCCAGCGAGTGAACTCCTTCCATCTGTTCCACAAACCCCGAGTGGACTCTTCTCATTTTTGGTCACTTGTGCATAAAGGCAGTTTCAACATTGGCCCTTTTAAATGTCCCAGGCCAAGACACTGGAAAGGTCGGCTCCAAGATTGTCATGAATCTCCCAATCAGGGAACATGCTTTGCTGGTTCGCCAGACACAGGAAGTTGAGCTGAGCCTGAAGCTTTTCAGTTTGCGTTTTGTTGGCTATGGTGGGAGAAGGAAGAGGAGAGGGAGGCATGGAAGAGAAAGGCAGGTGTGTGGGGGTCTCCTGTGAGGGTGGAACTTATTTTGTGGGGGGGGGGGGGGAATTTCACTCTCACTGTGTATGAGGGGGTTAGGTTTTTCTGCCATATCAAAAACAGCCCACTCATTGATTTTAACACATGTATCCACCCCTAGGACTCAAAAAAGATGCATGCCCCTCGTCTAGGCTGACACTCCAACGCAGTATTGAGCGACCCCTGGACTATTGGAGGTGTCATGTTTCAGATGTGATGTTAAACTGAGACCCCTGTCTGCATCCTCAGCTGGACATATAAGATCCAGTGCCATTTTTTGTTCAGAAGAAGAACTGGAGTTTCTCCCAGTATCCTAAGCCTTAGAAAGATTATTAGATCATTTACCTGCTTTCCTGTTTGCATTTGGCAGCCATGTTTGCCCACATAACCATTTGACATGTCACAAAGTAATTGATTAGCTGTGAAATTTGTTTGAGATGCCCTGAAGTGCTATATAAATGTAAGTTCATTCTAAGAAAAATATAGCAACAAATAATGATTCTATTGTGTTTTGGGTTGAGTGAGCTATGTGTAGGAAAGCTTTATGCCAAGGTTATCCTGGTTGACTTGCATCTGATTTGTAATAGTTCATGATAACAATGAGTTCGACTTCCAGATAAATATGAGCCAAATTTCAGTATTCGGATGCAGTGTTATTGGACAGCCAGTTCTTGCTGAAAAGTGTCTGTCACAGTGGTCTGGTATGCTTTGTTATTAAGATCAGTAGTTTAGGGTTTCTTTAAAAGCTCCATTCTGCTATTTTTGCAGACCAAGGCCAGGATGCCTAAACTTCATGGATTTGATTTCTGGAAGACTACGCTAAATGGTGCTCGATATGTGGTTGCTCCAATGGTGGATCAGAGTGAGCTTGCATGGAGGCTGCTTAGTCGCCGTCATGGTGCCCAGCTCTGTTACACTCCCATGCTTCACGCCCAGGTGTTTGTACGGGATGCAAACTACAGAAAGGAGAACTTATACAATGAGGTGAATGCAGAGGATCGACCACTGGTTGTTCAGGTAATGTATCCAACGTAGCTGTGGCAGGAATGAGGTCAAACCATCTCATTAGCACTTTGAGCTTGGGCGATGATTATATTTCCCCATATCCTTAAATTGTAATGCCATTCTGTTTAATGATAATTGAAAGTGTTACGACCAGGTGAGAAAGGTGTCTAGGGGTCTTTTACTGTCTTCACCTGGTCTTATTGTAACAAGGTTTACTTTTAAACACACTGTGTTTTGAGCTCCCCCTTTGGTGAATTCTTGTTCACAGCTTTCCAATTATAAGGCAAAGAAATGAGCATGCCAGGTTTTCTTAGGTTTAAAGAGGAAAAGTGAAATTTATTAAACTTAAACTCTAATTTGGTTAACGCCTACAGATGCATGCCACACCCCACACTAGCATGAATACACGATATGCACATGCAAATAGAGACAGAAAAGAGAAGAAAAATAAAATGGAGAGGTTTGAGGCAATCTCTGAAGAGGGTTTTTTTTTTACTGTGCTTCAAGCTTGCTGTAGTCCTTGATTGTAGGTAGATCTTGTTTTTTGTTGGGGCCCAGTATTCTTCTTGAACCTTGTTCACTGTAGGAGACTTTTCTCTCTTGGGGTTCATATGTCTTCGATGGTTTCCGAAGCTAGTGAGAGTGAGATAAGAGCAGACAGGAGAGAGGTGTTCTCAGTCCAGGAGCTGACAGCTTTCTGAGTTTTAACCCTGTAGCCAGTTCAAATTCAAAAAACCAACAGCCAGCCAGTCATGTAAGTAAACTGGTCTGATTACTTCTGTGTATTGGGGAAGCAAGGACTGGGTCCCTTGTTCCAACACTGTCTGCCAGCATGCAAATGTCTTTCCAGTCAAGGGCCTGGCAATTCCTTTTGATAGGCCCTCTTTTCTTCCCAGCCGCAATTTGAAGTTTTAATGCTCATGTGGCCAATAATGTGTGCCTCAGTCTTGGCAGGTGGGGGCTTGTCTGCCAAAAGTATTTCTGTAATTTGCAAGTGTGTTAACAGAAAAAAATGAGAACTAAAATATGCCAGGAAGCGCAGCACTGAAAGTCAAAAGGTACATCTAATACTTTGACAGAAAAGTCCTCAACCGAGTTGTACCACATTTTATTGTCTCCTTAATATGTATCCCCAGTCACTGTTCCTGTCTTGTATCCTATTTGCATTGAGCTAACTTTCATACAGCTAATTTACGATAATCCCATAATCCCACGATACTTCCATTCAACATACACCTTTTGCTTCCTTGCTCACATAGTAATTGGTTTATACTTTATCCACTTCAGTTGCATCAGTTATCAATTAGCTCAGTTACCTAAAACATCTAAATCTTAAAATTGGTTGGATTGTTTGTTATTAGCCCTGCAAATATCATGTTGATATCCACAGGAAGATTTTTCTTATTAATGCGTGTTAATCCCTGCTTCATCTCTGGAGTACCCTGCTTGTGATCTTTTTCCAGCCCGAAAAATTTGACAGTCGTTTGAGGCCAATTTTCTATCCAGTGTCACACTACATCTTTTTGGTGGCTCCTTAATTTTGCCATTGAACACCAACATTGAATCTATAAAAGTTTATCAAAAATTTGGTGTTCAACAAATGCCCACAATGTTAATCGTATCTTCAAAAAAAGCTCCAAGTTAAACATGACATTCTTCTGTCAGTCCTATAACAAGTTTTGCTTTTTGGAGTGCTCAGATCTTTAAATAGTCTTAATCTTTTTCCCTAAAAGGATAACAAACTTTACTGTTCTGTAGTTTGCAGGTCTCTTGACCCTTATCTAGTCATTTTGGTTCTCAGGAGTTACTCTGAAACTTAGCAAACTTACAAAATGCCTTACAAAGACCTTTTAGGGGGAAGAATTTCCTGTTTTTGCTTATGGATTCAGTTGGATCGCCTGAGTGCAGCAGAGGGAGGAAAATTGGGCAGGAGGAATGCACATCTGTAATGGAGCCCTGTTTTAGGTGCTGCATCTAGATCATCCAATAGCCCCAAGTGCAATAACAGAAATCGGCCACTGTGCAATTTGGAGGTTTATTGCTTACCTTTATTGTGCTGTGATTTTGACTCATTTTTTTTGTTCCAGTTCTGTGCGAATGACCCAGAAGTGTTTGTCCAAGCCTGTCTGCTAGCTCAGGACTACTGCAATGCCATCGATCTGAACTTGGGTTGTCCACAGATGATTGCAAAACGAGGTAGCACAGTTTTTTTTCTATTTTTTGATGAGGTAACTGACATTGATACTGAGATAATGTAAATAATTACTGACTATCCAGGCAATGGAATCACCACGTCTGAGATCCAGAATATGAGAAGTTGTTGGTTGAACTGACAGTACCTTTGTACTTATCTTAATACTGGTTGACCTGTAATGGAACTGAAATGTTTTAAAAAATGATCAAAATGTTCCAATAAATAATTAACTTCCTTTAAATTGTAAATTTTGTTTGAGGATGTGTGCTAGCCAATAAAAATCAGCTGCATTACATAAATGTTGAAGTTTAATCATTAAAAGCTATGTTAAAGATAAAATGTGCTTTTTTGAGGTGCTAATATATGAAGTAGTTTACTTAGTTTAAAATTGTACTTGCATATTTTCCTTATTTAAATACTGCATCTGAGAGTTGAGCACTAGAACATCAGGTATATTGCAAGTTATTAATTTTATAAACCATGTGAACAAAGATTGAATGGTGATGACTATGGCCCCATTCCTGGCATTTTAATCTTGAAACAGTATAGATTTTCTGGTCTGGTAATACCGAAGATTTAATGACCGGTGTCAGTCAGTAAAAACATTGAATTTGAAGAATATCAATGCATAGAGCTGGTTATTAAGTGAGAACTTTGTACACATTAACAGTTGAGTCTTGCCCTAGAATGATGTGCTGCACCATTTGTACTTAACTATGCTGAATGGTTTGAGTCAAGTGAGTAGCTTTCGTGCATTGTATTAACATAGTAACAGTAGTGTCTTGTTAGCTTTCTACAAAAATAAGACAGTTTTACAATATAGAATCCTGAAATTAAAATGACTTCTTTTCCAATTAATATGCATATATCTGCAGTCCTGGGATTGGGGCACCATCTAGTGTGCAATGATGGTAGTGCAGTTTATGGTGAAATATATTTGCAAATAATCTTACAAATCAAGGAAACAAATTTGTTCCAAATATATTCATTACGATATTTTCATAAGCTGAAAACAGTTATGAACTACAAATTACTTATCCATGTGACTGAAATAACTAAATATATATTTTGAATTTGGCAAGACAGTTATATAAAAGGGCAGCATTTGAGTGTTTGGTGGGATGTAAGTAACCTAGGATAAAACTCGCGACATGATGTTGAGATGTTAATTATCATCTGATGACCTTCGTGTGTTTTCTTTTACATCTATCTTAAAGCAATACCTAAACGGAAATGCAAGCTCTTTTAATTTGCTGTTTACAACCCGTTGCCCTGTAACACATGTTTGTTACATATGAGAACGTGAATTTGGGGGGGGAGGAAGAAATCAATTCCAGAATCACTTAAAGAAAAAAGGCCTGTGGGATGAAGTGGTCTGAAGTTCATACAGTTACAGCACTTATCACTGCTGGGTCTGGAATTCCTGACTGAGTTGTGGGAATTTGTGGGTGACATGCTTAGGATATTCCATCCATTTACATTACTGGGTGGAAAGACCTGCAGTTTTCCAGTGGGAGCTCTGCTGTGTGTGAGGATCATGTCTTTGGCAAGGAGCCTCGGAAAGTTCTGCCCTTTGAGTCTACCTCAATATGAACCCTACTTTTATCGAGTAGAAGTCATTTTGTAGGCAGCTGTCCAGGCTAAGTATAATTAAACACTTCTGTGTGATTGATCTGTTCACAGGGCACTATGGAGCATTTCTACAGGAAGAATGGAACCTACTACACAAAATGCGTGAGTAGTTAATTGGTTATTGAAACAAAACATTCTGTACAGGATCTGTTCAATTTCTTGGAGCTGAGTTATATATGTTTTAGTATTTGGTATTATATGGGAAATGCTAATGTGGGTGGAGGGTGCTGACAAATTTTCTCTACTATAGCATTTGTCCCCTCTGTGCAGTGTGCTGCAAATGGAAAATGTAAGGGCAATTGCGTGAAGAATCTTTATGCAGGGAGAACTGTGAAATTACCGTTATCATGTGTTTTGCATGGACCCTGCAGATTCAAGCTGTTTAATTGCAGCAGGCTTTTTTAAAATTCGTTCAAGGGGATGTGGGCGTCACTGGCAAGACCATCCCTAATTGCCCTTGAGAAGGTGGTGGTGAGCTGCTGCCTTGAGCCACTGCAATCTATTTGGTGTCTGTACACCCACAGTGCTATTAGGTAGGGAATTCCAAGATTCTGATCCAGCTGTTTCCAATAATTCAGAAATATGCACTGCACTGTCCAGTTCACAAGCCATATAATTCCAAGCTTGGCCACAGGAGAAGTGCCAGGGGACTGGAGGACAGCGAATGTGGTACTATTATTCAAGAAGGGTAGTAGGGATAAACCAGGTAATTACAGGCCAGTGAGTCTAACATCAGTGGTAGGGAAATTATTGGAAAAAATTCTGAGGGGCAGGATTAATCTCCACTTGGAGAGGCAGGGATTAATCAAGGATAGTTAGCATGGCTTTGTCAGGGGGAGATCATGTCTAACAAATTTGTTTGAATTTTTCGAGGAGGTGACTAGATGTGTAGATGAGGGTAAAGCAGTTGATGTAGTCTGCATGGACTTCAGAAAGGCTTTTGATAAGGTTTCGCATGGGAGCTTGGTCAAGAAGGTAAGAGCCTATGGGATCCAGGGCAATTTGGCAAATTGGATACAAAATTGGCTTAGGGGCAGGAGGCAGAGGGTGATGATCGAGGGTTGTTTTTGCGAGTGGAAACCTGTGACCAGTGGTGTACCGCAGGGATCGGTGCTGGGACCCTTGCTGTTTGTAGTATACATTAATGATTTAGATGTGAATATAGGAGGTATGATCAGTAAGTTCGCAGATGACATGAAAATTGGTGGTGTCGTAAATAGTGAGGAGGAAAGACTTAGATTACAGGATGATATAGATGGGCTGGTGAGATGGGCAGAGCAGTGGCAAATGGAATTTAATCCTGAGAAGTGAGAGGGGATGCATTTTGGGAGGACTAACAAGGCAAGGGAATATACAATGGGTGGTAGGACCCTAGGAAGTACAGAGGGACCGTGGTGTCCTTGTCCATAGATCACTGAAGGCAGCATCATAGGTAAATAAGGTGGTTAGGAAGGCATATGGGATACTTGCCTTTATTAACCAAGACATAGAATATAAGAGCAGGGAGGTTATGATGGTGCTGTATAAAATGCTAGTTAGGCCACAGCTGGAGTACTGTGGACAGTTCTGGTCACCACACTATAGGAAGAATGTGATTGCACTGGAGAGGGTGCAGAGGAGATTCACCAGGATGTTGCCTGGGCTGGAGCATTTCAGCTATGAAGAGAGACTGAAAAGGCTCGGGTTGTTTTCTTTAGAGCAGAGAAGGCTGAGGGGGGACCTGATTGAGGTATACAAAATTATGAGGGGCATAGATAGGAAGAAACTTTTTCCCTTTGTGGAGGTGTCAATAACCAGGTGACATAGATTTTACGTAAGGGGGAGGAGGTTTAGAGGGGATTTGAGGAAAACGTTTTTCACCCAGAGGGTGGTTGGAATCTAGAACACACTGCCTGAAGGGGTGGTAGAGGCAGGAACCCTCACAACATTTAAGAAGTATTTAGATGAGCACTTGAAACGCCATAGCATACAAGGCTACAGGTCAAGTGCTGGAAAATGGGATTAGAATAGATAGGCTTGATGGCAGGTGCGGACACGGTGGGCCGAAGGGCCTGTTTCTGTGCTGTATAATTCTATGACTCTATGACACAATTAGTAAACGGCATGGGAAGGGGGAGTGAAGAGAGGGCAGGAGCAAGGAAAGGGCAGTGATGTGCACAAAACAAAAGATTGCAATTTAGCTGGCTTAATGGCAAAATACATTGATCTGCTAATGTATTGCAGAGTGGTAGGACAGTTTTAAAGATACGTAGGTGTCAGCCGTGGCTCAGTTGGAGCACTCTCACTTCTGAGTCACAAGGTTGTGGGCTCAAGTCCCACTTGAGACCTGAGAATAAAAATCTAGGCTGACGCGCCAGTGCAGTACTGAGCGAGTGTTGCACTGTCAGAGGTGCCGCCTCTTGGGTGGAATGTTAAACCAAGGCTCCGTCTGCTCTCTTAAGGTGGATATAAACAATCCCATGGCACTGTTTTGAAGAAGAGCTGGGGGGAGGGGGGGGGTGGTTATCCCTGATGTCCTGGCCAATGTCTATCCCTCAACATCACAAAAAACAGATTATCTGGTCATTATTACATTTCCGTTTGTGGGAGCTTGCTGTGTGCAAATTGGCTGATGTATTTCCTACATGACAACAGTGTCTACACTGTAAAAAGTACTTCATTGGCAGTAAAGCCTTAGGGACATCCTGAGGTCGTGGAAGGCGCTATATAAATGCAAGTCTTTCTTTTTTGTCTCCATATGACAAGTTCCTGATTTTAGCAGGAAACTTGGGAAATGCGCTGAGTAAAAACAGATTCATCACCAGAAAAAGAGAACCGAAACTAGTGGGTGTGCCACCCTGGTGCACTTAGCATTACAGAGTAAGTTGCTTGCTTATCTCAAAGAATGTAAATAGAGGTAGGACCAAATGAGAAAAATGTATTCATTATGTTTAATTTACACTCCTTTCTCAGTTTCTGAGGCACATAAGAGAATCTCTGTTCCCATCACATGCAAAATCCGGGTTTTCCCAGAAGTCAGTAAAACTGTACAATATGCAAAGATGCTGGAGAAAGCAGGTTGCCAGGTAAATAAAGACAACCATATTTTGATTCCTTACCATCCTGATTGTGGTGGAGGTTTTAATTCTGTAAAAATGGAATTGTCTCTCATATGTTCATCACCTATATTCGGGTGATTATAATTCTAAAGGTTTTCTAAATTCTAATTCAGCTTGGAATAGTGTTCTTACGCGAGTAAGAAAATTTGGTTTCAAATAAATTTCAAATAATGTGGCCAGAGTTCCTGTGCTTCAAGCATTCCCTTTCAGAAAACTGATATTCAAATGTAACGAATCCTATTACAACCAACAGAACCACAAAATCTTTCATGTGATAAAGATAAATGCTTGTCCAGGTTCAGTTCAATTCCTCATTGTTAGAGTTAAACAAAAGAAGAATTATGTCACTTGCCACACAACTGATGTTGACTTTAATGCTTGCCAAATGTTATAGTTTCAAAATTACATATACAAACGAGACATCTCTAATCTGTTTCAGCTGCTAACTGTTCACGGTCGTACCAAGGAACAAAAGGGGCCTCTGACTGGTGTAGCTGACTGGGAACACATAAAAGCTGTGAGGTAAGAAGTGAATACTACTGGGCACTATACAAAATAATAGGTGAGAAGTGTAGCGTTGGTCTAAATCCTGTCAATGAATTCTTTACATCTTTATCATAAACAAAGAGAGTGAAAGAATGCAGTTAGGAGTGAAATCTTGGCTTATTTGTGGTCATGTTATTGAAGTGCCACATTTAAAATAATAGCAAATTTTGTTTTGTTCATGTTCACATGAAGTTAAAGATAAGTGATTTCATTCGTGTGAAAATTCTGAATTTTGGATTTCAACATGACCAGCATTATGTACATGCCTCTCATATCATCTTTAGTTCTCTAATGCTATTAGATGACCATGGTTGTGTATTTTAATTTTTTTTTATGGTACTATTTTCCCCATATAAATCACCTCACCTTTGGGAAGGAACAATAGCTCCGAAGGCAACTGCAAGAGCAGTGCTAACCTCTTCTAGCCCATTCTTATTCACATTCACACAATACCCTTCACTTTCCCTTTCTCTGTCTCCCTGTGAGGAAGTGGTCTTACAGCTGATCATAACAACTTAACCCTGTGAAAGAAACCAATCTTAAGTATGCAGGATTCTACGAGGGACTGATGCCACCCATACAACAACTCAAGCTCTTCCATCAATAATGATTACCAGTTCATTGCTAATTTCTATTGCCCTGTTGACCTTCCCTCCACAGCACTTGTGTACTCCGTGTGGTTTTTTTTGTAGCTTCCTCTTAGACGTCATTTGATCCTAATGGCCTTAGAACACAAGGGGACGATGATGTAGCGGTAAAAATGTTACCGTGCCAGTAATCCAGAGGCCCAGGCTAATGGTATGGGGACACAAGTTCAGATCCCACCACAGCAGCTGATGGAATTTAAATTCAATTAATTAATAAATCTGGAATGAATAAGCTAGTCTCTGTAACGGTGACCGTGAAACTATACGATTGTCGTAAAAACCCATCTGGTTCACTAAAGTCCTTTAGTGAGGGAAATCTGTCGTCCTTACCTGGCCTACATGTGACTCCAGCCCCACAGCAATGTGGTTGACTTTTAACTGTCCTCTGCAATGGCCTAGCAAGCCACTTAGTTGTACCAAACCACTACAACAAAGTTGAAAAGGAATAAAATCAGATGGAACACCCGGCATTGACTCAGGCACCAGACACGACAACAGCACACCCTGCCAATTCGATCTTGCAGAGTCCTCCTTACTAACATCTGGGAGCTTGTGCCAAAATTGAGAGAGCTGTCCCACAGACTAGTCAAGCAACAGCCTGACATAGTCATACTCACAGAATCATACTTTACAGCCAATATCCCAGATTCCACCATCACCATTCCTGGGTATGTCCCGCCCACCAGAGGAGGCAGCTCAGTCAGGAGGGAGTTGCCCTGGGAGTCCTCAACATTGACTGCAGACCCCATGAAGTCTCATGGCATCAGGTCAAACATGGGCAAGGAAACCTTCTGCTAATTACTACCTATCACTCCCCTCAGCTGATGAATCAGTACTCCTCCAAGTTGAACACCACTTTGAGGAAGCCCTGAAGGTAGCAAGGACACAGAATGTACTCTGGGTGGATGACCTTCAATGTCCACCAATGCTCGACAGCACCACTACCGAGTCCTGAAGGATATATCTGCCAGACTGGGCCTGCAGCAGGTGATGAGGTAACCAACAAGAGGGGAAAACCTACTTGACCTTATTCTCACCAATCTACCTGTCACAGATGCATCTGTCCATGACAGTATTGGTAGGAGTAACCACTATACAGTCCTTGAGGAGACAAAGTACTGTCTTCTCATTGAGGATGCTGTTCATTGTGTTGTGTGACACTACAACCCTGCTAAATGGGATAGATTCAGAACAGATCTAGCAGCACAAAACTGGGCATCCATGAGGCGCTGTGGGCCATCAGCTGCAGCAGAATTGTATTCAACCACAATCTGTAACTTCATGGCCTGGCATATCCCTCACTCTACCATTACCACCAAGCTTGATCCCCAAGGGGATCAACCCTGGTTCAATGAGTAGTGCAGGAGAGCATGTCAGGAGCAGCACCAGGCATACCTAAAGTTGAGGTGCCAACCTGTGAAGCTACAACGCAGGATTACTTGCATGCCAAACAGCGAAAGCAGTGTGCGATAGAGCTAAGTGATCCCACAACCACAGATCAGATCAAAGCTCTGCAGTCCTGCCGCATCCCGTTGTGAATGATGCTGGACAATTGAACAACTGCAGGAGGAGGCTCCACAAACATCTCCATCCTCAAAGATGGCAGATCCCAGAACATCAGTGCAAAAGACAAGGCTGAAGCATTTGCAACCACCTTCCGCCAAAAGTGGCGAGAGGTCACCAACATCACAGATGCCAGTCTACAGCCAATTCGATTCACTCTACATGATAAGAAACAGCTGAAGGCACTGGATATTGCAAAGGCTATGGGCCCTGACAACATCCCAGCAGGAGTGCTGAAGACGTGTACTCCGAACTAGCCACTTCCCTAGCCAAGCTGTTCCAGTACAACTACAACACTGGCATCCACCTGACAACGTGGTAAATTGCTCAGGTATGTTCTGTCCATAAAAAGCAGGACCAATCCAGTCCGGCCGATTACCACCCAATCAGTCTACTCTCAATCATCAATAAAGTGATGGAAGATGTCATCCACAGGCTAGCAAGTGGCAGCTGGACAGCAGCAACCTGCTGCCTGATGCTCAGTTTGGGTTCTGCCAGGGCCACTCAGCTTCTGACTTCATTACAGCCTTGGTCCAAACATGGGCATAAGGGCTGAATTACAGAGGTGAATTGAGAGTGACTGCCCTTGACTTCAGGGCAGCATTTGACCGAGTGTGGCATCAAGGAGCCCGTGCAAGATTGACGTCAGTGGGAATTGGGGCAAACTCTCCACTCGGAGTCATACCCAGCACAAAGGAAGATGGTTGTGATTGTTGGAGGCCAATCATCTCATCCCCAAGGCAACACTGCAGGAGTTTCTCAGGGTAGTGTCCTAGGTCCAACCATCTCCAGTTGCTTCATCAATGATCTTCCCTCCATCATAAGGTCAAAAGTGGGAATGTTTGCACGGTGTTCAGTACCATTCACGACTCCTCACATACTGAAGTAGTCCATGTCCGTATGCAGCAAGACCTGGACAATATTCCGACATGGGCTGATAAACATTCGCGCCACACAAGTGCCAGACAATGACCATCTCCAGAAAGAGAGAATTTAACCATCTCCCGTTGACATTCAGCAGCATTGCCATCGCTGGTCCCTGGCCATCAACATCCTAGGGGTTACCATTGACCAGAAATGTAATTGGACCAGCCATATAAATACTGTGGCCACAAGGGCAAGTCAGAGGCTGGGACTTCTGTGGCGAGTAACTCACCACCTGACTCCATCAAGCCTGCCCATCATCTCCAAGGCACAAGTCAGGACTGTGATGTAATACTCTCTACTTGCCTCGATGAATGCAGCTCCAACAACACTCGAGAAGCTTGACACTATCCAAGATAAAACATTCCGCTTGATCGGCACCCCATCCACTACCTTAAACATTCATTCTCTCCAGCACTGGCACATAGTGCAGCAGTGTGTAGCATATACAAGATGCACTGCAGCAATTCGCCAAGCCTCCTTTGACAGCACCTTCCAAGCCCGTAACCTTTTCCACCTAGAAGGACAAGCAGAGCAGGTGCATGGCAACACCACCTGCAAGTTTCCCTCCAAGCCACCCTGACTTGGAACCATATCGTTCCTTCATTGTTGCTGGGTCAAAATCCTGGAACTCGCTTCCTAACAATACTGTGGGTGTACCTACACCAGACGGACAGCAGCAGTCAAGAAGGCAGCGCACCACAACTTCCTCAAGGGCAATTAGGGATGGGCAAAAGCTGCTGGCCTTGCCAGCAACACCCACAGCCCATGAAAGAATTTTTTAAAAAGGTTGGAATATGAAGCTCCTCTAATATCCCTCTGCCATCCACCACTTTATATAGCTCCTAAAGTTTCATGCCAAATTAATACTAATTGGAAATTCCCCATATATACACAAAACTTGAAAGAGTCCAGTCAGCATATTATTTAACATGTGGAGCAATCACATCACACTTGCAAGTTTGTCACTTGGTCCATTCACAAGCATTGGATCCTGGAAGCCCACGGTGGCTCCTAAGTTTTGCCTTATTCCTTTTATCATTGCATCTCCTTTACGGGAGTGACATTACATTAACAAAAACAATCTTTGATATGTTGGAGATATGGTCAGAGAAAAATGAAAAGGATGATTCCAAGAGTCAAAGGCATTTCTAAGGTGAAACTTGCAAACCTAAAGTTTATAAAAACAGAAAATTCTGGAAATACTCAGCAGGTCTGGCAGCATCTGTGGAGAGAGAAGCAGCTTTAACATTTAGGTCGATGACCTTTCTGTTTTTATTTCGGATTTGCACCATCCACAGTATTTTACTTTTGTAAACCTGAAGCTTACATTGGCAGTAAAGATTATTGTAATAGGGAAAGAACATTATGCATTTTTAAAAAGAAAACTGAGGGATTTCAATACATGTAGAAGCAGGCTATTTGATTTGGACTGTGAGCATAGAGCTAGAGAACACAGGTCTTAGAATTAATTAACCGCAACTAAAACTAGACATTAGGAGAGCAGTAGATTTGTAAAATAAACTCCCAGTAAAAGCATTTCATGCTGTCAATTCAATTCTTCATTAAAGATGTATGTTTCTCACATTGTGCTGCATAGTATTGTCTTCTAACAAGACACTGCAGCAGGATTTTTGACAATTTTTGATCTTAATATAAAGTTTCATATATGCAAGTAAATATAGACCCTACAATTGATCTTATTCAACTGCACAAATAATTAACTACAAGTTTGATAACTAAAGATTTTGATAACTAAATGAAATATGCTGTTTAATGCAGGAAAGAAGTGAGTATCCCTGTTTTTGCAAATGGCAACATCCAGTACCTGAGCGACGTAGAGCGGTGCATTCAGGAAACAGACGTACAAGGTGTAATGAGTGCAGGTATGTTACCAAAGCAAATTTACTTTAGCTAGTTTCTAGTTAACCTGATGGATTTTGGTTTATATTTTTTCCTTTTTGCTACAATATATCTATATATATATATATATAAAATCTTGTGTTTGTATACATTTCCCATCAATGAAACCTTACTTCCCATTGGCAACTTTTCGCATTATGAATTGCTATCGTCATGTTTTTAATGGAAATTGACTCTGTAAACTTGTCATGCTGCAATTGCACCCTCCAGTTACTGCACTGTAGCACCTCAATTTTGTATTTCCAAACTCAGCCTGTACTACAGAGAAACTTCTATTTTCTAACTGCTGTAAGTTTTGCTACTTAACCATAAACTGTATAAAATCAAAGTGTAATACAAAATAAGGGCAGAATATATGACTGAAATAGGGATTGAATTACCTCTGTGCAGTCTGGTCCAATTATTCCCCCACTATCTAATCCCATTTCACTGGAAGACTACACTTGATCTTCACTTCCCATGTGTAATGCCATGGACATTGATAAATATTTAGAAAGAAACAAAGGAATGATGGTTTTCAGGAGCATCAAGGAGAATTTTCATATGCAAACTGTACCCTATATTGAAAAAAATTGGGTTCTTGCCAACCATTTAATATGCACACTTATTTTCATTCCCCACCAAATGCTTCAGCTGTCAAAGGAATTGTTGGGTAATCTATTCTCCAATCAGTCACCAAGTGTCCAGGGTATGCTGCATCTGATTTTTGCCTCACTTCTGCAGGAGACATTGGTCGCCCAGTCCTTCCCCACACAGCACAGTCCCAATTGAAAACTGAGCCGACTCGAAAAATCAGATATCTTGTGTGTTAGCTACCGTTGGTGGAGCATTGAGACATTTTCTAAAACAATAACAAACTAATAAAAGCATACATCTTCACTAAAATAATAAAAGTTTAATTTATTTTCTGAATAGGGTAACAACGCAGTTTGAGACTTGTGACTGTCTGTTGGTTGATAAGACAGAACAAATGAGGACAAAGGTTTTTTTTTAAAACTCAGTTTAAGACCCCACAAAAAGAGCAGGCAGAGATCTCCTGCTAGGCCATGGCTAAAGTGTACTTTAAACATTTAAAAAAAAAATCATCCTTCTTCCCCATGAAGTACTCTCCACATAGATAATGAGTGCAAACCTATATACTATTACTCCATGCCATAATTACCTAGAATATACAGTGCAGAAACAGCCCATTCAGGCCAACCAAATGGATATTTATGCTTCACTCAAGCCTCCTTCCATCCTTCCTCATTGGTATGTCAAAGTATATCACTGCACTGTGGTATTGAATCACCAGAAATATCTTTGGTAACCAAAGCAAATAGAAGCTAAAATATACATTTGCTTACCAGTAAAATAGCTTGCATTTAGCTGAAATGTAACCCCATAGAGCAAGTAAGTTAGTACAGGGCAGAATTACACACACATTTTATTAATTAATTCACAAATACTAGTATAAACTATTTCATAATCTTCACTAAAGGTATGGTTTTAAGGAACTTGAATTAGTGAGGAGAGAAGAACCAAGATGAAGAGGTTTTGGTAGGAATTTCCAGCAATTGGGCCAGGTGGCTGAAAAGTATAAAAGTTTTTTGCTGCTGCATACTTGCAAAAGTATGCAAGCTGGTTTTAAATAATTAGAGGTGAAAGAATTGGCAGTAACTTTTTTAAATAGTGCTATTTATTTGTTTTTGTAATTTTTAAAAAATGTCCAGTGGAGGGAGATGTTGTCAAAAGAAATCCAGATCTTGAGAGATGTTTATTTTTGAAAAGGATTTATGAATCTGTATTTCTTCAAAACCAATTTTAACCTGATAAGTTTTCTAGTTTAATAATGTTCTTTAACACACACTTATTTATTTGCATTTCTGGCATTAGATTTCAGTCCAGTAATAGTCTTGTCACAACTGTGCTTCTGTTGGCTACCTCCCCCAGTGAAATCAAATGGAACTTCAGAAATCCACCTGCTTGTAACATTGGGTTACTATTGAATGTAAAGTTAATTGCCAGTTCATTATGTGCCTTTTTTAGTTCCCTTTGTATTCCTGTAATCCATACCATTTTATAGAATCTTGAATTGTTTGGTAAGAGCACAGGATGCTCACAGGACTTTCCAGATTTGAGAAGTTATTGTTTGATATATCCTTTTTAAATGATACAGGTTTGAATCCTCACCAGTTCCATTGTCAGCATGGATGTTTGGTCATAATGTCCAATGTGCTTGCATTTTTCCTGTAGTGCATCTTTATGCAGTTTAGCACAATGAGGACAATCCATAGCGAGAACAAGGGAAGCATTGTAGCAGCAGTTTCTGTTAATTGGAACCCATTGAGTGAGTCGACAAAGACCTGGCAAATGGAGTATAATGTGGGAAAGTTTGAAATTGTCCACTTTGGCAGGAAGGATAAAAAAGAAGCATATTATCTAAATGGTGAAAGATTGCAGAGGTCTCAGATGCAGAGGGATCTGGGTGTCTAGTGCACGAATCGCAAAAGGTTAATATGCAGGTGCAGCACATAATTAGGAAAACTAATAGAATGTTATCGTTTATCACGAGCGGAGTTGAATACGAAAGTAGGGAGGTTATGCTTCAGCTATACAAGGCATTGGTGAAACCACATCTGGAGTACTGTGTACGGTACTGGTCTCCTTATTTAAGGAAGGGTGTAAATGCGTTGGAGGCAGTACGGAGAAGGTTAACTAGAGCAATACCAGGAATGGACAGGCTGTCTTACGAGGAAAGATTGGACAGGCTAGGCTTGTATCCGCTGGAATTGAGAAGAGTAAGAGGTGACTTGATTGAAACATATAAGATCCTGAGGGGTCTTGACACGGTGGATATGGAAAGGATGTTTCCCCTTGTGGGAGAATCTAGAACTAGGTGTCTTTGTTTAAAAATAAGGGATCGCCCATTTAAGACAGAGATGAGGAGAATTTTTTTCTCAGAGGGTCATGAGTTTTTGGAATTCTCTTCCTCAAAAGGCGGTGGAAGTAGAGCCTTTGAATATTTTTAAGGCAGAGGTAGATAGATTCTTGATAAGCAAGGGGTAGAAGGTTATCGGAGGTAGGTGGAAATGTGGAGTAATCAGTTCAGCCATGAACTTATTGAATTGCGGAGCTGGATCGAAGGGCCGTGGCCTACTTCTGCTCCTAATTCATATGTTCGTATTTATAATTTTATAGAACCTCATTTACAAGAGGTCATATTTTATTCCTAAACAGCAATAAGTCTTGTACTATTTGATGCTTCTTCATTCTACTATCACACATTGTTGACCATCTTCTGTGTATTTCATTCATTATTTCGTCTGTTGCTGTTTTGGGATTTGTTAAAGGGAATTTTATTCAGTATGTAATGTTCACCTATCGGTCTGAAATTTTAAAAAAATGCCCCCAGAAAAGCAAATTCTAGGTGAGCCAAAGGCCTGCCTTTTCTAATCCAAGTCCTGATTGGGATCCACTTCTGTTTTTTTTTAGGCAAAACATTTTCCACCAGTTAAGTTAAAACGGAACCTAGCTACTAATTGATTATAATAAGTAAACATGTTACAGGCATTTGCAGCAAAATATCCCAGTATACCTAAAATATTGACCTTTTTAATGCCAATTATGGAGAAGCACACAAAAAAAATTGAGTAAGAGCAAACTCTAGATGAAACAAATTGTGCTGTGTTTGTGGGAATTAAAAAAAATAAACTACACAGGCTGAGAAAATAGTACAATTGTGCTGATATTATGGTGCTTAATAGGAAGCTAATATGCTGTGATGGTGTTGTCATTGATAAGAGACCACCACTTCGACTTGATCTCACTTAGATTGACATTATGAAAGTTAGGCTCGCTAGGCTTTCTGATGAAGGGTCACTGACCTGAAGCGTTAACTCTGCTTCTCTCTCCACAGATGCTGCCAGACCTGCTGAGTATTTCCAGCATTTCTTGTTTTTACTTTAGGCTAGCTATTCTTCACTTCTGGAGTTGGTACAACAAGTATCTTGACTCATCAATAGCACAAAAATGCAATGGAGATGCTAAAAGTGCCTTTTTGTATTGAATGTTCATTCAGAATCAGTCTCCTGTACTAACATTGAATGAATATTACAGGAGATTTGGTGTTAGATTCAAAACATTATAAAAACAAACAAAACCTGGAAGGTGAATGGAGTCTGTTTCTTCCCTATTTTGGTGGCAAAAGACATTTTATTCATAACTTAGTGACTAGAATAATTTAGCCTTGGAGCGGTAGTGATGAAATATGTTATGTGTGATCACAGCACTTAAAATCAGGTCACCATGTCAAACATTGCGCTTTGAAGCTTCTAATGAGTGTAAAACTGGCCTTTGGAGAGTTTGGGCCATTTAGAGGACAATTTTGTATAGTATGTGTTCCATTTTTAGAATGGTGAAAATGTGGAGGGTCGGCAAAAGGATTTCTAAAGTGTATTTGTTTTTACGTTAATAGTGCAGTATACTAGCTAGACATGAAGTTTAGAAAAAAATGAAAAATGGGGAAAATAATGGGAAGATATTGCCAGCAGAATTAAAATGGCTGTGGTATGTTATTCTGAGCCCTGTGTAAGAAAGAACTTGCATTTGTGTTATGTCTTTCATGACCTCAGGATGAAAAGGCCATTCACTATTTTACTATAGTGAGTGGGAGAGACTTGAGATCCTGGAACTATTTCTATTTGAAACAGAGATGTCGTAAATTATAAGGATTTTGATAAAGTGAATAGGGAAAGACTATTCACTCTGGTTGGGAAATCAGTGACAATGAGTCGTCAATTTAAAATTGTCAATGAGTGAGATAAGGAGAAATTTAGGCAGAGGTCTTTGGAGCATGAAATGCTTTGCCTCAGTGAGTGGTTGAGCCCGAGACTATTGCTCTGAAGAAACTGAAACCATAAGTGCCTCTTTATGTTCTTCATATGTGTTGTACTGATGCCCGGGCTGCCACAATCCCTGTGTTTTCATAGTGAGGGTAAACATGTTTTGTTTTCAAAAAGCATTCTGAGCAGAATAATTAAAGATAGTTTGTGCTTTGTAGCTGTTAAGTAACAGCTTTCACAGAATTTTTACTCGTAAACAAAACACTTCATGTGACATAAGGTTGTGTGTAAAGTACAGTGCATAAGCTGGCTGTAAATGTATCAAATTGTACCAGAATTTATGCTACTATTTTTAAGTTATTGCATCCTATAATTTGACATGGTTCTGAATGAGTTAAAACCTGTACCAAGGCTCTCCTTATGACTCAGCAAGTTTATCCATTGAGTAGCTGAGCTGTACAGACCAGGAAGGTCCCAGAATTGATGCCATTCACAGTTGACTTCAGTGGGAGCAGTGATTGGTGACCATCAGTTGGCACCTCTGATCACGGAGGGAAATTGGTCTTGAAGATTAAAAAAATGACTGAGGAAAGTTTCTGATGTTGATGTCAGCTGAGGTCAGGATACAGCTCATGCATAAATAACACCCACTAGCACTAGGTACTAGATGGACTGTCATCCATGTAACTGCATCCCAACAAGGACTCAGTGACTTCAGGAGAGATAGATGGAGAGTGGAGAAAATGGAGAAGAAAAATCTGTGTATATATGATCTGATAAATTAGCAAATGTAATATTTCAATATTTTTTCTCCCTTTTGCCAACAGAAGGTAATCTACATAATCCAGCTCTTTTTGAAGGCCGTAAACCACCTGTGTGGGAAATGGCAGAAGAGTACTTGGAGATTGTCAACCAATACCCTTGTCCACTTTCATTTGTCAGAGCTCATCTCTTCAAACTGTGGCATCACACGTGAGTCAATGTACAAGTTTTCTTTGGTGTTGGCTTATTTGACATTGTATGGTGATTAATCATTTCACGGTAAGCAGTCTAGATAGCATCCTATTGCACTATGTAATTGGTCTTTGTGATGGATAGAATGTGAGGTTGGGAGCTCAGCTCAAGGTCAAACAGGATGTCTAGGTTGTGAACTATCTGCTGCAGCTTGAAACAGTGTCGGGGAGGGGATGGAGTCAGTGGCGAGGATATGGAGTTTGTGGTAAACACTGAAGATGACGCCTTTAGTCTTTCCAATATTTAGCTGGAGGAAGCTATGGCTCATCCAAGATTGGATGTTGAACAAGCAGTCTCACAGCAAAGCGACAGTGGAAAGGTCAAGAATATGGCGGCAAGATAGAACTGTCATCAGCGTACATATGGAAACTCTCCCTGTGGCTTTGGATCGTGTCACGAAAGGCAGCATTTACATAATGGAAGAAGTGCCAAGGATGAATTCATGAGGGTCTCTGGAAGTGACCTTATGGGGGAAAGAGTAGCTATTGCAGTGGACGCCCTGAACATGATCAGATTGGTAAAAATGGAAGCTAGCAAGGGCTATCTTGCAGAACTGGACACTGGAGGTAATGCTTTAGAGAAGGATTGCGTGATCTATCATGAGACGAATGTAATCCTAACTAACTACAAACCACGTTCGTAATCACTGATGCAGTCATTTGTTAAGAAAGAATTTGCATTTATATAGTGTCTTGTGTGGCTGCAGATGTCCTAAAGCACTTCACAGCCAATGAAGTGCTTTTGAAGAGTAGTCACCTTTACGCTGTAGGGAAAAAAATGCACTCAGTTTGCATAGTGAGCAAAAAGCAATGAGATAAATTATCAATTAATCTGTTCTCGTGATATTGGTTGAGGAATAAATAATAGCCCGGACACCAGGGAGAAAATCCCCTGCTGCTCTTTGAATAGTGCCATGGGATCTTTTATATTCACCTAAGAGGGCAGATGATTGTAAAATAGGTGTTTAATAGTCTCATCTGAAAGATAGCCCCTCCTGTAGTGCGGCAATCCCTCATTTACAGCAGTGAAGTGTCTGTGTTATTTGTTCAGGTTTTGAAGTAGGGGTTGAATATACAACTTTTTTACTCAGAGGGAAGAGCGCTATCACAGAGCCACGGTTGACAAATTTTATTCCAAAATAACTATATTCAAATGATCCAAAAATCTGGAGGACATGCAAATTGTAAGCTGCAGGCAAGGGGAAACATCAGTACAGGCATATTTCCAGTGCCTGGCTGTATAAGGGAGTCCATCTGAAAGCTTTTACAATAAAAAGTACTTTTTCTTCAGGGGTCCAGGTCACCTGGACCCTCCAGTTGGAGCCCGCTTTTGTCTATCTCAAGGCTACTATGTCTCATTTCTGAACTAATGGCCTCCACAGATAGGCAAGGTCTTGATTGAGCCAGACTGTGGGGATCTCCCCCAGTGATCTTAACTTGAAAGGGATCGGTGGAGGTTCTGTCTCTTCTAAAACAACTTGGGAACTCCTGGAAATGGCAGCGACCCTGCTAAATCAGGTCTCCACCATTTTTATGGGGAAGGTTCCCAACCCCTTCCCCAGTCTCTTGCCAACATATCTATGGGGTATTGGAGGAATCACTGAGGAATTTTGGCCCCAATTCAAATATGACAGCTGAGTTCCACTCTGAATTACAGTGCATTTACGCCATTCAAAAAAGATTTGTGCCAACGGTGGGCTGGAGGGGTAGTTATACAAGTTTCTTGGGCGATTGGAATGCAAGACGGATGTAATTAACTGGAATGCATTGAAACTGGAGTGTAGCAAATAAAATGGCTGCAATGTCTCAAACTTGTGCAAAAAAGTGACAGCAGGCAGTGTCGTAACCACAGGAGTCCCAGGTAAGTTTAATGTCTGTAATTTTTTTAACTGTTCCTTGTGGTTGAGGAGGAGCAAGAATGCTCCTTCTGTCCTCACAAGGGTACCTTAGGCTTCCCTGCACCCCCTCCAACCCAATTGCCAATTTCCTCCTCCCTTTCATACATCCCCAGACCATTTCCTGGGTTTCTGGTGGTGGCCAAACTCATCAACTTTCCACTCCTCCCATTGGCTGTAGGTGGGAGTCAGTTTTGGGTTATACAAAAGAGGCCCAGAAGTTAAAAGCTCCCAGGCGTTGCACACTTGGGGCGCTAGATGGATCATCACTCAGTTCAGCTCCTGTAATCCCAATTCCCACCCCAAATTAAAATCAACTCTTGTGTCTATAGCAGGAAAACCTGCACCAAGCAGCCAGTCAAGGCACGAGGGAATGTCAAGTCAGCGGAGAAGAGCACTGACGTTTACTGAGTCGGACCTCCAAGCCCTCCTAAAGAAAATTGAAGTTGGGAGACACAGACTCCTGGGTGTGCATGCCAGCAAGCCAGCTAGGAATATCACTCATGCCACCTAGAATGACATTGCACTGGCACTGAGTGCCAACTCCCTCGTTCCCAGAACTGCACAGCAGTGACAAAGGAGTTTTGGGGAAGGAGGATGTATCCCTGAGTCATTCGAGGTATTTAACCAAGGTTAAGCTAATACCATAGGCAGCAAAATTGGGGTTAGAGTTAAAATCAGGAGCTAAGAAAGCAGCCATAATTGAAGTAACAGCACAACATTTGGAATTGGAAGAAGAAAGCAAACCAGAGGGTAATGCAGTCGAATTAGCTAAAATTCAGTTACAGATGAAGCAACTAGAGCTTCAACAGAAAAAAAAATACCAATAAGAAAATTTGAGCAGGAAAAAGAATTGAAAAAGCTTGAGCTTGAAAAAGAATGACAATGAAAAAACTTGAGTTTGAGGAAAGAGAAAGAGGAAGAGAAGGAAAGGAATTAAAATTTAAAAAGATGGAACTAAGACAAAAGAGTGGTCTTGGCACCAGTGAAGATTCTGGTGAGGAAGAATTGGACTCCAGCCCAGGACCTAGCGGGAAGCTGTTGAAATTGATACATGCTCTCCCTAAGTGTGAGGAAAAGGACGTAGAGACATTTTTCATTTATTTTGAAAAGATAGCCAAACAAAAGTTGGACACTGCAAAGCTAATGAAGTTTATGCCATGCTTTCTGAAGAGGCTTCTGCAGATTATGAAAGGGCAAAAAAGTCTATTCTCGCTGCTTATGAGTTAGCCCCTGAAGCTTAGCGACAGAAATTTCGGAACCTCTGGAGATTGTCTGGGCAGACTTACATAGAATTTGAGAGGTGTTAGGACCGCGGCGGGAGCAACGTCCTGTCAATTCGATCCCGTCACTCCATAGGTCGCAACATATTATTAAAGTTTTTTCCCACCCAACCGGAAAACAGCCAAATTAAACATTCTAGTAACCCCTGGAATAAAACAGACCAAACCAGGTATCTTTAGACGACGACAAATTAACTATTTATTAAAAACTAAATCTTAAACACTATTAAGATAAACCTGTGTCTAAAGACCTAATAACTTCTTATTTTAACCTAACTCCCCCGCTCCCCCATTCTCTCACACAGACGCATTCAAAAATCGTGGTTAACCGGTTTCTTTTAAAAAATTAAGTTTGAAAAATTAGCTGTTTCTTAAGAATAAATAAATAAGTCTTTGTGGGTTACGTTCCTGATGCATGAGGTATTCTAATGTGGAAATAATCAAAGGCTACTCAAAATCTTCACCTGGATTTGATGAAGTAGTCTGTTTTTGATAGGCATTCAAACTCTTTGGCTGCAGCAGGCATCAACAGTTCCTTCAGCAATACCAAATGGTCTCTTATAAGGGTTATTTCCTCTTTAGGCAATTAATTTGGCCTGTAGCTCCTTGTAGAATTTCTGCTGAGAGAGAATGGGCTGCTCTTTTCTCTTCAGTACACTTCGCTGGAAAGTCTCTCCAAACAAGCTGGTTCAGACTGGTTTTTGCCAGTTTTACACACAGTCAAGAGGAAACATTATGTCATGTGACCTCTCCTGTTGTTGCCTGGGTAACAAAATGCAGCTGTGGCTCACTGTTCTCAGAAATCTAACTTCTCTCTTAAAGGTGTACTTTTTTTAACAGAGTCTTAAAGGCACACTTTTAATCCAAGGAGAAAAATAATACAAGTCTGTGACAGAGGGTAAAGCAAATTAATTTTGATCATTGGATATGGGCACTAAAGATGGAAGCCACATATGAGAACCTTAGGGAACTAATTCTCCTGGAAGAATTTAAAAATTCACTCCCTCCATTAGTAAGAACTCATGTAGAGAACCAGAAGGTTACAACGGCCAGCCAGGCATTGGAAATTGCTGATGATTATGAGCTGGTGTATAAGCCCAAACCCTTTGTCCGTCACCCCCACAAACCCGAGAAGGATAGAAGGTGGGAGGGTGTAAGAAAGGCAAGTAGTTGGGGACAAGAAGGGACAGCTGGAAACGCCCCTGTATGTCCTCCTCAGGCCAGAAAGGAAGATGCTGAAGGTGGAAGTGAGGTCCTGGGGAATGATTTGGCCAGAGCAAAAGTAGTAGCTTCTCTCGTAGTTGCAGAAAAACCAAATGAAGTTAAAGAGACAGAACAGTTACAGGAAAAGGTTCCAGGAATTTTTCCTCCTTGTGTAGTAACTCGAGCAATGGCTAAACAATTGGCACCACAGACAGATAGCCGACTATCTGAAACTTTCTTTGGGGATTTGGATAATCCAAAGGAAACGTTTAATATGTCTTCTCTGATCACGGCTCAGTAAACTGATCCAGAGTTAAATAAAGTGGCACAATCAGCTCAAACAGAGGCTGAGGCAAAAGGAGTTCCAGAAGGTCCATTAAAGATTGGGGTTCTGATGAGGAAGTGGAGACCTCCTCACAGACCTACGGACGAAGAATGGACAGTAGTTCAGAAGATAATGGTACCGCCAAAGTATCACTGGGAACTATGAAGGTTAGTGCATGAAATTCCTATAGCGGGACATGTGGGGATCTGGAAGACCAAATCACGTAGAAGTCAACATTTCTACTGGCCAGGTCTTTCCAAGGGTATGGTGCAGTTTTGTAAAACATGCCATATGTGCCAGATTTTGTGAAAACCACAACCTGCCATAAAACTGGCACCTCTAATTCCCAAAGCAGTTTTGGGGAAACTATTTAATAGGGTGTTGGTAGACTGTGTGGGACCTTTACCGAAAACAAAAGCGGGACATCAATATATACTGACTATTATGAATATGGCAGCTCAGTTCCCAGAGGCCATTCCCTTGAGAACAATTCCTGCTAAGGTAGTGGTAGAGAAGTTAACCCAGTTCTTCACTCGATATGGATTACAGATTGAGATTCATTCAAATTAAGCTTCCAATTTTGTGTTTAAAATTTTTCAGGAAGTTCTGAGTAATCTGGCTATAACAGTTGAAGTCTTCAGCCTACCCAACACAGACACAAGGGGCTTTAGAACGGTACCATCAAACCCTCAAAATGATGATCAGGGCATACTGTCATGAATACCCCCATGATTGGGATAAAGGGGTGGAATTTCTTTTGTTTGCCACTAGGAATTCACCTAATGAGTCTACCAGTTTTAGTCCTTTTGAATTAGTGTATGGGCATGAGATAAGAAGTCCTCTAAAACTAATCAAAGAAAGGTTTTTACAACAGAGGATGAATCTTCCATGTTAGATTATGTATCCGTATACTGGGAGCGGCTCACGAGAGCCTGCAAAGTGGCTGAGGAACACCTGAAAACTTTCCAAACAACCATGAAGAAATGGGCAGACAAGCATGCCAAGACCCGAACATTTCAAACAGGGGGTGAAATGTTAGTATTATTGCCTTTACAGGGTGAACCACTGAAAGCACGGTTCAGTGGATGATATAAAGTAGTCAAAAGGATTGGTAAAGTAAATTATTTGATTGACACCCCAGCTCGCTGGGGTGTCATATCAATATGTTGAAACAATATCATTGCTGGGAGGAGGATAAGCAAGTACAAGTATGTCAGGTAGTAAGGACAGTGAAGTATGAAAGGTATAGTGAGGATGAGGCAGAAGGAGACCTAGCCAATTCCAAAATTAAACCTCCTACTATCCGGTTAGCTAACACAGAATTGTTAGGGAGATTAGATGCAGAACAATGTGAAGACCTAACAAGACTGCTCACAGCATTTAAAAGAGTCTGTAGGGACAAACCTGGATGTACAACCTTAGCCATACATGATGTGGATGTAGGGGAATCCTTTCGTATAAAACAGTATCCTTATCGCTTAAGTCCAGAGAAACAGGCCCAGGTAAAAGCAGAAATACAATACATGTTGGAAAACCACCTAATTGAACCCAGTCAAAGCAGCTGGAGTTCCCCAGTCGTGTTAATGCCTAAACCTGATGGTTCAACTAGATTCTGCATAGACTACAGAAAGGTTAATGCAGTAACAAAGGCAGACTCTTGCCCAATTTCTCGTTTGGAAGACTGCATTGACAGAGTTGGCAGTGCCACATTTCTTACCAAAATAGATTTGTTAAAGGGATACTGGCAAGTTCCTTTAACATCCTGAGCTAAAGAAATATCAACCTTTGTCACACCAGATGGTCTTTTCCAATGCCGAGTGATGCCATCCGGGCTAAAATAATGTCCCAGCAACTTTCCAGAGACTAATGAACCAAGTGGTAGCCAGTGTTCCTAACTGTGTGGTTTACCTTGATGATGTGCTGGTATGCAGTGATACATGGAAGGACCACTTGGAAAAACTAGAAGCTCTGTTTAGAAAATTACAGTCGCCTGAATTGGCGATAAACCTTGCCAAAAGTGAATTTGCAAAAGTGCAGGTAACCTACCGAGGGCATATGGTAGGGCAAGGGCAAGTGTTGCCAAGAACAGCGAAAGTACAAGCATTGGTGGAGTTCCATACCCCTAAGACTAAGCAAGAAATCATGAGGTGTCCTGTTAGATGATGATGAATCGGGTATAGAAAGGGCAGTGGGATATTTTTTCAAAAAGCTAAATCGACACCAAAAGAGATGCACTACAGTGGAAAATGCAACCCTGGGCTTACGACTAGCTCTTAAGCATTTTGAAATATATGTCCGCTACAACTACAGAGAGACACTGGTATGTACTGATCCTACTGATCTTTTGTGGAAAAATTCAAAAACCTGAATGCCAGACTATTTTGATGGAGTTTACTATTGCAGCCCTATCACTTAAAGATTATCCACATTGCATGGAAAAAATAATGTAACTGCAGATGCTTTGTCTAGGATTTAACTTTGCTTTGAGTTATCTGAGTGCAAAGATGGTACAAGGTAGAACTGTATTAGTTACAGGAAAAGTGTGAATGACAATGAGTGTGTAAATGAGTTTGATTTTTTAATATCCTGTTTTTATGTCCACACTTTATAATGCAACGCATTTAAACCTGGCATTTCATGCCTCCAAAGGTAGAGGTGTTATGGAGCTGCTCCATTCTTAAAATGTTTTGAGGAGTTGTGTTAAAGATTATGGATATTGGTTCATTTGGAAAACTGAAAAGATTCCATGAATGTGTTTTTTTTTACAAGAGTCACTGGAAAGACACGAGATTTTGTTTGAAAGTAAACCTTTACTGGATGTCATATGCCTTAAGCTAAATAAACAGCAGAAGCCTTGGTGACTCAGGAGAGTTGTTTACAGAGAAGTAACATGTCAAGATTTATGATGGCCAAGAGTTGGTTTCACTTTTGGGATATTGTTTTGGTTCAGTAGGGGTGTGGACTGTTTTGAAGGCAGTTGGAGGTCAGCCTGCCAAGAGAGAAGCACCCAGCTCACCTTTTTCCTCCTGTCTCTGAGAAACCCTGCATATCCGATGTGATATCTGAAACCCCCGATGTCGCACTTCTCCTGGAAAGCCTACTGGACCAATTCTCGACATCTCCAGAACTAACTGCTTCTGAAAAGATACCAGTGACCCATCTCCGTTTACCTGGACGCCAAACCAAAGGACCACTGCGATCCTTCCATATCCTCTCCTTTTCCTTCAGGAATGAACAAGTATTTGGCTAATTTTTTTTTTTTGTCTTTTTGTAAAGTGAATCTCTGCAGAGAAAACTTCTTTATTTTTTATTTAACCGGTGTATGTGTTGGGTATAGAGAAGGGAATATATATATTTACATTCATATTTCAACCTGTGTGTTAATGCTTTGCAACTAAACTGGATAAGGCTTGTTTTATAATAAACTGATCATTTTGTTGTTTATTAAAGAAACCTGGTAGGTATATTTTATTCTGAAATAAAAAAAATAGAGTATATGATTAACCGTATCGGTAACTGGGTAAGCATTTAAATATTTGTTGTGAGCTGTGGAGACTAGAGAAAGACAGTGCACTCCTCCCACTTTGGTCGTAACAACTTGGATTTCCAAAAGGCATTCTATAAGGTGCCACACCAAAGGTTAATACACAAAGTAAGAGTTCATGGTGTAGGGGGTAACATATTAGTATGGATAGTGGATTGGTTAGCTAACAGGGAGCAGAGAATAGGGATAAATGGGTCACTTTTGGGTTGGCAGAATGTGACTAGCGGAATGCCGCAGAGATCTGTGCTGGGGCCTCACCTATTTCCAATCTACATCAATTACTTGGATGAAGGTGCCAAAATGTATGGTAGCTAAATTTGAAGATGACACAAAGATAGGAGGGAAGGTAGGTTGTCAAGAGTTCATAGAGTCTACAAAGTGATATAGATAGGTTAAGTGGGTGGGCAAAACATTGGCAGATGGGGTATAATGTGGGAAAATGTGAAATTGTCCACTTTGGCAGGAAGAATAGAAAAGCAGAATATTATTTAAATGAAGAGAGATGGTAGAACTCTGCAGTGCAGAGGGATCTGGTTGTCCTGGTACTTGAATCACAAAAAGTTAGTATGCAGATATAGCAAATGATTAGGTAGGCAAATGGAATGTTGTCGTTTATTGCAAGGGGAATAGAGTAAGATTAGGAATGTTTTACTACAGCTTTACAGGGTCTCGGTGAGACTACATCTGGAGTACTGTGTACAGTTTTGGTCTCTTTACTTAAAGGATAAAATTGCATTAGAAGCAGTTCAGACAAGGTTCACTCGTCTGATTCCTGGGATTAAATGGTTCTCTTCTGAGGAACGGTTGAGCAAGTTGGGCCTGTACCCATTGGAGTTTAGAAGAATGAGAGATGATCTTATTGGAACATGTAAGGTCCTAAGGGGACTAGACAGAGTGGATGCTGGAAAGATGTTTCCAGTTTTGGGCAAGACGAGAACTAGGGGGACACAGTTTAAAAATAAGGCGTCTCCCATTTAAGACAGATGAGAATTTTTTTTCTCTCAGTGGGTTGTGAGTCTGTGGAATTCGCTTCCTCGGCGAGCAGTAGAGGCTGGGTCATTGAATATATTCAAGGTTGAGTTAGATAGATTCTTGATAAACAAGGGAGTCAAGTGTTATGGGGGACTGACAGAAAAGTGGAGTTGAGATCTCATTTAGATCAACCATGATCTTATCAAATGGCAGAATAGGCTTGAGGGGCCGAATGGCCTACTCCTAATTCGTATGCTCGTATGTACATATGTAACAGAAAATAAAATTTCATCCTTGTTGACTATAACGATGATGATGTTGACCAGTGTACACTTTGCAGTTGTATCAAATGTTCAGTGGCATCATGCATTGCTAATCATGGAGATTAGAGCCATACAAGAAGGGTGCACTTATTTGGTGAAGACTTATTCACTTGAATAGTTATTGGCAAGCTCCTATGAGAGCAAAGAAGGATGATGTGTTGGTATGAATACAAAAGCAAAATACTGCAGATTCTGGAAATGTGAAATAAAAACAGAAAATGCTGGTATTACTGAACAGGTCAAACAGCATCTGTGACGAGAGAAACAGAGTCAACGGCCGGAATCTTCTGCTGCCACCGACCTCGGCAGCGGGTGAAGGAAGCTGTGCTCGGTGCGCACAGGCCACATGTCGATGCACCGCCGCAGTCTTCAGTGAGGCAGCTCATTTGAATGAACAGGGCGGCCCACCTCCCCCGCCCCATTACATGGAGGGCAATGGCGTCAGCTGCCTGTGCGCAGGTTCTGATGCCATTTTTAAAGGGTTTGGAGCCCTTCTGTTATTTTTAAAGAAATTAGGAAACAGTTTTGAAAAAAATTAAAAGCGGTATTTTTGGACCTCTCCAACCACCCCACACAATAACCACGATATTAAATGCTTTCCCTCACCATCCCAAAACACTTAGGTTTTCCAACTGACCTTTCCCACCCACCCTCCCCCCACAAAGTGCATAAACTATCAACTTTACCCCTTCCCACCATCCCCTCCACCAACGAAAACCCTTTATTGCTGTTTCTCCCCACCTCCCCCCCCGGCACAGGAAAAATGACCTGCCATCCCTTCCCAACCAGTTTGGTGCCTCGATTCCCCGGGTGGGGATCAGAGGGCGCGGGAGTGCTGGCCAGCGGCACGAAGGTCGCTCCGGGACCGGAGGCAGCGGCAGGCTTGCAATTAAGCCAGGTATTTAAATTTAATTCAATATGTAAATACCAGGCCTGTTGCCAAGCGGAAGGTGGGCTGCCACGAGGCCTCTCTGCCGCTGTGAAGATCAGCTGGGCCCTCACGGCACTGGGGTCGGTGCTGGGCCTCCACCGGAGCGATCTTCGGGTCTCCCCCACCACAGACCCCAATGTCTCGGGGGATCTAAATTCAGCCCAGTGTTTCAGGTTGATGACTCCTCCTTTGGCTCAGTGCCAATTTTTGTCTGATTACATTCTTGTGAAGCTCCTTGGGGTGTTTTCTTATGTTTTCTTGCCTGGAATGGAGAATAAGTCTTACGAGGAAAGGCTGAACATTCTAGGCCTCTTCTCATTAGAACGGAGAAGGATGAGGGGTGACATGATAGAGGTTTATAAGATGATCAGGGGAATAGATAGGGTAGACAGTCAGAAACTTTTTCCCCGGGTGGAGCAAAGCGTTACAAGGGGTCATAAATTTAAGGTGAAGGGTGGGAGATATAAGGGGGATGTCAGGGGAAGGTTCTTTACCCAGAGAGTGGTCGAGGCATGGAATGCCTTGCCCGGGGAAGTTGTTGAGTCAGAAACTTTAGGGACTTTCAAAAGGCTTTTGGATAGGTATATGGATAAAGGAGAATGATGGGGTATAGATTAAATTGTCCTTGACAGAGGACAAAGGATCGGCACAACATTGTGGGCCGAAGGGCCTGTTCTGTGCTGTATGTTCTATGTTCTATGTTCTATGTTTCAGACGCTATAGAAATGCAAGTTTCTATTGTTGTGTTCTAAGTGCAGCCTCTCTGAAATATGTTTGATCAGTTGTACCTTATTTATGTGAAGATGGATTTAATCTAAGCCAGACTCAAATTGAAACTGATCTATTTTCACTATTGTCTGTCAGTGGAGGAGTTTAAGCATTCATTTTTTGGCATCCATCTGAATGATTATTGTACATGATTATGTAGAAAGTGTTATTTGAAACAAATCTGTTATGAATTTACTTCGAACTGACTGACTCAGTATTGCCATAAAATCCATTATACCAAGTCTGATTTAAAACACAGGAATCATATGATCTATACTAGCATTTGGAAATGCAATTTCAGCATAGGGCCTGTTCCAGTCTCCAAATGACAAGGTAACTGGGATGTTGCATATACTACTAGTGCATGCCCCCAGGTAAGACATGTAGGTAGCTGATCATGTTGTAATAAAAATGAATACAGACCCATTGAGCCCACCATACCGTGTAACAGTAAATGATCCAAAAGTAGTTATTTAACTGTAAAGCTACCACTTTTGCATGTATGCTCCAAGGAAGTGCCTCGGGACATTTTACTACATTAAATGTACTATATCAATGCAAGTTGTACTTATTTTTATTAGTAGCCTGCTGAAACTTTTTGAATTCTTCAATGGTTTTAAGACTCTGGGCCAACTTCTTCATTTCAGGATTAACCAATTATCTGGACAAGTTGAGGAAAAAACATTAATGAATAAATTGCTACATTGGCTCTTACTTATGGAGCTACAAGTGGAAATCAAAATGCAGCTAATTTTGTCTGGGTAGGACAGTAGATACTGGTAACAAGTCATTCATGCCTTTCAATTGATATCAATTGTTGGAAAGAATGCTGATTGTTCCTAAATTGAAGTGAAAAACTACCTTAAGCTGAACTGTCATTCTCCATTCATCTATGGTAAGAAAAAAATTAAAAATCACATTGTGTCTGTAATGTAGAAAATAAAAAAAATTGCTTTGTTTTTGATACAGATAGATGAGCTGATGCCCAGTTAATGATGCATTCTTTGTGTAGATGAAGTCTGGTTATGCACAAAGTAAATTAGTTGAAAATATATTTATCTGCTTGTATAATTAATGCTATGACAGCTCCTTTTCTTGGTCATAGCTTTATTAGGTCAGAGTGGCGTCGTCTTGAGGAGTGGCGGGGATTTCAGTTTGCATTATGATCTTGCCATTTATTCTGTAAGAAATGAGGGAAGAACTGGATCCTTGAATAATTATCTGAATCATTATTATTGTGCAGCTGTTAGCAGGTTAACGTACATTGTCATTCTCTTGAACTGCTGAGGTATGATGAGATGGATATTCTGTCAGTTTGCTGATCTGCAGATTTGATTTATCTATGTTGTCTGAGTTAATAGAACATTAGAACATGATCTAGAATTTGAAATGAACTTGAGGCCATTATTAAAGTGAGAAGTGCAGCTTCTGTATTAAAAGTTGAGCCTTACTTTGCAAAATGCATAAAGGGAAGCCCATTCTACTAAATACTGGAGACTTCGCAGCCAGTTGGTTTTCTGTTTTTATCATCCTGTAAAACTCTCCAGTTGGGCTATTGATCATATTTTTTAAAATGGAACCTTTTGGTGTATTGCCTGTTCTATTTGTTAGGCATCTAATGTGGATTGTACTCAACCGTGATCTCTGTTTTTCACAGATTGCAGGTGTACCATGAATTGAGGGAAGAATTAGCAAAGGTGAAGACTCTGGAGGCCATTATAGATGTCAACAAGGAACTTAAACGGAAGTGTCAGGTATGCAGGAACATGACAAATCCAAATGGGGCTGTGCTGCCCCACCCAAACAGAATATCTAAATTTTAACAATTTACAAACATATATATATTTCAAGATCTCTGTTGCAGTGAAGCATTGAAGGTTCATCCAAGGGGAAATATAGATATATATTCTGCAAAGCAAATTATATGGTAATATATAAAGTGTCAGTGTTCCTGAGTGATATTCTTTGACCTAGTGCATGGAGACACTTTCCTATTTGTATGTGGAAGTGAACTTCATTCAAATAAGAGGAAGATTTTACTTATAGTAAGTAAGTTGTCTGAGTTAATAGAACATTAGAACATGATCTAGAATTTGAAGTGAACTTGAGGCCATTATTAATATGAGAAGTGCAGCTTGTATATTAAAAGGACTTACAGCATCTATGCTCACTTTCTTGCATTATGCTATTCAAAGTTATATGTCAGGCAAGCATTATTGTTTATAACTGTTCCCTGATTTCTATAGGCAGAAATATCTAATTTGAAGGAAGAAGAAGCTAGAGAAAACCATTTGCCTCTTCCTCACTGGATTTGTCAGCCATATGTCCGACCAGGGTAAGGGAGATTTCTTTTACTTTGTATTAGAGTACTGCATAAATACAACTTTGCTGTGCCCAGCAACTACCCATTGACACAGGCAGGGTGAGAGCATTACACTGCTAGGCACATTTGTAACTGAGTTGAGATGTTCATCTTGATTATTTGAAAATGGTACATTTGTGACATACTCTCACTTAAAAGAGGCTAACATTTAAAGCTGGAACGGTATAGGCTTATTTTGATTGAGTTGGGTAGAGGTGCTGAGAACCGAGAGAGTGGGGATTTTTTGAACATTTGGTGATGGTGTAAATGGGCAATATCGCATTGACTGTCCGTTATACACCTTGTCTGATATTCTTATCCATTGAAGTCAATACAAAAGACAATCGAGTGACTGATTATAAGGATGACTGATCACGCCCATTTTACACGATCAACAAAAATTAAGATTGTCCTCAGTGTGTCTACTGACACCTCTCCTAATTGACAAGAGATTGGCTTTCAGAAATAGATACCTGAGAATGAGAAATCTGTACGGCTGCCTCAGCAACAGTCGACTGGGGTGACGGATGGAATTTCTTGACACTGACACTGAGGGAGTTGACTGGGAAGGGGTAAAATAGTGGAAAAATAGTTAGATAAATCTTTAATTGCTGTGTTCAGTGTGAAGCTTGAAACACAACAGTATTTGGCTTGCACTTACCTCCATGAGAAGATTCAATTATTTTTTCAGTTTTACAGTGATTAAAGAGTCCCTCGGAGCGGAATCAGCAGTAAATTGTTGGTCATTATTAAGTGTTCCAATCCAAATGATTTACAGTGAAGGAAAATTATTCATAGCTCAACTTATTAAAATACTGATGGGAACAACAGTATAGCAGATGATATCTGCATTCTGCGGTTTATGTGCTTCCTAATTTTGTACAGTTGAACATAGTAGTGCAACTTAACACACACGCTAAACACCTACCTCGGCTTCTCTTACGCCTCAATGCCAGCCCTACCTGAGTGCTGCTGCTACTTGAAAAGTTTTTTGTCACTTACTTATAATGTGCAGAGTCTGGATCCACTTCCATTAGTGGTATGGGTGCCATTTTAAGGGCGAGAGGCTCAGTTTGCACTGATATCAGGCACCAAAATGCTGATGTCTGTCATGTATTATTCATTAAATGGTGAGATTGGAATCAGTCTGTTGGGGGATGGATGAAGCACTGGAGCTAATTTTAACTTAAGGTGATGGTATAAACAGGAAAATGTTGGATTGGCCAACCGTTATACACCTCTCCTGATTTTCATTTCCATTGCTGGGGCTTTGTAATTACCTCCTCTCTTTCCAACATAGGCCCAGCATTTAGTTGCTCTTGGCCTTGGCTGAGTGGGAGCCATGGTGCCATCTTCAAACTGTTTCTGCCCCTTTAAGATCCCTTGCTGCCTGTTCTGGTGCAGCAGCTGCTTCCCTCTGATAGCACTGTCGGGATTCTCTTTTTTAGTATTGGTGAGATCCTGTTTTTGCAGCGGGAATCCTGTTAGGAGCACACCATGCATCACAAGTAACTCCTGAACCAGGGAAATGGGTTGGGATTGGAGTAGATTCAGAGGGGTGGGTGGAAGTCCAGCAAAACTGCAACTCCACCTCAAAGAGGAGGATCCAAAATCTATTGTATCATTGCTTACTCTAATTCTGTTCCGGGACCTCAAAACTCTGGTATTACTTGCCTACAACAGTGTTCAGGCTTTTAATATGCAAATTTAGCATCACCTAATATTTACTTCCAGACTTATTTTATTTCCTTTATTGTTTTCAATTTAGATTGAATGCCAAAGTCGAAGTGAAAGAGGAGGTAGTTGAGATATTGGATGGGCTAAAAATTGATAGAGGAGGTATTAGAAAGGCTGGCTGTACTTAAAGTTGCGAAGTCACCAGGACTGGATCAGATGCATCCAAGGATCCGAAGGAAGTAAGGGTAGAAATTGCAAAGGCGCTGGCCATAATCTTCCATTCCTCCTTAGATACAGGGGTGGTGCCGTAGGACTGGAGAATTTCAAATTTTACACCCTTGTTCAAAAAAGTGTGTAAGGATAATCCCAGCAATTACAGGTCAGTCAGTTTAACCTTGGTGGTGGGAAAGCTTTTAGAAATAATAATCCAGGACAAAATTAGCAGTCACTGGGGCAAATGTGGATTAATTAAGGAAAGCCGGCACAGATTTGTTATGGGTAAATCATGTTTAACTAATTTGATTGGGTTTTTTGATGAGGGTAACGCAGTTGATGTGGTGTACATGCACTTCCAAAAGACATTTGATAAAGTGCTACATAACAGGCTTGTAAGCAAAGTTGAAGCCCATGGAATGAAAAGGACAGTGGCAGCATGGATACACTCTGGGCTGAGTGACAGGAAACTGAGAGTGCTCGTGAGCTTTTTTTTTTAGACTGGAGGACACTGTATAGTGGGGTTCCCCAGGGTTCAGTATTAGGACTACTACTTTTCTTGATCTATATTAATGACCTAGGATGTGTAGGGCACAATTTTAAAATTTGGAATTTTTGTGAACTGTGAGGAGGATAGTGAAAGACTGCAAGAGAACATAGACAGGCTGCTGGAATGGGCGGACAGGTGGCAGATGAAATTTCATGCAGAGAAGTGCGAAGTGATTCATTTTGGTAAGAAGAATGAGGAAAGGCAATATAAGATAAAGGATGCAATTCTAAAGAGGCTGGAGGAGCAGAGGGACCTGGAGGCATATGTGCACAGATTATTGAAGGTGGCAGGGCAGGTTGAGAAAGCAGTTAATTAGGTATATAGGATCCTGGGCTTTATAAAGAAAGGTATAAAGTACAAAAACAAGGAAGTTGTTGTGAACCTTTATAAAACACTGGTTTGGCGTCAACTGGAGTACTGTGTCTAATTCTGGGCACCACACTTTAAGAAGGATGTGAAGGCATTGGAGAGAGTGTAGTAAATATTTACAAAAATGGTTCCAGGGATGAGAGACTTCAGTTACAGGGATAGATTGACGAAGCTGGGGCTGTTCTCCTTAGAGAAGAGAAGGTTGAGAGGAGATTTGATAGAGGTGTTCAAAATCATGAGGGGTCTGGATAAAGTAGATAGGGAAAAACTGTTCCCATTGGTGGAAGGGTCGAGAACCAGAGGGCACCTGTCTAAGGTGATTGGCAAAAGAAGCAATGGTGACATGAAGATAAACTTTTTTTAACACAGCAACTGGTTAGGAACAGGAATGCACTGTCTGAGTATGGTGGAGACAGATTCAGTTATGGCTTTAAAAAGAGAATTGGATAATTATCTGAGGAGAAAAAATTTTCAGGGCTATGGGGAAAAGGCGGGTGAGTGGGACTAGCAGTGTAGCTCTTTCAGAGAGTCAGCAAGGACACGATGGGCCAAATGGCCTCTTTCTGGGCTGTAACCATTCTATTTATTTATTTAGAGATACAGCACTGAAAGAGGCCCTTCGGCCCACCGAGTCTGTGCCAACCAACAACCACCCATCTATACTAACCCTACAGTAATCCCATATTTCCTATCACCTACCTACACTAGGGGCAATTTACAACGGTCAATTTACCTATCACCTGCATGTCTTTGGCTGTGGGAGGAAACCGGAGCACCCGGCGAAAACCCACGCGGTCACAGGGAGAACATGCAAACTCCACACAGGCAGTACCCAGAATTTGAACCCAGATCCCTGGAGCTGTGAGGCTGCGGTGCTAACCACTAGATGGTGTCTTCACCTTGGTTTATCAATTTTAAAAATGTGGAAGTGGCATTTCTTTCCAATTTTTTAAATATGCAATTGTATTTCAGTGTAGATTTGCAGCTTTAACAGTAATTTATATTGCTCAGTCAGTTTGCTGCAGTATTCTTCCACTTAGAAGTATTGTCTTTAAATTCCCGTCAATTGGGAAAGGGAAACACAAGTTGTTTTGACTGTCAAACCCTACAGGGAGAAATACGCCATGTTCCATTTTCAGCTCCCATGCAAAGATGTCATGTGGATTCACATTGGTAGTTGTGGCTGTGCCGAAACCAGGTAGAGATATCCATGATAAGCTCTGGAGGTTTTCTTATTAAATGCCCAACAATGCATTTCTCTTCTTCATCTTTGGCCTCCTTGTCTCGAGAGACAATGGGTAAGTGCCTAGAGGTGGTCAGTGGTTTGTGGAGCAGCGCCTGGAGTGGCTATAAAGGCCAATTCTAGAGTGCCAGACTCTTCCACAGGCGCTGCAGATAAAATTGGTTGTCGGGGCTGTTACACAGTTGGCTCTCTCCTTACACTTCTGTCTCTTTTCCTGGCATTTCTCTTATATTAAAAAAAAAATAAGGAATCCAATAGCAGTTTGATACTTTTTGTGGAGCTGCTGTTCAGGTCACTAAAACAATAATCAACTTTAAGTACCACTTTCTTTAATGTATTCACAGGTTTAATAAATTGGCAGTTGACAATGTACTGACTATCTGTCCTTCATGGCACAAGTTGACTAAAAAGTTGTTTCTCATTGAGCCACTGTTTGAAATTCTCTATTTATCTTGGTTAAACTTTTTTTCTTCTCTAATATTTTCTTTGCAGTCAGCACTCAGCATTTTAACTTGCTGAAGCATACTTGAATGTTGATGTGGGGCTGAATGTTGTCACCGAGGATCAAGTCCTGCTGCTGGGGCCAAAAATGAGAGCTGACCCCCGCTCCAGCGGGTGGTGGGACCCTGGGGTGGCATTTTACCGGCAGTGGCCAATTAACAGGCCGCTACCGTCCAATTGAGGCCGAGGCTGCAGCACGAAGGAGAGGGCGCCTCAGTGCCCTTGAAGACATGTAGGTTTTTTTGAGGAAGCTGGGGCCAGGCAGGCAAGCTTGGTGATCGGGAATGGGATTATTCCAGTGGCAGCGACTTAGGCACGAGTGGTCATGTCACCGGGGTGGGGTGGGGGGGGGTCCTCCATGGGCCATAGAGTACCAATCAACCCTCCCACCCCAACCAACCCCCCCACCCCTGCCAACCCTAGGAACCTGCGGAGAAGCTGACAGCGTTTCCCTGGCGGTCTCCCCAGGCGGAGGCGGGCCCTACCGACATGGGCAAAATGCGGCTGGAGGCAGGAAGTGGCCCTTAATTGAACCCTTAACTGATTCAATTGGCCGCCCAGTGGGCAGCCGTGCCACTGCTGGTAATATACCATGGCAGCGAAAAGATGTGGGCTCCCTTCCCGATGCTTTTCCCCCACCATATTACCAGCCCTCCCACCTCCGAGCCTGTCTCCAAAGGGCTGTGAAAATTCATCCTGTGTTTTGCTTTAATGCTCCAGTATACCTGTGGAGCCTTAGTCACCAAGCAAAGGCTGTCCATAATCCATCCTCACTCAACCAACAGAAATTTGTATTGCTCATCCCTCTCAGGAACAGTATAGTAAATGTTTATAGGGCTAAAGAATAATCATAATAAAAAAATTTTGAGGGTTACCAAATATACCATTGATGAATAAAGTGTGGAATAATAGCTAGGTCATAAATGATTGCAGTGGCAATGCAATTCTTTGTTCTCTGGTAGGTAATCTAGGAGTGTTGAGAAAGTGGTTATATTCTGAATCCAGAATTGATCACCTGGTTCTTTCGTTTAAGTCCATAATACTATTCAGCATTTTTAAATAACAAAATAAAGCCTAAATTTTCCTCTTGGTAGGTCTGCTAGTGTTAGGTCAGCTAACCCATCATTGACCCCAGGTTATATCCCAGGTTCAGCCAAATTTAAATAGATTTGACAATCTCCCAGTGTATTTCCACTTGTACTTGGGAGCTCACCCTGGAGGAAGTGGGTGCTTGCCACTTGGAAAATGCACCAGTTTAAGGGCCACAGGCAAACTCATTGTAACAATTAAATTCCTGGTGTGAAGTAGCAAAATCTACCATGTACAATTGCCACACCATTATGCTCCAGACCAGCCACCCTTCCTTCCTTTTGAAATTTTGATGCTGTACTTCCTCTCTTGGCTATGATGGGCATCTCATCTGTACAGACATTGCTAGTGTCCAGCAATGCTAAGGCAGTAATAACTGAAAATGTGACTTATAATGCCACTGACCGTATGGGTGAGTGCTTATTGGATTCACCATTAGTTCTGGAGAAAAATTCAAATCCTGAGAAAATGGGCAAGATCCTGGCATGATGGTTGTCATTTAATTTTCTAACCTACCATTGCTATTAAAGTGACAGTGAAGATGAAGATTATTTTGTATTTAGGTGTCTTTGTTTATATTTTGAAGTTTTTTTCCCCGTCACTATTACAGAAATTAAAGAAAATGTACTTGCCTTTTCTGCTGAATATATTTCAGGTGATGAGTCCATTGGTTGTACCCACTGTAATTGAAAAGTGCAGTGTCCAGTGTGTCTGAAATAAGTTATTTTCTTCAAGGCACTTAGGTTCAAGAACCCTTTGATTAACGTGAACTTCAATTTTGAATTGTTGTTCACCAGCATATACTTCAGTAATTAAATAATGCATTGGAATCAATAGTTTTGAGTTCTTGCTCACTGCAAAGACTCATAAATTTTATCACATAATTTAAAGCTGATTTCTTCCTGCTGCTCTCCACACAGCATATTTATATTAGTCAATATTATGAATATATTTCTTGCAAAAGGTTTAGGAGTATAATTAAAGGATGTTGCTGAGTTGGAAATGTGCTGCTGATCCAGATCAGAGTATTGATATAATCAGACTTTCACCAATGAGCTCTTAGTTCCACTTCTTACAACAGCAGTCCTTGAGTACTGGATTATGGGCGGTTTTGTCTACTGGCTCACACCCACAAGGAAACTGCCCCAATATAATTCACATGTGACACTTGATGCTGAGGGAAGAGGAGAATTTTCCGTAGAATGTTCCTTTTTAAATATTTTATACTACAAAATGTGCTCAAAAAGTCAACTAGTTAATAGCTGCGAACTAATTTTTCAATCATTGCTGCTTTCACCATTGTGAATCAATTCACTTTACTGAATCCATTGAGAATCTGCCCCTCTGTAGCATTTGATAATTAGTGTCAGAGCTAAAGGAGAAGGGAATATCATATGAACATTACATACTTCATTTTTAAAAAAATATAATGAACAGTAAAGTCAACCATTCAGGTTATATCCTTAAAAATATTCCTCGAAGAACTAAATGGTTGCAGAGAGCCACATGGCAGCTATAACCTGTATTGAGTGTTGTTGACGCACAATATCTGGTCAATTGCAAGAAAGCTCCTGCAACCAGTTTTATTTTTTATACACAAAATGGGACTGAAATTCCACAGGGATTCCACTGGTTTCCCAGTGTGAGCTGCTTACACTGTTTCCCTGGGGTTCTGCTAGTTTTCTGTTGGAGTTTTGGTGGGACATTGAAGGAATTTCAGCCCCAAATTCTTCAGGGACAAATGCTAAATAGACATACCTGTAAATACTAAAACAAAAGCAAAATACTGCAGATGCTGGAAATCTGAAATAAAAACAAGAAATGCTGGAACCGCTCAGCAGGTCTGCAGCATCTGTGGAAAGAGAAACAGAGTTACCGTTTTGGGTCAGTGACCTTTCAAGGGTCACTGACCCAAAACGTTAACTCTGTTTCTCTTTCCACAGATGCTGCCAGACCTGCTGAGTGGTTCCAGCATTTCTTGTTTTTATACCTGTAAATACAATGCTCATAAACCATCAGCTTATCTGAACGCTTCTGCCTCAAGTTGGTACACAACTAATGGTGAAACTAGTAACGTCTGACACAAGTGCTGGGCCTGATTGGTTGATACTGATAACTTTCAATCCCAGTGGAGAGGAGGAAAGCTGATTTTCTTGTAAATCACTGAAAAGCTGGCAGCAGTTTTATTTCATTTATTTGTTTTAGCTTTTTCTTCTTTGAGACTGAAGGCAATTCTCATCATATATTTGTTGCCATTTGAAAATGGGGAGATAATGAAGGGAACATAAAATATTTTCCTCCCACCTACTCACTGATGATTTTACAGCAGACAGGATATTAATCCTGGTGTCCAGCACTCCCATCTGAAACAGGCAGGAACCTCATGAATGTATTGATATCTGGCTCAAGTGACGTCATTATGAAACAAATGCCATTTTCCCAGCTTGCTACCTGACGACTAGAAGCAGTTCAGAGAAGGTTCACTTGTTCTGGGATGAGGGGGTTATCTTATGAGGAAAGGTTGGACAGGTTGGGCCTATATTCATTAGAGTTTAAAAGAATGAGAGGTGATCTTATTGAAACATATAAGATTCTGAGGGGACTTGACAGGGTGAATGCTGAGAGGATGTTTCCCCTTGTGGGAGAGACTAGAACTAGGGGGCGCAATTTAAAAGTACACGGAGATGAGAAATTATTTCTTTCAGATGGTCATTAGTTTGTGGAATTTCTCTTCCTTAGAGAGCAGTGGAGATAGGGTCATTGAATATTTTTAAGACTGAGTTAGATAGATTCTGGATTGACAAGGGAGTCAAAGGGTATAGGGGGCAGAGAGGAAAGTAAAGTAGAGGCCACAATCAAATCAGCCATGATCTTATCAAATGGCGGAGCAGGCTCAAGGGGCCGAATGGCCGCCACCTCCTAATTCATATGTTCATACAGCCACTTCCTGTTCCTGCTCAACAATGGGCAGCATAAGTCCTGAGTTGGCCATTTCAAATACTGTTTAAAAAAAAATCCTTTGTTGCTTTTGGTGATATTTTATTTGAAGTGCCTTCTGGGTTCTTTGACATTAAAAGAAATTGAAATGCTTATAGCTCCAAATGTAGGTTCTGAACTGTTAAGAGCTTCTGGTATTGCAGTTGTTTCTTGATGAGGGTCCTTCCAGAAATCCCACTTTTGGAGGAGGATGGATCAAATTGTCGCAGATGGAGGAAGGTTAAACTGTAGGAGATATGCTCAGAAGAATCTTTACCCTCTCAGCAGGGTTTATAGGCCCAGAACCACGTACCTGCATTTCTCTGAGGAGAATTCCAGAAGCAAGCTTCAGTTCTCTAGAGAGGCAGTGACAGAATTGTCTTATACCCTGCAAGAAGACCTGCAGCTAACATCTGCAGCCTGCACAGGTTTGCCTTTTGCAGTCAAGGTCACTTGAACTTCTTTGCCTCTGGTTCCTTCCAGGCTGCCAGGTTGTATATTAGCAACATTAGTTAGTCTATCATCCATGCATGTATTAAACAGGGGACTAATGCCAACGTATTTCAGGACACCCCTCTCAAGTCCAGCACGCTATCAGTTGCAGCCATGTCACCATCTGACTTATTCACACAGTGCGACTGCCTTGATCTGTGATCTTGATGTGATCAGCGATGCATCATGCCAGTCTGTGCCTGTTTTCCTGGCAGTTTCCATGATACTTTTGTGTATTACTATTGTGTCAAAAGTCAATACTTCCACTATTGGCCATGCACAACAACAAGTTAGAAGTGGGCTACTTGGGAACAAGAGCTATCCACGAACACTTGGCTTATGACTTCTCTTAAGATGTGAAACTGCGCTACAGCCAGATGCATAGGTCTACGAAAGCCCCCATCGGAGACCGTTGGAGTCCCCATAAAATGGCTCAGATGCTTGAGTAGGTCTGGTGGCTATGATTGTATAACTCTTCTCTGCAACATGCACATGGAGTAATCACTGGTGGAAGGACCTTCATTATGATAAGAGAGAGACAGTGACAACAAAGAGGATGGCAAGGAAGCGGCAGGGTCCACTGCTGACTGGAAGCAGCTCATTAAAGAGAAATTCAAGTCAACCATTCACGCTTCCCATAATAGCAGTCGTGTTTAACAGATGTCTAAATCCTTCCACCCTATAATCAGCGGCATATGTTCAAACTCCAAAATTGGTATTCTTATCAACTATCATTGCAGGAACACTCTGCACACACAAAACTCAAATTGTATTGTAGTTTTTCTGGCTTACAGAAAGGCTTGCTTCTCACCCCTTTCACCCTGGTGCGAGCCTCTCATGCATTTACGAGGTGCTCCCTCAGTGGCCACAACATGAGAGGAGAGAGGCTGCTGTGGCTCACCCAAGGATTCATGAAACGCTCATGGTCGGTGACCATTAACAGACTGAGGTCTAAGTGGGCCCTGTTTCAGACTAACAATTTAACATCTGCCAGGGCAGTTTGATTCACTTTGCTGTCTAGCGCCAGGGTGGACTCAGTTCTGGGATCACAAGATAGTGCTGCTGTCGTGAGACTGGGCTGTGTCTCAGCACGCCTAGGGAATAATTTTAACCTTAATAATGGAAAATAAAATCGGGCAGAGTAAAGTGGGCAGCTGATCTGATCCCTTCAGTTTCCTGTTAAATGGGTTGAGTCACTATTCCTTCCCACTAATCTGTGGGAGAGAAGATTTTAGGAAGTTCACGATCCAAGTGAAGCCTTTGTCTGCTCTTTCTCCCAAGTGCAGAAGATGATTGAACCTGTGGCCCCAATATGAAAATCCTTGAGATGTTATTACTCTTGTCAAGACTCCCATAAGGAGGGGGGCTTAGCTGCAATGGCCATTTAGGTGACCACACACTCTATGATTAACGGCAGAGTGTCTATGCCATGTGTGAGAACTGCATGCATTTTGGTAGTGGTCTCCACTGTACTGCCCAGCATGTTTTGGAAACAGCGCAGGCGGGTAGGCCAATATGTTCAGCAATTACTGGTGCACAGACTTCAGCTTACTTTTAAATACTGAACCCTGAAGTCTTCAACTTTGTCCTGTTTAGCAGAGCGAGCATGTGAGCTGGCTCTCAAATTAGCTCTTCCATTAGTCTTCCTGGCCACTTCCAGCCCTGATCAGTGAATCCACTAGTACAGTCCCCTCAAGCTCACTGTCTGAGTCACATAAGATACTAATTTCTGTGCTGATGCTTGGCAGGGTAACAGTGAGTGACAGTCTGTTGGTTTCCTCATAAGTTTGTCTGCCGGGCATTGGTGACCTATAAAAAGGGGAGAGGGACAAGGGTTAGGATATAGTTGGGAGCAATGTTCCCTCTAATTTTCCTGTGCTGTGCACGACCCATTGTACTGTGTGATCCCTTTAAGATTGCCACATGGCCACACTTATTAAAGGGACCACTTCTTGTGTGCGGCCTGTTTATCTCCTGTGCAGTAAGTTCTGGGTGGCTGCATACCCACGCAGCTAAGAGGGAACATTGGTTGGAAGGGCAAGCACTAGCAGATCAGTGGCAGTGAAATGTGCCATCAGTTTGTCATACTTCCTGTGTATGTGTAGCTGAAAGAGTTACGTAGAAAAGGACGGGAACTGCCAGTACATTCTCCTGTGCCAGGTCTCCAGCCTCGCCGTCTCCCATGCTGACTGCAGTGTAGATGCTTGTGATGCTCTTCCTTAAGGGTGAATGTTTATGGGACCTACTGCTGTACTTGTCTCCCTCCTCTTGCAAGCCAGCTATTCCTGCAAGAGGATTGGAAGTAGGTTAATCTATGCCCTGGGCATGTATGAGCTGATTTAATGTAGTGTGCAGGTTTAGCCAACAGGTAGTAATTGTGATGGCCATAGCAGCTTTTGAGGGAATGAATGCAAGCAGAAAGTACTTCCCAAATAACTTGTGGTGAGCCATGAGATGTGGGAAAGTAGAGTATCGATGGTGCTGAGACAAAAGTAAGGTGCTGCAAGGCAGTGCTGAAAGTATGAGAGATATGAAGAGAAATCTTACCTTGGCGTTCCTAATGATCCAATTTCTTTAAATGTTGATGGCATTCATACGTTGTGCCACCTCTCACCATGCCCATTCACCGATTTGCAGTAGTATCTATCAACAATCTGTGGGGAAGAGCATCTCCTGTCTACTTTATACTTGCTCCAGCAATACCTCCACACCTGCATCTGAAAACCTTCACTCCTGCCTGGAACTCTTCTCACCTGCAGATATCTTCCTTCATCTCTATCTTATTGCTTCTGTCTTTTGGCCTCAAAAAAGCACCTCCTCTTAAGCTGCTGCAGGTTCATAAGGCCTTGTTTTCCATCATCTAATTTGTGAGCTGCCTCTGGGGAGCGCATTATTAGCTGACAGATTACCACTGCCATAAAAATGATGGCTGAGGTGGAAACTGGGACAGGTTCCCTGCTTGCTCTCGCCCTGTGCGTCTTTCCCTCACGCCCCCGACCTTTTTCCTGGTGGAAGACAAAAATCTCCATTGAGTTTTCAAGTTCTTTGTGTTGTTACTTAACTTCATTACTATAAGGGGCCGTTTGACATCAATGTCGAACAGAGCCATGATTTGGAAGAACTTTTAACAGTTTGTTCCAAGGAAATTGGCAAGACAAGCTTGTAACAATGTCATTAACTATCACTTCAGCTAACTAAAGGTCTGTTGCCAGTGGCATCAGTTATTTTATTTTACTATTCTCCTACAATATGATCTTGCCAATTAGCCAATCCAAGATGGAGTTAACTGAAATTATTGCGATCGGCATTTAACATAATCGCAAATTTTAACAATGAAGTGCATGTATGAAATTAAATGAAAACATGAAAATTGCTTTGAGCTGCTGGCATTGTTTTACCTTTCAGTTCTCAATGAGTGCTAATTTGGATCCTGTCTTGTGCTTTTATACTATAGAGTGTGCCGTAAATCAGTTATTCACCGGTCGTTCACTGATAATTTCATATAGTAAATCTCAGTTATGATAGTTGCATTAATTTGCACAACTTCTAACCTTATCCAGCAGAATAAATAATTTGACAAGAAGCCAGCACTATTATTTTGGCAGTAAGATATCTAAGTTGAAGGTTGATTTTAACCCCCAGTTGGTTTCCGGCAGAAGTGGAGCAGGGAAACTGTAAACTGCACTTGCAGGCTTAAGTTTGAGGTCTAGGGCCTCACCTGCATGCTGCTCCTTAGCTGCCCACACAAAGTGGGCAGAAGGCAGCAGCTGGTCAACAGGTGGATGTGAAAATCGGGTGGCTTAGAGGCCACTGACTGGCACCAAAGGAAGGCTCATCAGCAAGTGAGTCGCATGAAGGGGAGGATCTTATGGGAGGGAAGGAAGGCCACCCTGGCTCCTCCTGGCCCCACAAAGGAAAGATTTCCATGTAACTTTGAGGGCCTCTTTGTCCTCTCCACAACTGCCAACTCAAAGTCAGGAGTGCTATCAACTGAACCACAGCTGACACCATGAGAAAGAGTGGGACAAAAAAGACTGTAGTGAAAAATGTGATGTTGGAGACCCGATGTCAAGCAGATGAGAAATTTCTCCCACATACCTCTCCCCCAACCACTCCTCTTCACGCCAGTTGCCCCACATATTCTCCGGCTAAAAGAGCTAGTCATCATTCACAGTGAAACCTTTAAATTGGGGATAACTAGAGGACTTGCATCCTTCATTTGCAGGTGGCTTTATTTTCAAAATGGTCATTGTATGTGCAGTAAGCTGGACAAGCCAGATATCTCTAGATTGGCTGTATCTCCTGTGGCATTCCTTTTCACGCTCACCTGTGATTGTGCCGAATGCTGGAGCCCTGCCAGTGGGATACGATTTCAGTTCTGTTTTCTGGCTGGTGGATTTCCCAGTTCATTATGATCATTGAGGGAGAGTCCTGTTCCTGGAGTCTGCTACGTTGGCAGCTTGCACAGGTGGCTGCTGTCGGGCCAGAGTGCCTGGCAGGTCCCAGCTAAATTGTTGGGGTGGGATTAATATCTTGCAGCCACCTGTATGGGACCCCATCGTTCTGTGCACTGCAACTGATAATGTTTGAAGTACTGTGTGAGGGGCTGTTGGCAGCTCAGCAAGATCTGATGTACTGGAGGAATGATGTGTGAACCTTTACTTTTTGTCGCTCTTATTAGCCGCTCGCAGGATTTTGGTTGGATTTTGAGTGCTTAGCTTGTGTGTCACGCCTGTTTCTCAGAGTCTGACCAGAGCTTTCCTCCTGCCTGGCTGCTTTACACTCTGCACCTGTGCTCCTCTGCTCTGTATTAATACCATTTTAAATTAGAAATACCCAATAATACATGACAGTAATGAGAAAAATTGATTCCACCACCTAAATTTGGATAGAAGTTTAAATGACTGCCTTGTTAGGGTTGCCAGCTCTGGTTGGAGGCATTTGTGGAAGTTTGATCGCATGTTGTTCTGACCACATGACATCTGATCATGTGATGCACAATCACGACATCTGATCACGTAGTTATTTCAAACATTATTGTATTTAACTTTATAAATGTTGGGGGTCCCTTGTTCTTGCATATCTTTACTCGTGGTTTCATGCCAGAAGTTGATGTGCAAGAAGTACCAAGAACCAAGAGGCCACCTGTGAGCCAGCAAAGAGGAGAAACCAAGAAATATCAGCACAGGAGGAAGATGTCAACTGTTGGTATGGGTTCACTATTCTGTAATACCTTGATTCTTTCTTATTTCTCCTTTTCAGATATTGATCCCCTTCCCTTTTGTATTAAATATTAGTCTTTACCTCAGAAGGCACATGAGCTGAGGGAATCTATTGAGTTTATCAATCTTCCTTCTCCCTTCGCCCTTGGTTCTTCCACTTTAGTGGCTGCTCCTCAGTGCTGCTCACACTGTTGTTCTGCTGCTCCTGGCTCTGTAAACAATGATGGTGCCTTTCTCCACTCCCTGCTTGAGCCTGATGCATAATGCCCTTTTTCCCCAGTCCCCTTCTCTTCCCTTTTTCCTTCACTCCCTGAGACCCCTTCCCCAGTCTTCACTCCCTGAGACCCCTTCCCCAGTCTTCATCTCTTTCCAAGCACTCATCTCTCTCTCGGGCCCCCATTCCCCATCTCACCCCATGTTCCACAGTTTCCATCTCTTCCTGCTGCCTATTTCAGATCCTCTCCTGAATGTCAACACCCATAATTCACAACTCTGTCTAACCCCATCCTGACTGCGCTCCATGCAGTTGCAGCTCTCTGTAACGGGGATTCGACGATGTCATGGGGTGAGGGGGGGGGGGGGGGTTGCGGTGTACACTGCAGCAGGGAATTTAATGCAACGATCATGTAAGTAATCGTCCTTAAAAAAAAATAGTGATTTTCCAGGCTACAAGAAGCAGTGCCCTGGAGACCCATATCCCATTTTGGAAGACTACTGGTCATTCCAGGAGGGTTGGAAACCCTTTGCTCAGTGTAATTCCCAGCATTTGTGGAATGAGGAGTTCTTTACCCAGTATCTCTAGCAGCAGAGAAGCCACTATGTCTCTGGGATTGAATGCTTGCATGGCTCTACCCCAGCAGTAAAGTGATTTCTCTCCCACTTGGATGCTGGGTAAAAAGACCTCCATTTCACAAAAAGCTGTTTTTTTTTTTACCCATTGCTGTTTTGCACTTACCTGCGTGTCTCGTTTTAAGTTGTAAATAGATTTGGTGAATTGAGGCCGTTCATAGTTCGTAATTTGTGAGTGTCTGGCTTTAAGCTGCAGCTTATTTCAGTACTGTACTCTATCACACAGGCACAAGAGGAATGCTATCAGTTTGCTGCTGATACCAAATTAGGGATACGGCAATCTGTGAGGAAGATTATAGGAAGTCAGAAACGAGTAGTCATAATGTACAGTTGGAGTACAATGTAGAGAACTTTGAAGGACCACATTCTGGTTGAAAGAAATTATTTTAATATGACTGACTATGTGATGGTTAGTTATTATGATCTTTTTTGAAGCAAAGTAACGAGATACCTGGCTGCCATTTCTCTAGAATTTTGTATTCTATATTTTGTCTTCAGCTCAATCTTTCATCATTCTTATTTGATATGCAGAGTGTTAAGATCAGGTGAGGAGGGTTCACTAGGCACTGCTCTTGTCCTTCCCTTGTTTGACCGCAACAGAGTTTATTCCTTTTAAAACAGTGGATCTGCTCCCCGCTTCAGTGAGTGTTTTACCTTTTTCCTTTGTTGTGATCGTAAAAGAACCAATTGGACAGGTTTTCTTGAGTTTAGACAAGAAAGAGGTAAGTTTATTGTACTTAAAAATAAACCCGATCTAAATAAAATAATAAACTACACTACACTTTCACTCGCGCACACACACAAATCAAGTACGGAGTGATAAGAAATAGTCTGGTTTGGATTAGAGTCCAGAAAAAGTAAAAAATATATATATACAGTCTGAGGTCAGGTAATTCCGTTGTCTTCAGCTGAAGTTATGATCTTGAAGTTTTTGGCTGGTAGAAGTACACTTTGTAGCTGGCCCACCTGGTTCAGGGTTTTTTCTTGGAGACAGAGTTATAGGTGGCTTTCCTCCCTGTGGTCTCTGTCCGTTTCAAACTTGTGATGTTTTCTAGAGAGAGACGCACACACACGCATTGCCCCAGTATGGTCTTGTCTGGTTAGTACTCGAAGCTTGTTTGCTCCAAACTCTCAGGGGATTGTCCTTTTGCAAAAGACTGTTAGTTTTTCCACAGATGGGGGAGGAGGGCAGTTTCATGATTGTCCAGTTCCCTCGTTTGCAATTTAATTAGAATCTAGTCCAGGTATTTTCAATCTCTCTTAAGTCTCATTGTTTCATTGTTCACACCCTGGAGGTATGACTCCAATGTTAATGTTCCAAGCTGGCTTTGAATATTTTACCATTGTTTTTACCATTATTAGCTGTTTCTAAGTTCATGAGACTTTGTCCTGGATGCAATCTTGTTAGACGTGCATCTCCAATTCGATGTCCTGGAATGTGAGGTATTACAAGGAAAATTGTGGTGGCCATCTTGGCTGCCAGCTTTTTAAAAATTGACTGTAGGATCCAGCTCCATTTTATGTATGTTTCCAACGAAGAATTAAAAATCCTCATTTGGTGTAGCATGTTTTCTTGACGAGTTATTTTGCTTCTTATTTTGGTTTACGTGAAATTGTATGGGCTTCTTGGATAACTTAGTTTTTTTTTTACTCCTTTTCATTTTTTAACACCCTCTTATTTGGATAACTTGCATCATACCCTATTCTTGGTCTGTGAGTACAAACCAGCAACTTGCCTTTGTTGGTGCTTTTGAGCCAGTTATGCCAAACCATTCTGGGGTGAGTTGTCCAACTGTTTTCTCTGCTCCCTATGGGGAAGCAGCTCACTCTTTCTGATGGCTTCTTTTACGCCATTTGTGTATTCTTTCTGTAAAACGTAATGGGGTGAACTCTTGACCCATTTTGTGCCTGATCATTCCTATATCTTGAACTTTGGGCTGAGGCAGCTCTTTGGATTTTATTCTTTTTCAATAAATTATTTCCTCAGCCACCTTTTTAATAAAGTTTAAAGGAATAGGCCAGAGGCTGATCCTAGGCCTAGGTCTTTGGCTAGCCAGAGGGAGATGTGTGAATGTGGGCCTAGGCTAACAGATGTTCTGATTTCTGTAATTTTCTGTTTCATTTCCTTCTGCCAGGTATGTACTCATGGTAGAGATTAGAAGCTTATCATGCTGTGGTTTGGGGCAGAGGTATGAGCCCACACTCTGAGACATCCTGTTGATACTCCTGTGAGATGTTCCACCATTCTATAAATGTATTAAAGATGAAATATATGATTAGCAGATATTTAATAATCATCAAATAACATTTAATTATGCCATGCGTTTTGGACGTACTAATACTGTATGATATCTATTATACTTAGTGTTCATATTTCCAGGTTATTATTCACATAGGTTTCTAAGTGGCACCTATTAAGTTCCTTCCTTCTTGCTCCTGATAATATTTAAGGGCACAGCACTTATGAACATTCAATTGAAATTGTTTACATTGTAACAAATATTGCTCTTCTGTTTGACAGACCCAAGGATATTAATTCTGAGAATGGACAAAAACATGCAGGTAGGAAATCTTGTGGAAAAAGAGCCCTGGAAGAGGAGGAGGGGAATCTTGAATTCCTATCGAAGAATAAACAGAAAAAGAAAGCCCGAAATCCAAACAAATGCTTTGATACTTCAGTGAAACGTAAGTTTTCTAATTTGGTATTTGGACCCATCTCCAACCACCCTTTCCTTTCCAAAGTCCTTGAGCGTGCTCTCTGGCACTTCCCAAATCCATGCCCATCCATTCCCGGAACTCCATCTTTGAATCCCTTCAATCAGGTTTCCGCTCTTGCCACAGTACCAAAATGCTCTTGACAAAATCATAAATGACATCCTATGTAACTGTGACAAAGGTAAACTTACCCTCCTTGTCCTTCTCTGTGGCCTTTGTCACACCATCTTCCACCACCTCTCCACAGTTATCTAGCTGGGTGGGACTGCACTGTCCTGATTCCGTTCTTATCTGTCCAGTTGTAGCCAGAGAATCATCTGCAATGGCCTCTCTTCTGGCTCCTGCACCATTACTTCTGGTGCCTCCCAAGGATCTATCCTTGGCCCCCTCTTATTTCTCATCTACATGCTGCTTCTTGACAGCATCATGCAAAAATACAGCATCACTATCCTCATGTATGCCAGTGACACCCAGCTCTACCTTGCCACCACCTCTCTCGATCCCTCCAAATTGTCAGACTACTTGTCTGACATCCAGCCGCACAACCCTCCTAGATATCTGCTTTCTTCTAATTCTGGCCTCTTCTGCAATCCCTGATTTTAATCACTCCACCGTTGGTGGCCGCACCTTCAGCTGCTTGGGTGCCAAGCTCTGGAATACCCTCCCTGCACCTGTCAGTGTCTCCACCTCGCTTTGCTCCTTTAAGACACTCCTTAAAAGCTCTTTGACCAAGCTTTTGGTCTTCTGACCTAATACCTCCTTTTGTGGCTTTTTTGTTGTATAATGCTCCTAAGAAACACCTTATGACGTTTTATTGCGTTCAAGCTGCTATAGAAATATAAGTTGTTATACAGATACAAATTGTTGATGTTTATGATGGTGGAGACTGTGAGTCCAGTTGAATGGAAAAACAGGTATAGGGGTTTATCACACCTGCATTATCACCAGGCAGAGTGTAAGGTTGATGGCCAGTGTCCGAATATAATCTCAATGCAGCTCACTTCTGGGTTTCTGCACAGACAAAACTGTGTATATGACTTCTTGGGCTAGAGTGGGTAAGCTGTATTGTTGGTCGGTTGCCGAACATTAAGGTAGTGGATGTTTTATTGGCCTGTTTTAAAGTAGGAGAAATTTCCTTGACTTTGTAAGTCCATTTTAAGTTGGGATTCCCTTAGTGTGTGCTCCCTTGCCAGCAACTTTCACCCAAGTGACAATGCCCGCCATTGGCTTTTATATTGGGTACCTGGGTTCAGATCCTGCCACGGGCCTCTCTAGGCAGGTGCTGCACCGGAAACTTGCTCCAATTTCTAGGCCGATATTTTAGAGTTTCCATTTGGAGTGAAAGGACCATTGTCTTCTGTGCTACAATGGACATTTGGGGCTCCAGTGAAAAGCCGCACTTGCAGGGAGTCTCGACCAAGATATCACAGGCCTACTTTAAAATTAGTGATTGGAAAAGCATGAACTGTGGGCTTGTTATTTCCCAAACTGCTAGCACTGTTCCTTGCTCAGATCACTCAATCATGAGATCAGCTCTATGGTTGTTATCCATTAAATCTGTAATAAAAAACCTGATTGCACTTCTTCAAATACAAAACTTACTTCTAAAGCATTTAAATTCTCCTAATTGAGAGACATGGTAGATAATTGTTATTTTTGAAATTTGTGAATTCTATAGCAATAGCTCCAACATACAGGGAGCAAAACCTAAACAAAAGAACAAATAGAGCAAAAATGACATAAGCTGAAATACAGCAATCAGCAGGAGTGTGAAATGAGTATATAAGAGAAGGCAGATTGTATTATCGTGAGATTGTTAACTGGGTCGAAATTGAAGAAAACCACAAGGAGCCTTTACAGACCTAATGTTGGCAGGAATGGGCAGCAAAGCATGACATTTACACAGTCAAACATTTCAGCAATGAAGGAGACCATCTGGCTCATCGTGCCTGTGCTAGCCCCCTGTTCCATATTCCTGCTCTTTCTCGGTCCGACAGAATATAGAATATTATAGCACTGATACATGGCAATATGTCCATCAAGTCTGCGCCGCTATTTGCCACATGAGCCACCTAGTCTAATCCTACTCTTCTTGCTCCCAACCTATACCCTTTATCTAATTCCCTTTTAAAATAATTTATGGAATCTAACAATTGTTTCTGGCAGAGAATTCCAAATTCTACCCAACCTCTATGTAAAGATCTTTTCCAACTTCCCTTCAATAGTTTTCTTTTTCAAGTGTATGTAATTTCCTTGTAAGTATTGTGATTGGTTTAGCTCCAAACGACCTTGTGGATAGGTTTTCCATATACTAATCATTTTTGTGTAAAGAGACATTTTTTAAAATCGCTTCCTTTCTGCCTCTTGTACCAAATTAAGTGTATGTCTCCTTGTCATCAATTCATCAACCAATGGAAATAATTTTTTACTTATTATCCTATCAAACCCTTTCATAATTTTGAACACTACTTCTAGATTCCCCCAAATCATCTTTGCTACGTTGAATAGAATCTATATTTCTGTCTTTTACAATTGTATCCTGTCATCCCAGGTATCATACAACTTCATCTAGATTGCAGCTTCTCCATCCCTCGAATATCCTTTTAGTAATGGAATTAAAACTGCAAATGTAGTGTCAGCAATGTCATCATCATCACCACCTTTCTTTTGTATTTAATGCCATAAAATGTAAAACTCAGAATTTATTTGTCTTTTTTGCCACCTGCATTCTGCTTTGGCAATCTGTATATCTCCATCCTATAGCCGGGTTTCTTCAGTAAAACTCTTAACATATATGATATATTTCAATTCTTCATTCTTTTTCCCCAAAATGTACAAGTTGACATTTATATCTGTCGAACTGCAGTTGCCATACTTTATTTCCCCCTCCCCAACCTGTCAGTTCCCTCCTGCGGTCTCTTCTATTTGTCTCTATACATAAAACTTGTATTTAAAAGATTGATTGGCAGTCAGTAATACATATCGTGTTGTTAAAAGGATGCTTATGCATGTAATTACTAACCCTAAATATCTCTGGAAAGTTTTGTTTGTATGGACTGTGCAAATATAGCAACTTCACACCATTCAATGCACATCATGGTGAGACAGACAGCGAAATGTTGTTTTTGTGAAGCTAACGACTGAGTGGAGCAACTCGAACAGCAACTTTTGGATGTTTCTTTTTAACTGTGCTTCTGTCCTTTCCTGTAGTTGCTGTACCGCTTCTGCGAGCATCATTACTCTTGCTGTTATTTTGACAGAAAAATCTGGCCTATTATAGGTAGCATTTATATTGCGTTGTGAGTTAGAAAAGTAGAAATGAGTTTGAATATTCATATTTGCAACATTATGGATTTAAATCCATGATTAATTATTTCTGCTTTCCATAGTTCAACCTGATACTTTTGAACTTTGTTAGGAAATTGAGATGCAATGGACATGTTTGGTCACCTCCAACACAGTACTTTAAAGATTATTGGAAGGATCAGCAAACTCCTAAACCTGGGTGTAATTTTCATTTGCAATTTAAAGTTATTGTTTTCAAAGGTTTTGTGAAATTACACATGAACATGATGGAACTTTTGTTAAACTTCATTATTTAATTTTTATTTTCAGCAAAATATGTGAAATGTGAACAATGTGGAAACCCAAAGGTAGGTTTATGTTTGTTTATGTGCTATGCAGCTTCACAGCCAGAATCTAACCAGCTTAGCCACTTCTTTTTCTTTTTTTCTTTCTTTTTGGCCTCCTTATCTCGAGAGACAATGGGTAAGCGCCTGGAGGTGGTCAGTGGTGTGTGGAGCAGCGCCTGGAGTGGCTATAAAGGCCAATTCTAGAGTGACAGGCTCTTCCACAGGTGCTGCAGAAAAATTTGTTTGTCGGGGCTGTTACACAGTTGGCTCTCCCCTTGCGCTTTTGTCTTTTTTGCTGCCAACTGCTAAGTCTCTTCGACTCGCCACACTTTAGCCCCGCCTTTATGACTGCCCGCCAGAATCTAACCAGCTTAGCCACTAATCCTAAAATATGTCCAGCCTTGTACATCCATTCAATGTGATGTTGACAAAACAGCAAGTTTGGATTTCTTCAATTCCCTCTGGAAACTCATTACTTGTATGGAAATATCTGCTTGTTCCAAAACTGGAGTAAAAAGTTAAGGATGTGAAAAGGATTCTGACTTTTCCTAAAATAAAAGCAAAATACTGCAGATGCTGAAAATCTGAAATAAAAACAGTAAGTGCTGGAAATACTCAGGTCAGGCAGCTGACCGGCTGAGTATTTCCAGCACTTCCTGTTTTTATTTCAGACTTTTCCTATTGATTCTGCATGCAACCGATTGAAAGCCTATCTTAGGAACAGTCACAAAATCATTTTTGCAAACACTTTGTTTGTTCCGGATTCTCTAAAGTTAACAAATTAAATTTAACCTTGCTTCTCATAAGTTTTGTTTTCAATATTTAAATGGTTGTGCCATCTATCAGGATGTTTGTATCTATTACCTTGTTGCTGCATTAATTTTTAGAATCTTAAGGCACCTGAAAATATTTGCAGTGAACTCATGAAAAGTCAAACAACTACTAACTGGTAGGGCAGGATGTTCTTAACAACAAAACTTAATTTGAATTCAGTAATTTGTTCTAATTTGGTAACAGTACTTCAGGTAAGCACCCTCTTAATGAATGAGAGTTTATCCAATGAGAAACGGAACCATACAGACCTGGAAGGTCCCAGGTTTCATCTACATTCTGTATCAACTCAGCTGATCTCATTCAGTGTGACACTTGGAAAGCTACAGTTAACCTCAGAGCCTCTGGGTTATGAAAGGAAACATTGGCAGGGTTTCTACCTCCATTTGCTATCCAGAGACTACTGCTTGAAAAAGTGCCCGTGTGGATGGTGGGTGAAGACAGGAATAATGAACAGTTGGGGCTGGTACATGAAAGCAGCTGGCACTTGAGCAATTGTTGGCCAGGAGTCAGTGCCCTCAAGAAGAGACATGAGAAAATGGACAAGAAGGGTATTAAAAAAAAAAAAAACTTTACACAAACCAAATATTAATGGTTCCAAATATCTATAGTTAAATAGAAGACTAGAACTTATATTATGCTTTGGGTGTTGAGAACCCATCCAGTAAGTTAAAGGCATATTCTAATTGCAGTTTGACTCCTTTGTTAGAGCAGGAATATTCACTGTGGGTCACTTGTGGCTCTTGTGAACCTCTGCTATGCACTTGTCCCTGTTGAACACCAGTTTTCATTACTGTTCTTTCTTTCCCTCCCACTGAGCACAAACTTCTCCATCTCTTCATGCTGAGTACATCTTCCCCAACCTCCAGATGTGAGTTCCACAGACAAACTTACAGCTATGTTCCAATAGATATTCTTGAAGCAAATTTGTTAAATTGCTTTTATAATCTAGATCTGAAAGTTTAAGATGACACGCTCTTTAATCACCCTATTTTGAAACCAGGCAGGAAAAAATCCAATTTATGGAAGGTTGAAGAGAGAAGCTTAAACATTAACTTTATGAGCACAGTGCAAAAAGGGTTCAAATCAGTTCACATGATTCACATCTCTGGAGGTTGGTATGGAGAACAGTGACATCTGCCTTGTATTTCTCCTTAGCTGTTGGTTTTGCCGGGTTTCATGCAGTTAAATATAAACTGCATGATGGCATTTGTGTTATCATTGAGTCTGGGCACTGACGAACTTGCTTCTTAAGAGGCAATTTTATGATGCTGGGCCGCTGGCAAGAAGCCTCACTAGCTAGCAGTGCAACTAGAAAATTCAGACATGCATTGCTGTAATTTTCTGTCCTAATTTTGTAATGGTTGAAAAGCTTGAGCAGCATGCATTCGAATTTCTGACTAGTGTTGCCAACGGGTGTATTTCTCTGCTAGCAACACAGACTCTTTAAAATGACCTCTCCTTATTATCATCATCATTATTCACACTGTTACATGTTGTGTCGAAATGGAAGGTGATTAGAGCAAAATGAGCAATAATGAACGGGAATAAAATCGTAATCTAAAAACTAAGTACATGAAGGTTTGGTAATGGCAGGTTTGTAAGGGAAGCTAGTACTGTCTGTTCCATAGACTGATAATGAAAAGGTCTCTATTAACCTGCAAGACAGCTACATGATTAATTTGCATGTTTTTACTAAGACTCAAACCAGTCCTTGTTGTGGGTACTGCCTTTACAAAATTAGGTTTCTGCTGCTTCATAGATGACTGAGCTTAGTGACTTCCAAGCTTCATTGGTGCTTCCCATTAAGGCTTTGGCGACACTGAGAAGTGCTGGTATTTGGCATCATTGCATATGCAAGGGATGTTGATATTTGGCGGGCTGTCGTGTTTGGAGCTGTGGAACTTTCAGGGGTGCACCTTCACTCTGATGCCGATAATAGTGTGATCAGTATCGCAATCAGAGCTGTGGTAGCTGCAGGTGTGAAGAACACTGGGCAGATCCTGTCTCCTTGTGATGACTAGGCCTAGTTGGTGCCAATGTCCAGACCTTGGATGGCGCCGTGATACCTTGTGGCGATGTCTGCCGTGGAAGAAGGTGTTGGTGATGCAGAGTTCATTCAGGGCACATAGCTTAAGAAGGCATTGTTCGTTGTCGTTGAACTTGCCCATCCCATGATAACAAAGGCTCGTTGGCCATGAATCACTGTCTGCCCCAACATGTGCGTTGAAGTCACCCAGGATAAATTGCCTCTCGCCATTTGGGATGTTCCTCAGAACATCACCTAGGGAGTCATAGAAGATCTCTTTATCTGAGATGCTGTCATTCAGAGTTGGTGCGTAGACACGTATATTGACAGTGCCTCCATCAGATGATAGCTGCAGGGGGATGAGGTGCTCCAAGGTTGCTGCTGGTGGCTCAATTGACTGCGTCAAGCAGTTGTTTACTGCGAAGCCTACACCATGCTCACGGCGATTTTTAGCACTCTTTTTATACCAGTAGAAGTTGTAATTAGCGTCTCAAATAGAGCCTATTTCGGCTAATCTGGTTTGTTGTAGAGCGGCAATTTCGACACCAAGCTTGTGTAGCTCAATACTAAAATGTATTGTCCTTTTTTTATGGGATGTGGGTGTTGCTGGCTGCGCTAGCATTTATTGCCTATCCTTAATTGCCCTTGAGAAGGTGGTGGTGAACTGCCTTCTTGAATCGCTGCAGTCCATGTTTAGTTTAGTTTAGTTTAGAGGTACAGCACTGAAACAGGCCCTTCGGCCCACCGAGTCTGTGCCGGCCATCAACCACCCATTTATACTAATCCTACACTAATCCCATATTCCTACCACATCCCCACCTGTCCCTATATTTCCCTACCACCTACCTATTTTAGGGGCAATTTATAATGGCCAATTTACCTACCAACCTGCAAGTCCTTTGGCTTGTGGGAGGAAACCGGAGCACCCGGAGAAAACCCACGCAGACACAGGGAGAACTTGCAAACTCCACACAGGCAGTACCCAGAATTGAACCCGGGTCGCTGGAGCTGTGAGGCTGCGGTGCTAACCACTGCGCCACTGTGCATGTGGGGTAGGTACACCTGCAGTGCTGTTAGGAAGGGAGTTCCAGGATTTTGACCCAGCGACAGTGAAGGAACGACGATATAGTTCCAAGTCGGGATGGTGTTTGGCTTGGAGGGGAACTTGCAAGTGGTGGTGTTCCCATGCATCTGCTGCCCTTGTCCTTGTTGGTAGAGGTCACGGGTTTGGAAGGTGCTGTTGAAGCATTGGTGTGTTGCTGCAGTGCATCTTGTAGATGGTACACACTGCTGCCACTGCGTGTTGGTGGTGGAGGGAGTGAATGTTTGTGCATGGGATGCCAATCAAGCAGACTGCTTTGTCCTGTATGGTGTCAAGCTTCTTGAGCGTTGTTGGAGCTGCACCCATCCAGGCAAGTGGAGAATATTCCACCACACTCCTGACTTTTGCCTTGTAGATGGTAGACAGGCTTTGGGGAGTCAAGAGGTGAGTTACTCGCCACAGGATTCCTAGCCTCTGACCTACTCTTGTAGCCACAGTATTTATATGGCTACTCCAGTTCAGTTTCTGATCAATGGTAACCCCCAATATGTTGATAGTGGGGGATTCAGCGGTTGTAATACCATTGAATGTCAAGGGAAGATGGTTAGATTCTCTCTTGTTGGAGATGGTCATTGCCTGGCACTTGTGTGGCAGAAATGTTACTTCCACTTTTCAGCCCAAGCCTGGATATTGTCCATGTTTTGCTGCATTTCTGCATTGACTGCTTCAGTATCTGAGGAGTCGTGAATGGTTCTGAACATTGTGCAATCATCGGTGAACATCCCCACTTCCAACCATATGATTAAAGGAAGGTCATTGATGAAGCAGCTGAAGATGGTTGGGCCTAGGACACTACCCTGAGGATCTCCTGCAGTGATGTCCTGGAGCTGAGTTGATTGGCCCACAAAAACCACAACCATCTTCCTTTACACTAGGTAAGACTCCGAGCAGCAGAGAGTTTCCCCCCGATTCCCATCGACTCCAGTTTTGCTAGGGCTCCTTGATGCCATACTCAGTCAAATGCTGCCTTGATGTTAAGGGCAGTCACTCTCACCTCACCTTTTGAGTTCAGCTGTCTTGTCCATGTTTGAACCAAGGCTGTAATGGGGTCTGAGTGGCTCCTCCAGAACCCAAACTGAGTGTCATTGAGAAGGTTATTGTTGAGCAATTTCCATTTGATGATTGAGAGTAGACTGATGGGGCAGTAATTGGCCAGGTTGGATTTGTCCTGCTTTTGTGTACAGGACATACCTGGGCAATTTTCCACATTGCCGGGTAGATGTCAGTGTTGTAGCTGTACTGGAACAGCTTGGCTAGGGGCGCGGCAAGTTTGGGAGCACAGGTCTTCAGTACTATTGCCAGAATGTTATCAGGACCCATAGCCTTTGCGGTATCCTGTGCCTTCAGTCGTTTCTTGATATCATATGGAGTGAGTCAAATTGGCTGAAGACTAGCATCTGTGATACTGGGGACTTCAGGAGGAAGCCAAGATGGATCATCCACGCGGCACTTCTGGCTGAAGATTGTTGCAAATGGTTCAGCCTTATCTTTTGCATTGATGTGCTGGGCTCCCCCATCATTGAGGATGGGGATATTTGTGGAGCCACTTCCTGCAGTTCTTTGTTTAATTGTCCACCACCATTCATGACTGGGTGTGGCAGGACTGCAGAGCTTAGATCTGATTTATTGGTTATGGGATCACTTAGCTCTGTCTATCGCATGCTGTTTACACTGTTTGGCACGCAAGTAGTCCTGGGTTGTAGCTTCACCAGGTTGACACCTCATTTTGAGGTATGCCTGGTGCTGCTCCTGGTATGTCCTTCTGCACGCTTCATTGAACTTGGGTTGGTCTTCCGGCTTGATGATGGTAGAGTGGGGGATATGCCGGGCCAAGAGGTTACAGATTGTGGTTGAGTACAGTTCTGCTGTTGTGGATGGCCCACAGCGCCTCATGGATGCCCAGTTTTGCATAACTAGATTTGTTCGAAATCTATCCCATTTAGCATGGTGATAGTGCAACACAACACGATGGAAGGTATCCTCAATGTGATGTGAAGATGGGACTTTGTCTCCACAAGGACTGTGTGGTGATCACTGCAACCAATACTGTCATGGACAGATGCATCTGCAGCAGGCAGATTGGTGAGGATGAGGTCAAGTATATTTTTCCCTCTTGTTGATTCCCTCATCATCTGCTGCAGACCCAGTCTATGTCCTTTAGGATTCGGCCAGCTCGGTCAGTGGTGGTGCTACCGAGCCACTCTTGGTGATGGACATTGAAGTCCCCCACCCAGTTAAAAAGGAAGACTTTGCAGGGTCGTCAGGACTGGGTTTGCTATTTAAGTTTCCAGTGCCTAGGTCGATGCCGGGTGGTCCATCTGGTTACGTTCCTTATTGACTTTGTTGCGGATAGATACAACTGAATGGCTTGCTAGGCCATCTCAGAGGGCATTTAAGAGTCAACCACATTGCTGTGGGTCTGGAGTCACATGTAGACCAGAACAGGTAAGGACAGCAGATTTCCTTTCCTAAAAGACATTAATGAAACTAATTCCAAAGATTGAGCAAGCTGGTACCAAAAGTGAATGATGTGATATTTAGAAGTACTGAAGCAGTAACATTATACGAACAGAGGTAAGTTCAGTGGAAAGGTGCATCGGATGGGGTGTAAAACAGGCAGGTGGATGATTGCTGCAAGCTGTTGCCTGCCTGAGAATAACAGTCATAATTGACTGCGGTATATTTCAATGAAGGCAATCCATTTTGGGGAAGAGAAGTGGAGTACTCTTGGAGTGGAACTGGCTTCAAGATTACTCACCTGGTTAAGCAGGGCCACAGTACACCAAGTCACTGCTGGTGGTTAATCAGTCATTGAAGGAAACTGTCCAGGGGATGGGATTCTTCCCACTGTGCTCCACATAACCCTGCAATCCAGTGTCCTAACCAAAAGGATAGTCTTAGCTGGACAAGCATCAGGAAGCTTACCAGTGGTTTGTGCGAAACGCCTACATGGTTTTAGCCATTGAAACTCCAGCAGTATTTTTCCAGACAGCTGGGCAGGATTTTTAGGCCCCGATGGCAGGTGGCCAGGTGTGAAACCTAGCACCGCCGGCTGGTTTGACATCACCATTCTGACCACTGGCGATTTTACTCAGGAGGGACAAGGTGGAACCCAGCGACCTGCCCGATTCGGATAATGGGACACATAATCTTGTTAATGAGATGATTAGCTCATCAAGGGCCAGTATGGTATTTTGGTTTGGGCGCATGGGTTACACGATGGATCAGGAACAGCCGAGGTGTAAAGAGGTAACAACACAATGGGGAACCAGTCATGGCAACACCATTCAATTAGGTGGGCCCATAAAAGGGAGCATAGCTGAGAGAGACACTCGGCCATTGGCACAAAGGTGCCGTCAAGTGAGAAGAGTTAGCGAAGCAAATGGTCTGTGTGCACTCGGGCAGTGGAGGGGTAGTGACCCTCCAGGGATTGTGCAGCCATAAGTTGGGGCATGGAGAGATCCAGTAATTATTGTCAGCGAAGCTGAGCGCAAACAAGGAAAAAGCTGGATATTAGATCAAGGGTTCCAGAGGTAGGGTTGAGTAGCAATGAGGAGCAACGTCCTTATCGCTGGTGCAGTGCCCTGGGTATCAGGAGGGCAAAGGAGAGGAACAAGGGGTAGGAAGGCAACAGAGACCATACATGCAGCATCATGTGTACTGCCAAAGAAGCAGCCTGTTGGAGAAGCAGTGCTGCAGGGGACTGCGCCTACTTAGGCGTACAGACACTGAGATTTGTGCCCTCATTGAGAAAGACCTCAGACCTGTCAGCGCTGTTCATTATGCCCTGCCAGTAGCCGTTAATGTCACTGTGGCTTTGAGCTTCCTTGCCTCCGGCTCCTTCCAAGGATCAGCCGCAGACATCGGTGGCATCTCGCACGCGACAGGATGCCATTACATCTTGCAGGTCACTAATGCCCTGTTTGCGAGAGCTGGACATAAATACAATTTCAAACAGATGGGGCCTTGCAGACCCAAAGGGCAGTGGGATTTGCCTCCACACTGGATTTCTGTTGGTGCAGGGCGTCATCGAATATGGACCTATGTGGTCATCAAAGTGCCGAGTGAGCAGCCAGTGAGATTCATCAACAGAAAGGGCTTCCACTCCCTCAACATTCAGCTGGTCTGCATCCATAACGAAGTTATGCATATGTGTGCTTGCTATTCTGGCAGCTACCAGGATTCCTTCATCCTCCAGCTGTCTAGGGTGCCACAGCACTTCATGCCATCACCCAAACTTCGTGGATGGAGGAGACAAAGGATATCCCTTGAAGAGATGACCACTAACTCCTTTCTCATGACTCTGAGACAGAGCCACAGAAGCGTTGCAACCAAAGCAATCTGCTCACAAGGACCACCATTGAACAGGCCATCACGCTTCTGAAGATGCAGTTCTGGTGCCTAGCCCAATCAGATGGCGCCCTGCAGTACACGCCTGCAAGGATCTCAAACATTGTGGTGGTCTACTGCACTCACCATAACATGGTCCTGCAGAGAGGAGCTGGCCTTGAAGATGGTGGCGTGCTGGAATGACACAATTCATCGGAGGATGAGGAGGAGCAGGAGGCACAAGAGGAAGATGCAGAACAGGCTGTGCAGGGATGTGGATGGGACCGGCACAGGACTCGAAGCTCTCATTAAGATGGCGTCAGATCCAGGGACCATCTGATCCAGGCATGTCTCACCTGAGCACTTCTAACCCAGCAGAACTGCATGCACTGGAACTCACTTTGAGCTGCCTGTCAGAACACTTCCATTGAAGACACAACCTTGAACAGATCCACGCTTACTGCCAATGCATGATGCTCATCTGCCCAGCAGTCTCTCTGTCACCCTTCAAAGGCCATTGCATGCCTCCACTGCTTCATCCCTCTTTTCAAGTTTTGCCATTGAAAGAATGAAAGCTCACATGTTTGGATTCATGTGTCAAGATTTACAGTGTTAGCAAAAAGTAACAAAGTACACATTAATAAGTCTGATGAACCACTCTGATTGATGCAATGGTCTTCGCTCTCGGCCACTTCAGCGCAGTTCTGTCCTCGTGGCCTCGGATGAGGTGGAGGCAGCCTGCTCAGTTGTGCTGACATGCCTGTGGCGATCGTCTTCGTCGTCGAGGTACCAGTGGGGACACCTCCAGAGGCTGCTGCACTGACATCAATGCAGGGGCAGCCTTCATCACAGGACCCTGCTGCATAGATGGTCCCTCAGTCAGAGAGGCCAAGGAGGCTAATAATGATGGTGCCCTGTGAGGGGAGGCTCCCTCATTTTCATCAGTGTCTGTCTTAGCCCTTGGATGGCACTCTGGATCGCTGGAAGGGGCCACCAGCTGGGGCACTATTGGCATCCACTCTGTGCATCTTTGCGCCATCATCGTCACTGACAGGTCTATGCTACAGAGCTTGGCATGCAATCTCTGCATGTCAGTGTGCTGTTCCTGCGTCTACTCTGAGTGTGGTTGCATATGGCTCTCCATGAGGTTGACCACTCAATTGAGGAGCTCATGCGTTCAAAGCTCTGGGCCACGGTGGTGCACATGAGCTGAATGAACGCCTCCATTCTCAGCCCAGGATCTCGCACTGCCTCAAGGAACTCTGAAAAGTGGGTCCACGTCTTTTGCTGCTGGTCAACGTAGAGTCTCCTTCCTTGTGACTCCTGAAGCTCTGCATCTGCGCTCAGCTGAGAATGTCTGTCCTCCATCCTCTGAGGGGACTGCCTACAGCTGCCTTTGCCTGTCACCTCTTCCTGATAACTAGTGCCGTGCTCTTCACCCTGTGCCACCTTTTCTCACCCTATGTGAGGATGCACCACTGTGGGTGTATCTGCGCTGGTGCTGGGTGCACTTACATGATGTGATGGTGCTGGCTTTGCTGTTGCAGATGCTTGCGAGGCCCCCCGATGTTACTATTATACTTTGGCGCTCACCCTCCATGACTGACCCTGTGGGAGACACAAGGAGATCATGAGAGCTAGCCTGTAGCAGCAGAATCCTCTGCAGTGCTTAGCCTTCCCAGTGCAGCTGAGTCTTTAGCATGCTGTCGGACGGGAAGGAGTGCACTCCACCCCTTCGTCTACAGATTGCAATATCATTCCTCACTCATCTCTCCATTGGCCACTTACTCCTGCAGGGCCACTCTGGTGATTTCCATCCCTGCCTCCTCCAGTCAGTGAGGATGGTGAGCTGGGGCACTCCTCCTCCTCGGCAAGTCCTCTCCTGCGAATTATGTGCCCTCTTCTCCTGCAGTAACAAAGGAGAGAGATAAGGCACTGCTGGCCTTTCTGACCAGTGCCAGTGGCTCATTTACATGAGCTGCAGATATCAGCGCTACCAGGTCCTCAACAGCGCTAGGACTCTAGTCATTTCTGAGGGGTCAGTAATTACCCTGGGTACACAATTCTCCCATGTTCAGGAGCACCATGCGTCCTCAGGCTGCTCAGCTGATGTGTCTGCTGGAGGTTGCATACCTAGAGGCCTGTCATCAGGGTCTCGCACTGGAGTCCTGCCTCCATCCTGCACCCACCGCAGCTAATTTTCCGCTCTCCAGCTAATTATCAGATGACATTGGTGCAAATTGCAGGCTATGACTACCTCCCCCCCCCCCCCCACCCATGCAGTGCTGAAATTGTTCAGACGTTGGGTTCTCATCCTCAGAGGCAAAATCCTACCCTTGATGGCTTTTGCCAAACTACACCTAAATTCACTGGGCTTAGGTAACTGGGTGCCTTGCTAAGGGAAAAAGTATCGATGCTTCACAGGTAAATGGAAACTCTCCCATTGGAGATTATTAGACCAGGCAGAAAGTTTCAGATGAAAAAAAACAATTAATTAGAATGGTGGATGTTGATGGTTAGTTTAAGTTTAGAATTGTGGAGCAAATTGAATCATCTTTCTGAACCTTTTTTAAAAAAAAATGTTTTGGGTAAATTTTGTTCTCATCCATTTGGGTGAAATTAGCACTTGAAAATGGCGCATTCTCATTTTGGGCACCTTGTGTTAACAGGCATTCTCAAGTCAGTTATGGCATGGTGTAGATTAAAGTTCCCTTTAATATATAGAAGTAACTACTCCCAGGCAAGGTTCCCTCTAAGTTGCGTGGCCACACAGCAACCCAAAAGCTCCCACGCAGGCTGTGCACATGTTGGCCCTTTAAGTTATTGGGCATGCATGGCTGCGCAAAAAAAAATTAAAGGGGCCGTGCACTTAAATCACCCCTGTGCTCCAAAAAACATTAAGAGGGTATGTTGTTTCTCATCCTAGGGAAAAATATGTGGCCTCTTTGTCTCTGACTTCGTATGTTTAAGAATTGCGAAACCTTCATTGGTGATCAATATTGTGGTAGTGACCATTTAGCTGCTGTCAGCACTTGCTTTACATTGCTGCTCAGTAACTTATGATGTATCTGGCCACACCTTCTAGTCTAAATTCAAAATACATTAAAACAGTCCGTTTTCACCTGAAATTTAGAATAAAGGACTTCAGTAGCAAAAGGTGGAAATTCGACAGACCTTATGCATTGGTTGCATGAAGTTGGTGATTGGCAAGAGCAAAAGGATGAAGAGTAGCAGTCAGTGTTGTGAGTGATTCACTTCTTTAAAAGGAAAAGGCTGTCATAAAGCATACTTAGCAGAAATAGTTGGCTGCTCTGAAGCAGAAGTGTATGGTAAAAGAAAGCTACTGACTCTCAACAATCAAATCCTTTTGCATATTCAGTTCTTTAATATAAGTATTAGTACAAGTATTGGAAGATTAACACTACTTTGTTGCGGCATGAGCAATAAAATAGGATTTAGACTCAAAAAACTTTCAATTACCAGCCAGTTACTAATAACAGCCATAAACAACAAATTTAGCAAAATAGTGATGCGAACAATCCCTAGAATGAAGATGAGAAATACATGCTGTGATTGGTTGAAGTTTTAAGTGCATTGTTAATATTCATCTTAAGTAAGCAAGAGAGATCAGAGCAAAAGGGAAGAGTTGAACAATTGTAATGCTGTATGTTTAAAGGAGTTAAACTGGTAACAAAGACAGGATCTCTTGACTACTGTATTCTTTGTTTTCCCTGTACTGGATGGTCTTATCTGACTATATTGTTACTGAAAAGTGCAGGAATGTTCCATTCCCACAGTGACATGCTCACACACTCCATGAATACCATGGTATCCAAAATAACTCTGAAAAATTTATTGTACTGATCAAAAATCAACTTCTATATTCATAGTAATGATTATGCTAAAAGCCACAGAGGAGGTCGCACATCACCCACGCCAATTCTTCAGAAATAGTTCCCCCATGAAATAGAAAGAAAAACATGCACTGTCCTGGCAGGGTATATAAACCATCAAGAAATTCATAAATATGTCTGGAGATTCTCTTCTGTACTAGCAGCATATCTGTAGATGTAGCAGTTCAGTGCCATCGAACAAGCCACAAAACCATGCAAGGCTTATTGTAAACACCACCCCTATTATGGATTTTTGAACTTGATCATCCTTTACCTTTTATTATAGTTTACACCATTCTGGCTCTAGAGTCCTGAATGTATCCCTAAATATGCTTGGAGGGTGAGGCGACTGAGCATTAGAAGGAAAATAAACTTGCAACTGACCTCATTTTTTTCTAATCCATGCTACTCACTTTGATGAGTTTAATACCAGAGTGGTTGTAATGCTAAATGTGATAAAAGTTGAATGCCTTTCAAAGAGGAATCATCTATACAGAGATACTAGAGAAATCCCTTAGGCAGGGATTTACAGAATTCTTTCCTACTAATCCCTTAGACGCCATATCTCTTCTACTCAGATGTACAAGTTACATTTAATTGTCACAGATCAAAGTTTATATTTCTAGGCATGTGATTTTGGATTATACTTATTTCAGAATTACATTACCCAGGCCTTGGTGCCATGCATCCCACTTAAATTCCAAATTTGGCAGTTTAGGGAAAAAGCTTAACAGTAAGGCTATTATATAAAAATGTATTTAGGGCTTTGTAGTATTTGTTGAGCAGTTGAGTTACCAAGCTAGAAAGCAAAACTCAGTGCTAGCAAATTAATTTGTATTTGCAAAGATTTCAGTTTAATAAATTTAGAAACAGAGGTATTGAATAGTAGTAAAATAGCAGTCTATAGCATTCATTTCTTACCTAGGTAGTTGCATATATATACTGTAACATATAATGTGTGTGCGTTGTAATTGCTCTGTGTATGTTTTCTGAGTCTTGGTGCTTATATTCTTCCTATCTGATATATTCTACAGGGGACTAAGTGCATCTTCAACCTGTGCCGTGGGTGCTGCAAGAAGAAAGCTTTCAAAGAACTGGCTGACTGCGTAGGTCAGTAAAAGACTAGGACTATGTATAAAATTGAACCTTGTTGTATGAGTTAAAACTGGGAAATGCTCATCACGTTGGGCAGGATCTGTAGAGAGGGGAAGTTAGAGTTGACATTTCAGGTCAAGCAGGAGAACCTCCATGAATTTTTACCAGAGACAACTGTCATGCTAGGCCCCCACCTGCCAAGAGTGAGGCACATTAATTTTGTCATGAGCATTGTTTTTAAACTGTTACTGGAGTGAAGAAAGGACTTGTTAAACAGATCAGCCGTGGCTGGAAAATACATTTGCATATTAACAGACGATGATTGGAAGGACAAAGGACCATTCCCTGACATTCAACCCACAATGGACCTTGATCACCAGGTATTGTGTGTAAGAGGAGCATTCTAGAGACTGCTCTAATCCAAGAGGTGGTCAGACCAGTTAGTCACATGACTAACCGGCTTGGCAACCCGGGTTTTTCTGAATTGTACATACTGTTTGAACTCAAAGACTGTTTGCTCCTGGATTGAGAAGATCTCTCCTGTCTGCTCCCATCTCTCTCTCACAAGCCTCTGAATCCACTGAAGACACATGAACCCCAAGAGAGAAAAGTCTCGTACAGTGAACAGGTTTAAGAAGAATACTGGGCCTCATGAAAAGCAAGATCTACCTACAATCAAGGACTCTACAGTGAGCTCGAAGAACCATAACAAAAACTCTTCAGATAGTGCCTCAAACTTATCCACTTTATTTTTCTTCTCTTTTCTGTCTCTATTTGCATGTATGTATCACGTATGCATGCTAGCATGGGCGCGTCGTGCATCCATAGGCGTTAACCGAATTAGAGTTTAAGTTTAATAAATTTCAACTTTTCTTCTTTAAACCCAAGAAAGCCTGTTTGTGCTGGTTTCTTTGCCTTATAATTGGAAAGCGGTGAACAAGGATTCACCAAGGGGGAGCTGAAAACACAGTTTGTTTAAAATTAAACCCTGTTACGGTAAGACCAGGTGAAGGCTGAGAGGGACCCCTAGACATCTTTCTCAGCTGGTCATAAAAACAACCTGGATAAGGTGTGAACATCTACTCATCAAATTCTTTCTGCTTTTTGGAAATTGATTGACAGCTCAATTTCATCTCACCGGAACTGCAGTAACAGGACACTAAGGGTATCATCAGCTTACTGTTCCATTAATGCTGACCCTCCGTCTGATACTATTTTGAAAGCCGCCTATGCCTGGGCAGCAGTAGCTTCTTTACCTATGCACATCAAGTTCTAATAAGGTAGCTAGGACCCCAACATTCATTTTAAGGAAACACGTGGGTAGGACATGAGCCATGCATGTTCCAACTATGTAACCTGGTGTTTTGTGACCTAAGCAAGGGTATATAAAGGGATCGCTGCTGCCTGCTTGGCCAATGAAAATTACATTTTTGTGTAGTTGGAGGAACATCATTCTCCTCTCCTTTTAACCCTCCTTAAAATCCAGTTCCTTAACCAAGTTTCTGGTTGCTCCTCCTCATCTCTCTCCTGTCTCTTCATTCATTTCTGCCTTATTACACCTCTGTAAAGCGCCTTGGGATGTTTTCCTATGCAAAAGGCGCTATATAACTGAAAGTTGTTGGTTATGTTTTCTGAGCAAATGCTTTGTTCTGTGATGCAGCTTACAATGGGACCAGAATTGTACACAGCTGAGAAATTGATTATTCCATCAACTTCCATCATCATATAGTCGTTAATGAATTGGTGTCTTTTGGTTTATTGGTAGGGCATGGATTACTCTTCAAAACAAAACATGAGAAGAGATTGAAGTGGAAATTAGTGGAAGAAGGAATACTGGAGAATGGAGACAGAATTCATGAACATTTGGATCACTGAAGAAATTGTCCTTCTCAGTGAATTGGATGGGGATCTGGTCTGTCGCGTACACACATTCAAATGTATATATTTATGCACAGGGTTCGAGGTTAACACTTCTTTGACCGAGTGTTAGGTATTTCTGAATTTTGCTGAGAAATATTCCAGTCAATTAGCAACATTTTGCTAGTTATGATTACAGCCTAGTATTTCCGTGTCGCACTTGACTAATTTTGGCATCCTGGCCCTCCTGATTTTAATTCTTGGCTAATATAGTAATGGAAGACAACATTTATCAGTGACAGTTGAAATCACCAACAAAATACACTTCCTATAACAAATTTAAATGTACTTTTTGTAATAATGCAGAAAAGTACGCAGCTTGCTCAATATTTGGAGAACAGAAATACACAAAAGCAAGGTAAAAGAACTGATCTAATTGCAGATGGGAATGGCACTATTCTGATAAATTATATATTTCCCCTAAGTCCTAGTGCCTGTTGCATTTCACTTGATCATCTTTAATCTTTTGTGAACATTTTTAGCACCAAGAAGGAGAGTTTTTAGAGTGTCTGTTTTATCTGTGATGATCTGCAAACGAAAGCCCCACACATTGCAAAACAAAATAGACTCATTGACATTTTAAAGAAAGTAGCAAATTCTAATATTGTCTTATTTTCGAACCTGGTTCTGAGTTCATTAGTACTAAGCCTGTGTTGCACCCACACTGCTTTTGGAAATTGTGCTAACCTCTACTGCACTGAGTTCATGAGCTTGTGTGTGCAAAACTTACTGACGCAAGAAAAACTACTAGGAACCTGATCAAAATTATCTGATGGATATGTATATTTGAATTTTATTTTTGCCTTTCCATATAGAAAGTGTTATATGGAGATGTTTTTGTGCATAGGCAATAACTGAAGGATTATTTCACAACTGCTTGTTAAATTTTACAGGTGACCTTAAAAGACCAAATTCATCCCCTTCAAGTTTGGTTTTGCTTCAATAAGCATCAAAAAAATTCAAATGTCTTCTAAAACTAAGTGCACGGCATTAAATTATTCTGACTTCATTTGCCAATACTGTAAACAGAGTAATCTAAAGCACATACAATCATTTTTAAAAACAAAACTTAGATGTATTTGCTGGTAACAGTTGAATGACTATACAAACCTTAGTAATAGCAATGTGTTGATGAAGGGAATTGATACATCAGTTTACCTTTTAAGAATATCTCTTTGCTATATTCTGATTTTTATTTTAATTACATGATTTTGGTTCATGAATGAATAGTATAGCTGGTTTAGAGGATAAAATTGAGGCAAAAGCTCTCTCTGCTGGAAATTACTTCTACTTAACTGAAATTTAATGCATGCAGGTTAAAAGTTCTTGTTAGATCAGCTGATTTTTTTCCACTTGCCTCTGAATTTTAAAGTGCAGCATCAGTGTTAAGGAAAGATAAAGCAATCATGTAGTTCATTGCATTTGTACTATTATAGGTATTCTGATCACTAGTCACAACTCACAAACGGGTCTGCAGTGGTTTGTTCTTTGCCATCAAAATAATAACTAGCAGGGCAGAAATGCACTAATGTTCTAGCTACAAGCACATGCTCACAGATGCTTAGGGGATGAAATTGGTCAACAGCAGTCATACGTTAGAAAGGAAAATCGGACAGTATGCAAACCACTCCATGATTCGCTTCCATCCAGTTTTACATTGCCACTGTTGACCAATTGTATCCCTTAAAATATGCATTAGGTCTTAACTATTCTGTGCCCTTTGACACTATATATGAATACATTGAGCACTAGGACTTTGAGGAAGGTTGATGGGTTTTATTAAAATTGAAACTGAGGTTTTTTAACATAGGCATTTGGTGACAGCTGACATAAGGAAAGCTAAAACTGGTGTGCTGTATTAAGGCATTTCTAAAACCAGGTTTTAAACAATATTTTCTGTGCAAGGCTTGAGGAAACATATTGTCAGAGTAACAACTGTTTAATGGTAAATTTATAATTTTGGTGACTTAATATTTTACCTGGAAATATTTAATAAAGCTTCAATTTTGTGTATAATTATTTTCATTTACTTGAACTTTTATTTTACTCAATTTTTGTAGTGAAATATATTTTTGTGAAAATTATACTTGTCTGAAAAGGAGTTTGTTTCTGTAACTTCTTTTGTCAGCAACTTGCGTGTGTGGGTTGACATTGTAGGGCCGGTGGAGGTTACAGGGATAGGGAGCAGTGGCACCATCAAAGGATTTAAATACATGGATAATTACATAAAATATACAGTACAGAATCAGGTCAGGCTGGCGTTTAGGCTCCAGTCGAGCCTCCTCACATCCTTCCTCATCTAACGCATTCATTTTAACCCACTATTCCCTTCTCCCTCATACACTTAAATAGCCTCCACTTAAATGCATCTATTCTCTCTATCTACTCCGTGTGGTAACAGGTTTCACTTTTTCACCACTCTCTGGGTAAAGAAGTTACTTCTGATTTCCCAATTTGACTTCTTGGTTACTATCTTATATTGATGGCTTCTAATTTTGCTGTTCCACACAAGTGGAAACACACTCTGTGTCTACCCTGTCAAAAAGTTAGATACTTTTAAAGACCTCTACTAGGTCACCACTCAGCCGCCTTTTTCAATGAGAAAAGAGACTCAGGCTGTTCATCCTTTCCTGATGGGTATAACATCACAGTTCTGGTATCATCCTTGTAAATCATCTTTGCATCTTTTCCAGTGCCTCTGTATCCTTTTTATAATATGGTGACCAGAACTGTACACAGTACTCCAAGTGTGGTATACAAATTTAGTATAACTTCTCCACTTTTCAATTCCATCCCTATAGAAACAAACCGAAGTGCTTGGTTTGCTTTTAATATAGCTTTATTGACCTGTGTCACAACTTTCAGTAATCTGTATATTTGTTAAAAAAAACCTTGCATTTATATAGTATTTTTCATGACCAGAAGATGTCCAAAGCACTTTACAGATAATGTGAAATGCAGTCACTGTTGTAATGTAGGAAACGTGTCAGTCAGTCAATTTGCACTCAGCAAGCTCACCCAAACAGCAGTGTGATAATGACCAGATAATCTGTTTTTGTGATGTTGATTGAGAGATAAATATTGGCCAGAACACTGGGGATAACTCCCCTGCTCTTCAAAACAGTGCCGTGGGATCTTGCATCCACCAAGGACAGCAGATGTGGCCTTGGTTTAATGTCTCATCCAAAAGTTGGAACCTCTGACAGTGCAGCCCTCCCTCAGTACTGCATTGGAATATCAGCCTAGATTTTTGTGCTCAAGCCCTGTAGTTGGACTTGAACCCACAATATTCTGACGCAAAGGCAATAGTGCTACCAACTGCGCCACAGTTGACACTTGGATGGCACGCTCATTGCTTTGCTCCTCCACCCCATTTAGAGTCTTAATTTCCTAATAAGATACAACTACCTTATTTTTCTTGCCAGAATGTAATACCTCACACTTATCTCTGCTGAAATTAATTTTCCAATTATATGCCCATTCTGCAAGTTTATTAATAGCTTGCAATTTGTTGCAGTCCTTCTTGTTGATTACCCCCTGCCTCCCCCCCCCCCCCCTCCAAAATTTGGTGGTGTCTGCAAATTTAGAAATTGTTTTGATTTCAAAGTTAAAGTTGTTAATATAAATTCTAAACAATCGTAGTCCCAGCACTGATCCTTCTGATACCCGCTCTGCGACTGAATAGCTATGCTTTACCCCTACTCGCTGCTTTCTGTCTTTAAGCTGGCCAGCTGTCCATTCTGCTACTTGTCCCTTGACTCCCCATTCTCTGATCTTATTCATTCATCTATCATGAGTTACCTTGTCAAAGGCTTTTTGGAAATCTAGATATATTACATCCTCTGTACTACCCTGATCTACTCTCTTATCGCTTCAGATAATTCAATGAGGTTTGTCAAGCAATGCCTTTCCCTTTTGAAATCCATGTTGACTTTTATATTTTTAGTTTCTAGATGTTTTTCTCTGTTCTCCTTTAGTAGGGATTCCATTATATTTCCCACTACCAATGTTAAACTGGTAGGTCTGTAGTTCCCTGGACATATTCTTTCTCCCTTCTTAAATATAGGTATAATATTAGCTATTCACCAATCCTCTGGCAGAACACCTTTTTTATAACAAGTTATTAATTGTGTAATAGTGCCTCTGCTATCTCTCCCTTAGATTCTTTTAAAATGTGTGGAGAATTATAAATTTGAAACATTGGAGGACCAAGAACCAATGGCAATTAGCGAGCTCAGGGGTGATGCATGATAGCATACAAACAGCAGAATTTAAAATGAGCTGAAGTTTAATGAGGTGGACAATGGAAGGCTGGCTAGAAGAGCTCTAGTATAATCAAGTCTGGAGTTGCCAAAAGCATAGATGACAATTCAAACAGCAAATAAGCGGAAGTGGAAGGAGCTGAGAGTTTTGTGATTGAGAGAATATAGGTTCAGAAGTTCAGTTTACGGTCAAGTAGGATGCCGAGATTGTAACCAGTCTGGTTGAGCTTGAGACAATACTTGGGGGGGGTGGGTAATGGAGTTTGTGGCAAGGGCCAAAGGTGGTTTTGTCTCCTCATTGTTTAGCTCCAGGAGGTTGTGGCTCATCAAAGACTGAATTTTTGACAAACATTTTGACAGCACAGAGGCAGTGAACAGGGCATGAGGGGTGGTGGTGAGGTAGAGCTGAGTGTCGTCAGTGTATATGTAGAGGCTGATCCCACGGCACCCAGGGCAGCACATGGATAAGGACAAGGAGGAGGTGAAGGATTTGATCCATTTCTGGAGACATTCTGACTACATTTGGAAGAATTTGTTACCAAGTGAGGGCAGTCTCACTTAGCAGGACAGTGGGGGGGACCATGTTAAAAACTACTGAAAGGTTGAGGAAGGATAATGTGCCATGGTCACAGACACTGAGGAGGTCATTTGTGACTTTGGCAGGTGCCATTTTGGTGCTGTGGTAAGTGTGGAAACCGAATTGCACAGGTTCAAACATAGTTGTGGGAAGGATGGCCATGGATTTGGTCGTCAAATGCAAGAGCGGCACAAGGGCGGCACAGTGGCGCAGTGGTTAGCACCGCAGCCTCACAGCTCCAGGGACCCGGGTTCGATTCCGGGTACTGCCTGTGTGGAGTTTGCAAGTTCTCCCTGTGTCTGCGTGGGTTTTCTCCGGGTGCTCCGGTTTCATCCCACAAGCCAAAAGACTTGCAGGTTGATAGGTAAATTGGCCATTATAAATTGTCACTAGTATAGGTAGGTGGTGGGGAAATATAGGGACAGGTGGGGATGTTTGGTAGGAATATGGGATTAGTGTAGGATTAGTATAAATGGGTGGTTGATGTTCGGCACAGACTCGGTGGGCCGAAGGGCCTGTTTCAGTGCTGTATCTCTAATCTAAAACATTGGAGAGGAAAGGGAGAATGGAAATGGGCTGGTACTTTGCAAGGACACAAGGGTCAAGGATACATTTTTTTGAGGAGACAGCAGATGACCATAGTTTTGAAAGGGAGGGTGACGTTCCTGAGGAGAGCAAGCCATTTATACTGTCACTTAGCAGGGACCAGGGAAGTTGGGTGGTTAACAGTTCAATGGCAATGATCTCAAGGGAGTTGGGAGTGGAGTCTCTTGGGCAGAATGAGCTTGGAGAGGAGGTAAAGGGAAATGTGAGAGAATCTAAAGGGAGACACAGGTTCAGGGCTAGAGCAGAGGGAGGTTAGGGGAGGTTTGACATGTTGGTCAAGGCAAAGTGGGGAAGCAACAGAGGCAGTTGAACTGATGGTCTCAACCTTAGTGACAAAGAAATGCATGAGCTCTTCACACTTGTTGGAGATGACGATGAAGGGAGCAGAGGAGATGGGTGAATGTGCCTAAGTATGGTCACACTATGGTCTTTTATGAAGGGAGTTGACAGATTCCGAGAGAAGAGAGCATTGGGGTATATGAATTAATTAACTTCAGTTAGTGATACATTTATGGATACCTACAGTTCCCCTCAAACTTCCCTGATTACCTTAAGTTTGAGGAAACATTTTCCTGAAAGTGACTGCGGATTTTTTATTTTTACTGGTGGTTGGAGAGGGTTCAGCACAGGATTGCACCACTTAATGAATGGCATAATATATAATAGACTGAAATGTTTTTACTCGTCCTTTTCTGATGTTTGTACATATGAAACCATTATACTCATTGTTAGAAATACCATATGTAGTTTTGGCAGTTTACCTATATAATAGGCCATTGTCATAAAATAGAGGATGAAGAGAAAAATGATCAGATGACAGCAAAATATATACTACAAAGTGCTGAGGGTATGCGGGGGAATAAAGTGCCTTTGAAGAAAAGAAAATTGATAGCTGGACATGATCCAGGTCAATAAAATGCTGAAAGGCATGATTAGTTGGGAAAAAGGGCGGCGCAGTGGTTAGCACCGCAGCCTCACAGCTCCAGCGACCCGGGTTCAATTCTGGGTACTGCATGTGTGGAGTTTGCAAGTTCTCCCTGTGTCTGCGCGGGTTTCCTCCGGGTGCTCCGGTTTCCTCCCACATGCCAAAGACTTGCTGGTTGATAGGTTAATTGGCCATTGTAAATTGCCCCTAGTATAGGTAGGTGGTAGGGGAATATAGGGACAGGTGAGGATGTGGTAGGAATATGGGATTAGTGTAGGATTAGTATAAATGGGTGGTTAATGGTCGGCACAGACTTGGTGGGCCGAAGGGCCTGTTTCAGTGCTGTACCTCTAAGTCTAAAAAAAAATCTAATGAGCAAGTTATTTAACTTGAACTGTGGTTGTAGAGGCTGTGACTACAAAAAGAATAAGCTAGAAGTAAGATGGGATTGATAACAGTTCAATGTTCAGAGAGTTAAAGTATCTTTTGAGGTATTTCAGTTTCTTATGCCACCCTCCTCTTCCTATTTTAAAAAGTCAGGTATGGTTTATATTTTAAAAGTGAGGTATTGACAATTTATTACAGTTACAAAAGTAAGGCTGTCTATGCAAATCCAGCCAGCATAATGAACTAATGCTAGTAATATTTACAGTAAAACTGTAGATAATTGATTTTCTTAATTCATGTTTTTAATTTCATGTTGCATCTCTACAATAAAACAAAACATATTTGGGTCAAATGCACTAAAAAAAAAAGTTGTGGGCCTATTTATTTATCTTGTGGTTGGAAAATAATTTCCATTCAACAAATGAAAATTTTCAGTCCAAAGATAAATCCTGTATAATTGAGATAGAAAAGGTTCCTTGATCAATAAAGATAGGATAGTTCATGCATTTGGAATGATCATCACAAATGGAAAGAATCTAAGTTCTCATTCTGCTTGCAAATTTACATTTACCTGAAACATTACTTTTACCTTTTCATTGTTGCTTGATTTTCCACTTCATGAATGGAATATAAATGGAAAAGCAAGCTGAGTGCAGGGATGAATGGATGGAAATAATGATGCCATGAAGGGCAGTGAATTCTACTTTAGTTTCCCATGGCAACTGACATCAGAATGGTAATTGCTAAGTACAGAAAATGGTGCGCTGTCTAAAGTTAGCAATGTCTGGCTGTAAGAACTGCACATCATCCAAGAACAGAAATCCTGAGAGTATTTTTTTAGTTTGGGAGAGAAATTAATTTAAAAAAACATAGGTGAACCAGCGCAGGTACTGGAGGCAGAAGAGGAATTGGAACCTGTTCACCAGAGGGTCAGCTTATGTCTTAAATCAGCTACAGAGCACTGGGATCCGGACGTTATGGAATCTGCTTCTCAAAAAGAAGGTCCTATCTGAGCACTAATATTTTCTGAAGTCATTGTAGGATCATTAACATCTCCTTTATGTCTAAGGGTAAATATAGAGGAATCCAGTAACTAGATCTATGCGATGGTGTCTATTGGAACTGCAGTCCAACAGGGAGCACATGACAACTCCAGGGTCATCTTCACAAGAGCGTCGCAGTGGTTAGCACCGCAGCCTCACAGCTCCAACGACTCGGGTTCAATTCTGGGTACTGCCTGTGTGGAGTTTGCAAGTTCTCCCTGTGTCTGCGTGGGTTTCCTCCGGGTGCTCCGGTTTCCTCCCACATGCCAAAGACTTGCAGGTTGTTAGGTTAATTGGCCATTAGAAATTGCCCCTAGTATAGGTAGGTGGTAGGGAAAATATAGGGACAGGTGGGGATGTGGTAGGAATATGGAATTAGTGTAGGATTAGTATAAATGGGTGGTTGATGGTCGGCACAGACTCGGTGGGCTGAAGGGCCTGTTTCAGTGCTGTATCTCTCAAACTAAAAACTAAAAAAAAGCCCCAGGGGTTGGGGACCTATACTATGTTGCAGTACTTCTTGTGAATGCTCAAGCTACAGCTGTTGAGACCCAAGTTCCAATTTCCAACAGTGTCTTTCTGGTTTCAACGTGCTGGTGGAACAGTGTACAAGGCTTTTTATTTCTTCTATTGCTGCCCACACATCAGTCGGCGAGGTGAGATTGTGCCAGACAGTAGCGTAATTAGACGATTAGATATGGATAAAGCTGTTCCCCTTAGAACGGTGTTATATCCAGCCTCTCAAAAGCACCCTGTTCAAATGGTAGTATGTGTGCCAGAAAGTGGGAATGACTATGCAGTTACTGCAGCAATTGGGTATGGTTGCATTGGCATGTCATTCTCAAGCACAAGGAAACCTCCTAAATTCTAAGTGGCCCCACTGGCATCCATAAACCAACCATTTCACTTCTGTGACATGTTAGCATCACGTTGGATTCCAGAACACAAATAGCATGCACCAACACCACGGGAGAACTCTGGATCAAGAAACGCCGGTCTTGTATGCTAATCAATTACAAAGATATAATTGGTTACGCTTTATTTCAAGTATTACTAGTTTTCTTGGCTGCTGTAGGGAAAGGTATCAGCAGAAGGAAGGAATGGGATCCATCGCAGTTGGTACTAATATTGGTGAGGGTACATTTTGTGATTCAAACGGACATGGAGAGGACCGTTTGCTTATTGGGTGGATCGGGCACTTACACCCTGTCAATAAGAGACTATTGTATGAGTCTTGCTACCTGCAATGTGGTTCCTCAGAAATTTCTTATAACAACTTGTCTTGCTGAGCTCTTGGCAGCAATTGGATGTCCTCCATCATCTGCTGCATGCTTGTGGCTGTTTGGCAAAATTGTAGCACATGTAGCAGACTTCATGATCTTGAAAACCTTGCTGGGGCTATAATGTAAGAATAGCACAGATGCTGCTTCAAGGTGCTTTTTGCGTGTTTTTGTAAGTGATCCAGATGACTCCAGTCTCTGTGCTCAGCTGCTGCCCATGACTACTTCAATGATGACTGCTTGGAAAGTGGGCGTTCACCTGCATAATCCTACTTGATGTTTACTTGATGTGTCATCGCTGTTGGTTCCAAGCCAGATACCCGCCCATAAATTTATGGCTGCATTTGCTAACAATGCACCACTAGGTGGTGCAGTACTAGCACATGTGCAAATGCAGCCTCATCCACTGAAACATCACTGTCTCTGACATCTCTGGAGCTGCCAGTAATAAAGATGGCGTTGCTCAATTTGTCATAAAAAGTAAATGCAGCCTTAAACCCAAATCCCCACACTGGCTCCGATCACTCCCTCCATCCCACCCCTACAGTACCTGTGCTAATACAGAACCAAATAATCTCATTGTAAGGAATCTTTCAATTTGCTCTTTGTATGATGTTTATTATTCTAACATATTGGTTTTGGTAATAAATTCATGTGGCTTATTCTCTTGCACAATTACAGCAGTGCAAATGGATTCTGACCTACATTTCAGATAGAAGCCATTGCGCTTCTCTTCGCCATTCCCTCCACGCCTGTCTGCTCGCTGTTTCTCCCCCCTCAGCCATTTGTTCCCACACTTGCCGCTTCACCACCTCAGCTGCTCTGTACCTGCTCTCTTCCCCCCAACTTGGCGGCTCACTCCATGCCTAACCACTTCCCTCTTCTTGGCCACTGGCTCCTGCCTCACCCTGTCACCTCTCGGCCGTTCGCACCCCACCTTGCAGCTTCGGTGGCTTGTTCCCTGCCCCTGGCACTCCTCCAAACCCCGCCCCTTGCCGCTTCTTCGGGTGGTGCGGCGGGGAGCAATCGGCCAAAGGGGGAAGCAACAATGGTGGGTGGGAGTGGCTGATGATGGAAGGTGGCGGGGTGCGAACAGCTAAGTGGGGAAGCGACGAGGGTGAGATTGAGTGGCTGAGGGAAGGCAGCGGCGAAGCGGGGAGCGAGTGGCCCCATTCCAGCATGCGATGACGTTTTAGAGTGCATGCGTGAATTAGTCCTGGCAAGCCGGGTGCTGATGTAGGCTGCGCATATGCGGCACCATACTAGCAGGCAGAAACCGTTCTGCGCACGTGGACAGCTGGGAATGCATTCATGATTCGGGTAAAAATTTGCAAAAATAACCAGACACAATAGACTTAAAGTAACACCTAGCACCAGTCTAAGGATACATTCTATGTTTAGTTGTTTTTCAAAAAGGTTAGACCCCTTGAAACAATTTCTTGGTAATGCAGCAAATGAACTCTTCCAGGTCAAATTCAAGGCACAAGGCATTCCCAGTGAAAATCTTAGCAAATTGCATGCACCCTGACAAGCAATTAATTACAATATATTTCATATTAAAATGAAATTCTTGCCTGTTTGTAGTGAGTGCTCTTCAAAGTCCAACTGGAAATTGGCATGTGATACCAAATGGGTGAAGATCTGGACAGATCGATTTCTGTTGGATTTGCTGACTCACTCATTCTAGTCCAGCAACATCAGCGATAGCAACTGGGAAATTGGCCCATTTTTAGGTTTATTTATGATTCATAATCTACAATCTGTTCAATTAAAAAGCTTTGAAAGTTCATACTCCTATTGTGTAAATCCATCCTGTGATTTTGTTTATGTATTGTCATTCATTGACGTTTGGCAGCATGTTTATGGCATTTCTAAACAATTAAGCGTTTACTCTAGAATGTCAATGTCACTTCTGTGTACAATAATGTTGTGATCATTTAGAATTCGATTTGGATAGATGGATAAAATTTAACTAGGTAATTTTTTTATAAAATCAATAAAAGCCATAATTTCATTGGAGGTGAAAAGGTTTATTCCACTGAGCACTTAAAGGCATAAATGTGAAAAGATAGGCACCAGAGTTAAAAACACTTTTTCTTGATTTATTTGTCTGTGAAGGTTATTGGCATTTTCAACTGACAATTCCCATGAAAAGACTTTAAACTATGAAAAGAGTAACATGCAGATTTTGTTATTGAGTACAGAAATTTGCCAACAGTCAAAGCCTGCGCCCTTTAATCTTTTTTATATATATAAATTAGAGCTATGCTGGTCAGGGTTTCAGCACCACCGTGTGAGGACAGCTCACATTAAAGCCTGGACTTTCTATTCAAACTTCTGCCACATTTGCCTTTTTCTTTATTCCCTCCCATTTCTTCCCAGCTCCTTACAAATAAGTTTTCAAACTGTTCTCTGTCAGCCAGTGTACCAGGTTTACACAGCGATGTAGTGGAGGCTACACTGAATGTACGCATTTATTTTCAGAGACTCAAAGTATAAATATTAAGCCTAAGGGGTCATGCAATAATCCCACACAAAAACCCTGGCATGTGAAAAGGTATGGCTGAGACAACATCATCCACCAGAATTTTTGCTGTGGCTTTGGGATCAAGACCTGAAACACACCAGAAGATAAATGGCAGCCTAAGTGTAATTGGTCCTCTTGGGTCAATTTCAAATTACATTGGTGTTTTAAGCTCGTACTTTAGCTCTTGCCCACCACAGCTGGCAATTACTGTATTTAGTTCCCTCCAGGGAGCACTAAAGATGCACCAATGCTGGCATAGCCGCAAACTTGTTTTATGCAAGGCTTCTGTGCAATCAGACTCTAAATGCAAGCATTAGGCACAATTCCTGTTCTGCCATACTTATAACTGTGCTGCAGGATCAGCATTCTCATTCCCATTGTCCTTACCAATATACCTCTGCTCTATATTAAATCTTCCTTCATTCCTTATTGCCATTACATACTATGCACAATCCACTTTTATGTACTAAAATAAAAGCAAAATACTGCAGATGCTGGAAATCTGAAATAAAAACAAGAAATTCTGGAAATACTCAACAGGTCTGGCAGCATCTGTGGAGAGAGAAGCAGAGTTAACGTTTCAGGTCAGTGACCCTTCAGAACTGACAAAAACACATCTTCCCCTCCCTTCCCCTGTTAGCATTCCGAAGGGATCGTTCCCTCCATGACACCCTCGTCCACGCCTCCATTACCCCCACCACCTCGCCCCTTCACCTGCAATCGCAGGTGGTGTAATACCTGCCCATTTACCTCCTCTCTCCTCACTATCCAAGGCCCCAAACACTCCTTTCAAGTGAAGCAGTGATTTACTTGTACTTCTTTCAATGTAGTATACTGTATTCGCTGCTCACAATGTGGTCTCCTGTACATTGGGGAGACCAAACGCCGATTGGGTGACTGCTTTGCGGAACACCTCCGCTCAGTCCAAAAGCATGATTCCGAGCTTCCGGTTGCTGGCTATTTCAACAACCGCCCCCACCCCCCTCTCTCATGCTAACATCTCTGTCCTGGGCTTGCTGCAGTGTTCCAGCGAACATCAACGCAAGCTCGAGGGACAGCATCTCATTTACCGATTAGGCACACTACAACCTGCCGGACTGAACACTGAGTTCAATAATTTCAGAGCAAGACAGCTCCCCCCCTTTTTATGTTTAGTTATTTTTTCTTTTTTATTTGGTTATTTTTTTTTTTAGTTTGGTTGGTTTGTTTCTACTGTGCCTACCCACTGTTTCTGTTTTAAAAAACGTTTTTTAATGTTTGTGCTTGGAATGCTTTGTGCTTTACAGTCAATTCACATCCTCTCTGTACTAATGCTTTGTCTTTCAGCACACCATTAACATACCGTTTGCCTTTGTTCCATGACCTTCTGGTCAGTTATTCTCTGTGACCTTGTCCTATCAACACCTCTTTTGTTATCTCTTGCCCCACCCCCCACTTTACTCGCTTAAAACCTTTTACATTTCTAATATTTGTCAGTTCTGAAGAAGGGTCACCGACCTTGAAACATTAACTCTGCTTCTCTCTCCACAAATACTGCCAGACCTGCTGAATATTTCCAGCATTTCTTGCTTTTATTCCACTTTTATGGACTATGTAAATTATCATGCTTAATTATGCATCATAGTTATTCCATATTTTGATGGCATAAGATCTTATAAACCAAGTCCAAGTTAAGAAAAATTCCCAAACGACTATGAAATGGAGAATTTGGGATGGTTTGTGGTCTGTAAACTAATTCATCCTCTTCCTCCCACCACTCAAACAGCCATGGCATGTGATTGTTGATTTGAATACACCCCTTGACTGTTTTGGAAGGTAAGAATTTCACTTAAGATTTTTACAGATTAAACGACACAGTAATTAACTTGTAACTTGATTGATCTCTCAATTTTGAAGAGCTACAGAATAATTACTATCCGATGGTGCTGTTTCATATCTTAATGCGCTCCTCTTTCCATTTAGCACCCCTTGAGGTCACCACAAGTGAATATGGGCAAATTCCGGTTTTAACATGCTCTGATTAAACTGAAAAATAAAACATAAATGCTTCTCAACAGGTTAATGTTTTTCAATTGTATGTTGCAAGAAAGAGCTGTTCAATTGTGGATCTGTCACTTCTCATTTGCTGTAATGATTCCTGGTGAATTTATTTGTCTGGTAATTTTAAAGATTGGCGATTTTTTAGTAGGTGGAAATGCAGTCAGATCCAATAAAGTGAATAGTTGCTGTCAAATGGAACAGAAATGGTAAATGTGAAGTACTTGTATTTACACTTATTTTATTATTTCCTATTGATTTGATGCCTTGAGTTAGCAATTTATAACCAAGTAGCAAATTTAACTATGGAATTGGATTTTTTCCCTTCAATCCAATACCATACTGTCTTCTATGAGGCTTTTAAGATAATTATTTTAATTTTGTTCAAACATAGCATTGAAATTGTGCTAATGGCATAAAATGTATTTATCTCAGTGTGCTGGAGCTCAAATGTGCTATAATAGGATTCATTTCCAGGATGTCCCACACGCTGAATTCCAAATTTCAGCCACGTTGCTGTGGTGTGCTTCCAAGTGGAGGCTGCAGAGAGGAAAAGCAGGTCAACACTTGTTCACATGCTTTAGAAACCAATTTTAGAATACCAATGATGCAAGACTGGAAGCAATTCGCTAGCCCTCCATTTTGACCAGGAATAATGAGCGGGATGGCAAGAACTGAGAAAGGGGAAGGAAGGAAACACCATAGGGTAAGATAATCTCACCCTGAACAGAATCAAAAAATTGTTTTAATAGTGTAATACGGACCTTAGTCTATGGTGTTGCTGTCTTCTTACCCTTGTGAGGATGAAGTTCTGTACTAGGTTTTATAATCGCTGGTGAAGGATATTTCGCAGCTTTAGGTGCAGTCTTGAGACTCACCTATGTGATCTAACTCAACAATTAGTTCACTAGGCATAAAGAAGTTGAGGAATTTTGCTGTTCAAATCAACAGAACTTCCTATAGTCAAATATAAGGCCTTTATAAATAAACACAAAAGCCCCCTTCCCTAATTGTTTTTAAAAATCTACATCCATTAAATATATAAATTTGCATCTATTTTCAAATCCCACTGCTGAGACTTGAATACAAAATCTAGGCTTACACTCTAGTGCAGTACTAGGGGAGTACTGCACTGTCTGAGGTGCCGTCTTTTGGATGAGACATTAAACCGAGGCCCTGTCTGGCTTTTCCGGTGGATGTAAAAAATCTCATGTCACTATGTTTAACAACAGCAGGGAAGTTCTCCATGGTGTCCTGGCCAATATTTATCAACAGACATCACTAAAACAAACAAACATTGCTGTTTGTGGGAGCTTGCTGTGTGCAAATTGACTGCTGTGTTTCCTACATTGCAAACAGTGACTACATTTCTTCATTGGCTGTCAAGTGCTTTGGGACTTCCTGAGGTCATGAAAGGCACTATATAAATGCATCTTTTTTTAAATTTTAAATTTTGCAATGCAGGTTACAATTTTTGAGTGTATAATTGTGCTCAGTGTTTTATGCTCCCATATTCTGGTCAGGCTTTTCATGTAAACTGCATCGTTTCTTCAGTCTTTCATGTATTCCTTTCCGTACAATCTGCTATATACAAACAGGAGGTGAAAACACATCAGGTATAGAAACAGTTACAATCTAAGGATATAATGTTACAATAGATTCTTCATAACCTACTCTTCTCTGTTTCTCAAATTCTTATACTCTTTTGTATCGTTTTCTTCAAAACACACACATACACACGCTTCTCGTTCTCCCTTCCTCTCTTGCCCAGCTGCTGGTCAGTTAGGTTAAATCAAATTGGAATTTTGTTGCATAGGGCTTTCAAACAGGTCCAGTGATTTTGGAGATGCAAGTCGAATGCAAACACAAGAAATAGGAGCAAGAGTAGGCCAAACGGCCCCTCAAGCCTGCTCCACCATTCAGTAAGACCATGGCTGATCCTTGACCTCAACTCCACATTCCTGCCCAATCCCTATATCCCTTGATTCCCTTAGAGTTAAAAAATCTATTGATCTCAGTCTTGACTATACTCAATCACTGAGCATCCACAGCCCTCTGGGTTAGAGAATTCCAAAGATTCAGAAGCCTCTGAGTGAAGCAATTTCTCCTCATCTTTGTCTCATGATCAGGAGTCAGCCATTTAGGACTATGCCCCCTAGTTCAAAACTCTCCAGCCAGGGGAAAACAGCCTCTCAGCATCCACCATGTCGAGCTCTCTTGGAATATTATGTTTCACATAGATTGCCTCTCATTCTTCTAAACTATAGAGAATGTAGGCCCATTCTACTCGATCTTTCCTCATAAGACAGCCCACTCATCCCAGGAATCACAGGGGTGATGGATGAATGGGATTTGATGCGAGTTAGGATACCTGCAACAGAGTTTTGGATGAACTCAGGCTTATGGAGGGCGGAAGATGGGAGACCAGCCAGGAGAGCATTTGAATAGACAATTCTAGAGGTTGCAAAGGCATGGATGAGGGATTCAACAGCAGATGGGCTGAGGCAAGGTGGGTGATGTTACAGAGGTGGATGTAGACGTTCTTTATGATGGAGCAGATATGTGACTGGAAGCTGATCTCGGGGTCACATACAACACCAAGGTTGCAAATAGTCTGGTTCAGCCTCAGACAGTTGCCAGGAAGAGGGATGGAGTTTGTGGCAGGGAGTGCTTCAGGCAGCAATAATTTTCAAAGTTTTAAGTCATGTCTCTTGTACTAACCAGTGTGACACCTGATTATTCAAAAGTGTGATTTGCACATTGACTAATGCAGGCGTCCTGAGATGTCATGCTATTCTTTCTTTGAATTATGGGTGTGCAACATTATTCAGAACAGATGATATGGCCAGTCTGGGGACACATTTATCAATCCCAATAAAAATTATGCCTAGGATAACAGGATTTATGGAGAAAGGTAAGTTTTTCAATTAATTTATTTTCAGAAACAAATGTCATTAAAAATTTCCATCATTTGCTTGTCTAAATGTTCCGTTTCACAGTGCGCAAGGGCTAATTGAATCAAACAAATAGGATACCCAGTCACAGCAGCATCTCCATGGAACTGACTTTTGATTTATGGCAACCTGCCTCCAACAATTGCACCTTTCTCTGGCAATTTGTTAAATATAATCACACTCTCAAAGACGCCCCAGATAATTTCAAATAAAAAGTGACTTGCTACATTCTTGAATAGCTGCAACACCAAAAAAGTTTAGAAATAATGATCTGGAATTCCCTCTGAATTATTGCCTGCTTTGAGGCAATAAATGAGGTAAAGTAGGTTCTTAGAGGTTATCACTTAAGGTTCACCACCAAAAAAGAGTACTTCAATTACCTTGTAATTTAAGTCTATTGTTGAGGCAATATAATTTGAATTCCATTTTATAGTTGATGGATACAGTGAATGATGCTGCATGTTTGGTAAATGAGTAAAATTAATTTTAATTACATTTACTTAAACAAAAGCAGAGAAAACATTCAAATATGTCTTATTATTTCTAAAATCTCTGTGTCCACTGGCTCTATTGAAATCTGTTTTTGTGATCTTTGGCATCTGGAATTTCAGGATTTTGTGTCAATTTTTACAGTCAAGAAAGAATTATCTAAAGTTGGCAGTTTTACTTATATTTTATTATATCTTTTGCAGGTCAATACATTCTGCGCTATTTTTCCTCTAATTCTACTTTATAACAATTGTAATCAGCTGGATATCATGGTCAGTGCTGAAACAATGATGCTCACCAATGACATCAAATAGAACTGCCCACCAAGATTTAGCAATCTCTGTGGTGTGGATTTCCCATTTCCCAATGTTGTTTTGAATCTGGTGCCAAGTCAAGGGAAACATCAGCAACAGTGAGAAGCGGGGTAAGCAGCCAATCATATTGAAGTATTCTCACAAACAGCAAAGCAGGAAGTTAAAAAGCACTAATTATTCACTTTTAGTGAAAATTTCCAGATAGCAAAATAAATAATCATATTTGGATTAAAATAGAAGCTACAATATCAAAAAAAAATACTTTAAAAATATGTGCAATGTTTTATCATAATGAAGAAATTTGACATTCCACAAATATAAAATTAGTTTTTCAGCACCAGTGATGGTGTTTAGCAGTAATTATGAACTTAGTACACTGTTAAAACCCCAGTTACACTTCATTCAACAAGGTGTGACTTTTAGAAGGATTTTTCCAGCAAGACGAAGTGTAAAAGTGGAAGTTTTTGCTAATTCACAGATTACTTTAGGGTTTTGCACTCTAGGGGGACGACAACAGCCCACCTTCTGGAAGAGCTTAGGATCACAGACAACAACCTTTGGATTTCCACGTTATTCTGCACATGTGTCGACTCCCAAACTGCTGTCTGTTTCAGTGGAGTAATGACCGTGAATGCTGACGGTTTCGCTGTCATTACCACCACAAAATTCGGACCATTAAAGCAGTAACATGTCAGAACGAGAGGGAGAAATATAAAGTCAGTATTGCCCAACACTTTGAAATTTCAACAAGAAATACAAATAGGTAATATAAATAACCATTAACAATGCACAATGTCTTTCACTAGCCACTTGGATAGATTCTGGTTTAGTGACTTTCATTTGATGGTCGTGATCTGAACTTGGTAATTTCACACAACATTTTGTCACTTTTTCTTGTATCTTTCACCTGATATACATCAGCAGAATAAGCAACTGCACTGAAGTGTTCATCAAAATGCAGGTTATTTTTACTGAGATGTTCATTTTCTCCAGACTTCAGGCTAGATCAAACTGTACTGAACTGTGTGATTGCTGCAGTACAAAGGGTCTATTGTAAAATTCCTAATAAACTCGCTAATGCATTCTACTATTGTAGTTCATTCTCTTGGATTTAACCATTACCCCATCCCGCTTCCTCTCTCACATCTTGATTGCGAGGGACAAAAATCTGTATTTTGCATTCTGTTTTTTTTTAACCTGTGGAAAGTAAAGTGCAGCTGTACATTCAAAGTTCGCACACTCTGTTATTTGGCCATTTTCTACTTTATGGCACCAATTGTTCAGAGGCCAGCGAGTCTTCACTAAAAATAGAATCCCAAAAGGTCGGATTGCTATTGAGAGGAAATGTTCCTGGGAAATCTAGACTCTAATGTTGCAATGCTGCATTTGGGACTGAAGATCAAATGAGTATGAAATAAACGTGGATTAAGTGTTCACGCAGAAAGGGCGGTGATTACATTACATAATACATTAAAATAGTCATTTTAATCTGAGCCTGCAGCCTCAGCATTTATCCTGTATGGCCGCAGATTAGTTCATGCACTCAAGCTTTGACCATACTGGAAAATTGGCATGAAAGTAATTCGCTTCTGTGATTAGACCGGAATAAACACCCCGATGTTACCTGGAAACTGTTTCATTGTTCTATTTTGCAATCCACTTGCACTGAACACTAGTTGGTTCCTGATTACTTCCTGAGTGGAAATTTCCAGTCATGGGGCAGGAGTGAATTCATTAGCAAATGATGCTGCAGTGATTGTACCATTCACGCTGTTCTTTCCCGAGTTCAAAGGATGTATTATAAGTCACAATGATCATTTTAATGCGATATTCTTTCTTGACAAACGTGGGAAAAGAAACAAACCAGCAACTGAACAACATGACCATAGACTCCACAACCACCATGTAATCTCCCTGGAGAGGCAGAAAAAAAGCCTTTAAGGGTAATTATCAGCTTTAATTGGGTTTAATCCTAAAATCAGAAGTTATGGGATTAAATGGCGGTGATAATCATGATATTGTACTTTGTGTTAACCTTATTATCTTGCATTGGTTTTTTTGTCCATCACATTTATATATACCTCGGGCAGAAAAGCGCCCGTGTAACATTTCCAAACAACTCAGTTGAAGTTGCATTACAACTGCCGTAACCATAAATGAAAACAATAATCAAGTGAAAATGGAAACAGAATCAGATATGATTAAGCAAAAGAACCCAAAAAAACGCACAAATGACTGAACGAAATGATGGATAGACTGTGTTGGTGCTGTCCTATTTACTCGCCATCGCCACCTAGTCAAGTCTAACTTGCTTCCAGCGAGACTCAGACCATCTCTTACCCTTGAGTCTCGTCATTGCAGAGGAACAGTTCCATCTGTCAGATGCAGCCGGCAGCTTCTCTCTAAGGAATTGGGGGAAGTTTTCCCAGCTCCATCATTTACTTGGTGATCAAACTGCTAAACGTTTTTTTAAAAAATATACTTCTGCTAACAAAAAGCCAGGCTTATGCATTCATCGAAACTTTTGCATCATGCAAATCAGCAGAAACTCTCGGCGATCCCCTCATTCGGAATGCATTCTTTTGATGTGACGAGCTTTCTATTGTTTGTGTTGGAGGTTTGACGTTCTCCCTGGTTTTCGGTGTGAGGAGCCGGCTCCGTGTGAGTTGAAGCTGCCCAGAAGGCAGAACTAGGTAAGGTGCTCGGCTGAGTCTCACAGCGTGAAGGAAACACCAGGGTTTGGTTAAAAAAAAAAGGGGAGCTGGACATATTTTGCCAACTGTAGCTGAACAATGCTTTGGTGAACGAAATCTGTGAGCATGAATGTAACCCAGTTCAGTTTGGAATTACTTGAAGGATTTCCCAGGAACTTTTCCTTATTCCCTCCCAGCAGTAATCTGAGCTTTTGGGAGACTGTCCATTTAAACATCAATTTGCTGTTTTCAGGCTATGAGCCCACAACCATTGTCTTGGAGGTCATTTATTCTTTGTCCTTCATCATTGGGTTAGTAGGAAACATCATGGCTTTGAGGGCCCTCACCGCAAAGAGAAGAAATCGATTGGCTGGAGCTACAGCTACCCGGAGTCTCTTGGTCAACCTGGCTATCTGCGATATGATGGTGGTATGTATCTGCATGCCTGTTACTCTTGGCCACCAGGTCTACAACGCTTGGGTATTTGGGGATTTCATGTGCAGAGCTGTCCCATTTGTCCAGGCAGTTGCAGTCTCCGCCAGCGTCTTAAGCCTTGCGGTGATCAGTCTTAACCGTTACTACAGTGTTCATAACCCTCTCAACGCCAGGTCTTTCTTTACCTGGAGAAGGATCTTTTGGATGATATGTGCCGTCTGGGTTTTATCATCCGGGCTCTGCATGCCTTTGATCTTTATGAATAAAACTGAAAACTTGGTGCTTTTAGATGGGAGGTTGAATATCCCAGTATGCACAGAAAGCTGGCCATATGTGAAACTAAGGCAAGGCTACAACTTCTTGCTCTTCTGCGCTTTGTACGGCTTCCCTGTGCTCTTCAATCTCATCATTTGCTTTCTAACTGCCCGTCGCCTTTGGAGTAGCCATGATGGGTTCCAGGAGGGCAACAAGAGGCATTTAGTGGGGAACAGCTCCAGGCTGAAGACACGCAAGAAGATTGTCAAAATGGTTGTTGCTCTGGTCCTTCTCTTTACCTTGTCTTGGTTGCCCTTGTATGTGATTGATATCTGGATCGACTTTAATATGCCAAATGCCCAACAAGATAATGTCCACCAAGGCTGGATTCTTCACGTTAGATCTTTTGCGCAGTGGCTGGGTCTCACCAATTCTAGCCTCAACCCTCTCTGTTACTGTTTCATGGGGAACTTGTACAGATCTGTAAAGAGGATCAAGAAAAGCTACAGGGACCGATTCTCTTCAGCTTTCAACTTGAATGTGTCCCAGACTCCGTCCAGCTCTTCGATCATGCTATCTTACAGAGCTTCCCATGACATTTCCAAAATTGAATTCAACAACTGGAGATGTGGTCAAACTCTCACTAAAAGCAAAAGTGTATCTTCTGTAACTATTTGTGAAACAGCATTTGACTAAACAGCATGAATATTAATAAGTAGGTGTAATAAATGTGTTGGGGTACAAGTATGGGCTTGTTCACTGTCCTTTTCCAGATCCCTTTTACCCTGAATTTACAATCTGTAGTAACCAAAAGTGTGATTTTCCTGTAATTGTTTAGGTCTGGATATATTGCTCATTAAAAAGGTTATTGAGACATCTTCCTGTAATCTTCCTTGAGAAACAGACAGGAGAGCTATTGCTGGGTCCCACTCCAGGCTATTCTGTACCTGTGTTATTCCTGCCTCTTTAAATGATCATATACCTGGAGTCAGGTCACATCAAATATCAAAACCTCAGATCAAAAGGGAAATAAAATCTAAAGATATTTAAGTGGAATTCCGGTCCCCACGGTGGTTTGAAGCAGTTGGCGGTGCAACAAAAGCCATAATCTATTTAAAATGAGTGTAAATTAGATGATTGCATTGTAATAAAAGGTAACAACTTGGCTTGTAAATAATAATATTAACTATTTCATAAAAATAATTGCATTCTGATTATGCCATTCTCAGACATAGTCCCAGATGTTGCCTCTGACTTTGCATTATAAACTAGTCTTCCAGGCTTAGGACTCAAAACTACTGACTTTGATATTTTGCCTGTAAACAGTAAATTGAAGGAGTGAATAAACTCTGGAGGCGGTAAGTTGTATTATAGATTTCCTGAAAAAGGTTTGCTGTCATTAAACAGAATAGGACACAAAGAGATTACTATTTGAATTTACAAAGAAGAAAATTATCCAGGCGCTGGGACATCCAAATGAACTGAAATTAACCTGTTGTGCCTGTTAAATTAATGTAAAGTTTATGTGGAAACGTGTTTTGTTTGCATTTCTTTATTTGATAATTGTAAAATGTATTCATTTTGTAATTACAGTAGTTACAGTCCACTGCATTAAACATGAACTGAGTTGATGTTAATTGACTTTCTGCTCTTATTTTTAATTCCTTTCAAAATATGTTTTAAATTTCATCACTCTAGGACCATCTGACCAAATATCTCATTAGTCCACGAGAACACACTTGAACCATTGTATGGGCAATCCAAACAATGTTTCAGGATTGTTTTTCATTTTAATGTTATCCGCCAGTTGTAAGTTATTTTCTTGCTCATCTTAAGTCCTTATTTCTACACCAGGCACAGCCCCATAACGGAAAGGATTAGTCAGTGATATTGGCAGACGTTAATTCAGCAGCTGATTTCCACAGTGACTCCCTGCAATACTTCATAGGAAGATTCATTTCTGATCATTCTAGTGCACAGTTATTTAGCACAGTATTGTATTCTGACCTTAATTCATTTCAAAAACATTGTTTCATGCTCTTCAGGCCAGCCATGTAACTTATTGCCATAGACCATCCTTCCCCATTCATGTCATGTTTTAAGTATTTTACTTTGAATCTTTTGTTATTTTCTGTCAGTTTTCTCCCTTCCTCCTTTCCTGAAGGTATTGATGTCATGTTGAGATACTCTTCTACAGATGTTGACTGCCTCCACTACTTTCCAACTTTCCGTTATTAATGTGTAATTCCTGATACTGAATGTCAGGAAGCAGTTTGACCATGAAAGTGGGATGATAGTTGAGCCCAGACTGAAGTGGGAACCCTAACTGATTTTCCATTCCTTAACTCAGGGGCACTGAAGCCAATTGTAGCACCCTTATCATTGTCCCAGCTGAGATCAGCTAATAGCACAGACAGAGCTTCAAACCTGGGATCTTCCTGATCTGTACAGTTCACGTTCATTACTTTCAAAATAAGATATACAAGATTGTAGACGAGAAATACATGATTTCTGCCTTGCCACATTTTCATCTTTATTTTTCCCCATATATCTTCTGAATGTGGTAATTCCTGCTGAGCTAAGGTGCTTAGGTAACATTGGCTTCTAATACTATCCCATGTTTCTTGTAGCAGTAACTGTTTGCAGGCTCCTTGTTGTGCAGACTATCATGCTTCTTAAATGTCCCTCAATAGGAGAGACACTCATTTTGATTTTAAAATCTCATCTATTTTGGTTACTCTTAAGGAGGTATACCTATCCATATGTTTACAATTTGGCTTACTCTTTTTGAACGTAAATCTCACATGTAACTTTACTGCAATGCTGACAATCACAGCTGAGACTAGAACTTATCATAGAAAAGAGAACATGCCTGATGCTTTCCTCACCTATATGTGTCAGTATGTAACACATAGTATATTTACCCAGACTGCTGGGGAGGAGTTTTAGTCATAGAGTCATAGAGTTGTACAGCATAGAAACAGGCCCTTTGGCCCACCGCGTCCATGCCGACCATAATGCATATCTATACTAATCCCACCTGCCTGCATTAATTCCATATCCCTCTATGCCTTGCTCATTCAAGTACCTGTCCAGATGCCTCTTAAATGTCGCTACTGTTCCTGCCTCCACCACTTCCTCAGGCAGCTCATTCCAGATACCCACTATTCTTTGTGTGAAACATTTACCCCTTTGATCCCCTTTAAACCTCCTCCCTCTCACCTTATATCTAGGGTGAGGTTTTAGTCACCCCTACCATGGGTAACAGACTCTGGCTATCTACCCTATCTATGCCTCTCATAATTTTATATACCTCTATCATGTCCCCTCTCAGCCTCCTTCGCTCCAGGGAAAACAGACCCAGCCTATCCAATCTCTCTTTATAACTCAAGCCCTCCAAACCAGGCAATATCCTTGTGAATCTTTTCTGCACCCTCTCTAGTTTAATCACATCTTTCCTGTACTGCGGTGACCAGAACTGCACACAGTACTCCAAATGCGGCCTAATCAACGTTATGTACAACTGTAACATGACGTCTCAACTCTTGTATTCAATGCCTCGGCCGATGAAGGCAAGCATGCCATATGCCTTCTTCACCACCCTGTCTACATGTGTTGCCTCTTTCAGGGAACTATGTACTTGCACCTCAAGGTCTCTCTGCTCAACAACACTCCCCAGGGCCCTGCCAATCACTGTATATGTCCTGCCCTGGTTTAACTTCCCAAAATGCATTACTTCTCACCTGTCTGTGTTAAATTCCATTTGCCACTCCCTTGCCCACTTTCCCAGTTGATCTATATCCTGTTGTAACCTTAGACAACCTTCTTCACTGTCCACTATACCACCAATTTTGGTGTCATCTGCAAACTTACTATTCATGCCCCTTACATTCACATCCAAGTCATTAATATATATGACAAACAACAGAGGGCCCAGCACCGATTCCTGCGGCACACCACTGGTCACTGGCCTCCAATCTGAGAAGCAACCCTCCACTACCACCCTCTGCCTCCTATCACCAAGCCAATTTTGTATCCAATTTGCTAGCTTACCCTGGATCCCATGTGTTCGAACCTTCTGGACCAGCCTACCATGCGGGACCTTGTCAAAGGCCTTGCTAAAGTCCATGTAGACAACGTCCATCGCCCTGCCCTCGTCAATCCTCTTGATCACCTCCTCGAAAAACTCAATCAAATTCGTGAGACATGATTTCCCACGCACAAAGCCATGCTGACTATCCCTAATCAGACCATGCCTTTCCAGATGCATATAAATCCTGTCTCTCAGAATCCCTTCCAATAACTTTCCCACCACTGATGTAAGGCTCACCAGCCTGTAGTTCCCTGGTTTATCCCTGCTGCCCTTCTTAAATAAAGGCACAACATTAGCTATCCTTCAGTCTTCCGGTACCTCACCCGTGGCTAACGATGATACAAAAATCTCTGCCAGGGCCCCAGCAATCTCCTCCCTTGCTTCCCATAGCATCCTAGGATACACCTGGTCAGGCCATGGGGATTTATCCACCTTACTGCGCTTCAAAACCTCCAACACTTCCTCCTTTGTAATGTTGATATGCTCCAGGATATCGGTGTTCCCTCCCTTGAACTCACTAACTTCCATGACCTTCTCCACGGTAAATACAGATGAGAAATATTCATTTAAGACCTCGCCCATTTCCCGTGGCTCCACACATGGATTGCCACACTGATCCTTAAGGGGACCTGCTCTCTCCCTAGCTACCCTTTTAGTCTTAATGTAAACTTAAGTAACTTAAAAAATAATGGTCTGTACTTTGCTGTACTAATAAGGGTGAGACTGTCAGCACTCTCTGTTATTATGTCACTGTAAAACTGACAGCAATCTCCGGCATCCGCAAATGCATAATTAAATGCAAAATTCTGGAAGTTGCTGCCATTGATACCCTGCTACTCCATCAGATGTACTGGTGCAGTCTTTGCCATACAGAGATCACTATAATGGTGTCAACGTAAGCTAGTTATCCACTATTCTTGCTCAAAAGGCAGATGCAAAAGTTTGGGCTTGTACAGTCAGGAGTAGCTTCATTTTTAATGGCGTAATAATGAACAACCTCTCTGACTCTGAAAAATCCATTTTACAAGTGTAGAATCTTATTCCCTCGGCAGAAAATTAATGTTGCAGATTTTGTCAAGATTTTGCTGTGAGCAACAAAGGAACAGCTTTTGGCATTCATCTCGTGTACAATTGCCCAGAGACTTCTCGTGAGTTTGTCAGTGGTGATTTCAACTTTTGGTACCCTCTACAGGGGATCTGTGGCATCTGTGAGCAGAACAAGCAGCAGGGAAGCTCTTCACTGAGACATGCAGACTGCAAAGCAGGAAGTTAAAAACAGGAAATATATATTGAATTTAAATCATTGTACAGATAACAAAATAAACATTGGGACACCTGGGATTAAGGGAGAGACATAAAACAACAAAACAGAAAAACTGTTCCTTCTTTTAACTTCCTGCTTTGCAATATGCATGTCTCAGTGAACAGCCTCCCTGCTGCTTGTTCTGCTCATAGATTGTATTAGACAATTGTTGCTCACAGCAAAATCTTGGCCTATATTTTTGCTTCATATCAAGAATTTTCTGCTATTCATTGCCTATTCTCTAGTTAATACATGCTCTCTTTAGAACAACAGGAAAAGTACATTAATTTATTCTATGCCATCTACAATGTTATGACTATCAAAGAAACAAAACATATACATTCTATTACTTGCAGTTTAAGATTAGTTTTCAGATGTTCAACTTTAATGTTTTACTTCAGTCTGATCCCTCAAAAGTTAAAATTTCAGTTCATTTCAATTGTTGCTGTTCAGACCTTCTCCAACTCTTGCACAGCAAGCAGGCAATTTCAATTAGCAGATTGAGTTTCCTATGAACCAAACACAGTACCTATTTTTAGGCTGCAAATTGCATTCAACACGTCAAGAGAGAGATCTGCTCATTGCTTGCACCCATTACAGACCTCTGCTCCCAGGACATTAAACTGTTTATGCTTTGAGAGTGCAGGTGGGAGCATTCGCTATCTCGAAACACTTACAAGAGACTGGAGTAAGTTTTAAAGTTCCCAGCAGATTCAGGAAAGCACTGGAGCATGTTTTAAACCTGGCCACTTACTGCACTAGAATTATACTCCACACTAATTCAACCCAAGCAGTAAGGGGGGTCCCCAAGGAGGTCTCATACCAGCTGGCTTTAGTACAGTCTGGGGCCAGAACAGAATATGATTCGGGACTTCTGCTGGCTCTTTCACATCAATATGCACCTGAACCATTTCATATCACTGACTGTATCTTAAAATGGGATCCTGTCTCATTATTAAAGCTAGTGGTGGGTGGAATTTTATTTTCCCGTGGTGTCGTGTAATCTGTTGCAGTTGTACTGTCTTTAGAAGTGTTTTACGTATTAGAGATTGACTATGAGATATACTCATTTTTTAACACTTCTAAACCTAGAAATAAGTGCTAGCATGTATAGGCTGTATTCAAGACATGTAACAGCACATCTGATTGCATCTAGGAATAGGATAGGTGCAACTAAGTATGAAATTATTTATTAACCTTATATTGGACAGTCATCTAAACATAAACTTCTTCCAAATCCACTGACATAGTTTTTTATTATATACAACAGGTGTAATTGAATTGCTGTTCCTCCCATCCCATGTATATAAGCATTTTGTAGAGTGCTGAATGCAAGCCACAGTGAAGATATGAACATGTGAGGGCTATTCTCTCAATTTCACTATTTTCCTCTCCCACCCTCCCTCCATAACATAGTGAAGGTAATGCTTAATGAATTGGGTTGACTTTTACAATATTTATACTCTTCGAAACAGGACTGTACAAATAAATCAAATTAAGGTGCAAATCCTAGCTACCTGAATTAAATGCTTTGATTTGTTTCCCAACTGCAGGTTATTACATCTTTGCAAAAGTGTTGTGCTGTGAAATGGTAGTCATTCGTATCATTTGAAATCCATGAATCTGAATGGTCCCTTATTGTGTTTACTGTAAGCTTCTTTTAGTTCAATTCCAGGTTATATGCAGTATTTCAACAGTGCCTTAAAGCTGCTGCCTACAGGTTGGGGAACCAAATATTACTCACTCAGATATTGCAGTAAAGTGCAGCAGTTATTATATGGTTAAAAATTGTAATGGGACAAAGTGTAAATTATAAAAGAAGGTTAAGAGTCACATTTTAACAGAGCATGTTAATTGAATTATGTCTAGTTGGGCTAGTTGGGTTATAACTTTGTATCTTTTATTATAAAACCTTTATTGCATTTACTAGACAAATTTTTTCATCATAATGTTTTCAGGTACACAAGTCAAATGTTTCTTACTGTGCGATGTTTCTGCTACCCCCTCGGATGCTGGAGCACATGTGCCAAAGGAGTCACACATACACAATACTTCCCAAGTGCAAGGCTTTATTTCTTCAGACAACAGAATCTATCTGACATACATAGAAACATGCAGAACAGGTTATTGCAGAATCACACATATAATCACCTATTTTTATACCTTTACCCTGGGTCAGAAACTATCAAACCCATTATCCAATCACTAACTTACAACCAAAATCCCATTATCCAATCATACGTGTAACATGTACAACAACCTATACCATTTGTTTTTGTCCATTTGGCCTCCCTCATCATGGCAGCTCTATCTAAACCATAAAACATGTCTCCCTAACAAGAAAGCATAACATGCTTAGTCCCTGAGAGGCGCCTATTATCCTTGTCTCTCAGGAGATACTAATCCTTCTTCGTGTGTTTACCACATTCCAATTCAGGGGTCTAACCTTGTTATCTGGTACACAGTTAGCTCTGCTTTATCCCATGTCCTTGCCTGTGGCTAGCATCCATCTTTTGGTAACTTATCCACAGCTTATTTCCATGATTCTGTTAACCCTTTAATAACCCATTTGTTTAATACGAAAGAATTGCCTAAAGTAATTTGGCTTATTCACCTCACATGTTCTAACTCTGTGTTTGTAGCTTGTATATTTTTTATTTCTTCAGCGGGCGTGTGCATCACTGGCAAGGCCAGTATTTATGGCCCATCTCTAATTGCTCTTGAGAAGATGGTGGTGAGCTGCCTCCTTAAACTGCTGTAGTCCATGTTGTGTAGGTGCACCAACAGTGCTGGTAGGAAGGGAGTTCCAGGATTTTGACCCAGTGACAGTAAAGGAAAGGTGATATATTTCCAAGTCAGGTGGCGTGTGACTTGGAGGACATGGTGTTCCCATGTGCCTGCCGCCCGTTATTCTAGGTGGTAGAGGTAGAGGCTGTCGAAGGAGCCTTGGTGATATGCTGCAGTGCATCTTGTAGAGAGATGGTACACACTGCTGCCACTGTGCATCGGTGGAGGAGGAAATGAATGTTTAAGGTGATGAATGGCGTGCCTATCAAGCAGGCTGCTTTGTCCTGGATGGTGTTGAGTTTCTTGAGTGTTGTGGGAACTGCACTCATCCAGGGAAGTGGAGAGTATTCCATCACACTCCTGACTTGCCTCTTGTGGATGGTGGACAGGCTTTGGGGAGCCAGGAGGTGAGTTACTCACCACAGAATTCCCAGAGACATCCTAGTGCTTAAAAAAATTAAGCATGCTTCAGTTTATTAGCACTCCCTATGATCCTTTTCTCAATCTGATAATGTCCAGTTGTGTGTGGGCGACAGGAATTATTTTCTTTTGACTCTAAGTGAATTTTCTGCTTTACAAATTGAACTATCATCAGAAAACATGTATGAGTTGCAATAAAGTTAAAAAAAACACTAAATCAATTTTATTTAAAAAAAAACTTGTGTGCACTGGATAAAAAGGAAATAATATTAAAATGCACAGAAAATATACTAAAAATAATCCCTCCTGATCCTCTTCAGTGATCATAAATCTGATGCTGTAAAACATCCCTTGCCATTGGAATCTGGACATTACCACAATTCACTGAGCTGACTGAGTTCTCTGTAGATTCCTTTGTTATATATGGTTTGGGCTCATTCCAGCAGCAATTATATGGCAAATTCCACCTCAAATACATGGGAAAATCATACAAAAATCATATTTTATTTTCAAATAACCATATGGAGCAATAATTCAATAAATATCATAAAGCAGATCCGTTGGTTAATAAATCTTTTGAAGGCACAAAAATAACTCAGCTTGGCCTGTTAAACCATGGGTGTGATTCCAGAAATTTTGATCTAAAAGGACATGAAGGCTTTGGAGTGAGTACAGAAGCGATTTACTAGAATGCTTCCCGGAATGAGGGATTACTGTTAAATGGATAGACTGGAGAAGCTGGGATTGAAACAGAATCAATAGTAGCTTTCAAAAGGGAATTGGATAAATACTTCCAATGAAAAAATTTGCAGGACTATGGGAAAAGAGTTGGGGGGGGGGGTGGGTGGGTGTCGGTGGGACTAACTGGAATGCTCTTCAAAAGAGCTGGCGCAAACTCTGTGGGCCAAATGTCTTCCTTCTGTGCTGAACTGTTCTCTGATTCTATGTTACTTGTATACACAGATCTTTCATTCCTCTGAGCAAAACACTACTTATACTTGAAAGAATTATTTATATGTAATCCTTGTATTTTCTGTGTTCTATGTGTAAAAATGGGGAGAATTTATACCAGGTGCACTTCGTATAATACAAGTATTTTACATTAGCAACTGATATCACATTTTTAAATGTATTGTTAGTATTCTATTAGCCTATTATCAATATTTTCTAACAATTAGGTTCTAAATGTTAAGTACTTTCCCACACTCTGGCACAGAGATAAAAGTGTCCCATTAGGCTGCCATGGTAATTGACAAAAGCAAAGATATAATAGGGAATTCAATTCTACCTAACAGGGTGTGAAGTAAATAAGCTGGAATCTGGACAATGAAATGCTTCTGAACACAAAGCAGGAGAATGTTTTTCTCCAAAGTCAATGATCTGCTAATTACATTGCATTCTCAGAAATCGCACGTTTCAAAGCCATGCATTCCCAGGGTTTCATTTATTAATTTTGGGGGAATTTTCCTGATTTGTATCAAAAGAACAATTTCATGCTCATAATATTTCTGCAATTCTTTTCTTTACATTGCAGAATCCAAATCTGAAGCACAGCGAAGAGCTGCAGTGACCATTCGTAGTGGAAGCTCCTGAAACCACCAAAATAAGCTAAACAAAATGATAAAAGGAGAGGGGCTGTTTAGCCTGTTAGCAGTCACTGAATGCACTAAAATTTTTATTATGATGTTTTTAACCGTTTCAAATTATGATTTTTAGGGGCCAATTTCAGTTTAGTTGTTTTAGCAGTCAGTGAGCCCAGTTGTTCTAACTGCTGTGAAGACGAAACCATTTTGATGCTTTTTTCTTATTCGTTCATGGGATGTGAGCGTTGCTGGCTAGACCAGCATTTATTGCCCATTCCTAATTGCCCTTGAGAACCGCCACCTTGAACTGCTGCAGTCCATGTGGTGTAGGTGCACCACTATTAGGAAGGGAATTCCAGGATTCTGATCCAGCGACAGTGAAGGAACAGTGATATAGTTCCAAGTCAGGATGGTGTGTGACTTGGAGGGGAAATTACCGGTGGTGGTGTTTGCTCGCATCTGCTGCCCTTGTCTTTCCAGGTGATAAAGGTCGAAGGTTTGCAAGGTGCTGTCAAAGCAGCCTTGGTGAGTTGTTGCAGTGCATCTTGTAGATGGTACACACTGCTGCCACTGGTGGAAGGAGTGAATGTTGAAGGTGGTGGATGGGGAGCCGATCAGAAGGGCTGCTTTGTCCTGGACGGTGCTGAGCTTCTTGAGTGTTGTTGGAGCTGCACTCATCTGGCCTGGATCTCATTGCATGCAGCTGGCAATCCGGTAGCACAAAAAATGACATTGAGTTCAATAATTTCAGAGCATGACTGGCCTTTTTTATTATTATTTTATTTTATTCTTTAACCATGTGCCTGCCTTAAACTTGGTTTATCATGTTTGTGCTTTTGTACAGAGCTGTCTATTATTCTGGCATTAACACTCTCTCTGGACCAATGCTTTGTCTTTCACCACACCATTTACACTCTCTTTGCCTTTGTCCCATGACATCTTTGTCATTTAATCTCACCTGCTCTCTGCCCTATCACACAACTTCCCTTTTGTTCTCTTCCCCCAACCCCACCTCACTTGCTTAAAACCTGTTACATTTCTAACCTTTGCCAGTTCTGATGAAAGGTCACAGACCTGAAAAGTTAACTCTGTTTCTGTCTCCACAGATGCTGCTAGACTTGCTGAGTATTTCCAGCATTTTCTGTTTTAATTATAGCACAATAAACAATGTAGGTGGAGTTTATGACAGCTTGGACCTGGGAAAAGCTCCAATGCTTCACTGTGTTCATTGAGAATGCGATCTACGTATTCCTCCTAGTGTGGAGAGCCTTGTTGAGCTCTCTTTGCACACCAAATTGTGAAATGTTGTTGATGTCCTCTGCTAAAACCTGGGCAACCTCGTGTCATAAAAGATAAGGACCGGAGTGCCCTTGACAACCAGAGGCAGTGCTGTTCATGCCCTGGCTTGGGGCTCCAGTTGTGGCTGTAGCAGGTGACATACCCCGTGATAGTTTGGTGAAGTTGAGGTATGAGAAGTCCTCCCTGAAGACCCATTGTGAGTATGGCCTCCTGCACAATTCCCTGCTCCTCCCTTTTCTCCCACTTGCTGATGCTCTCCCCTGCATTTTTTACTGTTCCCCCATCTCCTACCAAGCTGCCCATGACTGGAATAAACCGTTTGTAAAGTAGACAAAACCAGTCCAGAACCAACACCAAGTTTTTCCCAGCAGTCACATTTCATGCGTTGAACACAGAAAGTAGGCAAAATAAGGCCCAGAAGTTACCCAGCAGCTGAACAGATCAAACTAGCAACTAAGCTGTATTGAGGAGATGATCCTTTAGATAGCACTCCTGCAGGGTCCTTGCTGTCTGTTGAGTTGTAAGAGTTGCTGTAAGAGTTACTGTGCAATTTTCTCCTGGCAAGTCAGACTGGGGCAGACCAATTTCCCAAAAGGATCCCAGAGCCAGTGTAGGACCCTGTACAAAATATTATAATAAGCTTCCTGACTTGGACCCTTCGGCACCCATTTTGCACCTGCAAAAATGGTGCAGCCAATCAAATTTTTCTGTCTAGAAATGTGAGGTGACAAATAGCATTGTTCTGTCACAGTGTACCTCCCATCACCCCCATTAGCAAAGACAGCTTCATTCTATCTGCCTGAAATGGAATTTAACCTAACTTGCCATGCAAGGGTATTCTAAATCACCCAATTATCTTTGAGTAATGGAGATCATCATTATTTTGACCCACGTTCTGAATTTTAAGTTAAAGCCACAAAGGTTAAAGATTTGTTTTCTCCAATGTTAAATGATGTTATCTGCGATTTTTCCAACGTGAAAACGAAAATTGTATAAAAATAGAGATCTTATGCTCCCTGCAAAAATATAATTAAAACTTGGTGGCAAATATCACAATGAAATCCTAAGATTATTTATGAAGCAATCGATGTAAAATCACAGTTCTTTGATTTAATGTTGGAATGAAAAATATCTTACTCATGCAGATTAAATTTCAGTTTTGATGAAATTGTAGTGTAGTTGATACATGAACAAAAGGTTAATATTTAGCTCTTTAGCTCTAGCTGATCCCAGCTGTGGATGCTTGTCCATTTCTGTTGAAAATCTTCATTTAGTTTTAATTGAAGTCTTGGAAGACCCAGATAGGGTTATATTAAAATTTAAATTGCTTTTGTTGTCTGCTGCCTTATCACTTTGAATGAAAACAAAGATAATTCATTAATGGCACTGCCATACAGTTTAGTTGGTAGAAAGCCGAAAGATTGTCAAAACATAATATCAAGCAACTTCCCCTTCTTCGTCAAAAATAGTTTCCCATTGTGTTTCTTAATCTCCTTCATTTGTTTCTTCTGGTCAGCACCTGAAGCAATACTTGTCAATAGTAGTTTAGGACTTTTGATCCAATCTACTTGTTCCTGATGCCAAGCAGATTGTAGTCTTTCTACTAAAGGCCTTCAAAGTAAGAGATTGGGCTGACCAATTTGAGTACTATTAGGATTCAAAACTATATCCACAAGGTTGTCAACTAGGAACCTTAGCTTCTGTACTATTATATGGGATATAAAAAAGATTTCTCAGTGAAAAACATTTGGTCAATGTTGTAGAATGAATCATTTAACTTTTCATTCCTAACTTAATGGGTATCATCAAAGCAAAATTTAAAAAGAAGCAGCATTCTGGAAGCTCCAAGTCTGTAGTACAGCAGTAGTCTGAAAATTGTGGGAAAATTGTTTTACTTGATAATCTCCTTCTTTCAAAATTTTCAATTACATTTAAAATTGTTTGTGTCTTGACGTTTCCATAGAAATTCATACTGAGACTGGGTTTATCCCAATCAATTGCTGAAAAATGGCAGAAGGCTATCCAAAACCTCAGAAATACTGTATAAATCTCTGATCTTTTGCTGAAAACGTTCTCAGTGTCTATTCTTGGGAATTATAGCCTGGAATCTAGCCAAGCCACACAGGAATGAAGATTAGAGCCTCCAGACTGGGGTCAGGAGCTATATTTGCAAGGGCAACCCTTTTGCCCCCAGAAGCCATCCAGATAAATCCCTACCTCTGGCATTACCAGAGCTGGTACAGAAGGCGGTGCCCGTAAAAGGGTAGCAGGACAGCTGCAAGGCTAACATATGTTTAGATGCATACTCCTATGTCTGTGGTCACAAACTAGCTGAACAATGAAGGTGTGAAGCCTTTTCCTCTTACTGTATGACAAGACATCCACAAATGGTGCTTGAATGACCAAATAGATCCTGACCACAGCCAATGATTCCTGGGGAACAAACAACCATCTTCGTTGGGTTGGTAAAATAAGAGACCAGGTTAGATAAACAGCTGATCAACCACCTGCCTATTGTACAGTAGCTGAACTTGACTGGAAAACGACCAATGGCATAGAAATTCAATTCTGTACTCCTTTTACTTCCACTGATATAGATTTTCCCACATCCCAAGAATGAATCAAAACAACCTACAGCTTAATGTCTTATTTGCAGTCTTAAAAAAGCTCCTTAAATTAAGCTGAATCACAGAATTGTTACAGTACAGAAGGAGGCCATTCGGCCCATCATGTCTGCACCGGCTCTCCAAAAGAACAATTCACCTAGTTCCATTCCCCTGCCTTTTCCCCGTAACCCTGCACTGTCTTCCTTTTCATATAACAGTCTAATTCCCTTTTGAATGCTTCAGTTGAACCTGCTTCCACCATACTCTCAGGCAGCACATTCCAAACTTTAACAACTCTCTGCGTGGAAAAGCTTTTGCTCATTTCACTTTTGCTGCTCTTACCAAATACTTTAAATCTGTACCCTCTCGTTCTTGATCCTTTCACGAGTGTGAACATTTTCTCTCTATCTACTCTGTCCAGACCACTCATGATTTTGAATACCTCTATCAGATCACCTCTCAGCCTTCCCTTCTCCAAGGAAATCAGTCCTAACTTCTCCAATCTATCTTCATAACTGAAATTCCTCATCCCTGGAACCATTCTCGTGAATCTTTTCTTTAGTCTCTCCAATGCCCTCATGTCTTTCCTAAAGTGCATCTCCCAGAATTGGACACAATACTCCAGCTGAGGCCGAACTAGTGTCTTATACAAGTTCAACATAACTTCCTTGTTCTTGTACTCTATGCCACTATTAATAAAGCCCAGATACTGTATGCTTTATAAAACGCTCTGTCAACCTGTCCTGCCACCTTCAATGGCTTTTGCACATGTAAACCCAGGGCCCTCTGCTCCTGCACCCCCTTTAGAATTGTACCCTTTATTCTATATAGTCTCTCCATCTTCTTCATAACAAAATGAATCACTTCATATTTCTCTGCATTGAACTTCATCTGCCACCTGTCTGCCCATTCCACCAACTTGTCTATATCCTTTTGGAGTTCTACACTATCCTCACATTTCACAATGCCTCCAAGTTTTGTATCATCTGCAAACTTTTAAATTGTGCCCTGTACACCAAGGTCTAAGTCATTAATATTGTTACGACCAGGTGAGAAGGAATCTAGGGGTTCCCTCTCAGCCTTTGCCTGGTTTAACCGTAACAGGGTTTAATTTGAAAACACCATGTTTTTAGCTTCCCCTTAGTGAATCCTTGTTCACTGCTCCAATTGTAAGGCAAAGAAATCAAACAGGTTCCTTAGATTTAAACAAGAAATGTAGAAGTTTATTAATCTTAAACTCTAATCCGATTAATGACTATGAATATGCGACGCGACCACGCTAGCATGCATACATAATAAACACACATGCAGATAGAGACAGAAAAAGTAGAAGGAATAAAGGGGAAAAGTTTGAAGCAATATCTGGTAGTTACAGTCCTTTAAGTTCAATGTGGAGTCTTTGGTTGCTGGTAAGCCTTGCAATTAGTTGGGGCCCAGATCACATTTCAACTTGTTCTGATGTAGGAGTCTTTTCTCGCTTGAGGATTACGTGTCTTCCGTGCGTCCGGTGGCTTTGGAGAAAGTGAGAGAGAGAGAGAGGCTTCCTTGTTCCAGCTTCACTTGCACACTGCCTTCTTAATTCAAGATGTCCTGTGGCTAGTTCAAAAAACCTGGACCAGCCAGTTAGTCATGTGACCAGCTGGTTTAACCAATCCTGGCTCTGTGGATTGTATCATCTTACCAGGGCCTGGAATACACTTTCTTTCACCTTCAATGTCTGGTCTGGTGCACAAGCGGCATCTCTTAGTATGCAAATGTCCTTCCAGCCCAGTGTCGGATGATCTTCAAACAAGAGGTTTCTTCACTCCAGCAACAGTTTAAAATCAATGTTCATATGACAAAATGAATATGCCTCATTCCTGGCAGGAGGGGATCTGCATGACAATATATATCAGGAAAAGCAAGGGTCCCAACACTGACCCCTGGGGAAATCCACTACAAACCTTCCTCCAGCCTGAAAAACATCGATTAACCACTACTCTTTGTTTCCTGTCGCTCAGCCAATTCCATATGCATGTTGCTACTGTCCCTTTTATTCCATGAGCTATACGTTTGCTCACAAGTCTGTTTTATGGGAGTGTATCAAACACCTTTTGAAAGTCCAAGTACACCATATCAACATCATTGCCCTCATCAAGCCTCTCTGTTACTTCCTCAAAAAACTCCAACAAGTTAGTTAAACATGATTTTCCCTTAAGAAATCCGTGTTGACTTTTCTTAATTAACCCGCATTTGTCCATGTAATTATTAATTTTGTCCTGAATTATTTTTTCAATAAGTTTCCCCACCACCCGAGTTAAACTGACTGGCCCGTAGCTGCTGGCCTTACCTTGCAGCCTTTTTTGAACAAGGGTGTAACGTTTGCAATTCTCCAGTCCTGCTAAGATGCAACCCATCCATCTTGTACAGGTCCCACGTGCCCTGAAACTGGTCCCAATACCTCAGAAATCTGATTCCCTCTCTCCTACACCAGTTCTCCAGCCACATATTCAATCGCTCAATTCTCCTAATCCAATGCTCACTGGCATGTAGGACTGGGAGTAATCCTGAGGTTACTGTTTTTGAGGTCCTGCTTTTTAATCTCCTTCCTAGCTTCCTAAAATCTTCTTTCAGGACCTCATCCCCTTTATTGATGCCAATGTGGACCACGACCTCTGGCCGTTCAGCCTCCCCCAGATGAATGTGACATGCTTGACCCTGGCACCAGGGAGGCAACACACCATCCAGGAGTCATGTTTACTGCCACACTGCCTGCCTGTTCCCCTAACTAATGAGTCCCCTCTCACTACTGCTCTTCCACTCTTCTTCCTCCCCTCCTGTGCAGCTGAGCCAACTGAGGTGCCACAAACCTGGCTCTGACTGCACTCCTCTGAGGAACCATCACCCTCACCAGTATCCAAAATAGAAAACTGATTAGCAAGTGAGATTGTCTCAGGGGACTCCTGTACTACCTTCCTGTTTCCCTTAGACAGCCTGGTGGCCACCCATTATCTATCTGCCTGCATGTTCCTAACCTGTGGTGTGACCACCTCCGTAAGCATGCTATCCACGTAGTTCTCTGCCTCACAGATGCACCACAATGACTCCAGCTGCCGTTGACACTTCCAGTGAAACCCGGAGCTCAAGCTTCTGCAGCCGGTGACACTTCCTGCAGGTGTGTTTGTCTAGGGCACATGGTGTATCCATGACTTCCCACATGCCACAGGCTGTACATTCCACTCGGCTGAGCTGTCCTGCCATACCTCAGCTTTACAGCCAACCAGCTCCTTCCACTGCACCGAAGCAAGAACCAGAAACTGGAGGGCGAAAAAAGGAGCACCTCCTCCGCCCTTCACCGAACTCGCCACTCACCAAACTCGAATCTACACACTCTGCTTGCAATCTGCAAATCTGAGCTCAAAGACACACATGTTCATAATTTGACTTTCATATTTATACAGCTGGTTCCTCAGCATCCAACACTATGTCTGATGCTTCTTGGTAAACTGTTGTGATCAGATCAGTGGAGTAGGATGAAGCCATAGAGGAAGAGGAAGGGGAGGACAAGATTGACACCATAGATTGCTATCCTACAATCCTGGCCAAGATTGCATTTCACCTATAAGCATGTGGGATTTAAATCTGATTATACAACATTTTAATTAATAGCACTGATCAGGACATAATGTAATAACTTTCAGAGTGATTTTTGGGCTACAGGAATATTCAGAAAGTGTATTCAAACAATAAAGTGAGCTTTCTACATAAAACAAGATAATGTCTTTACTCAGAGAATGGTACGAATGTGGAACCTGCTACCACATGGAGTAGTTGAGGCAATTAGCATAAATGCATAGATGCATTTAAGGGGAAAGTAAGCAACTATGAGGCAAAAAGGAATAGAAGGATATGTTGATAGGGTGAAAGGAAGTAGGTGGGAGGAGGCTCATGAACAGCATAAACGCAAGCACAGATCCGTTGGGCCGAATGACCTGTTTCTGTGCTGTAAATTTCTACATAATTCTATGCAGCACCCACCATAAACCCTGATATAACACCTTAGCTTTTCTAATAGTGACTTCCTTGTGTTGAGTAAATAACTGACCGATTCTGATTTACGTCCCCATCTGATGAAAGGAGAGAACAACATAAGCAAGTTGTGTAAGGTCACAACATACTGCCAACAGCCTCTCATTTACATTTATGTGAGGAGTTAAACTTGAAGCCTGGTGTAAGCCCATTTTTTAATGTCTAACCATTTATATCATTTCACTCATGCACATCTTTAAAAAGGTCAATTCAAATTACATAATTTACTTGTCCTTTCTCGATAGAAGAATTCTGTTATTTAAAAAAAACAATTTAAAGTACATTGTTCCACAGAATCAAGTTGATAAAGTATGGATGTAATATTTGCTGGCTTCTCGACTACACACCAATACCTTTCACATGTTGTAAGTGTCATGAAAACCACACCTGCCAAAATGAGACATATTAATTTTGTCATATGGAACATTAATTTTAAACTATTACTGGACTGAAAAATAATTTAGTTTAAAAGATCACTGAAACATGGCTGCTTATTTGCATCCTAAAAGACAGTTGTGAAGGACAGACTGCTCACTGATTCAATTAACAAAGATTGGACTGGGCAATAGTGATGATCCACATCTTGTCTGTGTAAGAGACAGCACTACACCCCCAACTGAGAGCTTTGAAATACACAAACTGCAGGAGGGGTTGTTCCAAATAAGGAGTTAGTCTGACTAACCTGCTGGCCAACTTGGAGTTGTTTGAATTGTGCTCACAGAACAGTTTAAGAAGAGACTGCAATTTAAAGACAATAGAGAAGGAAGGTCTCCCTCTCTCTATCTCACAAAGTTCCAAGGATCCACCCAAGCCACTCAAACCTCAAGATAGAAGACTCCTGCAGCTAAACAAGTTTGAAAGTGTGCACAGGGCCCCAATGAGAATTGCAAGACAACTGCAATCAAAGACTTTACATCAAACCCAAAAGCCAGTAATTGAACTCAGCTATTACTTTAAACCTTATCCTTTCTTTCTCCTCCTCTGTCTCTATTTTCATGTGTGTTTATCATGTTTGCATGCTAGCGTGGTTGTGTCACGTATTTCTAGTAATTAGAGTTTTAAGGTTAATAAACTTACACCTTTCTTGTTTAAATCTAAGAAAACCTGTCTGGTTGATTTCTTTGTCATCACAATTAGAGGGCAGTGAACAAAGATTCACTAAGGGGAAGCTAAAGACATAGCATTTAAAAAAATTAAACCCAGTTACGGCCAAAACAGGCAAAGACTTAGAGCGGAGCCCTAGACTCCTGCCTCACCTAGTCATAACATACATATAGAAATGAAAAGCGGTAGTACATTGCAATAGCCCCATCACCCAGATTCTGTGTTGTAATGACTGTTTCTTCTGAGTGAAGGAATGGCAGAAATGCCCACGAATAATATTCTTTTCATTTTCATGTAGTGCATTTACAACAGGAAGAACAAAATAGCACACATGTGGGAATCAAATGTCATGATTCCTACCACTTGTGCACTCTCCACGTGTTGTATTGTGACTCATCTCACAATGCTAAATATCACACCATGTACAGAGCCTAATAAAACAAAGGACCATTAATAGAACATATTTCATCACCATGGGAACCACCAAAATGTTTGTGTTATTATTCACATTAAAAAATGTCGATAACCTTTTCATAACTTAAGATGTCAAATATTTCTTTGCATAATGGCAATAATCTATCTATATAATTTAAAAGCTTGCATATCACGCATCACTCATTTAAGACAGGAATTTTCTCTGATTGGTGAATAGGATGCTGCTTTTACTTGGAATGCCTCTCGTTACTCATGCAAGGCAAGGTTACAGCAGTAAAACCATTGGTCATTGGCTTATATCCACCAGGAATGAGAGAAAGTTCCAGCTGGTCTCTGAAATAAAAGTCTTGCCATCTAATGGCAATATTAACCCAGCTATGTTCTGATATGGACAGCTAGTTAAACATTAGTTTATCCATTAGATATACTATCTGACATTGATTGATTTTTGAACTGATCAGGATTTGGCACTCGTAACAACTATTCAACAAATTATGAAGGATTCACAATAATGTGAAATTGTAATATTAGGGCTCTTTATTAGAATTAGAAATTACATACCCAGAAAACATGCAAAGTTTAGTGGACAATTCTCTGAAGAAGATGCTTGTGTTGTGCTGTGTGGCACTACCACCGTGCTAAATGGGATAGATTTCAAGAAGGTCTAGCAACTCAGAACTGGGCATCCATGAGGTGCTGTGGGCCATCCACAGCAGCAAAATTGTATTCAACCACAACTTGTAACCTCATGACCTGGCATATCCCCACTCTATCATTACCATCAAACCGGGGATCAACCCTGGTTCAATGAAGAGTGCAGGAGGGCATGCCAGGAGCAGCACCAGACATACCTGAAAATGAGGTGTCAACCTGGTGAAGCTACAGCACAGGACTACATGCATGCCAAACAGTAGAAACAGTGTGCAATAGACAGAGCTAAGTGATCCCACAACCAATGGATTAGATTTAAGCTCTGCAGTCCTACCACATCCAGTCATGAATGGTGGTGGACAATAAAACAACTAACAGAAGGAGGAAGCTTCACAAATATCCCCATCCTCAATGATGGGGGAGCCCAGCACATCAGTGCAAAGGACAAGGCTGAAGCATTTGCAACTATCTTCAGCCAGAAGTGCCGAGTGGATGATCCATTTCGGCCTCCTCCTGAGGTCCCCATGATCACAGATGCCAGTCTTCAGGCAATTTGATTCACTCCACGTGGTGTCAAGAAACGGCTGAAGGCACTGGATACTGCAAAGGCTATGGGCCCTTCGGCAATAACACCGAAGACGTGCTCTAGAACTAGCCCCACCCCTAGCCAAGCTGTTCCATTACAACTACAACACTGGCATCTACCCGAGAATGTGGAAAATTGTCCAGGTATGTCCTGTACACAAAAATCAGGACAGATCCAACCCAGCCAATTGCCGCCCCATCAGTCTATTCCCGATCATCAGTAAAGTGATGGAAGGTGTCATCAATAGCGTTATCAAGAGGCACTTACCCAGCAATAACCTGCTCACTTACGCTCAATTTGGGTTCTGCCAGAGCCACTCAGCTCCTGACCTCATTACAGCCTTGATACAGGCATGGACAAAAGAGTTGAACTCAAAAGGTGAGGTGAGAGTGACTGCCCTTGACATCAAGGCAGCATTTGACAGAGTGCTGCATCAAGGAGTCCTAGCAAAACTGGAGTCAATGGGAATCAGGGGGGAGACTCTCCACTGGTTGGAGTCATACCTAGCACAAAGGAAGATGGTTGTGAGTGTTGCAGGTCAATCATCTCAGTCCCAGAACATCACTGTGGGAGTTCCTCAGGGTAGTGTCCTAGGCCCAACCATCTTCAGTTGCTTCATCAATGAACTCCTGTACATCATAAGGTCAGAGCTGGGGATATTTGCTGATGATTGCACAATGTTCTACACCATTTACAACTCCTCAGATACTGAAACAGTATGTGACCATTTGCAGCAATACCTGAACAACATTCAGGTTTGGGCTGATAAATGGCAGGTTACATTTGTGCCACACAAGTGCCAAGAAATGACCATCTCCAATAAGAAAGGATCCAACCATCTGCCCTTGAGATTCAATGGCAATGTCATCGCTGAATTCCCCACTATCAACATTGACCAGAAACTGAACTGGACTAGCCATACAAGTACTGTGGCTACAAGAGCAGTTCAGAGGCTGGGAATTCTGCAGCAAGCAACTCACCTCCTGACTCTCCAAAGCCTGTCCACCATTTACAAGGCACAAGTCAGGAGTGTGATGGAATACTCTCCACTTGCCTGGATGGGTGCAGCTCCAACAACACTCAAGAAGCTTCACACCATCCAGGACAAAGCAGCCCATTTGATTGGGACCCCCATCCATCACCTTCAACACTCACTCCCTCCACCATCTATACACAGTGGCAGCAGTGTGTACCATCTACAAGATGCACTGTAGCAACTCACCAAGGCTCCGTCGACAACACCATCCAAACCCATGACCTCTACCAGGTTTCCAGGTTTACCTTTTGCATATATCTATCACAGTTCATTTGATCATTTGTTTACAAAAAAAACACTTAATGAAAATATATTTTCCACAAGATTGATTTGCCTCTTAAATTGTGATGTTGTTCCAGGCACACTTTAGCTTTGGATTAAATACATAATATTAAACTGACTGAGCACTGAGCAAAGAGTGATTGGGAAAATTAGATGCTGGATCATGAAATGTCATGCCTGAGTCAGAAACTCTGTGTAATGAGTGAATAGAAACTGTTCTTTTACATTCTAATGAGCAAAACCAGAAAGAAATCAAGAAGCGGCATTTACTAGATTTAATATAAGTAAAAAAAGGTAACTGGGAAAATAATGGTGCAACGCATTTTTAAAATTCTTTGACAGGGCATGGGCATGGGCATTGCTGGCTAGGTCAGCATTTATTGCCCATCCTTAATTGTCCCTGAGAATGTGATGGTGAGCCGCCTTCCTGAACTACTGCAGTCCATGTGATGCAGGTACACCCCAGGTCCTATTAGGAAGGACAAGGGCAGCAGATGCATGGGAACACCACTACTCGCAAGTTCCCCTCCAAGTCACACACCATCCTGACCTGGAACTATATCACCGTTCCTTCATTGTCGCTGGGTCAAAATCCTGGAACTCCCTTCCTAACAGCACTGTGGATGTACCTACACCTCAAGGACTGTAACGGTTCAAGAAGGCGGCTCACCACCACCTTCTCAAGGGCAGTTAGGGATGGGCAATAAATGCTGGCCTAGCCAGCGACGCCCACATCCCATGAAAGAATTTTTTAAAATGCATTGCATCATTATTTTCCCAATTACCTTTCTTTTAACTTATATTAAATATAGTAAACTCCTCTCATTGATTTATCTTTATTTTTTCTCATTAGAATGTAAAAAACAGTTTCTATTCACTCATTACACAGAGTTTCTGACTCCGGCATGACATTTCATGACCCAGCATCTAATTTTCCCTATCACTCTTTGCTCAGTGCTTAGTCAGTTTAATATTATTTATTTAATCCAACGCTAAAGTGTGCCTGGAACAACATCACAATTTAAGAGGCAAATCAATCTTGTGGAAAATATATTTTCATTAAGTGCTTTTTTGTAAACAAATGATCAAATGAACTGTGATAGAGATATTCAAAAGGTAAACCTGGAAACAATCTGGAGTTGATGGAAATCCTAGCTCAAAGCAGAATGTCTCATTGTAAACCAGTGATGTGTTCAGAATCCAGCTGTTTATTGCTGACTGCCAATGTTTGTGGTTCTCACCAGAGCAGTGATGGTAACCATCTGGTTCAGTACCAGACCACGTGGTACATTTACCCACAGAGGAATCGAAGGCGTTCCTATAATTTAATAAATGAATGCAACTAAGGGCTAACAAAATACAGAAAAATAATTGGATTTTTTAAAAAGGCAGAGATAGACTAGAATAACTGAGAAAGCAAAATTCAAGAAGAAAGAAAAAAAATAAAAGAATGAAAGGAAATTTTTAAATGAAATAAAAAATAAATAAATTGAAATAAATTAAAGAAAAGCAATTTGTGACTGGCAGAAAGCTAGAATCTTTGACTTTTACAGCACAGAAGACCATTCAATCCATTGTGTCTCTGTTGGTTCTCAAAAGAACTATCCTATTCAATCCTACAGCCCTGTCCTTTTCTAATAGCACTGCACACTTTTCCATTTTAAATATATATCCAATTGCCTTTTGAAGCCATTTTTATTTAGATTAGATCATCCACCAAAGCCTCTGGAGACTAATCAACACAGCATGAAGCAGCATGAAATTAGCCTAAATAAAAACAAGAAATGCTGGAACCACTCAGCAGGTCTGGCAGCATGTGTGGAAAGAGAAGCAGAGTTAACATTTCGGGTCAGTGACCCTTCTTCGGACCTCATTACAGCCTTGGTTCAAACGTGAACAAAAGAGCTGAACTCTAGTTCCGAAGAAGGGTCACTGACCCAAAACGTTAACTCTGCTTCTCTTTCCACAGATGCTGCCAGACCTGCTGAGTGGTTCCAGCATTTCTTGTTTTTATTTCAGATTTCCAGCATCCGCAGTATTTTGCTTTTATTGAAGTTATCCTAATTTGCCAAACTATGTACAGCCATACTAAAACTTTAAATGTGCATTTCTCCAATGTAAAACTGTTTACAAATTCTAGGAAAGGTTGCATTCCACTGAATTCTTCTATTTCCCTATCATGTTAGATGTGTAAGACATTCCATGCTAACACAGCACAAGGAGTTTCCTATATAAATAGAAAATCTCTGCTGTACAAACTGCTCTGAAGTTTCCTTCACATTTATGCCCAAAGGGACATGTAATCGGGGCTCAAACCACATGGCTTAAAAGATCATGGCATTTTGGGTGTAAGTGAGTTATGGGCAGAACTACGAAATGTCGAAGTTTCCTCAGTCTTTTATGGCCATAAAACCCTTCGCTGCTACCAATTTCCACTTCAGAAGTGTCCTCCAATTGCATTCGCTCAGATGGTCTTTTCACATTGTGACCAGATTTTCAAGCACAGTAAGAAGGAAAATTATTCTTCTGAAGTTTTATGGCAATTTTTTGAGCATCTTAAAATTATTTATTCTCACTGGCACCTGCTCTTTATTTTCTATTTCTTTTCATGCATTTTTGTGGCACAAGTCACATTAAAAATTGAAAATCTTCCTGTGATTGCAGGTTCTTAAGCTTGCCATGCCTGATGTGCATAAATGATGGTGAAATGAGTTGAAATTTAAATTTTCATTAACTTTCATGAAGAAATATATGGATTGGGTTTTGCGCTTCCCTTGCTTGTGTTGATTCTGCTGATTTCTGCCCATGTTAAGATTGGCATGCTGTACTGAGATTGTAAGGATACTTGGGCATAACTTGATGTCAACAAAATGGGTGCAATTTCAATTCTAATATCCTGGTTGAGCCCAAGAAACGTCAGGCCACAGTTTCTAGCACCTGATGTGTAATACACTGGTCCAAACTAAATAGTAAAAATCTTATTTCTCCAGAGGAACTTCTCCAGAAGTCTCAATATATTTCGAACATTGTTTTCTAGTTTTTCTTTGCTTACAAACATACAGGTAATGCGAGCTTACCTCCTCAGCTGAGTTAATGCCCATGTTTTTTTTACATGAGGCTACAGTTATTCACAAAAGTTGAATGCTTAAAAGTTCAGTGCTGAAGGAAAAGCTAAATAAAACATCTCTTTGAAGGTAACAAAACATTGTTTTAAGTAATTGGTTGTGCCATAAGGTTACACTTGTTTGCTTTAATTTCTTTTCTGATTGTTTGATTGACCTGAGAGATACACATTAAATAACACAACTCTAGCCTCATTACACATTGTGAAGTGTTTCATTTGGCCTCTGAAACTCAGATCTTGCTTAGCATGAAACTTGAAATTCTACTGCATATTTGTGTGCTGTTATGAACAGGTGAGGAGGGGTCAAAGGGCTCCCCTCTTGTCCCTCTTCTTGTTTGACCACAACAGGTTTATTTATTTTTTAAAGTGGATATACTTGCCAATTCAGTGAGTGTTTAACTTTATATGTCATAATTATAAGAAGAACCAATCGGACAGGTTATCTGAGTTTAAACCGATCTAAGTAAAGTGATAAACTACGCTCCAACTTTTACATACACACTTGAAGTTCACACACACACACACAAATAGGTTACAGAATGGGGAAGGATAGAGTGGTTGAATTAGATTCCAGAGAAATAAAAAGGGATATAGTTGCTGTGAGGTTGGTGACTCGGCTGGCTTCAGGCTGAATTCGGTGGTACTGAGGCTTCCGGTTTGAAAATGTGGATGGCTGATTCGATGATTCTACTGGAGACAGCAATATGGATGATTTCCTTCAACGGGTCTCTGTCTGCAGCAGTAATAGGCCTAGGTGGTTATGGCCAGCAGGTAGGGTTCGAAGCTGTCAAGGTGAATTGGAGAGAGAGGGAGGGAGGAGGGATCCCATTTGAGCCTTCTCTTGTTGGTGACTAACTATTTGTCTGGTTGCTACAGAGAAAACACCAGCTCAAGGACACAGATGGTAGTCCTGTCACATGACAATCACCCAGTGATTCAACATGGTGGTTACCAGTATGTATTCCATCTTGCAACTTAATCAGTCCATGTCTAGGAATTCCCTTCTAACAACCAGTGTCCCATTGTTCAAGTGATTAGGTTTGAGTGGTTCATCTCCAATAGTTTAATGTCCAGATGATGGCCTTAATGTCTTGCTAATGGGAGCAGGATAGGTAGTTTACTCAGATTCCCCAGGTCATTGTTCTTGGGGGGACTGTGCAGATATTTCATCTCCACCTCAATACATTGGAATGTGGAGTATAGTGATGCAAATTGGGGTGGCCATCTTAGCTGCTATTATCTGTTTCTTTTCCTTAAAAATTTTTAAGTTTAATTCAGGTTTCCAGCCGGTGGATTAAAAAAATCATTATTCGACAGAACACATTTTCATGACACATCCACACCACGCAAAGTGAAATGTGATGACAGGAACATTTCATTATAAGGTTTTAACTAAAAAAAACTGTACACAACGCATTCATCCTCAAACACTCACTTATCACTCTTACACTGCCATACCTATATTCTGGGTTAGTTTTCATTCAGGGTGATTCGGTGCTGAGTTAAACTCTTGTTAGGGTCCTGTAGTTTATTTCTCTGGGGAATATGCTGTTTGCCTTTTTGCAAAGGATCAGTACTGCTTTAAGGACCAGCAAGCCTCAGGAGTTATAGAAAATACATTTTTGATTGCCGTTGGATACCCCCATGTGCAGAGGGAACCAACCAGCTTCACAGAATGCATCCTGGTTACCCAACAACAGCCGTTCAGGGTACACTCTCGGTTACCTTGGATACAGCCACTTGGACAGAGCATTACGTGATACATTTGTTACAATTCCATTTTGAACTGGCTTTTTAGTTGAAGACAGTCTGTTCTAACAGAGAACACAGACAGACAGCTGGTGTTAGCACCTGAAAAAAGAGCTCTCAGCCATTTATACTGAAGAAAGAACATTTTTTCTGTTTAATTATTATTATCTCTCAAAATTCTAAAAAACATCAAGCCAAAACAGAGATCTCTGGTAATTCAAACTAAAGTTAGACTGTGACAATCTTTTATCCCTCAAAATTCTAAAGCCAAATTGATTCATTTAAAAACAGTTGCATGTCATTAATTGTTGAAATTCACTGGAGAAGGAAAGCATCACTTACTGCTCGAATTAGGCTGCAAACGGTTCTACTATGGAAGAACCTTTTTCCCCATTGGACAGCTATGAGGACTTCAAGCAACATTGGACTGTAAATTTGCAAGGACTCTAATTTTTCTATTTTAAATGTTGTTTATATCTTAGTAGTGTTTAAGAATCTAGTTTTTAAAATTAAACAGTTAATTTTTTGATTTAAAGACACATGGTTTGGTTAGCCTCATTCGGGGGTTAATAGATGGTACAATTTGGCTGGGTCTCTCTTTAATTTGCAAAGTTTAAAATGATATGTTAGGTGATCTGTGGAGGGACGGGATTGAATTAACAGTGCGCTTCTCCCATCACAATCAGAATCGTATATTTCGATTGGGGGCTTTGACTGGAGTGGTCGGTCATAACATATTAATTGGGGACTCATCTGGGATTTGAATAACATATTAATTGGGGGCTCACTCAAGATTTGAATCACGTTAATTGGGTTTCTCGGGATTTGAATCATATATTAATTGGGGGCTCGCTCGCAGTTGAATCATACCTTAATATGGTGGTTCGCAACTGGGATCAGAATCAGACTAATCTGGAGGGCTCACATTTGGAATCATATTAATTACTAATTTCTGAGATAACATATTCAAATTGGGGTCTTGCGTTTGGCATCAGATTAATTGCTCTCGAGTCTGGGATCATATCAGTTGGAAACTTGATTGTTGGGATCTAAATATAACACCAATTACAAAGAAATTAAAAGAACTGTGTCTCTTGTATAATCAGGTACAATCTATACCATTGTTATGGCATTAGTGGTTGTAGCAGAGTTTTTGGGAAAGCAGAATGTTTCCCTGAGTGACTTGATAACTTTAACTAAGAACAAATTAAATGAATTGGCAGCGAAATTGGGGTTGGAATTGAAATCAGGTGCCAAAAAAGCAGAGATAATTCACATAATAGCCAAACATCTGGAATTAGTAGAAGAAGATGATGATGATACAGATGAAGGGCAATATGAGGAAATAGAAAGGGAATATGAGAAACAAGAAGGTAGGAGGTCCGAGAGTGATGTAGTGGAATTGTCTAGGATTCAGTGAGAAATGAAAAAACTGGAGCTTCAGCAGGAAAAAGAATTAAGAAAACTTGAACTTCAAAGAGAAAGTGAAAGAGAAGGAATTTAAGTTAAAAGAGATGGATCTAAGACAAAAAGATAGTCTTGAATCCTGGGAAAATTTGGGTCAAAAAGAATCTGAATTTAGATCAGGACCCAGCAAGAAGTTGTTTAAATTTATACAGGTTCTTCCTAGGTTCGAGGAAAGGGACGTAGAGGCTTTTTCATATCTTTTGAAAAAATAGCCAAACAGATGAAATGCCGAAAGAAAGTTGAACATTACTTATTCAGGGCAGATTGGTAGGCAGAGCTCATGAAGCTTATGCCATGCTTTCTGAAGAGGCTTCTGCAGATTATGAGATGACAAAAAAGGCTATTCTCTCTGCATATGAGTTAGTCCCTGAAGCTTACGGAAGTTTAGGAACTTATGGAGATTGACTGGGCAGTCCTATTTAGAATTTGAGAGGGGGAAGCAAATGAATTTTGATCATTGGATACGGGCATTAAAGATAGAAACCACATATGAGAACCTTCGAAAATTGATTCTCTTGGAAGAGTTTAAAAACTCCATTCCTTCAGTAGTGAGAACTCATATAGATAACCTGAAAGTTTTGAAAGCTAGGCAAGTAGCAGAGATTGCTGATGATTTTGAGCTTGTGAATAAGCCAACCTACTTTGTCCATCACCCCCCACCCCATAAACCCGAGAAGGATAGAAAGTGGGAGAGTGCAAGGAAGGCAAATAGCTGGGGACAAGAAGGAACAGCTGGGAATGCCCCAAGATCACCTCCTCAGGTCAGAAAGGAAGATGCTGAGGGTAGAAGTGAGGTTCACAAGCCGAAGTGTTATCATTGCAATAAAACGGGTCATCTTCATTCAGAGTACTGGAAATTGCGAGATAAACCCATAGGACTTGTTGGGGTATGCAAAGTTAGTGCAGAGGAAAAGACTCTGACTGAGAGTATAGCAGACCAGGCTATAGCTTTAACAACAGCTGTGAATGTGAAACCAGATACTAAAACTAAGAGGAGTGTAGAGGTTAAAAATAAAATACCTCAGAGTTATAATGAATTTCTGTCAAAGGGGAGAGTAACTCCATATCCTGTAAGTGAGGCAGGAAAACCTATCATTATACTCAGGGACACAGGAGCAACCCAAACACTCTTGCTGGGGGAAGATATAAGGTTTCTACCAGAGAGCGCCTTGAATGCTAAGGTTTTAGTTAATGGAATTGCGGGGTGTGTATACCCATACCTTTGTATAAAGTACGCCTAGAGAGTGACTTAATATCTGTGATAGTAACTGTAGGTGTTGTCCACAGTTTACCAGTAAAGGGAATTGATCTACTCCTAGGAAATGATTTGGCTGGATCAAAAATATCAGAGGAACCAAGTAAAATTAAGGAAATGGAGCAATTACAGGAACAAGTTCCGGGAATATTTCCTGTGTGTGTAGTTACCTGAGCAATGGCTAAACAGGATCCATTGTCAGAGGTAAAAGGGGCACCACAAGTAGATAGCCAAGTATCTGAAACCTTATTTGGGGATTTAGATAATCCAAATGAGATGTTTAACAGATTGTCTATCATTGCAGCACAGCAAGCTGATCCAGAGATCTACCGATTAGCACAGATGGCTCTGTCAGAAGCTGAGGTGAAAGGAGTTCCGGAAGGCTATTATATGGAAAATGGAGTTTTGAGGAGGAAATGGAGACCACCTCATAGGCCTGCTGATGAAGACTGGACAGTTGTTGAACAGATAGTGGTACCACCTAAATATCATCCAGGATTATTAAAGTTAGCATATGACTTTCCTTTTGTAGGACATTGGGGAATTCAGATAACCAAATCACACATAAGCAAACACTATTACTGGCCAGGTCTTACAAAGGATGTGAGACAATTTTGTAGGGCATGCCACATCTATCAAATAGTGGGAAAATCACAACCTACCATAAAACCAGGGGATGAGGTATTAATGTAGTTACCATCACAGGGAGAACCAGTGAAAGCACGATTCAGTGGCCCATATAGAGCGATCAAAAGAGTGGATAAGGTAGATTACTTGATTGATACCCCTGATCGCCAGAAGAAGAACCAGTTGTGTCACATTAATATGCGCAAACCATATTACCGCAGGGAGGAGGATAAGCCAGTACAGGTATGTCAGGTAATCGGGACTGTGGAGAAGGAAAAGGATAGTGAGGATGAGGCAGAAGTATGCCTAGGAAATTCTCATACTGAACCTCCAACTATCCAATCAGCAAATGCAGAATGGCTAGGAAAATTAAACAATAGGCTTTTACACTTAAAGTCAAAACAGCGTGAAGTCCTATCCAGGGTTTGCACAACGTTTCAAAAGGTTTGTAGGGATAAGCCAGGATGTACAACCTTAGCCACACATGATGTAGGTACAGGGGCAACCATTCCTTTAAAACAACATCCTTGTCACTTAGGTCCAGACAGACAGGCCCAAGTGGAAGCAGAGGTACAATGCATGCTGAAGGGCAGCTTTGATGAATCTAGTCAGGACAACTGGAATTCGTAGATGGTCTTGATGTCTAAACCTGGTGAGTCAGCTCAAACTAGCATAGACTCTAGAAAAGTCACTGTGGCAAAGAAGGCGGACTCCTACCCAAATTCTCATTTAAAGGACTGTAAGGACAGAGTGGGCAACACAATGTGTCTTAAAGAGACAGATGTGTTGGAAGGATACTGTCAAATTTCTTTGACACCCCAGGGTAAGAAAAAATCAGCTTCTGTTACACCGGACAGGGTTTTCCAGTGTCAAGTGATGACACATAGGTTAAGGGGTACTCGAGAAACTTCTTGGAGAACAGTAAACCCAGTAGTGGTTAGTGGTCCTAGCTGTGCAGTTCACTTGGCTGAGGTGATGGACAATAGGGACACTTGGAAGGAAAACACAAAACAATTGGAAGACTATGCTTGTAAATTTGAAATGGGTTAATTTGGAACAACCTTTTGAAAATTTAAAGCTGAAATGTTCTGGTGGAACTTGTTGCTGTAGTCTAAACATTTTTTTTTTAGAAATGTGTATATCTGTAAATGCATGGAAAAAAAATGAGTGTTTTTCAATTTGTATTTTTTTTTACCCATTGTAATGAAATGCATTTCAGAAATGGCGTTTCATTCCGCTAGGGGTGGAGGTGTCATGGTCCTGTAGTTTATTTCTCTGGGGAATATGTGGTTTGCCTTTAAGGCTTGCAAAGGATCAGTATTGCTTTGAGAACCAGCAAGCCTCAGGAGTTATAGAAAATGCATTTTTGGTTGCCGTTGGATACACCCATATGGAGAGGGAACCAACCAGCTTCAGAGAATGCATCCTGGTTACCCAGCAACAGCCATTCGGAGACTGTAATTCAAAGGGTGCATTCTCGTTACCTTGGATACAGCCACTTGGACAGAGCATCACGTACATTTGTTACAATTCCATTTTGAACTGGCTTTTTAGTTGAAGACAGTCTGTTCTAACAGAGAACACAGAGAGACAGCTGGTGTTAGCACCTGGAAAAAGAGCTCTCAGCCATTTAAACTGAAGAAAGAGAATGTTGTCTGTTTAATTATTATTATCTCTCAAAATTCTAAAAAAAAAATCAAGCCAAAACAGAGATCTCTGGTAATTTAAACTGAAGGAAGGGAAGTTAGACTGTGACAATCTTTTATCCCTCAAAAATTCTAAAGCCAAATTGATTCATTTAAAAAGTGCTTTCAAGTCGATAATTTTTGAAATTCTCTGGAGAAGGAAAGCATCACTTACTGCTGGAATTAGACTACAGACTGTTCTACTGTGGAAGAACTTTTTCCCCCATCAGACGACTGTGAGGACTTCAAGCAACATTGGACTGTAAATTTGCAAGGACTCTATTTTTTTCTATTTTTAATGTTGTTTATGTCTTAGTAGTGTTTAAGAATCAAATTTTTTTAATTAAACAGTTAATTTGTTGATTTAAAGACACCTGGTTTGGTTAGTTTCATTCGGGGGTTAATAGATAATACAATTTGGCTGGGTCTTTCTTTAATTTGCAAAGTTTAAAATGATATGTTAGGCGATCTGTGGAGGGACGGGATTGAACTAACAGTGCGTTTCTCCCACCATAATCAGAATCGTATAGTTTGATTGGGGGCTTTGACTGGAGCCGTAACACTCTGGATAAATCGTCAGCTATCATATTGTTTTTTCCTGCAATGTGGGTAATCTTTAAGTGGTAAGGTTGCAAAAGCAGGCTCCATTAAAATAACCTTGCATTCTGGATTTTGAATTTGTCCACAAATGTCAAACGATTGTGGTCAGTATAAATTACAGTCTCTCTATATCCATTTTGGACATATACTTCAAAATGCTTGAGAGCCAGCAACAGTCCCAGAGTTTCCTTTTCCACAGTAGAGTATCTCCTTTGATATCTGTTTAATTTTTTTTGGAGAAATACCCAAATGGTCTCTCAATGCTTGACTCATCATCTTGGAACTGGACGGCACCTCCCCCGGGTAACTAGCATCCACTGCCACTTTAAATGGTTTGTTACAGTTTGGAGCTACCAGCACCAGCTCATCCGTTAAGATGGGTTTCAGCCTCTCAAAAGGTATTTGGTACCTCCCTGATCACACTACGTTTGCTCTTTTCTGTAACAAGTCTGTCAGTGGGGCAGCAATAGTGCTGAAGTTTGGGACAAACGAACTTGCAGTAAAACCCACACATCCCTAAAAATTGCATTATTTCCCATTTGGTCATGGGGAGGGGAAAATCTGTCAACGCCTGTACCTTCACTGCTCTGGGCAGCACGCACCCTTGACCCACAACATGCCATAGGTAGGTTACCTGAGCTTTAGCAAACTTGCTCTTTGCAAGTTTTACCACTAGGTCAGCTGGCTGTAACCTTTAGCAGAGGGCTTCCAACTGGTCTAGGTGGCCCCGCCAGGTGTCACTGTACACTAACAGATCATCCAGGTACACTACACAGTTGGGCAAGCCAGTCACTGCCTGGTTCATCAGCCTTTGGAAGGTGACTGGGGCATTGCTTAGTCCAAATGGCATCACCCGGCACTGGAATAAGCCATCTGGAGTGACAAAACCTGAGATCTCTTTAGCTCAGGTGGTTAAGGGAACCTGCCAGTATCCTTTTAACAAGTCTATTTTGGTTATGTAGGTGGCATTTCCTACTCTATCTATATAGGCGGGGAATTGGGTAGGAATCAGCTCTGGTCACTGAATTAATCTTTGCATAATGAATTGTTACGACCGAGGTTGGAGAAATGCACTGTCTTTCTCTAGGTCCTCTACTCCACTGGTCACAACAAATATTTCAATGTTTTGCCCAGTTACTGATGCGGCCAATTATATATTTTATATTAGTTTCAGAATAAAAATCCGCCAATCAGGTTTATTTAATAAACAAAGCTTATTAACACACAGTTTGAAATATGAAATTATAAATATCTACCCTTCTAAAATATCCTGACGCACCCGCACACACTCACACACCGGTTAAAGAGAAATTAAAGAAAAATGAAAGAAACTGGCACTGCAGAGATCAACTTGAAAAAAATACTTTGGCCAAGTTATTGTCAATTCTTGAAGAAAAAGGATAAAATATGGAATGTTCTAGATAGCCCTTTGGTCTGGCGTCCGGGTACACATATACAGTTGTCACTGGGATTTTTCTGGAGCAGTTCTGTTCAGCAGACATCGAGGAGTAGTCTTGCAGGGATTTCAGGAGAATTACTGCATCTGTGGTTTCAGCTATCACACTGGATTCTCAGAAGAGTTTCCAAAATAGGTGGAAAAGAATGAATTGGATGGCTTCTCTCTTAGCAGGTATATATACGAACTGAACTCCAAAAATATCCAAAAACGAAACCAAAACTCCTGGCAGCCATAAATCCAGACATGTGACATCTTTAAGTCCAAACAGTTCCATAGTCCGTAAGGCTCCGGCTGTTTACTTAGTTTAAGACATGTGACTTCCAGTAAGTTGTTTTAAACAAAGTCCCAAGTGTCCTTCCAGTGACCCTTAAAAAAACACCAAGTCCAGGTATCTTTTCAGCTATTTTCATCAGTCTTTTAAACTCAAGTCCTCAAAAAAAAATGTTAATAATGGAAGCATGTTCATGACACAATGCAGAGCCATGTTGAGCCATCGGGCTTGGGCACCAGCACAACTGGGGAACTCCAGTTACTCAGACTGTGCTCAGTCAGCTTGAGGTCCAGCAAATACTGAATTTCTTCCCGAACCTGGATCAGTTTCCCAGGACCTAGGCAATAGGGATTTTGCTTTTTGGGAGGGGTCTCGCCTACATCCACATCATGTAGAGTTAGGGTTGTGCACCCTGGTTTGTCCCTGCAGATCTCCTTAAATGCTGTGAGCAGCCTTGTTAGATCTCCTCTCTGTTCAGTGTTTAAATAGGAGAGTACGGTGTCTAATTTCTCCAACATTTCAGTGTGAGCTAACCGGACGTTAGGGGGTTCAATTTGGGAAAACTCCAGGCCTTCCTCTAACTCGTCCTCACTGTACCTTTCACCCTCATCTTTCCTGACTGCCTGACAAACCTGTGCTTGTTTGTTCCCTTCCCAGCTGTGGTACTGCTTTAACATATTGATGTGACACAGGCTTTGCTTTTTCCTACAATCTGGGGTGTCAATTAAATAATTCACCTTGCTAATCCTCTTTACCACTCTGTACGGGCCACTGAACCAGGCTTTCAGTGGTTCACCTTGTATTGGTAGTAGTACTAACACATGGTCTCTGGGCTGAAATGTTCTGACCTTGGCATGTTTATCTGTCTGTCTTTTCATAGCTGTCTGGGAGGTTTTCAGATGTTCCTGAGTGACCGCACAGGCTCTCATGAGCTGCTCATTAAATGTGGAGATGTAGTCTAACATGGAGGGTTCATTCCTGTCTCCCAAAAATCTCTCCTTGATTAGTTTGAGAGGACCTCTCACCTCACATCTGTAAACTAATTCAAAGGGACTAACTGGGCAAATCCCTGGTAGCAAACAGGAGAAATCCCAGCCCTTTGTCCCAGTCGTGGGGGTACTCATAGCAGTATGCCCGGATCATTGTCTTTGGGTCTGGTGGTATCGCTCCAAAGCCCCTTGTGACTGTGGGTGTTAGGCTGAGGACTTTAGCTGAGTTATGCCCAGATTACCCATGACCTTTCCGGCATACGTTTGTATCTTGATCTGACTGGATCTCAGCAGGCAGCCCATATCGGGTGAAGAATTGGGTTAGCCCCTCCACCACTAACTTGGCAGAGATAGTTCTTAGAGGGATAGCCTCTGGAAATCAAGTAGCCACATCCACAATGGTGAGAAAATACTAGTAGCCCCATTTTATTTTTGGCAGGGGCCCCACACAATCTACCATCAATCTGCTGAACGGTTCCCCAAAAACCGGTATGGGAATTAGGGGTGCAGGTTTTATTGCAGGTTGAGGCTTCCCCACAACCTGGCATGTGTGGCAAGTCTTACAGAACTCCACCACATCCTTGTGGAGTTGTGGCCAGTGAAAATGCTGTCTGATGCGGGCTTGGGTTTTTCTGATACTGACATGTCCAGCCATTGGAATCTCGTGAACTATTCTCGATATTTCCCAACGGTACCTCCAGCTTTCCCTTCTTGCCCATGGCTGTTCATCCTCCTATCACCCTCCCACATTCTATCCTTTTCAGGTTTTTGGAGGTGACTAGGGAAAGGTTTCCCTTGGGGCAAGAGCGTGTGAACAAGAGTATAATCATCAGCCAGGGTTGCGGCCTGCTTGGCTCTTGGAACCTTTTGTTTCTCTACGTGGGTTTTTATAGAAAGGGGAAGAGAGTTTAGAACTCCTCAAGGAGGATCACCTCTCTGAGGTTTTCGGAGGTGGGCTGTATTCTAAGCACCCTTATCCATCAGTCGAAAGCAAGTTGCTTAACCCTTTCGAACTTGATGCAAGTTTGTTCAGGCTGTTTTCAGAGAGTTCGGAATTTTTGGCAGTACACCTCCGGTACCAGCTCATATGTGCTCAGGATAGCATTTTTGGTCATCTCAGAATCTGATAGATGCTCATCGGACAATAGGGACTAAACTTCATGGGCTTTTCCTGTTAGTTTGCTTTGCAGTAGCAGGGTCCAGCCCTCAGCTGACCACTTCAACTGTTTTGCAAGCTTTTCAAATGAGATGAAAAATGCTTCCACATCCCCTTCATCAAACTTTGATATCAATTGGGAGAACTTTAAGAGCTCAGCATTCGGTCCTGAGCTAGGGGTAGTTCCCTCCCAGTGGTGCCTTCACTGGGTACATTGTGTCTTCCCCTATTCAGTTCAAGCTGCCTTAACTCTCTTTCCTATTGGAAAGTTCATTCTTTCTCCCTTTCCTGGAATTCTAACTCCAGTCTCCATTGTTCCAGCTGTATCTTGGCTAATATTATTCTGCCTGTCTCCAGTTTTTCAGTGTCAATTTCAAAATGGTTGGCCACAAGTTTTAGGATGTCAGGTTTCCTAGCATTTGGATGGATATTTATCTCTAAATGCCTACCAATACTCCTGAACTCTTCAATGGATAGGGCTTTTAAAATATCCCAAGTCACTTAACTCTATTCTAGAAAGGTACTGGCCTCGAATGTGGACATTTTAGTACTTTAGTACTGAAAACCACAAGAAAACCTGTACTGAAGTTTTTAAATTATTGCTAGGGATCAATTTGGTTTCCCGCTTCCAATATCTCATTTGTCTTTGGTTTTGATCCCACATGTAGAGCCCCCAAATTACTATTATGATCAGTTGAGGTGGAGTCGATGGGCTCCCCTCTTGTCCTTGTTTGACCACAACAGGTTTATTTCTTTTTTAAAGTGGATATACTTGCCAATTCAGTGAGTGTTTAACTATTTACGTACTATGATTATTTAAAAAAACAATCGGACAGGTTTTCTTGCGTTTAAAAAACAAATAGGTTATCTTTATTGTGCTTAAACTGATCTAAGTAATATAATAAACTACACTCCAACTTTCACACACACACTTGAAGTTCACACACACACACAAATAGGTTACAGAGTGGGGAAGGATAGATTGGTTGAATTAGAGTCCAGAGAAATAAAAAGGGGTATACACTCTGTGGAGGTTGGTGACTCAACTGGCTTCAGGCTGAATTCAGAGGTCCTGAGGTTTCAAGTTTGAAGATGTGGATGGCTAATTCGGTGGTTCTCCCGGGGACAGCAATGTAGATGATTTCCTTCAAGGGGACTCTGTCTGCAACAGTGAAAGGCCTAGGTGGTTACGGCCAGCAGGCAGGGTTTGAAGCTTGCAAGATGGATTGGAGAGAGAGAGAGGGGGAGGAGGAACCCCACTTGGGTCTTATCTTGTTGGTGACTAGCTACTTGTCTGGTTGCTGCAGAGAAAACACCAGCTCACGCACACAGATGGTGGTCTTGTCACATGACCATCCCCCAGTGATTCAACATGGTGTGTAATCTCTCTTGCAACTTAATCAGTCCATGTCTAGGAATTCCCTTTTCACAACCAGTCACCCAATGTTCAAGTGATTAGGTTTGTGTGGTTCGTCTCTACCCAGTTTAATGTCCAGATGATGGCCGTAATGTTTTGCTAATAGGAACAGGATAGGTAGTTCACTCAGATTTTTCAGGTCATTGTTCTTGAGGGGACAGTGTAGACAATTCATCTCCATCTCAATGCATTGGAATGTGGAGTATAGTGATGCAAATGGCGATGGCCATCTTAGCTGCTAGCAGAGTCACCTTTTATCTGTGCATTTCCTTTCAAATTTAATTCAGGTTTCCAGCCGATGGGTTAAAAAATCATTATTTGACATAGCACATTTTCATGCATTTAGATACAAACCAATAACACTGCAAGTTTGGGAGGGATCATTTAATATGTGGATAGCCCAGCCACATGCATATTCAATTTACTTAAACATCTGTAACTACTGGTTTGATGGATCAAACTTGCACTGGTTAGTAGATCGGATCAGTTATATGTCATAAAATCACCATGTGCACTGTGGTATCTTGTTGGGTCTTGTTGCAGCTGACACAGCTTCAATGCCAAACAGCCTGGCTGGATCTTGGCAGAGACAATGTAGTGAGATTCAGCAACTCAAGGCCACTATTTTCATGCCAAAATCACTGGTTTCCTTTTACAGCAAGGATGGTAACGATAAGAACCAAGCACCTTAGTCACATAATATTTTTGACATCAATAATTGCAATAATCAATCACATTCTTAAAGATAATTATAGGATACTCACTGTGTGCTATATTATAATTATTCCACACAGCATTTTATAATAATAATAATTATAAACAGATAAGTTCATTGGCAAACAACATTTACGTTTGTGTAGATATGTCTAATCTGCATTCTGAGAATGGTTGGTGATTGTGGAACACAACAATTAGGGCAGCTAGGAATGGGTGATATATAATGTGGCCTTTCCAACAGCAACCACAACCGTGAAGAAATACTTTTTAAAAAAGCAATGTTGTAGTTATACTGCTGGCAAAGAAACCATCCTACTCAATTCAAGATGTTGTCAACAGAAAACAAAAAAGAATTGTTGACTCAAAGCTTGTCTTAAACCACTTAAAAATGTGCAAACTTGTAATGCTAGTAACATATGCAATGGAACTAATCATTTCCTCTTTTGGTTGTTTGTAGTAAAATTGTAAATGCGTGTACAAAGAATTCTCTTACAACAAGTTGTAAACAGAAGAAGTCTGACCCCCATGGAATAGTTTTTTTATGTTTCATGTTAAGAGACTTTAAAAAGCAGTATATTAATAGTTGCAGCCCTATCAAGAGAAAACAAGAGACGTTTACTCACTATCCTTCATTTTAACGTGAAAAATGCAAAATAAGTTACACGCTCCATGGATAAATTAGATAGAAATAAATAATGAAATGTTATACTACATTATATATGAAGGCTGCATTGGATCTGCTAGGTAAAAGAATAAGGATTCTATTGTTTCGGTAAGCCAGGTAATGAGGGAGCAGGAGTAGGCAATTCAGCCCCTCGAACCTGCTCTACCATTCAATACAATCATGGCTGATCTCATCTCAGCCTCAACTCCACTTTCCTGCCCGTTCCCCATAACCCTTCAACCCATTTCTAATTAAAAATCTGTCTATCTCCTCCTTAAATTTACCCGATGTTCCAGCATCCACCGCACTCTGGGGTAGGGAATTCCACAGACTCACAACCCTTTGAGAGAAGTAATTTCTCCTCATCTGTTGTTTTAACTGTCTACAGAAAAATGTTGCTGTGTTGCAAAAATAAGTAAATATTTATGTTGCCTAGTTTAAAGCTGAAATCAGGAAGTCGAAAAAATGTTCTTCCATTCCTAGAGATACAGAATAAGATGACCATCTCCAACAAAAGAGAATCTAATAATTTCCCCTTAACATTCAATGGCATTGCCATTGCTGAATCCCCCACCACCAACATCCTGGAGGTTATCACTGTTATCTTACTCACCGGGAAAACAAGAAGGTTTATTATTCTGAGGGAAAGTGCAGACATGAGCTTTACAATCCACTAAGCTCTATTGGCTATTGCTGATGCCAAGGTGTGCCGTGCCTGTCAGGCCCAGGATAATGGAAGAATCATGACCTGGGACTGATATTGCAGCAATGTTCAGAGATGGTAGGTTTGGGAATATATATTTACATTGACATGAAGACTCCCATCTGCTGAGAATGAGGCGTATTAATTTCGTCATATGAACATTAATTTTAAACTGTTGCTGGAGTGAAGAAATGACTTGTTTTACAAGAGATCACCAGATTCTTGGCTGGGGGACATTTGCATACTAAGAGACAGTGCTTGGAGAGACAAAAGAATTGCTCACTGATTCAATTAACAGAGATTGGGCTGGGCAATGGTGATCCACATCTTGTCAGTGCCACACCCCCCAGACAGCACCACACCGCCCACCCCCCTACTCCCCGCCGAGAGCTTTGGAATCCACAAACACTACCATTACACGAATACGGCTAAGAATACATGACACGACCACGCTAGCATGCATACACAATAAACACACACGCAGACAGAGACAGAAAAAGTAGAAAAAAATAAAGGGGAAAGGTTTGAGGTAATAGATGGATTGTAGTTACAGTCCTTTGAGTTTGATGTTGAGTCTTTGGTTGCTGGTAAGTCTTGCTGTTCGTTGGGGCCCAGTGCACGCTTTAACTTGTTGAAAAGATTTAGTCACATGACTAAACTGTTGGCCAACTTGGAGGTTTGAATTGTGCTCATAGGACAGTTTTGAACACAGACTGCAGATTGTAACTGAACCGGGAACAAGACAACCTCTCTTCTGGCTGGCTCTCTCTCGCTTTCTCACAGGCCTCCGGACCCACTGAAGACACGTAAATATCAAGAGAGAAACGACTCCTACATTCGCGTATTTGTAGTCATTACCCAAATTAGAGTTTAAGATTAATAAACTTTCACCTTTCTTGTTTAAATCTAAGAAGACCTGTCTGATCTCTTTGCCTTACAATTGGAAAGCAGTGAACAAGGATTCACTAAGGGGGGGGGAGCTAAAACACGTTGTTTTTCAAAATTAAACCCTGTTAGGGTTAAACCAGGCAAAGGCTGAGAGGGAACCTCTAGACCCCTATCTCATTTGGTCATAACAACATATAAACATAACTATTTTTGTGAAGGAGAAGCATTGTAAGAAACCTTTATGCCACAAGCTATTAAAGTAGCGATTATTAAAAAAGAGCTTGGTGCTGAGGGCAGAAGTAGGGCTGGGAATTAACCTGTCGCCATTACTGAAACCTGTTGATTTTCTGACTCAATCAACATGCCTTTATTTCCTGTCATGTTTTGGGGTTTTTATGCTGGAGGTTTTCTTGGGTTCAGTGTCACTAGCCACACTGTTTCTGCTCAATGGTAATCCCCAGGATGTTGATGGTGGGGCATTCAATGATGGTAATGCCATTGGATGTTAAGGAAAAAGGATTAGATTCTCACTTTTTGGAGATGGTCATAGCCTGGCACTTGTGTGGTACAAATATTACTTGCCACTTATCAGCCCAAGCCTGAATGTTGTCCAGGTCTTGCTGCATGTGAGCACGGACCCCTTCAGTAACTGAGGAGTCTTGAATGGTAGCGAATGCTGTGCAATCATCAACAAACATCCCCACTTCTGGCATTATATTGGAGTGAAAGTCATTGATGAAGCCGCTGAAGTTGGTTGGGCCTAGGACACTACCCTGAGGATCTCCTGCAGCAACATCCTGGGACTGAGATGACTGACCTTCCAACAACCACAACCATTTTCCTTTGTGCTAGGTATGATTCCAACCAGTGGAGAGCTTTCTCCGGATTTCCGTTGACTTTAATCTTGTTAAGGTTCCTTGATGCCACACTTGGTCAAATGCTGCCTGGATGTCAAGGGCAGTCACTCTCACTTCACCTCTGGAATTGAGCTCTTTGGTCCATGTTTGTAGCAAGGCTGTAGGGAGTTCTGGAGCCAAGTGACCGTAGTAGAACACGACCTGAGCATCAGTGAGCAGGTTATTGGTGAGTAAGTGCCGCTTGATAGCACTGTCAAAGACATCTTCCATCACTTTGCTGATGATTTAGAGTAGGTTGATGGGGCGGTAATTGGTCAGATTGGATGTGTCCTGTTTTTTGTGACAGGACATACCTGGGCAATTTTCCAGGTAGATTTGTGAGGACAAAGTCAAGTAGGTTTTTCCATTTTGTTGGTTTCTTCACCAGCTGCCGCAGGCTCAGTCTGGCAGATATGTCCTTCAGAACTCGGCCAGCTCGGTCAGTAGTGGTGCTACCAAGCCATTCTTGGTGATGCACATTGAAATTCCCCCACCCAGAGTATATTCTGTGCCCTTGCTACCCTCAGTGCTTCTTCCAAGTGGTGTTCAACATGGAGGAATACTGATTCATCAGCTGAGGGAGGACAGTAGGTGGTATTCAGCAGGAGATTCCCTTGCCGTTTTTGACCTGAGGCCATGATAATTCATGGGGTCCGGAGTCAATATTGAGGGCCACTCCCTCCTGACTGTATACCATTACGCTTCCACCTCTGGTGGGTCTGTCCTGACGGTGGGACAGGACATACCCAGGGATGGTGATGGAGCAGTCTGTGGCATTGGCTGTAAGGTACAATTCTGTGAGTATGACTATATCAGGCTGTTGCTTGAGTAGTCTGTGGGACAGCCCTCCCAATTTTTCCACAAGTGTTAATGTTTCCAAATGCTAGTCAGGAGGACTTTACAAGGTCGACTTGGCAGGATGTGCCTTTCTTGTTTCCGGTGCCTAAGTTGATGCCGGGTGGTCCATCAGGTTTTATTCTTATTCAACTTGGGCGGCACAGTGGCGCAGTGGTTAGCACCAGAGCCTCACAGCTCCAGGGACCCGGGTTCAATTCTGGGTACTGCCTGTGCGGAGTTTGCAAGTTCTCCCTGTGTCTGCGTGGGTTTTCGCCGGGTGCTCCGGTTTCCTCCCACAGCCAAAGACTTGCAGGTGGTAGGTAAATTGGCCATTGTAAATTGCCCCTAGTGTAGGTAGGTGATAGGGAATATGGGATTACTGTAGGGTTAGTATAAATGGGTGGTTGTTGGTCGGCACAGACTCGGTGGGCCGAAGGGCCTGTTTCAGTGCTGTATCTCTAAATAAAAAACTTTACTGTAACAGTTTGATACAACTGAGGGCGGTTAAAAAGTAAAAAGTTAACCACATTGTTTTGGGTCTGGAGTCACATGTATGCTAGACAGGGTAAAGATGCAAATTTCTTCCCCTGAACAGCATTAGTGAACCAGATGGGTTTTTACAACAATCCAGTGATCATTATGAATGAGACTAGCATTTTATTCCAGATTTATTAATTAAATTTAAATTCCCCCAACCCTCAAGGTAGGATTTGAACTTATTAGCATTAGTTCAGGCCTCTGTAACATTACCACTAAGCTAGCATTCTCTATATGATAGATACACAAACATGTGCACTTCACTGCTAATAGTACTTCATCATTGCAAGTTTCTATTTTGAATTTCCATTTATATTAAATTTTATTTTCTACTATTTGCTTTATTTAATTTCACTGTCTATCAACACATTTTCTGCATCAAAACCTTATTGTAAGCACAAACATCATTATCATCATCATTACTTCACCTTAGTAAAATATCTGTAAAACAGATAGTAGGAAAACCTCTGATATTATTCTTCATGTTGGAGCTTTCACACTCACAGCTTCCAATGTCAGACAGATTACTGAGGCTTTACTGAGGTGTGTTTTCTATATAGTTAGCTTTACTCAAAGCATACAATACCACTTGTGATTGAATTTAACCTTACAATTCTGAACTTTTTTGTCAATTAAAAAATGTTGTGATTGCAAAAACCACCAGCCATGACATACATTAACCAAATGTAATGGGATGTATCATCTTCAGCTGATTGCATTGTAACATACTCCTCTATCGGAATGTATTCTTAAGACGTCCTAAGGAAGGAAACAATTGTAAAAATGCTTTCAAAGTTGAAACCTGATATTCTGTAGAAATATATTTTAAATACTCGTATAATGCTGGTATTATTTCACAGGACTGTGTAAATGCTCCTATTTAATAAAAATACAGATTACAGCAGTTCAAGAAGGCAGCTCATCACCACATTCTCAAGGGTGATTAGAGTTGGGCAATAAATGCTGGCTTTGCCAGCAACGCCCACATCCCATGAATGAATAAAAAGAATGTGGGCATTTGAATCAATTTAACATTTAGACTAGTATTCACACTATCCGAAAGTGAATTCTTCAAATCAGAAGTTCAGACAAAAGAAACACAGATTAAAATCATCAGGGATCCAATGACCGTTCAAAGATTACTAGGGAAATAAACAGCTTGACTGGACACTCTCACTGCTCTCAGGAAATTGGCAAGTTAGATTGCTAACCACTTGGGAAGCAGATTTCAGATGATTAACTGCTGTCCAGTCATCTCCAATGCAAAAACTAGAACTAGAACAAGAAATGGATCTCACTAACCTAGTGGATTGCATATGAATATTCTCAAAATAATTTTAAAGAAACAACCTGTCAGCCATTTCCTTTCATCTAACATCAGATTTCTGCTAAACATGAAGGCTTGCAAAATTCTGATACAGAAATTCTGGCAGGTAGAAAAGAAAAAAGGCAGAAAATCGTCTCATCACATCTAGTAATTGCAATTTCTAAAGCTGATAATGTAAAGTGAGTTCCAGAATGACAAAGTAATGCAAAATGATTCCAAATGAGTGTAAACAAAAATATTCCTTTGTAATGAATGTGGTGCAGATACAAATTGCTTTGCTGAAGAATAAATATTTATTCTTTTTTCTTGCCACAGCATAACATATTAAAGTACTGAATAAAAGGGAACTTGAGAACTAAATACACTGTGTTTAGAAGCAATTTTTCCAGCAGACCCTTCTTGTGGAGAATTCCACTCAACTACTCCTTTAAAAGTAATTGTTTCCTCTACAAAAGAATTAAGTGCAACCCGTACTTCTATTCAAATTCAGTTCACCTTTTAACATCTTTTCTGCCTGACATAGCCTTGTAATTGCAAATTGCATTTTATTGGCTTTCATACAGTCAGTAACTCCTGACATCTACTTTGCCTGTCACTGTAAGAATTGAAATATCTAATGATCATAAATGTGCGCATGGAATAGCAAAAATACTTTGTATAAAGTCTTTACAAACTGCTGAAAGTAGAAAAGTTAGATGTATAAATCATGGTCTGTTATTACGTTGCAACCACTGATTAACTCTGGCAATACAAATAGATTTTCTTGCCACTTTGCAGGGGAACTCCATTCATCTTCTTTGTCATGGTACAAGCTTTGCACTGCAGAATCTCGAACTGAATTCATCCTGATGCATTTATTCACTGGTGATCAGCTCAAGGCAGGGGAATATGTAGAAGCTACACTTTTAAGCTCTCTCAAAAACCAAAATCAAGCTGTATAATTAACTCCTTCAAGAAGATCTAAAGAAATACAATATATCCTTAGGAATGTGAATAAGGGATAGTTGTGATCTAGTGGGGGAATGTATAAATACAGGGTTCAGGAAAGCATGTAACAGAAATAATGTGGCTTTAATGGGAGATTTAAATTTCCACCCAGACTAGGAGAAGCAGAATAGTTCAAGTAGTAAAGGCAATGAATTTCTGGAATGTATTTGGGAGAGTTTTCTGGAATCATGTGCTTTGGAACCGACAAGGGCGTAGGCCATCTAGATCTTGTGATGTGCAATGAACTATAATTAGTTAACAATCTGACTGTAAGAGAATATCTTGTGAATAGTGACCATAATATGATTGAATTTGATTTTTGTTTTGAGAGGGAGAGGCTAGATTCACAAACCAAGATTTTAAATTTAAGTAAGGAAAACTTTGAAGGGATAAGAAATAAATTGAGCACAGTAAACTGATCTGAGCTGTGAACAGATAAACAAACAGTGGGAAGTTTTTGATGCAATACAAAACCAGTGCAAAGCCCTATAAGGCAAAAACTCTAATTTACTCTAATTTTCTCTTGTTTATACTTTCGGACTGCACCTATTCATCATTCTGCCATTCACACCTCCTCTAGAGATATATATTGTTTATTTACTTGTCCCATTACCACTCCCTTTGGCCTTGCACCATCAACTCTTTTGTCATTTAATCTCTCCTCTCTTCCATCCTATCTCAGACCCTCCCTTTTGTTCTTTTTCTCACCCTCTCCCTTTCACTTGCTTAAAACCTATTACATTTTTAACTTTTCCCAGTTCTGATGAAAGGTCATTGACCTGAAACATTACCTCTGTTTCTCTCTCCACAGACCTGCTGAGTAGTTCCAGCATTTTCTGTTTGTTATTGAGGGAATTTATTTTTCTTTCATAGGATGTGGGCATCGCTGGCAAGGCCAGCATTTGTTGCCCACCCCTAATTGCTCTTGAGAAGGTGGTGGTGAGCCGCCTTCTTGAACTGCTGCAGCCCATGTTGATACACATACAGTGCTGTTAGGAAGGGAACTTCAGGATTGTGACCCAGTGACAGTGAAGGAACAGTGATATAGTTCCAAGTGAGGATGGTGTGTGGATTGGAGAATAGCTTGCAGGTGGTGGTGTTCCCATGCATCCCATTGCAGATGTGTTTGTCATAATTTTCCAAAGCTCCTCGAGTCAGAAATTGTGTCCTTGAATTGGAAATTTGCAAATGTCACTCCATCTTTCATGATAGGATCAAGCATCAAACCAGGAAACTACAGACCTGTCAATTTACTGTCAATTGCAGGGAAGTTACAGGAAACTATCATTGGGGACAAAGTGACTGAGCATCTGAAGAAGGATAAGTTGGTCAAAGAGAGTCAGAGTGTATTCTGAAAAGTACATTATATCCAACTCATCTGGTTGAATTTTTGAGGAGGCTACAAACAAGGTGGATACAGGAGTGCCTATGGATACATATGGACATCCAGAACCCATTTGATAAGGTTCTGTCCAAGAGATTATTAATAGAAATGAGGGGGCATGAAATTGGAAGTAAATTTAGTGCATGGGTTACTAATTGGTTGGGAGGTAGGAGTATGAGAGTAGAAATAAATGGAAGAGATTCCAATTGGATAAATGTGATAAGTGGTGTTGCCAACAAATCTGCACTGAGGCCTCAACTTTTCACCATATGTATCAATGACTTGGATTAAGAAATAGAGAGCTGTATATCAAAGTTTACAGATAAAAATACTAAGTTAAGAAGAATGTCCTTCTGGTAGTGTGGCGACCAGAATTGCACGCAATATTCTAAGTGTGGCCTAACTAAGGTTCTGTACAGCTGCAGCATGACTTGCCAATTTTTATTCACTATGCCCCGACCGATGAAGGCAAGCATGCCATATGCCTTCTTAACTACCTTATCCACCTGCATTGCCACTTTCAGTGACCTATGGATCTGTACACCCAGATCTCTCTGCCTGTCAATATTCCTAAGGGTTCTGCCATTTACTGTATACTTCCCAACTGTATTAGATCTTCCAAAATGCATTACCTCACATTTGTCCGGATTAAACTCCATCTGCAATTTCTCCACCCAAGTCGCCAACCGATCTATATCCTGCTGTATCCTCTGACAATCCTCATCTCTGTCCGCAACTCCACCAACCTTTATATCGTCCTGTAATCTAAGGCTTTCCTCTTCACTATTTATGACACCACCAATTTTCATGTCATCTGCAAACTTACTGATCATACCTCCCATATTCACATCTAAATCATTAATGTACACTACAAATAGCATGGGTCCCAGCACCGATCCCTGTGGTACTGTGCCTCCGTGTTCTAGATTCCCGAACCAGGGGAAACAACCTCTCAGTGTCTACCCTGTCAGCCTTTTCAGAATCTTGTATGTTTCAGTGAGATCCCCTCTCATTTTTCTAAACTCCAGAGAGTATATGCCCAATTTACTCAGCCACTCATCATAGGACAACTCTCTCATCGCAGGAATTAATCTAGTGAACTTTTGCTGTACCACCTCCAAGGCAAGTATATCCTTCTGTAGATTTGGAGACCAAAACTACGCACAGTACTCTAGGTGTGGTCTCACCAAAGCCCTGTACAATTGTAGGAAGACTTCTTTATTCATGTATGTCAATCCCCTTGCAATAAAGGCCAACATGCCATTTGCCTTCCTAATTGCTTGCAGTATCTGCATGTTAACTTTGTGTTCCTTGTACGAGTACATCCAAGTCTCTCTGAACATCAACATTTAGACGTTTCATGACTTTAAAAAAATATTCTGCCTTTATATTCTTACGACCAAACCTCACACCTCCCCACATTATACTTCTGCCACTTTGTTGCTCACTCACTTAACCTGTCTATATCTCTTTGCAGCCTCTTTGTGTCCTCCTCACAGCTCACATTCCCATTCCCATCTAGCTTTGTATCATCAGCAAACATAGATACATTACCCTCTGTCTCTGTCTAAGTCATTAATATAGATTGTAAATAGCTGATGCCCCATCACTGATCCCTTCAGTACTCCACTAGTTACAGCTTGCCAACTTGAAAATGGCACGCTTATCTCTACTGTTTGCTTCCTGTCCATTAACCAATCCTCTATCCATTCTAATATATTACCTATCGCCACTAAACTTTCAAGCCTGCCAATCGGCCATTCCGAATGTATCATGTCCCTGCGCCTCCCCCTCCAAGACCAGCAGCATGCAACTCTCATCAGGGTTTATACTCCAACCCTGAAGGCTAACCCAGCTGACAAAGATAAGTTCTACACAGATCTCCGTGAACTCATCCAGAATGCCCCTCCCAAGGACAAAATTGTCGTCCTTGGTGATTTCAACACCAGAGTGGGCCGTGACAGCCCGGCATGGAAGGGAGTGCTCGGAAACCATAGAGTTGGAAACTGTAATGAAAACGGACGTTTACTCTTGGAGCTCTGTGCAGAAAAATAGCTGTCCATAACCAACACCATCTTTCAACAAAAAGATCACTTCAAGACCACATGGATGCATCCCTGCTCTAAACACTGGCACCTGATAGATTACATCGTGATGCACCAGTGTGACCTGAAGGACATCATGCATACTAGAGTCATGCCCAGTGCTGATGTCATACAGACTCGTTTGCTAAAAGCTGAACTTCCACTTCAAGCCTAAGCCCAAGAACAGGCCTAGAGACAACCCTTCAAAGAAATTTTCAGTCAACCACCTGCAGACCTCATCTTGCAGAGATAGATATCAAGCAACCTTACAGACTAGACTGGAACACTCTGATCTCACTGCTGATTCCACTGCAGAAGAACTCTGGAAACACATCAAAGCTGCAGTACTGGATACTTCCAACGAGGTCATCGGACCCAGCACCAAGAAGAATAGGGACTGGTTTGATGAAAATGACAAGGAAATTCAAGATCTGCTAACAATAAAAAGGTCAACTAATCACACTCACCAGGCTCAGCCGGCCATCCAAGAGAAAAAGACAGCCTACCGTCAAGCATGCAGCACCGTTCAATGTAAACTAAGGAACATCCAAAATGACTGGTGGATCGCACTTGGGGAAAAAATTCAACTGTACGCTGATACTGGTGACATAAGAAGTTTCTATGAAGCACTGAAATCTGTCTATGGACCAGCATATCAAACCCAAAACCCCTTGAGGAGTGCCAATGGCAAGACCCTACACACTGACAAAGAGTCAGTCCTAGATCGCTGGTCAGAGCACTTTGTAATACTCTCCAGCGCCAAGTGCACAGTGCATGATACTGCCATCAATCGCATCCAGCCCATCAAAGAAGAACTGGATGAGAGCCCAACTCTGGAGAAAACTGTGACCGCCATCAACCAGATGAAGAGCAACAAAGCCCCCGGTGTCAATGGAATTCCACCCGAAGCCTTGAAGCATGGAGCCCTGCCCTATACACCAAGCTCCGTGAGTTTTTCACGACCTGTTGGGATCAGGGCAGGATTCCACGGGATCTTCATGCTGCCATCATCATCACTGTGTACAAAAACAAAGGAGAAAAATCAGACTTCTCCAACTACCGTGGGATCACCCTCCTTTCTATTGCTGGGAAGATCCTGGCTTGAATACTTCTGAACAGGCTTGTGCCTACCATTGTAGAAGAAAACCTCCCAAAGAGCCAGTGCAGTTTCAGAGCAAACAGAGGCAGCACAGACATGGTATTTGCACTCAGACAATTACAAGAAAAGTGTTGTGAGCAAAACAAAGGCATTGTAATGTCAGAAAGAGAGGATGTTCTTCAGGGAATAAAGACAGAATCAATTTGGTTAGAGCTGAGAAGCAAAAAGGGGTATGATCACGCTACTGGGGGTATTCTATTCTTCAAATAGTGAGAGAGAGAGAGAGATAGAGAAGCAAATCTGCAGGGAAATCTCAGAGATGTGCAAGAACTCTAAAGTGGTGAGATTGGGTGACTTTAATTACCGAAATATCAACTGGATAATGTTAAAGTAAAGGGTAAGAAGGGGGTGGAATTTCTGAAATGTGTTCAGGAGAACTTCCTGTTCTCAGTCCAAATAGGAAGGAGGCATTGCTGGACCTGCTGCTGGGGAATGAGGTGGTCCAAGTGGACCAAGTGTCTATGGGATAACACTTGGGTAAGAGTGATCATCGTATAATAAGGCTTAGTTTAGTAATGGAGAAGAGCAGGAACAATCTAAAGTAGAACTTCTAAATTGGAAGAGGGCTAACTTCAATGAGTTGAGAGGGGATCTAGCCAGAGTAAAATGGAACCAGAGACTGACAAGTAAAAGCGAAAGTAGGACTGGCAAAGAGAGAATAAGAAAAGAATGCCAGCTAACATAAAAAGAACACAAAACTCTTCTACCAGCATGTAAATAGTAAACGGGTAGTGAGACACAGTGTGGGATATATTAGGGACAAAGAGGGTGATATATGCTTAGGGGAATGGGCATGACTAGAATACTTAATGAGTACTTTGTATTGATGTTTACTAAGGAAGAGGATGCTGACAAAGTAACGGTAGAAGCAGAGATGATAGAGGTAATGGATGTGGTGAAAGCTGATTGAAAAGATGTATTGGAACAGCTAGCTATGCTTAGATTGGATAAGTCGCCTGTTCCAGATGGTTTGATCTCAGGTTGCTAAAGGAAGTGGGAGCGGAGATTATAGAAGGGCTCACCATAATCTTCGAATCTTGCCTAGATATGCAGGAGGTGCCAGAGTATTGGAGAGTGGCAAATCATAGAATGGTTACAGCACAGAAGGAGGCCATTCACCTGTCATGGCTGTGTCAGCTCTCAGGAAGAGCAACTCACTTTGTCTTTACCCTGTGGCCCTGCAAATATTTTCGCTTCAGATAATTATTCATTTCTCTTTTGAAAGCCACGATTGAATCTGCCTCCACCAGACTCTCAGGTTGTGTATTTCAGATCCTAACTATGCGCTGCGTAAAAACGTTTTTCCTGATGTCACCATTGCTTCCTTTGCCAATCACCTTAAATCAATGTCCTCTGGTTCTTGATCCTTCCACCAACAGGGACAACTTCTTCCTATCTACTCTGCCCGGACCCCGCATGATTTTGAACACACTTATTCAAGAAAGGGTGTAAGGACAGTAACTACAGGCCAGTCAGTTTAACATCACTGGTGGGTAAGGTTTTAGAAACAATACTCTTTCAATGCATGGCTACACCATACCCGTATGCTCTATGATGGCTGAAGTGGAGTCATACATCTCATTATACCTGTGCTCCACTGGTGTCCAAGGCTGCTGCAGGGGAGTCATGAACCAGGCATGCAGCAGGTTCTCTGTTCTACCAGGATCCAACCTTGCATTTTTGATGAGGAGCAAATAATATGGGGCATATTGGGTCACTTAAGTAAATGTTTAATGGGTCTGGCAGAAAATTGGGCATTCAGCTGGAATATCTTACCCAGATGGTCACAGGCACATTCATGAGTGATACTGCTTCTGATTCATGTATGGTCTACTGTCGTGCGTGAGCGCATGTAGGGCTACCAAGATTGCAATCAATCATCTGTACTTTGAGAAATACTACAGCTCTCCCCTACTGTGGGATCTTGCCTGTAGGAGTATGATGTAAATGCCTGCATTACATTTCCAGTGTTCCATTTATGTCGGAAGTCCAGTATTTACAGTTTTTTTTTACCAGTATATCTGCTTAAGCGATCTTTAAAAATACATCAAGTTGCATACGGCATGCTTGCCTTCATTGGTCGGGGCATAGAGTATAAAAATTGGCAAGTCATGCTGCAGCTGTACAGAACTTTAGTTAGGCCACACTTAGAATATTGCGTGCAATTCTGGTCGCCACACTACCAGAAGGACGTGGAGGCTTTGGAGAGGGTACAGAAGAGGTTTACCAGGATGTTGCCTGGTCTGGAGAGCATTAGCTATGAGGAGAGGTTGGATAAACTCGGATTGTTTTCACTGGAATGACGGAGGTGGAGGGGCGACATGATAGAGGTTTACAAAGTTATGAGCGGCATGGACAGATTGGATTGTCAGAAGCTTTTTCCTAGGGTGGAAGAGTCAGTTACTAAGGGACATAGGTTTAAGGTGCGAGGGGCAAAGTTTAGAGGGGGTGTACGATACAAGTTCTTTACACAGAGGGTGGTGAGTGCCTGGAACTTGCTGCCGGGGGAGGTGGTGGAAGCAGGTACGATAGCGACGTTTAAGAGGCATCTTGACAAATACACGAATAGGATGGGAATAGAGGGATACGGTCCCCGGAAGTGCAGAAGGTTTTAGTTTAGGCAGGCATCAAGAACGGCGCAGGCTTGGCGGGCCGAATGGCCTGTTCCTGTGCTGTACTGTTCTTTGTTCTTTTGTTTTGCTTTTCATCTATGCAAGATACAAATTTCAAACTATTCTAGGATAAGCTGATGACAAATATAAAATTAATACTTGCAATTTTAAAAAAATTATATTTTTCTTTTGTTTCAATTTTATGGCCGAATGAATCAGTAAATTACTTGAAGCAATAAGGAGGTTTTAATCCAATCTGTGGAATTTCTGATCAAGGTTGAATGTGAGCAGGTTGGGGAGTATGTGTATTATATTCTGCATTACTGCTAACAGGAAATGAGATTTTAACACTTTATTTATGGTTGTGTTCAGTATTTGGCTGTGGAGATTTCAAACTTTAGATATTTGCAAATAGAAAGGATTGGTTTTAAGGTCTGGCTGGTAATGCAGCCTAGCAAGCGGCTCATCAATGAGTGGCAGTGGGGAGGCCGAGCCCGTTTTAATGTCTGGGCTCCACTAGCGTGCCGCTGACAGTTCAATTTACTGACCAAAACAGCGCTGAAGTCAGCTGACAAAAGGCTGACGCTAGGGAGCAGATGGAATGGTCCCTAGCACTAAGCTTAGTCTACAGGAGGGGAATCTAACAAGGATCTCAGTCAGGGGAGGGGAGGGGAAGCCTGTGCATAGAAGGCCCAAGGTTTCCTAGTGGCGTCCACAAAGGAAAATGAATGTAGGCTATTAGATTCTGACCAAATGTATCATCTCACCAACTGATATACGCTCATCTACCACCCATCAAACTGACTAGTACATACAAACCTCAGATTAGAGATCCAGAATACTCTGTTGCGAATAATGCAGTCTGGAGTTTGGAAAGTGACCTGTGTTGTTCTCCCACATTTATTCGTGGAAAGCGCAACTGGTCTTCCTGTAAACTGGCTGCACTGTGAGGTTCATTATTTCACCGATGCACAGACTGGTCATGATGGTTTTAGACCAGAGGTTCTCAACCTTCTTCTTCTGAGCCCCCCATCCCAACCCAGATTATAAAATTTCCACAGACCCCTTGCAACACAAGTATTTTTTCTGTATAAAAATGAATTATACAATTAAACTCTATTTATTATAAATCTTGTTTTACTTAATAGTGAAATTTGTTGGTGCTAGGCAACAAATTGATTCGCGGCTGAGGGGTGCAGTGACATGTTGCAACTCTGAACCTTCTTGCACCTGAGTGTGTGGCAAAGCTCATTTACTGGTCATTTGCTGAATCAAAGTCATGGCACTTGGGTATAGGTTTAAAATTCATTAGCGAGAGAGAGAGGCGTAGGCAGATTGCACAAGGCCTGCATTCTGCACATAACTTGTTTATTTTTGATGGACCTCTTGATACCATCTTGTGGACTCCCCCAGTTAAGAACCCTTACTTTGGACAATGCACGTGTGGCAAGTGCTGAGTTCATGACGTCACTTTCAGTAACTGTGCTACAGCTGGCAATATAATGCATTTACAGGAGGATCGGTGACCAGTAAAAATTGTGTATTCTAACCCTTAAAAAATCCAGTTAGTTTATCTTCATTTTGCTACTGGCTATATATGAGACCAGTCTCGATGGGAGTCAGCAGTTGGACAAGTTAAAAGCAGCCAGAGATTCGATGAGCCCTTCTTGCCTTCCCTCTATCCCTAGAGGGAAGAACTTTCTCTGCTTGCTGCCTTATCCTGACAACCATGGAAAATGATTGTATGTGGAATTGTGCAGTAATTACTGATGAAATCAGTAATGACAGTATTAATCATTTGTAATTGCACAGTGTTTCATGATAATCAAATATGTTAGCTTGTTATTATTTCATATAGAAAACAATCAGGTTAATGAAGTGTAATAAAATGTAGTATTGCAGATGTGTTGTTAAGAGGAGGAGCCAAATGGGCTTCCCTACAGAGGGTAGGTAAAATAGAGTGAGAACCAATTGGAGGTTGTCGGTATGTGCCTTGTGGCAGCTGGTTTGGAGAGGTACTGGAACAGGGCTGGGTGCAGGTCATCCATCTAACTTCTTGTTCAATGGTAGTACGTACGTTGTTTAGGGATACTAGGAAAGGTGCAGAAGGGGGAAATTGAATAACTTGATAGAGTCATAGAGTCATTTCCAGCACAGAAGGAGGCCATTCGACCCATCGAGTTCATGCTAGCTTATGATATCATCATAAGTTTTCTTTTGGGGACAACATTTATTGGTGCTATGTATTTGTACCACACAAAAAATGTGAACTGTAAGTAATTTATGAAATTATGGCCTCAGTAAAATTGAATGTCTTATCAAACTTCATTTCTAATATAAAAGCTGACAACTCACACACACCTTCAATGCATACTTTTCAATGATCAAATTACAGCTGATGAACTCATTAGCATTAAAATGAGTAATATCTCAAGTATTAGGAGAATGAGTGTCTATATATTGTAAACAGTATTCTAAACAAACTGTTGGATATCACAATCATTCCATGAGTAAAGAAGATGCATCACACCTGACAGTGGGACTGTTGATTTCTGTGGAATAAATATTACACTCAAGGGCCTTATATCCAATATTAGCTCCAACTAAATATTGGGAAGACCGAAGCCATATCGCTTGACTCTGCCTCGCCTCAGCTCATCGCCTGCTGAAACTCTCATTCATGTCTTTGTTAACTCCAGACTTGACTACTTCAACGCACCCTTAGCTGGTCTCCCACATTCTACCCTCTGTAAACTCAGGGTTGTCAAAACCCTGCTGCTGTGTCCTTATTTGTGCTAATCCCATTCACCCATCACCCCTGGGCTCGCTGACCTACACTGGCTCCCAGTTAAGCAATGCCACAATTTAAAAATTCTCATTATTATTTTCAAGTCATTTCATGGCCTCTCCCCTTCCCGTCTCTGTAACCTCCTTTCACCCCACAACCCTCCGAGATATCAGCACTCATCTAATTCTGGCCTCTGGAGCATCCCAGATTTTAATTGCTCCACCATTGATCATCATGCCTTCAGCTGCCTGGGCCCTAAGCTCTGGAATTCCCTAAACCTCTATGTCTCTCTACTTCTCTTTCCTCCTTTAAGATGGTCCTTTAAACCTAACTCTTTGACCAAGAGTTTGGCCAACTGCTGTATGATTGCCTCAGGTGGCTTGATATCAAATTTTGCTTTATAATGCTCCTATGAAGTGCCTTGGGATTTTAAAAAATTATATTAAAGGCACTTTATCAATACAAGTTGTTATTGTTGAAGTGGATTCATTTTATTTTATATTAATAAATATTCAATGTTAATAAACTGCAATAATAGTACTACATTAATGAGTTAAATTACAGGACTTTCCAAGGAATACCAAAGCAGGAGAAAATATAATACTGATATAGCTGTAATGGATGTTAATAAAACTTGACTTTTTTAATTGGATGCCTTTGCAGAGAACATCCATCCTGACAGCCATAATCCAAATGCTGACAAGAGCTTCGATTTCTCCAATTATTGCCATTTTTTAATGGAAGACAACATTAATGTAAAATTTATTGAGTAGAATGGAGCTGGTATATATCAATGGTAGTCTATAAGTACTATATTACTACAATGGTAGTCTATAAGTACAAATTTCCCACCAACAGGTTTCACCGCTGTGTTCCGCGTAGAGTCTTCTTTAGATGGAAGGGTAGGTGAGACAGAGACTTCTCCCAGTATCACTCTCTAATTAGTTATGAGGAGGAGGTATGATTGTGGCCAGCTAAGTCTTTTCCCTGAAGATGGTGTACTTTACTGATACCACTGCTTCTCCTACCCACATGGCTGAGAATTAATTAAACTTCATTTTGCCTGTGCCCAAAATTAAGAACACTTGGAGAATGAAATATGTGTTGTGGTGAACATTTTGCTACTTTAGAATCCAAAAATATGATTTCTAGGCAACCCTGATGGGCTCAGATCAGCGTATGCTCCCTTTCCTGTACTATACAGAATTGTTTTTGCGATAGGTTTAGGCTTAGATAAGTTAGACGAGGAAAAATTGTTCCCATTAACTAATGGTGCAAGGACTAGGGGACATAGATTGAAGGTTTTAGGCAAGAGATGCAGGAGGATATGAGGAAGATCTTTTTTATGCAATGGGTGGTAATGATTTGGAACTTACTGTCCACAAGGGTGGTGGAAGCAGAGAGAATCAATGACTTCAAAAGGAAGTTGTATGGCCACTCTAAGGAAATAGACTTGCAGGGCTATGGGGATTGAGTGGGGGAGTAAGACTGACTGGAAAGCTCCCTGGAGAGTGGGTGGATTCGATGGGCTGAATGGCCTCCTTCTGTGCCGTAAATTACTCTATGACTCAAAGTTTTACGCTGCAGTAAAATTTGGAGTATTGCAACTGATTAGCATCTGGTACTTGCAGGTCATTACCATTCGCTACATGAAAAAGTTCTTCCTCACACCCTCATGCATCGCTTGCCCAAAACTTTAAATCTGTGTCCCCTAATCATTGTACCATCAGATAATGAGAACAGCTTTTCTTTATCTACCTTATCTAAACCTATCATAATCTTGTCCACCTCTATCAAATCTCCTCCAATCTCCTTTGCTCCAAGAAGAACAATCCCAATTTAGCCAACCTAACCTTGTAGCTAAAATCCCTCATTCCTGGAACCATTCTGGTAAATCTTCTCTGCATCACCTAAAGGGCCCTCACATCCTTCCTAAAGCGTGGTGACCAGAACTGGATGTATTACTCTAGTGGTTGCTTAACCAGAGCTTTATACAGGTTCAGCATAACTTCCCTGCTTTTGTATTCAATACCTCTCTTTATGAAGCCCAAGATCCCATACACTTTGCTAACTACTCTCTCAATATGTCCTGCTACCTTTATAGATCTATGCACATGAACCCCAGGTCCCTCTGTCCCTGTACATCTTTAAAACTGTGCCATTTAATCTGTATTGCCCCTCCCTATCCCTTCTATCAAAATGCATCACCTCACACTTCTCTGTATTAAATTCTGTCTAAGTTTGAGGAGGTGGAGGCAATACGACAGCAGTCTGAGCATTCATGAGAGAGACAAAGATTGGCATTAGAGTTTCTATTATGAGGGAACTCCAATGTAGACGTCCCTAGAAATGATCTGCATTGCAAGGTGGACCACACAGTTTCGATCCCAATGCATCAGAATATCACACATGTGAATTGCGGAAACCTCCACACAATCTGCCATGTTATAAAAGCTGTAGGCATGTTCTCCAATGATTCCAAGAATTATGCTAAAAAAAACATACTTCTTTAAAAAACCAGACACCAGAAATCAGGCTCTGCTTCCTGTTCCTCCCAGGTTACCTTTATCTACTGCTGCTTACCTGTGCTCTGTGTCACCTTCTGTTCTCTAATCAAACACACTCCACTGTGCAGTTGCTTGCCAAGGTGAGTTTGAATGGCACAATGTACTGTAATGTACATTACTGCTCCTGGTCATCGGCCCTGCCTCATTTTCCTCTGTAATATCAATAGGAGAAAAAGTGTTGCCAATGTGTCCTGATTTGATAGCATGCAGCCTTTGTGTACAATGAATATGTGAGTGAAAAAGATTGTGACTAAGGAATAAGTGTGGTATTAAGCTGGAGCTGGGGCCAAAATACCAACTACCCCATCTCTGCTTCCATTTCAAAGTCCAGTCGATTTGTTTGGACAGTTGTCTCCGCAAGAGTGGACAGGGGATACAGTTTAGTCGCTTCTCCTGTTCTCATCCACTTCCTCTCAAAATCAGAGGCATACATGGAGTACTTGACATCAGCGGCACATGTTAAATGGTCCAGAAGCAATGAACTCCTGCCTCCTAAAAGGAGAGTGCCAAACAGGAAGCAGTCATCACACATGCCGTTCATCACGTCATGGCAACAACCTGAACTTGGAAAATGACCTGAAGTCAGGGATAGGCAAACTGCATATTTTCTAAGTTACACTGGGCCACAAGGAAAACAAGTCCAGGGTCTGGAAATTTTAAGACAAATGGCTTTGTGTAAGGCCTCACATAGAAGCTAAGACTGTAAGCAGTTTTTCATCTCATGTAGAATTCTAAATAACAAAACTTTTTTTCATGTTCTGTGGATTATAAATTCTCTCTGCAGGGAACAAATGAGGAGTGATTTGATTCCGACAAATGTTTGATTCCTGTATAATGGGCAGAAATGGAATGTAATTTGGAATTATACATAAATGGAACAAATGAAAGGTAAATTGCTTCACTTGATTTTGATACAAAGTGATAATATGATGTGATTTGCTCGACTGGAATTAGTATTCGAGAATAGGAAATTTCTCAATAATGAAATAAATTGGAATAATTCATTTCTCAAGATCACAAGGTATTAATGGATGAGGAAGACCATTCAGATCATCTTAATTCATTCACCCAAACCTTCCCTCCAACCCATTGTTACATCTTCCTTCTAGAATGGAAAATCTAATTCTCTCCATTCTTTCCTTAGAACCAGGAGGTCAGACTCACACAGAAACAGTTTTACACAGAGATATAAAGAGTTTCCAGTCTCTGATGTTTAAACTCCTGCTTTCTGTACACACTTTCCCTCTCTAAAACCTTATTCAGGGGCCATAGAAACTTTTTCTTGGCTTGTATTGACGCACCTATTTTATTGCCTTATTTACTAAGTCAGGGAGGCAGGTTTGTGTCTCTGCACAGTTTGTAGCATGCTACCCTGGTTGTTGTGATGCACTTGGTGAATCATGGGCACAATTAGTGGGGGCGTGCTCTCCTGTGATGTAATCAGTGTCATGGGGTCATAGATCACCCAAAATAGGCAGGGTGAAGATCCAGATAACATCCTTTAATTTTTATGTCTCTTCCTTTATTCTTTCTCTACACTCAGCACAGTGGCGCAGTGGTTAGCACCGCAGCCTCACAGCTCCAGCGACCCGGGTTCAATTCTGGGTACTGCCTGTGTGGAGTTTGCAAGTTCTCCCTGTGTCTGCGTGGGTTTCCTCCGGGTGCTCCGGTTTCCTCCCACATGCCAAAGACTTGCAGGTTGATAGGTTAATTGGCCATTATAAATTGCCCCTAGTATAGGTAGGTGATAGGGAAATATAGGGACAGGTGGGGATGTGGTAGGAATATGGAATTAGTGTAGGGTTAGTATAAATGGGTGGTTGATGGTCAGCACAGACTCGGTGGGCCGAAGGGCCTGTTTCAGTGCTGTATCTCTAAACTAATTGAGGGTGCTTTTTGTAACTTCCATCACAGCCTTTTTCTTTGCTAAGGGCTGGTATTAACTCCTGATTTTCCTCCTGTACAGTTTCCTTTGATTTATTACATTCTGCAATGGAATGCTACGCTCTTGGGTGCCAACTGTTTGAACATGCAATCACAAATAAATATATTCTCTATTTATTCCTTAATATCTGTAAGATTCTTGAAATGTTGAGGTCAAGCATTCATAGACTTGTTAAATACTGTTGCATGTACTATATACTTAAGAATATTGTTAAAATGGTATCTACAACCACATACCTGGCAACGTAAGTTGGGGGTACTTACAGTTCTGAATTCAGTATTCAAGATAATTGAACCCTTTGAATTCAAATTTGCGTTATAATTCCCCACTTTCATAGCTTTTTGAGCTACAAATTCCTTATCAAAATATCCATGTATGGCAGGCTATACATGACCTGATTATATCTTGTTCAGCATTCCCAGGAGCAAAACAGGCAAACTGCTTCTTCTAACTATATCAAATTCCCATTTTTTGGGCTGGACATTTGTTCTGAAAAAATAAATTTGCCATTTTGTAAGGTTTTCTTTGTTATTCAACTGGGATATATTAGGAGAAGGCTCCCTAAAACACTTTGTGAGCTTTTTCCTGTAGCACTGAGGTTTCTTTGAAACATTTTAAGCCAACATGTAATTATGAAAGTTTAAAGAAAGAAATATTTTCCTTCCATTTCAACAAGTATCTTAGTAGTAATCAGTTATACAGCCCACTATGTTTAATAGCTATATATAAAAGTTATGTCAGTTTTGACAACTCTTCCCTCATTAGTGCAAGCTAAATAAAGTAATCTGATAATCAAAGTTGGTAATATATTTCTACTGTATTTACAAAGCAAAAAACTACTAAAGATAATTATTCTACCCTTCCCCAGAGTTGGCAAAGCCAACTGAATGTCTGTTCATTCTTAGAAGAAATTTTGTGCACACAAAGCTAAAAGCTAATTCAGAACACAATCACTTTGAAGCATAATGAACTTATCACTGTTAAATTAGAAGAAAAGTCATTATCTGCGAAGAAAAGCAATTTACTGGTGATGAGAAAATGATATTTCTGCTGATGTTTAGAACAAACTCAGCAGGAGAAAGAGACATAAAAATCCCACATGTACACAGCCCCTATAAAGATTGAATTTATGTCAAATCCATACAATCCAAATTGAATATCATCTCCCAGAGTTTCCACTTATGACAGATTGAAATTTTAACTGAAGCTTGATGGAGGAAGCCATTGTAGTTTTCCTGCCTGGTGAAGATGGTGGAAAGAGGAACTAGGGCCTAAAGAGGTCCAAATGGATAAGTTTTGAAAAAATCCTTGTGGGTCCAGGAGGAACAGGAGTGCTCCTCTGGACCCCACAAGAAATTGTCATGCAGGCCCCCATCTGCCAAGAATGAGGCACATTAATTTCACCACAGACATTAAATTTCAAATTGTTGCTGGGAAGAAGAGAAGGCCTGCAACAAGGGGTTGCCAGACCCCTGGCTGGAAAGACATTTTTGCATATTAACAGACAGTGTTTGTAGACACAGTAAGACCAGGTGAAGGCTGAAAGGGAACCCTAGACCTCTTTCTCACCTGGTTGTGATGGAAATTTGAGCGCTGGTGTCCAGAATTGACCCACAGACAAATGAGAGAAATTGGAGGTGAGAAGCCAAATTGCTTCCAAGCAAAAAAGAGCAAAATTTCAATACAGATTTTCTTCTGGTTGTGTGTGCTTGAATACTAACATGTCTGCAACTGAAGCTTTTAGCTCCCCAAGCCAGGGTGAAGTAACTTGGGATAAGGTAAAAGCGCTGTCTATGGAGGAGTTGTGGAAAATGGCTGAGCAGTATGGGATCACTGTACGTGGCAAGGCTAGGAAGTCTGAACTCGTAAGGCTAGTGGCCAACCATTTTTCCCTTTAATCTGAAGAAGCCGAAACAGGGTTAGAAGCAGACTCCGACAGGTATTGTTAGCAAAGATACATTTGGAACAGAGGAAACTTGAATTTGAGGAAAGGGAGAGGGAGAGCGCCTTCCAGAAGGAACGTAAAGTTGAAGAAAGAGCCTTCCAGAAGGAACATGAAGAAAATAAGGGCAGGAGAGAGAGATGAGAGAGAGAGAGAGAGAGAGAGAGAGATGAGAGAGAGAGAGAGAGAGAGAGAGAGAGAGAGAGAGAGAGAGAGAGAGAGAGAGATGAGAGAGAGAGAGAGAGAGAGAGAGAGAGAGAGAGAGAGAGAGAGAGAGAGAGAGAGAGAGAGAGAGAGAGAGAGAGAGAGAGAGAATATTCCAGAAAGAATGAGAAGAAAGAAATTTGAAGCGGCTTGAGTTAACTCGGGGGTGACAGAGTAACCCCAGTGAAAGCATGACCAATATGGAGGAGCATAATTCAGGGCTGAATACAAAATTGCTAAAACTCGTTCAACTAATTCCAAAATTCAATGAGGAAGATGTGGAGGCATTTTTGTGTCCTTTGAGAAACTGGCAAGGCAGCTAAAATGGCCAGCTGAAACCTGGTCTCTTTTACTACAAAGCAAGCTAACTGGAAAAGCCCATGAGGTTTATTCCCTGTTGCCAGATGAGAGTTCATCAAATTATGAACTGACCAAAAATGCTATCCTTGGGCATATGAATTAGATCCCGAAGCCTATTGCCAAAAGTTTAGAACTCTCAAGAAGCAAGCTAATCAAACTTGTCTGGAGTCTGAGAGAAGTAAGCAGCTGGCTTTTGACCAGTGGTTGAGGACTCTTAAAGTCCAGCTCAGCTATGAGAATCTCATAGAAGTAATTCTGTTAGAAGAATTTAAACACTCTCTCCCACTCTCTATAAAGACCCAGGTAGAGGAGCAGCGGGCTCAGAGAGCCCGGCAAGCAGCCGTTCTGGCCGATGAGTTGGCTTTAATTTATAAGTTGGTTTCCCAGGGGAGAACCATTCCAGATCACCACCACAAATCTGAAAAGGACAAAGGGTAGGAAGGTGATCGAAGTCCAAGCAGTTTTGGGAGAGAAAGGAAAACAGGAGACACAGGGGCCACCTCCAGCCAAAAAGGAAGGTGCGCTGAGCAAGAGTGAGACCCGGACAAACTAAAGGGAAAACCGATGTGGTTAATCAGGACACGCCCACTCAGTGAAGAAAGAAACCGGATGGAAAGCAGAGCAGAACAAGCTGTGGCTTTGACTACAGTAAGAGTGAGAACCGACTGCAAGTGCAGGAAAATTTAATAGGATTACTGAAAGTTATTGGGGTTTTGTATCTGAAGAGAAAGTAACCCCATACCCCTTGAGTGGAGCAAGCAAGGCCATAGTAATTCTCAGGGACACAGGGGCCACTAGATCCCTTTTACTGGGAAAAGGCCTGAACTTTCCCCCAGAGAGTAGTGAACACCAGAATGGTGATGAATGGTATTGGAGGACAGTGTATGCCTGTACCTGTACATTGGGTGCACCTGGAGTGCACCCTAGCTTCGGGAGCAGTGACCGTAGGGATTGTCCCTAGTTTGCCTATGGACGGGGTTGACCTGCTCCTAGGTAATGATCTGGCGGGGGTGAAGGTGGTAGCCTCCCCCCAGTAGTGAAAGAAAGACCACAGGAGGTCAGAGAGACAAGGGAGTGGCAGGAGACGGTCCCCTGCAGTTTCCCTGAATGTGTAGTGGATCAGGCCATGATCAAACCAGCTGCCCCAGAGGAGACTGAATTGGCACTGCAGGCAGATGACTCTGTCCGAGACTTTCTTTGGAAAGTTAGGAGACCCAGGGAATGAATTAAATGGATTTTCCCTAGCTGAGGCTCAGTGAGCTGACCCAGTATTGTGAGAGTTAGCACAGGCTGCCCAGTCTGAAATTGAAGCAGGGGGAGTCCCTGATTGCTACTATTTAAAGAATAAGGTACTGATGAGGAAATGGAGTTCTCTTCACAGACCTGAGAACAAGGAGTGGACAGTAGTTCACCAGTTAGTGGTGCCACAGAGGTACCAGAGAGAAATATTAAGAAGGGCCCACGAGACTATAGTGGCTGTATATGCCGGTATACGGCAGTTTGACTGGCCAAAACTCCACAAAGATGTGATGGAGTACTGCAGGAGTTGCCACATGTTCCAGGTTGAGGGGAAACCCCAACCTACAGTAAAACCTGCACCCCAAGGTCCTGTGCTGGTGTTAGGAGGACCCTACAGCAGAGGGCTGGTGAACTGTAAGGGACCCCTGCCAACAACAAAAGGGGACAGGCAGGCACACACCTGGCAAAAGGTTAGACAGGGAAGGGGAAAAAGTGACCAACAGGGTAGGTTAAAGGAAGTCCGGGGGGAATCCCGGATGAAAACCCCCCTACTGTCCAGTCAGCCAACCCTGAAAAATTTGAAAAGTTAGACCCCACAGCCTCCAAAGTAAATGCAGACTCTAGAAGCACCCAACCAGAGTTGCTAATAGCATTTAGGGACTTGCATAGACAAAGGTAGACCTCTAGGGGGCAGTAAAACCATGAGGGTGATGCCTTACCTAGTCGAAGTGCTGCAGGGGAGTGCAGTAGAGTCTGCACACATACCTGCAGGCAGGAGTGTCCCAGAGAACAAAGGGGAGATTAACAAAGAATCCTCCCCCACAGTCAGAGGAAAAGGGTACCGCCCATCCCCTGAAGTCAAACGCCTTTGCATGACTCAGCAAAGCACTGAAAGAGAGTTCAGGATAGACCTGCCCACGACTGACTCTCTTCGACAAAACTCCAACTTAGGGCTAATTAAATGTAACACCCCCCCCCTCCCATCGCCCCTGCCCCACATTAATTTCACCACATGCACATCAAATTTCAAATTGTTTTTGGGAAGAAGAGAATGCCTGCGACAAGGGGTTGCCAGGCCCCTGGCTGGAAAGACATTTTTGCATATTAACAGACAGTGTTTGTAGACAAAGCAGCTATCCCCTGCTCCAATACAATCCACAAACAGACGTAGTCAAACCAGTTAGTCACATGACTAACCTGCTTGGCAGTCTGCTGAATTGTCGAGTTTGAATAAAGAGCCTAGCAGAAAGCTCTTGGCTCCTGGATTGAAAAGACCTGCTCTCCTGTGCTGTCTGCTCCCATCTCTTTCTCACAGAACTCTAAAAAATGACTGAAGACACATGAACCCCAAGAGAGAAAAGTCTTCTACAGTGAACAAAGTTTAAGAAGAATACTGGGCTCCAACGAAAAGCAAGATCTACCTACAAATCAAGGATTCTACAGTGAGCTTGAAGAAGCTTAACAACAACTCTTCAGATATTGCCTCAAATCTTTCCACTTTATTTTTTGTCTGCTCTTTTCTGTCTTTATTTGCATGTGTGTATCACACGTGCATGCTAGCGTGGGCGTGTCGTGTACCCGTAGGCATCAACCGAATTAGAGTTTAAGTTTAGTAAAAATTTCACCTATCTTCTTTAAATCTAAGAAAGCCTGTTTATGCTCGTTTCTTTACCTTAAAGTTGGAAAGCGGTGAACAAGGATTCACCAAGGGGGAAGTTAAAAACACAGTGTGTTTAAAAAAATAAAACCTTATTACAGTAAGACCAGGTGAAGCCTGAAAGGGAACCCTAGACCTCTTTCTGACCTGATCGTAACAGAATACTTAGGCCTTCCATACTGTAGACTCCAGCCACCTGCTTGCTGTCATAGAGTGTCCTTCGGGAGTTCTAATAGCCCAAGACTATGTTTCCAACACACACCTGGATTAGAAGTCCAGTAAATGAGCATCTCTGGTAACAACTGATAGAGGGGGAAGTTCACCAAATTATCTCTGGCTCTCTGTTAGGAATGATTCTGAGGTATACGATAATGTATAAAATTCTCTTTTGTTGGTATGCAATTGATCTTGTGTTTCTCATGACAATGGAAATTCTGTACAAGCCTTGTCCTCTGCCTGATGGGCTGGCACTGCCACATTGTGAGAGTACAAGGTGGTGGTGCCCATGGCTAGCTTGTACAGAGAGACCTTTGATCTACAAGTAATCCTTGGTGCAACAGATAATTTGAAATATCCTCAGACTCTTGCCAGGTACAGTATGCAATACCTCTATTCTGTGAGCAAGTATAACCACATTAGGTGTCTTGCTTCCTCTCAAACTCAAAGAAAGGTCTACAAATATTGATACTTTTTAATAATTCCCTCTCCCATTCAAATCTGCCATTATTACCCTCTCTTCAAAATTCACCCTTGACCTCTCTGCTGGCAACTACCACATCATCTCCAAACTCCCTTTCCTCTCCAAAGCTTTTGAATGTATTGTCACCTCCCAAAACTGTGCTCAACTTTCCCTCAACTCCATGTTTAAACCCTTGCAATAGCATTTAAATAACCCTTATCAACATCACAAATTACATCTTATGTGACTGCGACTGTAATAAACTATCCCTTTTCATTGTTCTCGATCTGTCTGCAGCCTTTGACACAGTTGACCACACCATCTTCCTCCAACACTTCTTTTCCATTGTTTGGTCCCATTCCAACAATACAATCATAGTCAGAGAATCACTTACAATGGTTTCTCTTCCTGCTTCTGCACTGTTACCTCCGTAGTTTTAAAAAAATTATTTCATGGGACGTAGGTATCGTTGGCAAGGCCAGCATTTGTTGCCCATCCTTAATTGCCCTTGACAACTGAGTGGCTTGCTAGGCCATTTCAGAGGGCAGGTATGAGTCAACTGCATTGCTGTGTGTGGGTCTAGATTTACATGTAGGCCAGACCAGGTAAGGATGGCAGATTTCCTTCCCTAAAGGACATTAGTGAACCAGATGGGATTTTACAACAATGGCACCATTACTAAGACTAGCTTTCATTTCCAGATTTTTATTAATGAGTTGAATTTAAATTCCACCAGCTGCCATGTATCGCACGGATCCATCCTTTGTCCCCTCCATGTTGTCATCCACATGCTGCTTCTTGTAACAACATCCTAAAACATATCAGGTTGCACATGTAAGCTGACAATGCCCAGCTCTACCTCACCATCACCTCTCTTGACCCTTCCACTACCTCGGATTTGTCCCGCTGCTTGACTGACATTCAGTCGTGGATGAGCAGGAATATCCTTCAATTAAACATCGGAAAATGGAAGTAATTTCTCCAGCTCCTGCCACAAATCCAATTTCCTAGCCACTGATTCCATCCCTCTCCCTAGCCACCATCTGAGGTTGAACCAGACAGTTTGCCTTGGTGTCCTATTTGAGCTGTGCTTCCAACTGCATAACACCATTACCAAGAATGCCTAATTCCACTTCCATAATATTGCCTGTCTCTGCCCCTGCCTCAGCTCATCTGCTGCCGAAACCCTCATCCATGCCTTTGTTCCCTCTAGATGCAACTATTCCAATGGTCATCTTGCATCCTCCATAAACTTAAGCTCATCCAATACTCTGTTGCCTGCATCCTAACTCACACCAAGTGCTGTTCATTCATCACACCTGTGCCCAATTACCTACATTGGCTCATGGTCAGACAATGCCTACATTTTAAAATTCTTATCTTTGTTGGTAAATCACTCTATGGTCCTGCCCCCTCCTTATCTCTGTAACCTTCTCCAGCCCAACAACTCTGAGAATTCTGCACTTCTCCAATTATGGCCTCTTTCATCGCTTCGCCATTGGCGGCTGTGCCTTCAGCTGCCTGGGCTTAAGCTCTGGAATTTCCTCCCTCAATTTCTCCACCTCTATGCCCTCCTTTAAGATTATTTTCCAAACTTAACCTTCTTACCCAAGCTTTTTGTCACCTCATCAAATTTTGCTAATGCTCCTGTGAAGTGCCTTGGGACATTTTACTACAATAAAGGTGCTATATAAATGCAAATTGTTGATGTTGATATTCAGCATACTTGAAGCTTCATTACTCCCTTAGATCTGGCTCTCATATTATCAGTTTGGACTGAAAGCTGTGTATCTAGACCACAAAACTCTTGCAGTTCAGGTCAAAGGGCACTGGGGAGGGGGGTGGTGGTGGAGGGGGGCAGTCCTATCCAGTGCAAAGTCCATCTTAACTCTGGATGAAAGGGACAAGTCTAATTTTTCTCAAGGCTTTCAGACATTCCGACGTCATGGATATTGACGTCACCTCTTTTGTATAGGTCATCTATTTTTGTAGGCATTTCCTAATCCTGCTTATGCATGTGTAGTGTCCTAGGTCCAACCACCTTGAACTGCTTCATCAATGACCTTCTCTCCAATATAAGGTCAGAAGTGGGGAATGTTCGCTGATGATTGCACAGCATTCAGTACCATTCACAACTCCTCAGATACTGCAGCAGTTTGTGCCCGCATGCAGCAAGACCTGGACAATGTTTTAGTTTGGACTGATAAGTAGCAAGTAGCATTCATGCTATACAAGTGCTAGGCAATAACCATCACTGAACCCCAACCATCAACTTCCTGGGGGTTATCATTGACCAGAAACTGAACTGGACCAGCCATATCAATACTGTGGCTACAAGAAAAGGTCAGGGGTTGGGAATTCTGCAGCAAGCAACTCGCCTCCTGACTCGCCAAAAATCAGTCCACTAGGTACAAGACACAATTCAGGAGTGTGTTGGAATCCTCTTCACTTGCAGCTCCAATAACAGTCAAGAAACTCAACAGCATCCAACACAAAGCAGCCTGCTTGATCAGCACCCCACCTTAAACATTCACTCCCTCCACCACTGGCACACAGTAGCAGCAGTAGGTACCATCTACAAGATGCACTGCAGCAACTCACCAAGGTTCCTTCAAAAGCACCTTCCAAACCCGCAACCTCTACCATTTAGAAGAACAAGGGCAGCAGACACATGGGAACGCCACCACCTGCAAGTTCCCCAAGTCACACACAATCCTGACTTGAAATTATATCACTGTTCCTTCACTGTCACTGGGTCAAAATCCTGGCACTCCCTCCCTCACAGCACTGTGGGTGTACCTACACTACTTGGACTGCAACAGCTCACCCCTACCTTCTCAAGGCCAGTTAGGGATGGGCAATAAATGCTGGCCTTGCCAGCAATGCTTGCATCCAAGAATGAATAAAAAAGTGGTGTTCGTATCACAAAGTCAGATTTACATTTATATGTTTCTGACTGTGGGTGTTAAGTTCTTATGCAGTGTTCAGAATTCTATTACTAGGGCATCAGAGTCATTTGGGGTTGTTTTCTGTTTATAGTTTGTTTCTTTCATTGTTTTGTGTGGCTGCATGGGCTGTTTGGAGATTGGAAAGTGCCACATGTATGGGTTACTTCCAAATCTGAAGAATGAAAGTTCTGAAGCTTGATATTGCAGTTAAATTTGTTTGTTACTAATTTCCCCTCAGACAAACTGGCTGTTACCCTTATCTTTTGCTTTCTGCCCTCCCATCATCCTCTATGCCCCTTTAATTCCATCAGGCATGACCTTTGCTGTAAGTTTCTTATGCAGTACTTTATCCAATGTGTTTTTAAAGATCCATATCCATTGTTCACACATCCATTGTTGTTCTTCTATTTATCCCCTCTGCTATTCCTTCAAAGAATTCAGTAAAGCTTGTTACAGCATCATAAGGCAGGAGTTGAAAATTTAAGAATTAGTTAGTCTAGGAATTCCTCTGGAACTGCTAGCAATCTAAAAGTTACACAGAAACTATTGCTAGCATACATTTTCCTACTTTACTCAATCTTATGTATGTTATTCAAAACGAGTTACTCCAAAAAATATGCTTTAATTTCCTGCAGTACAATTACTCTAAAGGACCATGACAGGATATGCCCCAAAAAAGCCAATAATAAATATAAAATTTGTTTTTGAGGTGTTGGCCATAGTTAAGGTTGAATTAAATCAAGAAATGGTAGATTATTTCTCCTTTATAGATCTATATAGGTCAGAAATATTTAAATTGCCTCACAGTCTTCCCCACCAAATAGGGATGAAATCATTACTGCTCCTCGGCCAACTTTGAGATTTCATGTGCTGATTTTATTCCATTCATTCACCCTAAGCCCAGCAGGTTGGAAGGAGAATATAAAGCTTACAGAATGAAAATAGGAAGGGAAATAAGAGTGCAACTGATTGAATGCCACAAAATTAACCTGGAAGATAAAATCAAATTCAAGCTACTTGCTTGGGTTGTACAATTCAATTCAATTCCAATTTCAGGCTTCAGAGATGCCAAAAGTTGGTATTTGTAAAAATAAGCCCTAAATAGAGAATGCAACAAATGAACTATCTGAGCCTGGCAGGAAAAGTGGCGCCTCCCACTATATTGTTAGAGTTGGGTATATGCCCGCTAGACCTGAAAAGGTAGGAATATTACATGATCACAACACCCAAAGAATTGCTTGGAAATTTTTATTTTGGGAATTCTTTTACAAAATATAAACTTTTTATTAATAAAAACTTAATTTATTGGACAGCTGTCAACTTTTGAGCAGATAGAAAGTTAATTTAGCTCAGCTATCAAAAACACCAAAGGAAAAACATATACAATAAAATAAAAACAAAACATTGCTGGAAACAGTCAGCAGGTCTGGCAGCATCTGTGGAGAGAGAAGCAGAATTAATGTTTCAGGTCAGTGACCCTTCATCAGAACTGATGAAAGGTCACTGACCTGAAACATTAATTCTGTTTCTCTCTCCATAGATGCTGCCAGACCTGCTGAGTATTTCCAGCAATTTTTGTTTTTATTTCAAATTTCCAGCATCTGCAGCATTTTGCTTTTATTTGAAAAGAAAAACATATATTGAAGCAGGTGGCTTAAAGTTATAACAACAAGAAGAAAAACAGATGAACCACCCTTTTCCTTTTCAGTTATCATCAGTCACAGAATTAGATTATAAAATTCAATCTCAGGCAAAAACACTAGCAGAGTCTCTGATATCTTTCTGGAAAACTAAGTGGCTGCTAGTTAATTTGTGCTTAACCTCATAGCAAGCAGGGTATCTTTGGAGCTGGCACTATTAAAATCAAAAATGTTACATACTGGACACAGAAATATCACCCCTAATTTAGCCAAGATACCAGCAGCCTATATAATAGGAATGGAAATCATCTCGGACAGTATTGGGAAACAGCATATTTTCATCTTTTCTTAATTGAAAATCTCTGAATTTAGAATTCATGAATGTTTTAAAATGTGAAGAATATGCAAATTTCTGAACTAACAAGCTTGATAGTCCTCCTTTCAACACATTCATTATGTGCAGGTATTGTTATTCGTACAGTGGCAGACAGACGAACATTTACATTTGACATTGTTCAATGTCAGTTGCATGAAGATATATTATTAATCCACAAAATGTTTAATAGGTACTTCCAGCCAATAGAGTGCCCAAATGAAACAAGCTCATGTGAAATTGTGGAACATTTTGTGATGTGGAATTATGCCCACAGAGGAGTGACAGTATTTAACATAATCCTCAATCAACCTTTAAAGAGAAGAGACCGTCTCTCCCATCTGTCTGTACTGGATTGAACCTTGGTCCCAAAGGCAAAAGATGACTTCCAGCTAAATGTAAACCATTGGATCTACAAAGATGATAAATTGAAACCATCTGGCACATAAACTATATGTTTTCATGGGGTGAGTGTTTGCACGGGGTATGTCTAATTACTTCATAATTGAAATTGAAGGATACACAAAAACGTTGCTACACAATCCCAAGTGTTGTAACAGGATTCGAGGAGGCAACAATGAAGTTTCAGCACTTCTGAATCGCCTCTTGTTACTTTCAAACTGCTAAATAGAAGCAGCTTGCAAGCAATCATTTTGTCAACAGTTCCCTCACTAACTGCATTATGAAATTCTTGGCACATTAATTGCGCTATTTAAAGGCTCCTATCCCCACTCTCAGTGTCTCCAGGGAACAGCTTTGTAGTCTTATCGAACAGAGGTATATATGATATAGTACACGTAATATATATATATATATATATATATATATATATATAATTATCCATTATAGATAATTTTTTCAATTAAGTCAGTATGTTCATTAATTTATCAAATCAAATTCTGAGGAAATGTTGTACTTTGGACACCCGGCATCACCATCAAGTATATCAGCTTAACAAAACCAGATGCAAAGTAAAGTTCTCCCTACTGCACCAGACCAGGATGCCTCAATTCAGCCTCAAAAAAACTCTCTTATAGCTAGTGAGATTTTGTTTTCCCATCTGCAATCCAGCCATCCTCGCAGATTTTTCAATTCAGATTGTTGATCTTTGTGTTGTAGCCTCACGTTTATCAAAAACTGGACTGACACTGTGCAACTCAATGAATAACAAACCCTTGCCACCAACGGAGAGGGAACCCTTCAATCTGGGATGGATTTAAGGCTAGGCTCTGTGCCAATTATGCCATTTGAAGCCAGGATACAAAGACATCTTAAAACATGAGTGATACAAGCTTTGATGTCTCCTTTACCAGCACTATGCTACTATGTTTTCCCAAATGTAATTGTTTTTTGCAGCAGCATGTCAGTCAATAGCCTGGCACTATTTCTATAGGGACTATTTATAAGCAAGAGGAAAAGTTCAGCAAAATGCTTTTGAAAAGAAATCTCACATTGTATTGGCTAAATTGCTTAGCATCCGCAAACCAAAGACTATGCATTTTAGAATCAAGCATAAAACATCTTTCAGGAAACACATTCTGAATTCTCTTCTAACAGATGATAATATGAACATATGAATTAGGAGCAGGAGTAGGCCACTTAGCCCTGCGAGCCTGCTCCGCCATTCAATAAGTTCATGGCTGAACTGATTACTACACATTTCCACCTACCCTTCCACCCCTTTGCTCATCAAGAATCTGTTTACCTCTGCCTTAAAAACATTCAAAGACTCTGCTTCCACCCACCTTTTGAAGAAGAGAATTCCAAAGACTCGCGACCCTCAAAGAAAAAATTTCTCCTCATCTCGGTCTTAAATGGGTAACCCCTTATTTTTAAGCAGTGACCCCCTAGTTCTATATTTTCTCAATTTTTGGTGGTACATTTTTCACCACAGTCGGTAATTAGCACACTAGTGCATTCAAGTGACCAAGCCAGAAATATAATCAGCATCAATGAATAGGGCAGCATTGCAAATTTCTTTGTTGTATCTTCTCTGCCTACCATATGAATACATGGCCAGCGTTCTGCCTTACTGTTGTTACAAGTGTATTGTTTTTGACTTGAAAGCTTAGAGTTCTGTGTGTTTTTATAAACTGAGGAAAGGATTTTTCTCTGTGGACATTGCTGAAACTTGGTGGGTTTGAACTGAGTGAATTACACAGACTGCAAGGCATCTGTTTCCAAACAGCTTAGCAGGGAATGACAGGTCAAAACTTATGATTGTCATGGGACTTGATTGTTGAAGTTAGCTTCACTTTAGGATTGTGAAAAAGACCAGTGAGTTAGACAAGGAGCAGGCAGGTTGAAATCTGGCTGTGACCTGCCTGGAGACTGGAGAAACAGACCTCTCTCTGTAAACGAAGACTTGTATCGCTTGAAAAGAAATCCTGCATTTGAAATGCGACTGTGTTGTGCCTGGAGAGAGAAAAAAGACCCAGGGGGGAAAAAAAGTTACTTCGCACTGTAGAGGAAGACTGCTTTTCGGAGAAGAAACCCCTGTATGTCAGAGATAGCAGATTCCTATTGCCTCCAGTCTTTGAAGAACTCCTGCCTCAAGAGTAGTTCCTGTTGCCTCCTGTGTTTTGGGAGATCCTGAAATCTTAAGAAAGCTTCTACTGCTCGACTGCTGCTTTTTAAAACCCAAGCTGACCTGTTACTACACCCTTTGCTGAAAGACCTGCATGACACCTGCTGCAGACAAATTGCCTTGTATGCCTACCATCACAGACTGTTCAGCAACCTTGCCTGGAGAAACTTAGAGTGGCATCCAACTATTCGACTCTGGGACACCTCACTGTACTGAAAACATCCTACCAGAATGTGATAAACTCAATCATTTTATTTTTTCCTTTTTATTCCTAAGAAACAGCTGTAAACCAAAAAAATCCTTTTCCCCAGTTAACTTTTTTTTTAATGTATGTGTTTGTGCATGAGGGCTAAGGAACTAAGGAGCTTTTTGTATATATAGATTTATCTCATTAGTAGTTAAGACCTATTATTTCTTGTCTAATATATAGTCAATGCTGTTGTAGTTTAAAGAAACCTGGTTTGGCATGCTTTATTCTGGGGGACAAATAGTGTCTAATTTGGCTATGCTTTGGTAGGTGGAAAACGTTCTTGATATGCTGTGACCTGTGGAGTAGTGGGACTGAATTAACAGTGCAATACTCCTGCCTTGGTCCTAACACTGTGGACAATATTCCAGCTGTGAAAAGATGAGGTAGCCATTTTAAAAGGTGAGTAATAGTTTTTATCATCAGTGAAAAGGTAAGACCAATCTCTAATTGTTTCATTTGTGTTACCATTTAAAAATAGAAAATTGAAAAATGGCTAGTAATGGTGCCAACTAACTCCCAGTTGCACTATACAATAGCAACTAAACTATCTGTGGTACTCTTAGCAGTGAACAAAGTAGCTGCACTTAAGGGGAAAAAAACTCAAAAATTGAATAGCAAACCTAGGACAGTATCACAAATGAATAAAAATCAAAAATGGCAACAAATCACCTTCTTGAAATCAAATCAGATTCCAGTTTTCAGAGAAAAAATTCTCAATAACTGAGTCAAGAATGAACTTTGATTACTAACGTAATGCAGAAATGCCAGCCCTCAGACAGCCAGGCAACCTGCATAAACATTAACCTATATGGCTTTCATCGTGAGCATTAACAAGCCACTCATTCTACTGTTACATCTGCAATAGATATGTAAATATTTTAAACTTCTGCAAAGCAAATATTTTTCCACTATGACTCCTCACCCAAGCGCACATTCTTCTTGTGCGAGTCAAGAGAGTGTGATGGCAGGCTATTTGGCTGTGGAGGGCATCACACTGCAGCATACTTTTCAGCAGAAGGAAATGGAACAGCAGCCAGGTCCAGGAGCAGGAACACTGACTGATTTTTCTTTTCCATTTTCTAGATGCAATTCCCAATTCCTACGTCAGGTAAGATTAGCTAACATAGCATATATGAGGAATTGAACCTGGGATCTTATGGGTTGTTTGGTATTAGTACCAAACCAGCCACAGCAGGGGTGCTACATATAATATTTATATGATCCTCTATTTTGACAAAGGCTTGAGAAAACAGTTTTGCAAGGCTACCAGTTTATATTGTAAGGTTCCGTTATTTGAAAGCTGTATTTCATGACTATTATCCAGTGAATGGGAAGATACATACACGCCATTGAACAAGAAGCTGGTTTTATTGATCTGTGCATGGGTTGACCAATGATTGCACCTGTGAACAGAAAAAGACATGTTCTTGCCTTCCAGTAGCAGCATTTATATTTTCTGCCAAGGATGCTGCTACTGCCACAAGCCATCTCTTTACGACCGTCTCAGATAGGGTTGCCAACTCTAGTTGTATATATTCCTGGAGGTTTCATCACATGATCTGCCTCCAACCATCCCATCCCCACACTCTCGCCATTGGTCACCCAACATGTCCATACTTATGGTGCACCACCTTCCCATCCCAATCCAAAAATGAATAGATTCTTAACTTCCTGATTATTGACAGTCAGCCAATCATCCAAATAGTCTTTTCTCCCCAAATCTAATATTTTTACAAATCACAAAAAAAGAATTACAAAAAATTATTGCCCCTATGATTTTTTTTCTTGGGTTTGCTCACAGTCGTATTGTGGAGATTAGTCTTTAATTCCTGGAGTGTTGGCAACCCTAGTTTCAGAGCCTCTGTGGCCAACTCATTACAACAGTTCTTCCTGAAGTATGAAAGGCTCTCAACTTGCCAGTTTAAGAATACCTACAAATCATAATTTATGATGAGATAGTTAATATGTTCCATGGTTACATCACACATTAATTCTAGCCATAATTTGGTGCCTTGGGCACCTGTGCTCTCTGATGCAGAAAGGACACATTCATTTCCACAGCCATCAAATGATCAGATCCTCAAGTGTGACAGCAGGGAGAGAGAGACATACTTGCGAAGAATGCATAGAGAATGATAAACATACAGGAGAGAGAGAGAAGGTGTTACGAGCAAGGCTGGAAAAATGCACTGTTAATTCAGTCCCACTACTCCACAGGTCACAGCATATCAATAAATATTCCCAACCTACTGAAGGATAGCCAAATTAGGCACTCTTATTTGTCCCCCAGAATAAAGCACACCCAACCAGGTTTTTTTAAACATTAACTATTTATTAGAAAAGAAATAATAATTCTTAGCTACTGAGATAGATCTATATATATGAAAAGTTCCTTAACCCTCATGCACACATACACATGTTCAAAAAACAAGTTAACTGGGAGAAAAGGATTTTTTGGTTTACAGCTGTTTCTTAGGAATAGAAGGAATAATAAAAATAAATCAGTTCATCACGTTCTGGTAGGATGCTTTCGGTATGGTGAGGTGTCCCAGAGTCGAATAGTCGGATACCACTCGAAGTCTCTCCAGGCAAGGTTGATCAACAGTCTTTGATGGGTAGATGTTCAAGGAAATTTGACTACGGCAGGCATTACACAGGTCTTTAAGCAGGGATGCAACATCCGGTCTGTTCAGGACTCACAGCAGCAACACAGCAGCAGCTTTGTTCAGGTCCCAGGATTTTTCAAAACACAGGAGATAACAGGAACCACACTGGATACAAGAATTCTTCAGAAACAGGAGGCAATAGGAATGCAGGATTTCTTTGCAAGAGATGCAAATCTCCTTTACAGAGCGAGGTCTTTTCTCTAGTCTCCAGGCAGGTCAGATCTGAGTTTGAAATGCCTCCTCTTTGTCCAACTCACTGATTTTTAAAAGTCCAAAGTGAAATCAAAAAGCCTTCCTGAACTCGTCACGTGACCAGACACAGTGTCTCCTCTGTCATTCAAAGTGTTGCTTTGAGGAGGTCAAACACCTGTCTGGCTTCCTTGAATCTATTATTGTATACAAAGTCAACATCCAAAAATTCCAACTATTTGTAGGTGACCAAGTCCACTGAAAATCCTTTTTTTCCCCCAGTTTTTAAAACACACAGAATTCTAAGATTTTAGTACAAAAATAAAACATTCTGTAACAAAAGAAAAACATATTGAAAGAGGGAGAGGGAAAACTTGAGACAGAGACAAGAATAATTGAGAACCATAATACAGAGAGAGGAAGACAAATAGAAAGACACAGAAGGGAAAACAGAAACAATGAGAGTGGAAGAGAGGCAGAGGAAGAGAATTCTTTTTATCCATGAATTACACCACAAAAGATCAATTAATATATAGGATTCTGAATTTCTAAATTCAGTCCCGTTCTAGATTTATCCTCTCAGCTATCACTTATTTGGTATAGACTCTGTTCCAGCTTTGTACTCAATTCATAGTGCACCGCTCTTTCTTCCTTATTAGTATAAAACCTGAAGACATGATGGGTCGGCAAGTCTTCTAAAAGCAACCTGCTCATACAATAAATCCTGCAATGGTTGAGCATCTCTGTTACCATGGAAATGTGTTGCAGCATTTGTGAAATGAAATTCTTTCATAGATAGCAATCTGAAAAGCATATTTCTCTAATGCAAAGATGAATGAGAGAAGCGGGTCAAGGAGAACAAACACATATTGAAACCCAGGACTGACGGTCACTCAAACTCATTTGGGTCAGCTAGAAAAACATAGTTTTCTGCTAAATTGCAAATGGAACAAAGCATGGAAGTGAAAAATTACATTTCAGGTTGGTGGTCAGACAAAAAGGAAAAACTGTTAGGCCCACCCTGCTGTGTGTATTTCTCTCCCAAAACTCCATTTGCTTTCTGGTCTACTCACAGCATCAATGCCACCATGGCTGAAATCACAAATGATATGCTCTATGACTGAAATTGCAATGCACTCTCTCTCTTCATCCTCAACTTCACTACAGTGTATGATAATGATGCCATTCTCCTCCATCACTTCTCAGTTGGCCAGCTCTGTGTCACTGGCCTTGCATGGATCCACTCCTACCTGAGCCAGTACAGTTTCATCTCCCCAAATAACCTCCAGAATTCAGCAAGGATCCATATTTAGCCTCAGCCTCTTCCTCATATGCATAATACTACTCAGTGACAACATATTTATGCTCACAATACATTTCCCTTGACTACTTCTGTAACATCAGATTGTGTGGCCAATACTAAGTCACAGAAGAGTCAACATTGGCTTCAAATGAAGATCGGGAAGAACAAAACTGTTATTTTTAGCCCCTTCTACAAACTCTGCTCCTCATACCATTCCCCTCCTCAACCACTTGCGTAGGTTGAATTGGCCATGCAAATCCTAAGTAACCTGCTCTACCTGGAGTTAGGTTTTAAATCCCACATCCTATCCATCACCAAGACTGCTTACTTCCACCTTTGCCAGTATCTTACCCTAACTGTCACTAACTTTTTACCCACACTTTAGTTAGCTCAAGGAGAGCCTCCCATGCTTCTCAATATAGCAACACTGAAGCACATTCTTCCATGTTGGAGGATTTCATTGGGGTAAGTATCGAGATCTAATCTAGGAATTTCCCAGAGTTAATTCTAGCTTCAGGTTATCTAAGAGTATCCTAGCTGAAAGACTTCACGGAATTCAAGTTTTCAGAATCACTCATAACCTTTATTATTTCTGGTCATAACATAGGCATCTACAAATACCTCAAGGAACTTTTAGCAAAATGAAAGCCAATGGGAGAACCATAGATCTGCAGAACTTGCATCAGCAATCGTGACCGACCCAGGTACTAGTTGGAAGAACTTTGGAAGTATTGCTCTCCTGGATGACTCACAGGCAGCTGTGTCAACAGCACATTGCAATTTTGGCACTGCCAACCTTTTAGGGCACCTGACAGAGAAACACTGCCATATTGTGGAAGGGCCTAATAGCGTCACCCCAGTCATAAGATGATACTGTGCTCGTGTCTAATAAAATGGATTGGTCCTACCATAGTGCACATCTTCTTGCGCTAAACAATTTTCTCTTTCAACTGAAGTAACTGCTTTCTTTTTTAATTCGGATTGCAAGCCCAAAATTGATGACTGTCAAAATCATCTGACCAAAGCATTACCAAGAAAGAATTGGAAAAAATATAAATAGGTGGATGTCAGCTGTGCTACAGTGTTTTCAGTAGTAACAATAAACCATTCCAGTAAGAAAATAATGACACTAATGCCAAAACTTTGATGGGAGTCCAACTGAGGATGATATTACACTTCACCTTTTCTAGAACGCTTACTGGGAGATCACAGCTACAACGAAGAGGTTTAAAAAACCCTAAAGATTGAAATGTGGCACGCTAGCAGGAAGGAATCAGATGATCATGTGGCATCCTACTTTATAAAATCCTGAAGAATGCTATTCTGGCTATTTTCTCATCTGGAGGCATGCGGAGAATTAATGAGGAACAATGATAATTTCATTCAACTCCTAAAAACAGCATAAACAGTAACCACTATGAAGCCTGCTTTGAAACTTCCAATCTCCCTCCACCACTGATAAAAAATTTTTATTTCTGTCTCTCCCCTACCCCACATCTCCCAAAACAGACACACAAACTGATAAAAATCCATTTTAAAGGCAGAAAGATAAGACAGAACAAAAAAAGGTTTCACACTTTAAAAACACAAAGCTAAGTGGGTAGCAGTGTACTTCATCGCACAAAGGTATGTTTATGATTTCACCCTAATGAGACACAGCTGCATCAAATCCAACTATGGGCGGCACAGTGGCGCAGCGGTTAGCACCGCAGCCTCACAGCACCAGGGACCCGGGTTCAATTCTGGGTACTGCCTGTGCGGAGTTTGCAAATTCTCCCTGTGACCGCGTGGGTTTTCGCCGGGTGTTCCGGTTTCCTCCCACCGCCACAAAGACTTGCAGGTGATAGGTAAATTGGCCATTGTAAATTGCCCCTAGTGTAGGTAGGTGGTAGGGAATATGGGATTACTGTTAGTAATGGGGTTAGTATAAATGGGTGGTTCTTGGTCGGCACAGATTTGGTGGGCCGAAGGGCCTGTTTCAGTGCTGTGTCTATAAATAAATATTCAGTCTTATTTGACTTGTAAACATTTAGAATTACCAAATCGAGAAATGTATTCCTTTTGAAGGATTGGTTGTTAGTGAGATGAGAACACTTTTCGAAAAAAGCTGGACCAATTAGTTCCCAGCCATATTTATTTGGTCAGTCTGTTAAATATCCATTTGCCACATTTTTATTCACATATCCATATCGATCAGGAAATTCAGTCAAATATTAGGAAGATTTTCCATGCACAATTTTTTGCACACTAAAATTTAATTAAAGATAAACCTCAACTTTCTGCAATAGTCATGGAACACAAAGACTCCCAATATCTAAAAGTTGAGTTGGTAAGTTGAACTTACAGGTTTAAACTAATAAATTAACAGGAATATAATTACTAGAAAGAAAATGATTTTGGATTTACTAATTGTGTATTTATTCAATCATAGCCAATTGTCCTATAGAAGGAAATCTATTCTTGTGAGTCCTGTTTTTTCTATGCGAATGGTTCACTGAAATTTACACTGTGTTCACATGTACAATGTGTGCCCCAGCAGATTCCATGCAGGGAAGACCAAGTCTGAGACTGGAAAACCTTTACACTGTAGCACAGGGTGAAAAACTGGGACAAAGGATGAACACGTGATAATGAGGTAAATTTGGCATTATATTTGATCCTTTTTAAAACAAAATTGAAACACTCATACTTTTTAAATATTATGCACTAATGTATAAGAAAATATAACCAAAACCGTACCAAATACTGGAGGATCTCAAGTTTCAATAAGAGAAAGGCCAATTTTAGTAGCTATGAAAGAAGCCTCAAGTAACATCGTTTTTATCTCCAGATTAGTTGCCAATTAGCAGATGTTTCTGTGCTGGCAACAGAAACTAACATTTGTCAAATGCAAAGCTTTGAAAAGAAACAATCCTATTTTAGCAATGCAATTCTGCTCATCTTTTCAAACCATTTTCTGGCTTTTCAACACAACATCTGAAAGTATACGAAATATTTATCCAAGATTCTACATAGCAACTAATTTGATCTCTGTGCAGTGAAGAGCCCATCAAATCAAGGCAGACCTTAAAATTTGAGCTGCATGGGTCAGATTTCTATCTTTGCTGATTTATTCCATGCTATTTACATTACACAGCGCCATACACCTGGACATACCTGCAATTTTGGCTGGAAGAAAAAAAGAGACTATTATTTCTGTCTGAGATGGGGCCAAAGTCAGGTCCAAGAAGTAGAATAGCACTGTTGCATCTAAAACTACTTATCCCTCCCATGCAATTGATAAGGATTTCATCATCTATGTCCCAGCACTGATGGAGGAAAGCAAAACAGTACACAGACTGCCACTCAGTCCCTTTAATTGTAAATGCAACTGGATAGCTGGATAGACATCAAGATAATACTTAAAGGGTGGTCATTAACTGTGCTTTTTCCAGTTTTAAAGGGCACATTTCAGACAACTGCCTCAGTCGCTTAAAATGGTAGCTCGGCCTCCATAACTATTTAATGTTTTTCATATAATTACAAAATTTGACTCTAAATTGGTGTGGAAAACATTGTATTGTTGATGTGTAATGTATTACAGCTATAACAAGAAATACCATTTCTTTTATTCTGACATGACAAATAAGTCAGTCCTTATCACACAGTTTGTACAATTAAAAAGGAACATACAGGAACAAAAAAAAGTGAAACTAGTTACTGTATTGCCCATAAACAGAACAGTTAAAAGATCAAGGGACAAAGCTTTCCTCTTTGCTGGTGATGTGTTTATTCTGTGGGTGTGTTCCAAAGGTAATTTACAGAGGTCAAAACTGAAAACAATAATCTGCAAATGTAGTGCTTCAGGAGCAGTTTGAAAGTTTGAAATTCCACAAGGCAATGAACACCCAAAGAAGAAACCAAATCTCACCAATAACAGTGAGTTCCAAGGGTTCACTTGTGTTAAAGAAGTAACTCAAGTCCTACCAGCACTCCAATGTTACTACCTGTAACACTTGTAAAAAAACAACCTGCAAGTCACTGATAATAGTAAGACATTCTCTCTATATATTCTCTATATTTTTACTTTTGTATTTTACTACTACTGCAAATTTGTAATTAAATTTCCTTTTATTAAATAAAATAAACCATACTTTCATTTTGAATGTTGCTTGGGAGTGATGCCAGAATTGAAGAACTTGTATTATACATAGAGTATTAAAGTATAAACTGAGAATTCATACTCATCTTGTAATTTTTTTTTTTAATACTCATGAGATTCAACCAGCAATTACTGTAGCAATCGAACAACCAATTACTGATCATCAACTATGACATCATACATTTTCATGGGAAAATTAGAGACACCAGTCAATAACATTTAGAATAATGATGAAAGGGAATATTTCTTTCCATGGGCATTGTTGAAAAGTATTGTAAACTGATAACTAGTAAAATTCAAATGGATAGTTCAGGATGGCCCTGATGTTTTAGCAGTTGATTACTGCAATACCAGATGGTTGTCTATTTGAATTCCAACCTTGACTGACATTTAAACTTTGTATCCTTTATTAAAGAGTTATGTCAATTCTAACTGGGTTACGATACACTACCAGGCAACGAATAAAAGAGGAAACATGCTTCCAGGTTGATCCATAGAAGTGCATTTCAATTACAAAGCAGCACTGAAAGCAGCCATGCAGGAACTTATGACACAGCCATCCCACCCTCTTGGCTGAAGGAAAATATGTGGCAGTGGAAAAGAAGAATTTTAAAATAGTGAAAAAAAAACTTAATAAAATTCAGCATAATGATTACTTTACACCATGGTGACAAGTCTTTAAAAGTACTTTTCAACAATGCCTCTGGAATGAATAGAATATCGCACCAATGATAGTCACTGTTTTTACTTTACTTGTGCGAGACTCCCCATAACCCATTCATATTCGCTCCATTCCATAGTCATGGGCCTTTACCACTCATGAACTAACAGTAAAGCATTCACTGGTACAATATCCTCCATTTATTATTCCAACACACTTTTCACAGTTTTGTAGAAACTAAAACCTTGCCACTCGATTGCTCAGAGCTCTCTCCCTCAGATCAAAATTAGGATCCGGCAAATAATTAAAAAAATGTTTTTTAAGTAAAGAATTGGATCCTGTGGCACACAGTTCATCTTCCTCTTTAATCCAAAGGATTTTTGTTCAACTTAAACAACAAAACTTTCTTCGTGCCCCCAAAAACAGCAGGATAGAGGTTCACTTCTACAATTGTTTGAATTTCTTTAAAGCCAAAAAGCAGTTTTTTGTTGACAGAACTGTGGAAGGCGAAGCACACAGCGCTGGTTCTTCTTTAACAGGGTCTTTATTACTTTACATATTGGTGCTCATTCGAGTTTGACTGTTTGCAGAATTAAGTTCACCTTGGCTTCCTTCTCGTGGAGGGGACTGTAGAGAAATAAAAATCATCAATTAACACTGGACAGCCATGGTTTTAGTACCAGGGACACTTGCTTATCCTGTATCCAAAACAAGTTGGAACACACCTATAATAAATAACAGTAAATAAATTACAAGGCCATAATTCAATGTATGGGATCACATGATCAGATACGATAGTAAAATTGTGCTTTAACAAAATAAGTTAATCGTACAACCTTTCAAACTTATACGCATCAGGTCAGAAACTGCCAGACCAAAACAATAGTGCTTTCTGAGCATTATCTGAGCTTAGAATCTTGATTTATAACCTTTACCTCCAGAAAATTTATATTAACTGAATTCATTTTGTGAATATTAGTTTTGTTAACATTAAGTTTTGGTTACAAAGTAAATGTGGCATGAGATAGGAGAATAAGGTATTATAGCTGATTGTGAAGTTCAATTTCAAGGACAACAGCATCACATAATAACTACAGTGGTGTCACAAGATCCCCTCCTACAAAGATGGATTATTTACTACTAGAACACAAAATACAGTGCATCAACCCAGGTGCGTTCATACATAGTATTTTAAACATGAATGCAAATATATACTTTCATCTACCACTTAAAGGCATTCCAGCTGAAAGCATCGTATTTCAGGGTGTTAGTCAGGCATGGGACAAAATTGATTGCCTGAAATTAGGCCTTACCTATTAAGACACCAAATATTTGATTGATTAAATGCAAACACATCAAAAGAAATTTGATTCAATGACTAACAAAAAGAAAGCAGTAGATAACTGTGCAAATCAAAAATCACCCAAATTTGTTTTCATATTTTAATCTACAACTGTAAAGCAGCAGAAATCCATCAGCCCAATGTCTCTGAACGTTGATTTAAATAGCCAAAGTATCTTTGCCAAGCTGAAAGTCTGCTAAAGTAACATTTATAACATAAAACCCTAAAAATGAAGCAATTCTGAATAAAATGCTCATTCCCAGAGTTTTCTGTATGACTTGTAAATAGGAGTACTGCAGACTACTACTGATGAGAGGTGAACACACTGATTATGGGCATTGCTGGGTTATAGTGAAAGGAGATCACTTTTGGCCACCAGGCTAAAATAGAAAAGGGAGTACTGTGGGAAGACTGGACAGTCACACAGTCTGAAGAGAAGATTCACTGGATCTTAGGTGGTGGAGTCAGAAAATTGCATTGGTAGGCTGGGTGCAATTCGGGTAACCCTGTCGATCAAGCGAGCAGGTGAGGGAATTTTTTTTTGGTCATTGTTGGAAAGCAGAAAAGTCATGAGGCAGGGTTTGGGTGTCAGGAGAGTTGTAGAGGGTTAATGGATTTTAAAAAAAACACCTTTATCAACATGGCTGCCAGCTGAGAGGATGGGACTTGAGAAATAGGCTCCACCACAGTGATACTTGGTGGTCAGACCCTGCAACATATTTTCATATTAACTGTCAGCTATTGTTTTGGCAGTTAACTATGTGTGATACTTGGACACTTGACGTTGAAAACCTTGAGTACTGTGCCACCTACAGGCACAACTGGCATTGCATCCAAATGTTGACTATTATATTTGACACAGCAGTTTGCCACACATTTTGAAATGGAATGTTGTGACTCACTCAGCGCTTTTAATATACAATAGATGCTAAAAACCTTATTACCTCCTCAGCTTAGCAAGGTGGAAGCTGAAAGGATTACCAAAACATATTTGGAACAATTTGATTGGATTTGTTTTCTCGTTTTTGTTTTAAAATCAGTTGATGTTGTTGACTGCCCATTTTTGAACTTCATATTTTAGTTTCTTTCCTCTTTATTACTTGCTGATTGGCATAGCCACTAGCTGTTCTTTTGTGATGTCACTCTTAAGAATACAAATTCTGAGTCAACAAAGTTCAGAAATTTGCATAGATACATGTAACTACCTCCTCCTTACGGCATGTGCTCTGCTGATTGATTAAATTGTCAAAGCTTTAATTTTAAAAAGTTCTGGTGAGCTGCATGCTAGCCAGCCGTAACAATAGACAGCTGGAAACCTATTTCAATGCTCGGTGGGCTGAAATATTTGCATCTTAAGATATGCCGATTAAAATTTGATTTATCCAAGACTCCTCATGCAGATGCTGTTTCCCCTTGATTCTGTCTTCCCTCTTCTGTACAACAACTTGCATTGATATAATGTCTTTAATATGGTACAATGGCCCAAGTCACTTCACAGAAGTATAATCAGACAAAATAACTGACCCCGGATCAAAGAAGGTATTTTCAATATTACAACAGTGTCTACACATCTAAATTATTTCAACGGCTGTAATGCACTTTGGGACATCTTAAGATAGTGAAAAGATGCTATAGAAATGCAAGTTCGTTCTTTCCTTCTATTGGGGCAGGTGACCAAAAGCTTGATCAAAGAGGTAGATTTTATGTATCGTCTTAAATGAGGTGGAGAGGCAAGAGGTTTAGGTAGGGAGCTCCGAAGCTTAGGTCTGAGACAGCTGAAGGTAGGGTGAGGCAAAAGGAAGCGGGATGCACAACAGGTCAGAATTGGAAGTACAAAGAGGGTTGTATGGCTGGAGGAGGTTACAGAGATAGGGAGGGGTGAAGCAATGGAGGGATTCGAACAGGGGGATCAGAATTTTAAAGTTTAATATTGATGAACTGGGAGCCAATGTAGGTCAATAAGCACAGGTGTGACAGGTGAACGGGACTTGGGTTCGAGTTAGGATACAGCCAGCAGAGATTTGGATCAGCTGAAGCTTTTGGAGAATGCAGAACATGACGCCAGCCAGGAGAGTATTGGAATAGTCGTTTGGAGTAACAAAAGCATGGGTGAGGATTTCAGCATCGGATGGGCTGGGGCAGGGGTGGAGACAGGCCTTAATGCAGATGTGGAAGTAGTTGGTCTTGGTGAAGAGGATGCGGTGTTGGAAGCTCAGTTCAGTGTCAAACTGACAGAGGTTGCAAACATTCTGGTTCAGCCACAGACAGTGACTAAGCAGGGGAAAGGAAATGGTGGCTAGGGTTTTTGGTGAGGCCAAAAACCATGGCTTTGGTCTTAAAATATTTAAATCAGAGGAAATTTTGCATCATCCAGTACTTGATGTCGAACAAGCAGTGTGACAACACAGAGGCAGTGGAGGGGTCGAGGGAGGTGGAAGTGAGATAGATCTGGGAATAGTCAGCATATATGTGGAACCTGATGTGTTTTGGATAATGCCACCATGGGGCAGCATGTAAATGAGAAATATGAGGGGGAAAAGGATAGATCCTTGGGGGAATTCAAGAGGCAAGGGTGGAGGACTGGGAGGAGAATCCATAGCCGGAGTTTCACTGGTTACGGCCGGCAGAGAAAAATGGTACTAGCCAAGGGCAGTCCCACTCAACTGGGCAATGGAGGAGGGGTGCTGGAGAAGAATGGTGTGATTAACCGTGTCAAAGGCTACAGACAGGTGGAGAAGGATGGCATTATTTTTGGTTTGATTAGGGCCGTTTCAGTGCTGTGATGGGGCAGATTGGAATGGTTCAAACATGGAGTTGCGGGGAAGTGCTGCAAGGTGACTACAGGTTCAGAAACTTTACAGAGAAAGGCGAGGTTGGTAACGGGGCGCTAGTTAGCAAGGACAGGCAGATCTAGGGTGGGACTTCTGAGGAGGGGGTGGTGATGGCTCATTTGAAAGGGGTGGGGGGGGGGGGGGGGGGAGAAATAGTACCAGACAGTACACAATATCAGCTAACATGGGGGCCAGGAAAAGAAGTTGGGTCGTCAGCAGTTTAGTGGGAAAAGGGTCGAGTAAACAGTAAGTAGATTTCATCGACAAGATGAGCTCAGAGGTGGTTTGAGGGGAGCTAGTAGAGAAACCAGAGCAAAATGAGAGTTCAATTCTCGGGCAAGGGGAAACCCAATGGGAAGTTTGGTTTTGCACTTCTCAAGATTTATATTTCTTTCTGTATTCCTGTCCTTTCCCACAACGACCCCCCCCCCCCACCATTGTGTCTGGAGCTCTGCATGCCTATTTTCTCTGTATATACGAACATACGAATTAGGAGCAGGAATAGGCCACTCGGCCTTTTGAGCCTGCTCGGCCATTCAATAATTTCATGGCTGAACTGATTACTGCACATTTCCACCTACCCCCAATAACCTTCCACCCCCGGCTCATCAAGAATCTATCTACTCTGCCTTAAAACTATTCAAAGACTCTGCTTACATCGCCTTTTGAGGAAGAGAAGACTCACAACCCTCAGAGAAAAAATTTCTCATCTCTGTCTTAAATGGGCAACCCCTTATTTTTAAACTGTAACCCCCTAGTTCTAGATTCTTGCACAAGGAGAAACATCCTTTCCACATCCACCCTGTCAAGACCCCTCAGGATCTTATATGTTTCAATCAAGTCGCCTCTTACTCTTCTAAATTCCAGCGGATACAAGCCTACCCTGTCCAATCTTTCTTCGTAAGACAGCCCGCCCATTCCTCGTATTAGTCCGGTAAGCCTCCTCTGTACTGCCTCCAATGCATTTACATCCTTCCTTAAATAAGGAGACTAGTACTGTACACACTACTCCAGATGTGGTCTCACCAATGCCCTGTATAGCTGAAGCATAACCTCCCTACTTTTTTATTCAATTCCCCTCGCAATAAACGATAATATTGTATTAGCTTTCCTAATTAAGTGCTGTACCTGCATACTAACCTTTTGCGATTCGTGCACTAGGACACCCAGATCCCGCTATCTCAGAGCTCTGCAATCTCTCACCATTTAGATAATATGCTTCTTTTTTATTCTTCCTGCCAAAATGGACAATTAACACTTTCCCACATTATACTCCTTTTGCCAGATCTTTGCCCACTCACAACCTGTAGGCGAGACTGGCATAGGGAACTATGGGATACTTGGCCTAACTTAGGTCCCTGTAACTTGAGAAAGCCTGCCTGCTGGACACATGAATTATGTGAATACCTAATCAGAAGATAACGAGCTTAGGAGGGAGACACCCGAATCCTATGAATAGCCTAAGAATCCTATTAATAGGGTAATCAAGAGGTTGACAAGGTGAATAATATAACCAAGGCAGGATGAGATCAGGGAGGCAATAGATGGGAGATGACGTAATTAAGAAACAGTTTACCAAGTAAACCTCCTGTAAAAATGTATAAAATGACTACTGGAACAATGTATTAGCAGAACCCCTACCATCATTCATGAGAGTAGGGCTTCTCCTTGCATGCGCGTAAATAAAGATCGCTCGTTTGTACTCTCGAGGCGTTTTTGGGTACTGGGGCAAGCCCTCACCCTTACAAACCTATCTATATCCCTTTGTAGCCCCCTTATGTCCTCTTCACAAGTTATTTTCCTACCTATCTTTGTGTCATCAGCAAATTTAGCACCCATACCATCGGTCCCTTCATCGAAGTCATTTATATAAATTGTAAAAAGTTGAGGCCCCAGTACTGATCCCTGTGGCACACCACTCGTTACACCTTGCCAACCAGAAAATGACACAGTTATGCCTACTCTCAGCTTCCTGTTAGCTAGACAATCTTCTATCCATGTCAATGTTACCCCCTACACCATGAGATTTTATTTTCTGCAATAACCTTTGATGTGGCACCTTATCAAAAGCCTTCTGGAAATCTAAGCACAATACATCCACTGGTTCCCTTTTATCCACAGCACATGTAATTCCTTCAAAGAACTCCAATAAATTGGTTAAACATGATTTCCCTTTCACAAAACTATGTTGACTCTGCCTGATTACCTTGAATTTTTCTAAATGCCCTGCTATAATGTATTTAATAGCTTCTAACATTTTCCCTAAGACAGATGCTAAGCTAACTGACCCCTATCTGTCTCCCTAACTTACACACCATCTCTCTCGAATCGTTCACACACTATGGGTGAAATTTTGCGCTGATGGTGGGGTTTCAATGTCATGAGAAACAGCGACGAGATCTCCATGTCGGCTCTTGTACAGAAGGCCCGCTACATTTAATGTCAGTTAGGCACTTACCTGGACAGCGGCGGGCCTTCCGTGCAATTTAGGATCCTGCTGCTAGTATCCTGGCCTTGTACAGCTGCCGGCCAATCAAAGGTCAGCAGCTGCAGCGCGACTGTGGAGACGGTGGAACAGCGCTAGAACCAGGTTCAAGGTAGGTGAGGGTGGGAGGGGGTCTCGCAGGGGAGGGGGTTGGCAGCAAGAGCAGGGGCGTGGCCCTCAGCGGACCCCCCTTCCTGATGCTAGATCCCTTGTTCAAGCACTAAGTGCATGTGAACGAGGGGATCGCCCCTTCCCCAACCCCAGAAGCAGCCCGCATGGATTTTCGTGCCGTGCTTCCCGTGCAGCGACGGGGCCACCTACTGCACAGGTAATTGCGGCTGCTGTGGGAAGAGGCCCTTAATTAGGGGTTAATTACCCAGTTAAGGGCCTCAATTGGTGGCAGGCGGGAACAGGCCTTCCCACCCTGGACTAAATTTTGGCAGAGGCGGGATGGTGGGCGGGGTCATCCCCCCACCACTATCCCACCCGGTTTTATGTTCTCCCCGCCTCCAAACCCGCCGCTGGGGACGGCATAAAATTCCACCCTATGTGTTTCTTACACAGTCATGCACTATGTCTGCCTCCCTCTCTCCCACCTTCCCTTGCACACTATCTGATTTTCTCAATCCCCCTCTCCGTTGCACAGCCTATAAAAACAACCAGTTGAAAATAGTGTTTGCATCAAAACGTACCTTCAAAAAGTTCTAAAGTTCACAAGAAGGTTTTCAACTTTTGAATCTTCAGAAAAAACTAAAAACTCAATTATTGTCATAGCTTGAAGAATGCCAGGCTTTGAATAGATGTGCAAAATGATTGCAGAGAATCATACTGATGCATGTAAGGAATTTTCTCCACAGTGTTTGCAAATTCAGATTGCAGCATGCAGGGAGTTGTTGCTACCCCTTCAGTTGACAAAGTATTCGCTCCGGGAACTAAGAACTCCAGGTTCTTTAGAGGTGCAGAGTCCTCCAATAGTATCCTTTGACAGACACAATTCAAGCACAAATCACTATTGTGCTGTTAAGTTTAGCCATTTCCTTTAATTTTTTTTGTCTTTATTACGTTGCTCATCTTATTTCCAGTATTAGGTTTCTGAATTTAAGATTTTCAAAAACAATTGAGTAATTTGATCAACTCATTTAAAAAACATGACACCTTTTGTTTCTTGAACTTCATGATACGTGTTTTTTAATTTCTGCATACTACTTGCTTATTGGTATGTTGCTTACCCATTCAGTTGAGTGTTAATCCTATTACAAAATTTAAATTGAGGCAAATTATGCATGACAGTAATTTCCATATACAGTGACCTCGTCATTGCGAAAGACAAGATGCCAGAAGATGTACAAGTTTAATATAAACACTATCAAATCTCCTGTGGCAGGTTCACAATAAGTCATGGGCATACCGTTTTATAAGGAAAAAAGAGTCGCATCATGTAAAACATGCTAAGTGCTGCTATGAGTTCATTGAGGCTACAAAATTTAATTGATGCTAAGTAAACACTAAGTGAATTAATCAAAAGGCCAATCGCTATTCAGGTAGGTGGTTAGAATCCTGGAATAAAAACAGAAAATACTGGAAATACTCAGCAGGTCAGGCAGCATCTGTAGAGAGAGAAAGAGAATTAACATTTCAGGCCAGTGACCTTTCATCAGAACTGGGAAAAGCAGAAATGTAATAGATTTTAAGTAAGTGAAGTGTGGGGAAAACAAAAGGGAAGGTCTGTGATAGGGTGGAAGATAGAAGAAATTAAATGACAAAAGAGTTGGTGTAAGGCCAAAGGGAGTGGTAATGGGACAAGCAAAGAAACAAAGGTTGTATCTACAGGAGATATAAACGGCAGAATAATGAACAGCTGCTGTCCAAAAGCAAAAATAAGAGAATACAAGAGTAAAACCAAAATCTGCAAATAAAAAGGAAATAAAATGGGGGCAGAGGTTACAGTCTGAAATTGTTGAACTCTTGAGTGTGGAAGTGCCTAATCGAAAGATACGGTGCTGTTCTTCAAGCTGAAGTCGAGCTTCATTGGAACACTGCAGAAGGGCAAGGCCAGAGAGGTCAGTGTGAGAGTATGGCAGAGAATTAAAATGGCAAGTGAGCAGAAGCTTGGGTCATGCTTGACACCGAACAGAGATGTAGATTCCTGAAGGTGTGGAATAGGTGCAGGTTAGAATCCTGGCTTTGTTTGTGGGAGGGTTAAACGAAAGCCTGCAAACATTGTGGCTCTTCTGTTTTAGATTTCTTAGCATTTTTCCTGTACATTGCAATGATTGCTTTTGTTTCTTTATACTTTTTAAAAACAAAATTGTGGCACAGAAATTTTAATAGAATAGTGTGTAAAGTCTTAAATGTGAAAGGATGCTCATGCATATATGAAGTTTTTATATTATGACTGTTTTCCAGGGTATTGCTCATAGCAAGTCTTTCTCAGTTTGTAAAGTGTTATTTTGTGCATGCCAAATGGTTAACTATATAGTAAGCAATACTTGCTTCTTGTCACATCAGACTCAGTGAACAAGGTGTTGCAAAAGATATCACAATTGCACACCGGTTTTGAACAAAGGCTTAAAAAGCAGTTTTTCCCCACTGAATATTAAGACAGGGAGTCTGAGAGTTATTCAAAATTATGGCAGGTTTCAAGAGGGCAAATAGTGAAATAGTGTTACCTTTAGTTGGCGAATAAGTAAAAAGGAGGCTCAGCTAGATCACAGGAAGAACGAAGCGGAAAGATAGAACAACATAGAATGCTTTACCATAAATGCTTACTGAGGCAGAGTCAACTTCATTAAAAGAGAATTGGATAAACCCTTGGACAAACAAAAATAAAAAACCGGCAAGTCAAAATGAGAGAAATGGTACCAGAAGTTCAGCTGAAAAGGTAGAACTAGAACAGGCACAGTGAGTCAGATGGTCATCTCCTGTGCTATAAAGGATGAACGTTTTGATTGTTTTTCTGAAGTATGGTTTTTGAAGTTTGCTACTCTGGAGGCTGGCATTTTAAAAACTAATTCACATTGGAATGAGCTGCCTGAGGAGGTGGTGGAGGCAGGAACAGTAGCGACATTTAAGAGGCATCTGGACAGGTACTTGAATGAGCAAGGCACAGAGGGATATGGAATTAATGCAGGCAGGTGGGATTGGTATAGTTAGGCATTATGGTCGGCATGGACACAGCGGGCCGAAGGGCCTCTTTCTATGCTGTACGACTCTACGACTCTATTGTGATAATGGAAGAAGTTTCATTCAGTGAGATGTTAATTTTCACTTATCTAGAAATATTTTGTAAAATGTTACAGAACATACGCCCATTAATAGTTGGAAAAATATGCAGTACTAAGTAACCGCCAAACATTATAGGGTATAAAAAGCAAATTATTTAAAAGTTTTAGGTACTGGGCCTTACAGTCTTTGAAACCGGAGCATGGAACATATTTTGGCGGGCATAAAAAAAAAATCAGTGTATTCTTTCAGCAAGGTTTATTGAAATGGCATAAAAAACAAATATACTTGGAAATGTTTGTTCTCTTTTTATTTGCTTATTCCACAATACTTTAAGAATATTACTAGCAGTCATTAAAAGTGAATATTGTTTAATTCTAGCAAAAGATGAGTAAATTTAATTCCAACATTTAAAATGGACTAGACTGCATCATAATATCAAGTTGTAACTTCCATGGGAAAAAATTGTATACTTTTCTTTTTAAATGCAACAATTTTTTTTTACAAAAGTTAAATATTGACTGTTTCAGAAGTACTCATTGAATAAATGTTACAAGCTTTAAATTATTGGAAACACAGAATGGACAATGTGACTACCTGTACTTTTATCAGGCAATTAATATTTACAGCTAATGTCTGCATTTAGTTTGCATTATAGCACGAATAATTAGGCCAACACTGAAAACTGTATAGTACCTCGATATAGTTATCACTTAATGCCCAAGTACCTTAACGTGGATTTGATTGCGCAGAATAGCAGCTCGGAGTATCATGGCTTTTGCTCTTCTTTGGAATTCTTTGCCCATCTGCAAGGACTTTTCAAATGTTGTGCTACGTTGATCTACATCTCTGGCATAGAGAATCTGTGACCAACAAAAAATAAATCAGTTTAAATATCCTCTTGCCTCCAATTTTGCTTCTGAACTAAGACTACTATTCCAAATGACCTGTCATCATCTTTGGCCTCCTTGTCTCGAGGGACAATGGGTAAGCGCCTGGAGGTGGTCAGTGGACCACCACTGGACCTGTGCACAGTGGACCTGTACATCATCAATATTGTACGGGTTGACAAAGTTTGTAGATTAACTAACATCAGTATTGCACCGTGGTTAATTGCTCAACTCCCAGGCAGGATAGGTTACATCCTTGGTCATTTTGCATTTAAAAAAAAAATACAACTTTGTTGCTTGAAATGACATCACTCGGCATAAGACGACCAATCACTATTCATTTCTTCTTCAGGAGATGTCTGAAACCAGTAAGTAATCTCATTGAGCACATTATTTAAAAACAATAAAATGTAGGAATAAAAAAAATGACATTCAACCCATACAGCTCACATGAAGGTTAAATCTAAATCAATAATTTTTTGGTGTTAGACTTGTATTAGTAGTTTAATGCCAAAATAATTATTTTAAGATTCACCTGGCAGAGGCAATTCTAATTGTTTTTCCTAAAGTTGTAAAATTTAATGCTATCCGTCTATGCCAATTTAGCAAATGAGTCGACTATGTTACATCATCAAACTGTTTTAGAAAGCATTGATTCTAAAAAGATGAATGCTGATATTTGTAATCACAGCTTGGGAAACACTTCTCCAGGTCGCAGAAGAATATCAAATATTTGGATGTTCTTATTCATGACAATGTGTGTTACCAAAAAAAAAGTTTAGGCTTCTAGGACCTTTCAGCAGCTGCTTTTGGAAAAAAGCTGTAATTTGCATTCCAGCTCTCCCAAGTAAAATGAGATATATTCACTAATCTACTTGAAACTGAAATGCTGCAGCAAGCCTCTAAAAATCTGCACATCTTTTCACAAAATTTGGCAAATGTTAGAGTGTATGATTAACTTAGGCAAGCTGAGTGCAATACCCATGAACATGATCATAACAGCAGAGAACTGCCCTATACCTAGCTCCCACCCTTCATCTAGAATGGCCTCTGAATTACCAGCAATTATTGAAGAGGTTTGGGTGTGAAGGAAATTCATTAACACCTAGCACAAATAATAGAATCCTTTCAGAATCAGCCAGAGTAGTTTTAAAGTAAGGGACTATCCGGAGATTCACCGGAGTAGAGTGTTGATGTATAAAAGTACAGCTCCATGGAACCTATAACCTTATGTGGCAAGAACTCTATCTGGCCATTTGTGGAACTTCTGGCAGTTGGTTCAGAATGATACTGGCAGAGGCTCACTAATATTTGCAAGTATTTGGTGAGGAAAAGTGAATAAGGAGTTGACGTAGGACCACTTCAGAGGATAATTACAGATTAGAAAGGTCATGTGGGCAATTGGAACACATTCACCCAGAAGTACAATAAATTGCTCTCTTTGCAGCAGCTAATTGTTTTTTGAACAATTATGAGTTTTTGCTTCCATTACTTTATTCAGGAGTTCATTTCATATATTGATCACTCTGAAAAGTTGTCTGATATCAGCCCAAAATGTACATTTTGAACCCATGCCACTTTGTCCAACACTTGTAATTTAATTTAAAGTAATATTTGGATTTATCTTTTCCATACCATTAACTATCTTATTTAGCCCTCTAAGGTCACCTCTCAACTTCTTTAGGTAGAAAACGGAGTGTGGAGATACCTGTTTGGTGAGTGCGGAGTTCGGTGAAGGGGGGAGGAGGTGCTCCTTTTTTACCCTCCGGTATTCGGTTCTTACGTTGGTGCAGTGGAAGGAGCTGGTTGCTGAGTAACTGGTAAGCTATTCTACATATAATAAATAGTCTGTAAAGTTAAGGTATGGCAGGGCAGCTTGGCCCAGTGGAATGTACAGCCTGTGGTATGTGGAAGTCGTGGACGCACCACATGTCCTAGACAAACACATCTGTAGGAAGTGTCACCGGCTGCACAAGCTTGAGATCCGGGTTTTGGAACTCGAGCGGTGGCTGGAGTCACTGTGGTGCATCGCGAGGCAGAGAACTACGAGGATAGTACATTTAGGGAGGTGGTCACACCATAGGTTAGGAGCATTGAGGCAGGTAGGGAATGTGTGACCTCCAGGCAGTCTACGAGAACCAGTCAGGTAGTGCAGAAATCCCCTGAGACAATCTCGCTCATTAATCAGTTTTCTATTTTCAATACTGGTGAGAGTGTTGGTTCCTCAGAGGAGTGCAGTCAGAGCCAAGTTTGTGGCACCACAGGTGGCTCAGCTGCACAGGAAGGAAGGAAGGGTGGAAAAGCAGTAGCAATAGGTGATTCATTAGTTAGAGGAACAGATAGGTGTTTCTGCGGCCACAGATGTGACTCCAGGATGGTGTGTTGCCTCCCTGGTGCCAGGGTCAAGGACATAACGGAGTGACTACAGGACATTCTTCTGGGGGAGGGTGACCAGCCAAAGGTCGTGGTCCATTTGGCACCAATGACATTGGTAAGAAGGGGGAATGAGGGCCTGAAAGCAGATTTTAGGGAGCTAGGAAGATGATTAAAAATCAGCACCTCAAAAGCAGTAATCTCAGGATTACTCCCAGTCCCACATGCAAGTGAGCAGAGGAATAGGAGAATTAAGCGATTGAACACGTTGCTGGAGGACTGGTGTAGGAGGGAGGGCATCAGATTGCTGATGCATTGGGACCAGTTCTGGGGCAGGTGGGACCTGTACAAGATGGACGGGTTGCCTCTTAGCAGGACTGGGACGAATATCCTTGCAGGGAGATTTGCTAATGCTGTTGAGGAGGGTTTAAACTAGATTGGCAGGGAGATGGAACCTGTAAGGGAGCTCAGGTTGGAGGGAAGCAAAACTGGTATTTTGTCAGGAGTGTGGAAATCAGGAGCAAATATCAAAGAGGAATACCAAGGTGCAAAGAGTAGGGACAAAGTACTAAAGTCTAAATCAGGGTTACTGTGCATGTATGTGAATGCATGAAGTACAGTTAATAAGATACAGTCACAGATTGCCATATGGAAATATGATGCTGTGGCTATAACAGAGACCTGGTTCAAAGAAGGGCAGGACTGGATGTTAAACATTCCTGCATACAAGGTGCTCAGGAAAGACGGAAAAGGGGAAAAAGGGGGAGGAGTGGCAGTACTGATTAAGGAGAGCACTGCAGTGATGGAGAAAAAGAGGGGTCGAGGACAGAAATAAATTGGCAAGAGCTAAGGAACAAAAAAGGTGCAGTTACATTGCTCGGTGCTGTCTATAGGCCACCAGCTAGTGGGAACGACATGGAGGAACAAACTTGCAAGGAAATTACAGAGAGGTGCAAAAATTATAGGGTAGTTATAATGGGGGACTTTAATTATCCAAACATAAACTGGGATAGTGGTAGTGTAAAGGGCAGTGAGGGGCAAGAGTTCCTAGAGTGTGTTCAGGAAAATTTTCTACAACAGTATGTTGCTAGTCCAATAAGAAAGGAGGCACTGCTAGACCTGGTTCTTGGGAATGAGGTGGGCCAAGTCGATCAAGTATCAGTAGGAGAGCATTTAGGGTATGGTGATCATTGTATCATAAGGTTTTATCTGACTGTGGTAAAGGACAAAGAGCAATCCAGAGTAAAAATATTTAACTCGGGGAAAGCCAACTTCAATGGGGTAAGAATGGAGCTAGGGTGAATAAATTGGGGTCAAAGATTGACAGGAAAAACAGTAGCTGAACAATGGGCGACCTTCAAAGAGGAGATAGTTCGGGCACAGTCAAGGTATGTTCTCTTGAAGGGGAAAGGTAGGGCAAACAAATCCAGAGTTTCCTGGATGACAAAAGAGGTAGAGATTAAGAAGAAAAAGTGTGCTTACGACAGATGCCAGGTAGAAAATACTATTGAGAACCAGACTGAACATAGAAAGTCCAGAGGGGAAGTGAAAAAGCAAATAAGAGAAGCAAAGAAAGAGACTGGTAGCTAACATTAAAGGGAATCCCAAAGTTTTTTTTTTGTAGACATACAAATAGTAAAAGGGTGGTAAAAGGAGGAGTGGGGCTGATTAGGGACCAGAAAGGGGATTTACACATGGAGGCAGAGGGCATAGCAGAGGTATTAAATGAATACTTTGCATCTGTCTTTACCAAGGAAGAAGATGCAATCCACAATGGTGAAAGAGGAGGTTATTCAGACACTAGAAGGGTTTAAAATTGATAAAGAGGACGTATCAGATAGGCTGTCTGTACTTAAAGTGGATAAAGCACCAAGACCAGATGAGGTGCATCCAAGGATACGGAGGGGAGGGTGGAAATCACAGAGGTACTGGCCATAATTTTTCAGACTTCCTTAGACTCGTGAGTGGTGCCAGAGGACTGGAGAATTGCAAACATTACCCCCTTGTTTAAAAAAAGGGTGTAAAGATAAGCCCGGCAACTACAGGCCAGTCAGTTTAACTTCAGTGGCAGGGAAACTTCTAGAAAAAATAATTCGGGACAAAATTAATAATCACATGGACAAATGCAGGTTAATTAAGGAAAGCCAGCATGGATTTCTTAAGGGAAAATCATGTTTAACTAACTTGCTGGAGTTTATTGACGAGGTGACAGAGAAAGTTGATGAGGGCAATGCTGTTGATGTGGTGTAAATGGACTTTCACAAGGCGTCTGATACAGTGCCACACAACAGATTTGTGAGCAAGGTTATAGCTCATGGAATAAAAGGGACGGTAGCAACATAGATACGAAATTGGCTGAGTGACAGAAAACAAGGTAGTGGTTAATAGATGTTTCTCGGGCTGGAGGAAGGTTTGTGGAGGAGTTCCCCGGAGGTCAGTGTTGGGACCCTTGCTTTTCCTGATATATATTAATAACCTAGGCCTTGGTGTACAGGGCATAATTTCAAAGTTTGCAGATGATATGAAACTTGGAAGCATTGTGAACTGTGAGGAGGATAGTATAGAATTCCAAAAATGTGTGAAAAGACCAACCGTTGTCAGTTATTCCTCATGACTCAGACTATTAACATATCTTAATTACCCTAAATGACATTTCTTTGCTCTGCTTCCAGCTTGAGTATCTCCCTTATTTGAGGACCAGAACTAGTCACATGACTCAAGGCACAGCTTGATCAGAGTACTGGACAGTTTGATCATAATTTCATCTTTTGATGTTATTTTTAGTCTTCTAGTTAAATATTTTATTGGCTTTGCACTGCTTGGACATGTACAGCATTGAGTATACCAAGACCTCCAAGTCTCCTTCAACTTCATCTGTAACAACGTCAACACCATTATGACTTGCTGAGAAAGTGTGTCACCTACTTTTCCTTCCTAGAACCATAGAAAAAGTACAGCACAGAAGGAGACTATTCAGCCCATCACGTCTGCGCCGGCCGAATAAACTATGCACCCGAACTAATCCCACCTTCCAGGACCTGGTCCACAGCCCCACAGGTTACAGCACCTCAGGTACGTGTCCAGATACCTTTTCAAAGAATTGAGGGTCTCTGCCTCGACCACCATTCCTGGTAGTGAAATCCAGACACCCATCACCCTCTGGGTGAAAATGTTTTTCCTCATTTCCGCTCTAATCCTTCGACCAATCACCTTAAATCGGTGCCCCCTGGTAACTGACCTCCCCGCCAGGGGAAACAGGTCCTTCCTGTCCACTCCATCTAGGCCCCTCATAATTTTGTACACCTCAATCAAGTCACCCCTCAGCCTCCTCAGTTCCAGGCAAAACAACCCTAGCCTATCCGATCTTTCCTCATAGCTACAACCTTCAAGCCCTGGCAACATTGTTGTAACTCTCCTCTGTACTCTCTCCAGAGCAATTATGTCCTTTCTGTAATGTGACGACCAGATCTGCACACAATATTCCAGCTGTGGCCTAACCAACGTTCTATACAGTTCCAGCATCACATCCCTGCTTTTGTACTCTATACCTCGGCCAATAAAGGAAGGCAATCCATATGCCTTCTTCACCATTCTATCCACCTCTCCTGCCACCTTCAGGAACCTGTGGACATGCACTCCAAGGTATCTCATTTCTTCTACCCCTCTCAATATCCTCCTGTTTACTGTATATTCCCTCACTTTATTTACCCTCCCCAAATGCAATACCTCATTCTTCTCTGGATTGAATTCCATTTGCCAATTTTCCGCTCACTCAACCAAAACATTGATATCATTCTGGAGTCCATGGCTTTCCTCCTCACTATTAACTACACGGCCAATTTTGTGTCATCAGCAAATTTCCCAACCATGCCACCCTCATGTAAGTCCACATCATTAATATATACCACAAACAGCAAGGGACCCAACACTGGACCCTGTGGAACACCACTGGGAACCGCTTTCCATTCACAAAAACATCCATCGACTACTACCCTTTGTTTCCTGTCACTGAGCCAAATCCGGAAACAACCTGCCACCTTCCCCTGTATCCCATGGGCTTTCATTTTACTGACCAGTCTGCTATGAAGGATCTTGTCAAATGCCTTACTAAAATCCATATAAACCACATCGACTGCACTAACCTCATCAATCCTCCTTGTCACTTCCTCAAAAAACTCAATCAAGTTAGTAAGACATAACTTTCCCCCAATAAATCCATGCTGACTATCCCTGATTAATCCATGTCTTTCTAAGTGACAGTTTATCCTGTCCCTCAGAATTGATTCTAACAATTTACCCACCACCAAGGTCAGACTGACTGGCCTGTAATTACCTGGATTATCCCTCGCACCCTTTTTGAACAATGGAACAATGTTTGCACACCTCCAATCATCTGGTACCTTGCCTGTATCTAGTCAGGGTTTGAAGATGATCCTCAGCGCATCTGCTATTTCCTCCCTGGCTTCCTTCAACAACCTGGGATGAAATCCATCCGGTCCTGGTGATTTATCCACTTTCAGGGATGTCAGACCTTTAAGCACTTCCTCTTTCAATATGCTTATTGTTTCTAATATTTCACACTCCTCCTCTTTAACAACAATGTTTGCATCAACCCTCCCTTTGCTTTTCTAATTTCCTTTTTTACTTCACCCCTGCACTTTCTATACTCCTCTTGGCTTTCTAAAGTATTAAGATATTTGTGATAGTCATAAGCTTTCTTTTTTTGCTTTAACTTACCCTGCAATCTTTTAGATAACCAGGGGGCTCTAGATTTGACAGTACCACCCTTAATCTTTGTGGGGACATGCCTACACTGTGCCTGTAGTATCTCACTCTTCAATGCCTCCCACTGGTTTGCCACTGATTTTCCTTCAAGTAGCTGTATCCAGTCGACTTTCGCCAAGTCACCTCTCAGTTTCATAAAATTTGCCTTCCCCCAATTTAGAACCTTTGCTACTGTTTTATCTTTGTCCTTTTCCATGATTATGCTAAAACTAACTGTATTATGGTCACTATCTCCAAAATGGTCACCCACTGTTACTTCATCCACTTGCCCAGCTCCATTACCGAAGACTAAATCTAGAATTGCGCCCCCTCTCATTAGGCTTGTTATGTGCTGGCTAAAAAAGTTCTCTAACACAGTTCAAGAATTTTGTCCCCTCTGTGCCCTTCACACTGTTTGTATCCCAGTTGATATTGAGGTAGTTGAAATCCAACTATTATTGCCCTAAAGTTTTTGCACTCAGAAATCTACCTACATATTTGTTCTTCAATCTCCCTCTCACTATTTCCTATGTGCAGATCTTCACACTTGCCTGCATTCAATTTCACCAAACATTTCTTTGCACACCTACACTTTATGTACAAAATGTTCTGCAATTTCAGAGTCCACTTCCTTTGATGCCAGTGCCCCAGCTAATTTGGCAACATCAACATTTTTTACTCCTTTGAATCTAAGTCACCGATTCAATTAGGAATCGTAGTGGTCTCAACACTAATCTACAGGATACCACAGTCAATGCTACTCCCCCCTACCCCGACACTCTGGCACCAAGAAAAACCTGATGCTTTCCATCCTTCAGCCAATTTCTTACTCATTTGCAAGATTTATTCTGGAAGGCCACAGCCTTGAGTCCAATTTGTGTGGAACTTTATCAAATGCCTTTTGAAAATTGAGATATACCAACTTGAGAAGATGCGAAGGGTATAAAAAGAAAATACTTCCTCACAGCTCAAGCAGCAACAGTTAATTTCTAGAAAACTACTAACACTACAGATAGTCAAGAAAATACCCTCACAAAAAACAGAACTTTATTTTTTTATTCGTTCCTGGAATATGGGTACCACTGGCTATGCCAGCATTTATTGCCCATCCCTAACTGCCCTTGAGAAGGTGATGGTGAGCTGCCTTCTTGAACAGCTGCAGTCCATGTGAGGTAGGTACACCCACAATACAGTCAGGAAAGGAGTTCCAGGATTTGCAGCCAGCGACAGTCAGGATAATGTGTGACTTGGAGGGGAATTTGCAGATGGTGGTGTTCCCATGCATCTGCTGCCCTTGTCCTTCTAGATGGTAGTGGTCGTGGGTTTGGAAGGTGCTGTCTGAGGTGCCTTGGTGCATTGCTAAAGTGCATCTTGTAGATGGTACACACTGTTGCCACTGTGCGTCGGTGGTGGAGGGAGTGAATGTTTGTGGGTGGGGTGCCAATCAAGCAGGCTGCTTTGTCCTGGGTGGTGTTGAACTTCTTGAGTGTTGTTGGAGTTGCACCAATCCAGGCAAGTGGAGCCTATTCCATCACACTCCTGACTTGTGCCTTGTAGATGGTGGACAGGCTTTGGGGAGTCAGGAGATGAGTTACTTACCACAGGATTCCTCGCCTCTGACCTGCTCTTGTAGCCACGGTATTTACGTGGCTACTCCAGTTCAGGTTCAGGTCAATGGTAACCCCCAGGATGTTGATAGTGGGGGATTCAGTGATGGTAATGCCATTGAATGTCAAAGGGAAATGGTTGGATTCTCTCTTGTTGCAGATGGTCCTTGCCTGGCACTTGAGTGGCGCGAAGGTTAATTGCCATTTTTCAGCCCAAGCCTGGATATTGTCCAGGTCTTGCCGCATTTCTACATAGACTGCTTCAGTATCTGAGGAGTCGCGAATGGTGCTGAACAGGGTGCAATCATCAGCGAACATCCCCACTTCTGACCTTTTGAGGAGGGAAGGTCATTGATGAAGCAGCTGAAGGTGGTTGTACCTAGGATACTACCTTGAGTAACTCCTGCAGTGATGTCTTGGAGATGAGATGATTTGCCTCCAACAACCACAACCATCTTCCTTTGCACTAGGTATGACTTCAACCAGTGGAGAATTTTCCCCAATTCCCATTGACTCCAGTTTTGCTAGGGCTCCTTGATGCCATACCTCAGTCAAATGCTGCCTTGCTGTCAAGGGCAGTAACTCTCACCTCACCTCTTGAGTTCAGCTCTTTTGTCCATGTTTGAACCAAGGCTGTAATGAGGCCTGGAGCTGACTGGCCCTGGCAGAACCCAAACCGAGTGTCAGTAGCAGGTTATTGCTAAGCAAGTGCGACTTGATAGCACTGTCGATGACACCTTCCATCACTTTACTGATGATTGAGCGTAGACTGAAGGGGCAGCAATTGGCCAGGTTGGATTTGTCCTGCTTTTTGTGTGCAGGACCTACCTGGGCAATTTTCCACATTGCCGGGTAGATGCCAGTGTTGTAACTGTACTGGAACAGCTTGGCTAGGGGTGTGGCTAGTTCTGGAGCACAGGTCTTCAGTACTATTGCCGGAATGTTGTCAGGGCCAACAGCCTTTGCAGTATCCAGTGCCTTCAGTCATTTCTTGATATCATGCAGAGTGAATCGAACTGGTTGAAGACTGGCATCTATGATGCTGGGGAATTCAGGAGGAGGCAGAGATGGATCATCAACTCAGCACTTCTGGCTGAAGTTGTTGCAAATGCTTCAAGCCTTATCTTTTGCACTGATGTGCTGGGCTCCCCCATCATTGAGGATGGGATATTTGTGGAGTTACCTCCTCCAGTTAGTTGTTTGATTGTCCACGACTGGATGTGGCAGGACTACAGAGCTTAGATCTGATCGGTAGGTTGTGGGATTGCTTAGCTCTCTATTGCATGCTGCTTACGCTGTTTGGCATGTAAGTTGTCCTGGGTTGTAGCTTCACCAGGTTGACACCTCATTTTGAGATATGCCTGGTGCTGCTCCTGGCATGCCCTCCTGCACTCTTCATTGAACTAGGGTTGGTCCCCTGGTTTCATGGTAATGGTAGAGTGGGGGATATGCCGGGGCATGAGGTTATAGATTGTGGTTGAGTACAATTCTGCTGCTGCTGATGGCCCACAGCGCCTCACGGATGCCCAGTTTTACATTGCTAGATCTGTTTGAAATCTATCCCATTTAGCAAGGTGGTACTGCCAAACACGATGGAGGGTAGCCTCAGTGTGAAGACGGGACTGTGTCTCCACAAGGACTGTGCAGTGGTCACTCCTACCAACACAGTCGTGGATGGATGCATCTGCGGCAGGCAGATTGATGAGGACGAGGTCAAGTATATTTTCCCCTCTTTTTGGTTCCCTCACTGCCTGCCGCAGACCCAGTCTAGCAGCTATGTCCTTTAGGACTCTGGCAGCTTGGTCAGTAGTAGTGCTAACGAGCCACTCTTGGTGATGAACATTGAAGTCCCCCACTCAGAGTACATTCTACGCCCTTGCCACCCTCAGTGCTTCCTCCAAGTGCTGTTCAACATGGAGAAGTATTGATTCATCTGCTTTGGGCGGGGAGGAGGGGGGGGGGCAGGGGGTGGTTGGCGGGGGCGGTAGGTGGTAATCAGCAGGAGGTTTCCTCGCCTATGTTTGACCTGATGCTATGAGACCTCAAGGGGTCTGGAGCCAATGTTGAGGACCCCCAGGGCAATTCCCTCCTAACTGTATACTGCTGTGCTGCCGTCTCTGCTGGGTCTGTCCTGCCGGTGTGATGGTGATGGCAGTGTCTGGGAATTTTCTGTAAGGTATGATTCTGTGAGTATGACTATATCAGGCTGTTGCTTGACTAGTCTGTGGGACAGCTCTCCCAACTTTGGCACAAGCCTGGAGATGTTAGTAAAGAGGACTTTGCAGGGTCGACAGGGCTGGGTTTGCCATTGTCGTTTCTGGTGCCTTGTTTGATGCCGGGTGGTCCGTCTGGTTTCATTTTTTATTGACTTTGTAGTGGTTAGGTACAACTGAGTGGCTTGCTAGGCCATTTCAGATGGCATTTAAGAATCAACCACATTGCTGTGTGTCTGGAGTCACATGTAGGCCAAACCAGGTAAGGACAACGGATTTCCTTCCCTGTAGGACATTAGGAACTAGATGGGGTTTTTACAACAATCAACAATGGTTTCATGGCCATCATTAGACTAGCTTTATAATTCCAGATTTTTATTAATTGAATTCCAATTCCACCTTCTGCCATGGTGGGATTCGAATCCATGTCCCCAGAGCAATACCCTGGGTCTCTGGGTTACTAGTCCAGTTACAATACCACTACATCACCAGCCTCTTTGGAACATAAAAATGGAAAAGTAAATTATAATGCTCATTCATAGAGTTAATCATAATTTAGCCTGTAATTATTCCAATTATCTAGCACTTTAGGATCCTCTAAAGATTTATTGAACAGTAAACAATTATTTCTAGCTTTGCTTATTAAGTTTTTGACACTCTGCAGCAAAGTTCAATTGTTCTCGGGTACTTTACTGTGCTTAGGTAGTCAGCCAGAATAGACATGAGAAATAGGAATAGATAAAAAGGTAGAGAAGTCTTGCCTTGTGTCATTTTGAATCCCCACAAAGCTAGTGACAGGGAACAAAAAGGTGATAAAAAGAAACTATTCATGATAATTCTTCCAAAGTAAAAGGTCAAGCAGCTGCTCTTCCACATTCTCAAAACAAATCAACAGAGAACAGGTGATATGGAAGGACGATCTATCTTAATTATTGCACGAATTATTACCATAGAGATCTCACATTGCTGTTAATGTACAAAATGAGTATTCAGCTTAGGAAGCCAGTTTTACAAGGATGTGATCTCTGAATACCACAGTATTTCCTGTGAATTTGTACCATTTAAGATTTAGATGCCAGCAAAGACTCACCTTACTATGTGAATCAATTCTACCATTGATTAATCCCTCCAGAATAAGGTGCGTCAACTCATCCTCCAGCGCACCCACTGTGGTGTTGAAAGAAATGGCCATCTTGTTCATGTCAGCAGAAACATAAGGGCTGAAATACTAAAAATACACAATGCCTTTTAGACATTTTGGCAAGACTGGCAAAACCAACATTCCAAGATCATAGATTTACTAAAAAGGTAATATTTGGACATTTTGGCATAATTTTGTGGTCAACAGCAAAGTGGCAGTATTCATTGCTGACCTCAAAGAAAGCAGTCTACAAAGATCTGGCAAGCTCTATGGCATGGACTTCCCCTTTCTCAAAGTCAGTTTGAACCTGGCACCAAGTCATGGGGATCTCCAGGCATCCAGCAATAGTGATGACATCAAGCAGGGTAAGCAGCCAATCACAACGAAGTATTCTCATGGACAACAAAACAGGAAGTAAAATGCACTGAATTTTTATTACTTTAAATTTTATAGACAGCAAAATAAGTGACTGTAACATATCCATGGGTTAAGGTAGAAGTCAAAATATCCGTTAAAAACTTGTAACGGAGAAATGTAGTATTCCACAAATATAAAATTAGTTTTTCAGGGCCAGTGAGGGTGTTCAGCACTAATTATGAACAAAGCATGCTGTTGAAAAACCCAATTATACCTCATTCAATAAGGTGTAACTTTTTCAAGGGTTTTTACAGTGAGACTAACAGCATAAAAGAGCAAGTTCTCACCATTCAGTGATTTCTACCTGATTGAAGTCTGGGAGGACTTCAACAGCGTACCCTATAGGGGAGCGTAGAATCACTGACAGGAACTTCTGATTTCTGCATTCAACTGCACATATGCCGACTCCGGAAGTTGTTGTCAGTTTCAAAGTAGTAATGATCGTGTGCCAGCAATTTTGTTTAAATCTCCATTGTCTAAATCTACCTATTACTTCTTCAGATTCAGCATGCCCCACAATTATTGAAAATGTAAACTGTGATTTCAGAATTATATTTTGAGCAATTTGGTAGCTTTGCAATTCACTCTTTAGTAGCACAAGAGGCTGCTCTGTCCTAGATGTTTCACCAATGCTATGATCTGCTCAATGAAAACAAACAGAATGGTGGCATCCTGGACTGCTCCCCATGCTGTTTGCTTCTCAGTTCACATTATTAGCAATGGGAGGGCTTTCATTCCATTTGTGAAACCTAGATGAAGATCCATGGTCTGTGATACAGGATGCCACCAAGGTTTAAAAGAAGAGAATGAGATAAACCAAGAAGTCATCAGAAGATGAGTATTTGAAAAGCCTGAACATTGCAGAAGGAAGGAAATTCTGCATTCAACGATCTAATTTGTGTTGCCTATACATTATAACTTAATGAAAGCAAACACAAGAATTTATTGCAATAAAATTTTGTAGAGATATTTTAAATTACATTTCACAATTAAACGTTTCCCAAAATTCTAATCAGGCTGGTGTGACCAAGAAGAAGTGGTACAATCAGAATACAAATAAATAGGACTCATTGAAAATAATTCGACAATTACAAAAAGTGATAATAAAAAGCAAAATATTTTATAACTGAGAAATAATTAAGAGATTTAATTACTAAGCGGCACGGTGGTATCTTCTCCACTTACCTGAATGAGGGCTCTGTTCCTGATTTGTGTGTAGAGTGTTTTGACATGGGGAGCTAGGTACATGTCCAATAGAAGGTTATCCTGTGAAGGGAGAGGGAGAGAAGGAGGGCACGAAAAAGAAAAGAAAAAACATGTGCAATGAATGAGCAAGTAAGCCACTATTAATGCATGAAACAATTAAAACCTTTTCCTGATCACATGGAAACCAGAGGAATCACTGGGAAAATCTGTTCCTTCAAGACATTTTCATTTCGACCCACGACTGTCATTTCCTGGCCCCTTCATACAACAACTTGCATTTATATAACACCTTTAACGTTATAAAATATCCCAAGGCGCTTCACAAGAGCATATAAAGCAAAATCTGATACAGAGCCACACAAGGCGATATTAGGGCAGAAGACCAAAAGCTTGGTCGAAGAGATAGGTTTTAAGGAGTACTTTAAAAGGAGATAGAATTAGAGAGGTGGAGAGGTTTAGGGAGGGAATTCCAGAGCTTAGGGATTTGGCAGCTGAAGGCATGGCCACCAACGGTGAAGCAATTAAAATCAAGAATGCTCAAGAGGCCAGAATAAGATGAGCACAGATTGAAGGGTTGTGGGGCTGGAGGAAATTACAGAGATAGGAAGGGGCAGGAAACACACAAGGTGGACTGTAAAAGCTTCTTTAGGTATGTAACAAGGAAAAGATTAGCAAGGACAAATGTGGGTCCATTACAGGCAGAGACAGGAGAATTTATATTGGAGAATAGGGAAATAACAGAGAAACTAAACAATTACTTTGTGTCTATCTTTACGGAGGAAGATACAGAAAATCTCCCAGAAATACTAGGGAACCAAGCAACTTGAGAAAATGAGGAACTGAAAGAAATTAGTATTAAGAGGTAGAACTCAAAAAATTAACTGGATTGAAGGTTGATAAAAACCTTGGACCAGATGAGCAAATGTAACCCTATTATTTAAGAAAGAAGGGAGAGAGAAAAAGAGGGGAACTACAGACCTGTTAGTTTGACGTCAGTAGTAGGGAAAATGTTAGAACCTGTTATAAAGGATGCGACACTTAGAAAATAATGATGTGATTGGGCAGAGTCAACATGGATTTATGAAAGGGAAATCATGTTTGACAAACCTGTTGGGAGTCTTTTTTGAGGATGTTACTTGTAGCGTAGATAAAGGCGTGGATGTGGTGTATTTGGATTTTCAGAAGGCTTTTGATAAGGACCCACACAGGAGGTTAGTAAACAAAATTAGAGCACATGGGATTGGGGGCAATTGGTTACGGATTGAGAATTGGTTAACAGACTGAAAACAGAACGTAGGAATAAACAGGTCATTCGTAGGATGGCAAGCTGTTATTAGTGGGGTACCGCAAGGGTCATTGCTGGGGCCACAGCTGTTCACAATCTACATAAATGATTTGGATGTGGGGACCAAATAAAATATTTCCAAATTTTCTGATGATATAAAATTAGGTGGGAATATAAGTTGTGAGGAGGATGCAAGGAGGCTTCAAGGGGACTTGGACAGGCTAAGTGAATGGGCAAGATCATAGCAGATGGAATATAATGTGAATAAGTGTGAAATTATCTAAACACTTTGGTAGAAAAAACAGAAAGGCAGAGCATTTTTAAATTGAGAGCGGTGGGAAGTGTTGATGTCCAAAGGTACCTGGGTGTCCTTGTTCATGTGTCACTAAAAGCTAGCACGCAGGTGCATCAAGCAATTAGGAAGGCAAATCCTATGTTACCCTTTATCACAAGGGGATTTGAGTACAGGAGTAAAAATGTCTTGCTGCAATTCCATAGAGCCTGGGTAGACCGCACCTGGAGTATTGTGTACAGTTTTGGTCTTATCTAAGGAAGGATATACTTGCCATAGAGGGAATGCAACGGAGGTTCACCAGACTAATCCCTGGGATAGCGGGATTGTCTTATGAGCAGAGATTGAGGAAACTGGGCCTATATTCTCTAGAATTTCGAAGAGAGGTGATTTCATTGAAGCATACAAAATTCTTAGGGCAGGACAGAGTGGATGTAGATGGGATGTTTCCCCTGGCTAGTGAGTCTAGAACCAGGGGACATTGTCTCAGAATAAGAGGTAAGCCATTTAAAATGGAGATGAGGAGGAATTCTTTACTCAGAGGGTGGTGAATCTTTGGAATTCTCTACCTTAGAGGGCTGTGGAAGCTCAATCATTCAGCATGTTCAAGACAGAAATCAATAGATTATCTGGATACTAATGACATCAAGGAATATGGGGGTAGCACAGGAAAGTGGCCTTGAGGTAGATGATCAGCCATGATCTAATTGAATCCTACTCCTGCTCCTATGTTCCTATAATGGGACTGTATGAGTATTTAGTATGGACTTTCCTGATGGAAATGGACTCAAGAAGTCAAGTGCTACATCCTCCCATGGTCTGACTGGTAATAGTGTACTGTGTACTGGTTCTGGTGGATTGGGTCTACTGACTAGTTGACATGCATGACATATTTTGACAAACTGCTCCACATCCTTCTCCATCCCTGGCCACCATACTTTGGTTCGTAAGTTTTGCTCATGTCAGGCAAGCTCCCCCACCTGCCAAGACTGAGGCACACATTATTTCACTATATGAACAGTAAAACTTAAAATTGCAAGCCCCTGACTGGAAAAACATTTGCATAGTAACCGACAGTGTTGGAACAATGGCGACCCAGTCGTTGCTTTCCCAATACACAGAACAAGTGCTCATACCAGTTTTAGTCACATGAGGGGCCTGGACAGAGTAGATAGAGAGAAACTGTTCCCAGTCGTGAAAGGATCGCAAATGAGAGGGCACAGATTTCAAGTATTTGGTAAGAGAAGCAAAAGTGACATGAAAAACCTTTTCACACAGTGAGTGGCTAAGGTCTGGAATGCGCTGCCTGAGAATGTGGTGGAGGCAGGTTCAAATGAAGCATTCAAAAGGGAATTAGAGAGTTATATGAGAAGGAAGAATGTGCAGGGTTACGAGGAGAAGGCAGGGGAATGGAACTGAGGGAACTGCTCTTTCAGAGAGCCAGTGTAGGCGGCACAGCGGTGCAGTGGTCAGCACCACAGCCTCACAACTCCAGCGACCCGGGTTCGGTTCTGGGTACTGCCTGTGCGTATTTTCCAAGTTCTCCCTGTGACCGCGTGGGTTTCCGCCGGGTGCTCCGGTTTCCTCCCACAGCCAAAGACTTGCAGGTTGATAGGTAAATTGGCCATTGTAAATTGCCCCTAGTGTAGGTAGGTGGTATGAGAATGGTGGGGATGTGGTAGGGAATATGGGATTAATGTAGGATTAGTATAAATGGGTTGGCACAGACTCGGTGGGCCGAATGGCCTGTTTCAGTGCTGTATCTCTTTATGACTCTATGATGGGCCTAATGGCCTCCTTCTGCACGAACGATTGTGATTCTGTATATAACATGTACATTAATGTGTACACATGCATCTATAAGAAAATATGCAAACTATTCATATGTGCATACATGGGCCTGTTGATTCATGGATAAGAAAGAAACTTTGTGCATGTATTCACGTGTGAATGGGGAGAACTTGCATGATCGAACAACATAACGCACCCAGTCTTGGATCATCCTGTTTTTGCAAAAGAATAAAATTTTCTGATTTACTCAAGAGATTCCTACTTACCTTCATTTCATCTAACATTTTCAAACAGGACGCATATTTTGACTCATAAAACTTGAAGATGATGTCTCGAACTTGCGGCTCCAATTCAAGGAATAATTTAAAAGAGCTTGCAGTGGAGAAAAATAAATGTTAAAATCAGAGGTTGCTCTAAAGATTCATCAGTTTACTAACAACTCAATATCCGATGCAAAATTTAATTTTTCATTTACAATAACAATGATACAGAATAGTGGTCTTTCCCTGAAGATGTCCATTTCATTTATTTACTCCAGTTGGGTACAGATAAATTAGATCAGCTGCATCACAATTTACCCTCTTCCATCCCCCCCCCCCCTTTTCGGCTGCTTTGCGTATACACCATTTGAGATACAGGGGACTGATACCACTCCTGAGCCAACAGCAAGGAGATGTGCAAATGCCAGACTGACTTTATTGCACACATAAATTTAACCCCTATGTTATAATAAATAAGGAGACGCAGAAGTTCAGGAGTTTGCTACTCTTGAATTACATTTTGGAATGTTTTAGAATTTTTCAGCAGAAATGATGTAAACGTACTTTGCTTTAAAAACCTAATATTTAAATATTATATTTTTCTTTTTACAAAAGTACATTTACACATCAAGAAAAGTACCTTCATGAAAAAGTGGTTAAAAGGCATTGAAATTGTTTCCCCAAAAACTATATGAAGGAAAGTTTTGCTAATTGAATCAAGTCAGATCATAACTGTTGCTCTAGATCTTCATTTGCAATCTGAAATAATGGAATTTAATGATAACTTCTGGGCTTGTCTTCCCAAGTGTTATTGCAGGGATATGAGAACGGTTTGTGCAGGCACATGAAAAAAATAGGAATAGCTGACGTGTGTCAAGGGGTATGCATGGTTATACTCCCTGGGTTAGACTACTGTATAAGTAGGTATCAGGTAGCCCAGGCACACCTTTAATGCAGGGCCCTCAGACTGCTTAGAGGAGTAACCAGCACTAACTGTACTGAGAGAATATCTAACGCAAGACCCAGAACAAATAATACTCTGATGTCGTAGTGCAGGAGCCAGTTCCAGTGAGAATGCAGGTGACGACAGTTGGCATATCATTTGCAATGGGACATATGAATTTAAGGAAATATAGCATACATTAGGCGTCAAATTGTCTAGCAAAATTGAGAGAAAATACCAACTTTTGCTCATTAAAGCTTTGTTAAAGGCCATTAATGATGAGCTTGTGCTGTGCTCCACACTGCACAAAGTAAAAGTAAGTATTTTATTTCAGGTCACAACTCACAACCCTCTAACTAATTGGTGGTACCACTAAATGGTATGAAAAGTGCATGAGGTGGCTCAGACTCAGCAAAGAAACCATGATGAAGTTGTGGCAACTCACACCACTAAGACCTGGAGGGACAGTCAACCATTGCTGTGCTCAACTTTAGTCAGGCATCTGACAAGTCAGCCATTTTGCTTGCCTTTGGGCAAGGGACATTTTCTGTGCTGAAAGAATCAGTCTGCAGGATGTAGTACAAGTGAATTAATTTTATTCAGTTGTACAATGGTAGTGGTGCAAGTGTTTAATGTGTTTTGCTGGTGTACTTGCTTCCTGTGTTTTGTGATGGAAGTTTGTGTGCCTCCACGTTTGTCTACAAAACACAATTTCAATATGTCATGATGCGTGAAGCATTTAGGAACGTTTCGGAGAGACGATAAGGCTCTATATAAAACTATCCTTGCATACTCCCCTAGTTAAAAGGAACTTTAGCAAGGAACATGCACAAAAAGCCCTGATGTTGAGGGAAATCCACAACCAGTCCCTACAATTAACCCTACATGTTGGCAGAAGTACTAGAGATTTCCGTTGCTGCTATCACTTTCAGAAGTGGCAGTAACCATCATTTCTGCTGGTTTGCATAGTGGCACAGAGCTCCCACTAACATGAATGCCAACTGGCTGTTCACGTTCTACTCCAAGCATGCCAACGCCGAAGCGTTCAGTCTGAGAGTACAGAATAGTGAGCATCAATAAAGGTTCAAAAATCATTTCGGTCACGGTATCCTGTAACAGCTTTCTAAGCGAGTTAAGTCAGCCATAACTCCATCTTGGAGTTTGGTTTCTAAAGCCTCCATATCAGAAACGGAGGCTCTCATGAGAGGTGCTTATAAGGCTCCTGTAACTGAGGTCACCACTGCAGAAGCCACTGGTGTTCTGCGTTCAATATCAGATGGCAGTGCAGATAACCACAACTTCATCACATTACTTCTGTAGGAAATGCTGAGTACTAAACACCCTACAGAGGCTCCCTTTCATTGTTATGTGCAAGGTTCCACATATATAAAAAAAAACTTAGGAGAGACTCAAAGCTCGCTTGACCTCTACACCATACCAAGAGGCCCCATATCTAACATTGCCATTGTTGCCTCTTTCCCACCAATGCATGGTCACTCACTTGGTAAGTCTTCCTAAACATCATTAACTATTTCTCCTGCAGCATGTTTATTTGTGTTGCTGACTAATGCAAATGGAGTGATACATGTTGGTGTTTTATTGAGCTGTGCTCTTTAGGTTTAGCTGGACATCAAGGGATTCTCCTTGTTCTGTCAAGATAGAAGATGGTACAATATCAGTAAATAAGCAGATGTCTATCCATTTGGCTGTTCATGTTCTATTTCAAGCATGCCAATGCCAAGGTTGTTCAGTCTGACAGAACACAGAGTAGTGAACATCAATATGGTCTAAAAATCATTTGGTTATGGTGTCCTGTAACAGCTTTCTAAGTGAGTTAAGTCAGCCATGACTCCAGCTTGGAGTTTGGTTCCTAAAGCCTCCACATCAAAATGGAAACTCTCATGAAACGGTGCTTTTAAGGCTCCTGATGATGCAACCTTCCACAGCAGCACTTCTGATATGTCTTCCTTTTTCATCAACCAAGGATTTCCCCCCACTGTGTTTGATAGTAAAAGCCTCCAACCCGACCCAAACCCGATGACATATGTCGGGTTCGCGTTGGGTCGAGTTGCACTTCTGGGTTGGGCCGGGTCGGACACGCTCTGCCACAGGTAAGTGGCCGCACTGTTAATTTAATTTTTGGACAAGAAAGGTGGTTTTGTTACAGTAATTTTAAGCTTGTGCAGATCAGCAAGAAAGTGAAAAACGGAAGGTAAGTTAACTGATGGTCGGGTCGGGCATGGGAAAAAATGGAAGGACTCGGGCTGAGTCGGATGTGGTTCTGTCGGGCTCGGGTCAGGTTTTTTGTTGCAGACCCGAGCAGGCCTTTACTTGATTGAGGGCCCTCAACAGTGTCCAACCCATTTCCCACACTTCTGCCCTCACCCCTTCCCCTCCCTCCCAGAACTGCAACAGGGTTCCCCTTGTCCTCACTTTCCACCCCACCAGCCTTCACACCCAAAGGATCATCCTCCGCCATTTCTGCCCTCTCCAGCATGATACCACCGCGATATGCATCTTCCCCTCCCATCAGAATTCTGAAGGGATCATTCCCTCCGCTACACCCTGGTCCACTCCTCCATTAACCCCGACACCTCATCCCCTTCCCATGGCACCTTCCCATGCAATCACAGCAGCTTTAATACCTGCCCTTTTACCTCCTCTCTCTTCACCATCCAAGGGCCCAAACACTCCTTTCAGGTGAAGCAGTGATTTACTTGTACTTCTTTCAATTTAGTATACTGTATTCGCTGCTCACAATGCAGTTGCCCCTACACTGGGGAGACCAAACGCAGATTGGATGACCGCTTTGTGGAACACCTGCGCTCAGTCCGCAAGCATGACTCTGAGCTTCCGGTTGCTTGCCATTTCAATTCACCACCCTGCTCTGATGCCCACATTTCTGTCCTTGGCCTGCTGCAATGTTTCAGTGAACATCAACGCAAGCTCGAGGAATAGCACCTCATTTTCCAAATAGGCACTCTACAGCCTTCCGGACTGAACATTGAGTTCAATAACTTCAGAGCATGACTAGCCCTTTTTTTATTTTATCATTTTTTTTTTTAACCAAGTTCCTGCCTTAAACTTGGTTTTTCATGTTTGTACTTTGGGACAGAGCTGTTCATTATTCTGTCATTATCATTCTCTCTGCACTAATGCTTTGTCTTTCACCACACCATTAGCACACTCCCTTTGCCCCATGAACTCCTTGTCAGTTAATCTCTCTGCCCTCTGCCCCATCGCACATCTTCCCTTTTGTTCTCTTTCTCCCCCCCCCCACCCCACCACCACCACTGCTTCACTTGCTTAAAACCTATTACATTTCTAACCTTTGCCAGTTCTGATGAAAGGTCACAGACCTGAAATGTTAACTCTGCTTCTCTCTCCACAGATGCTGCCAGACTTGCTGAGTATTTCCAGCACTTTGTTTTTATTTCTATCCATTTGGGCTCTCTAATATCTTTGCATGCACAATTATGTATGACAATACATTTGCAAATAAGATGCTAGGGTGACGTCATGCAAAGCACTGATCTCAAAGCAATGACACATACCAAAAGTGCTGCCCTCTCTCTTCCAGTCTCTGGAGATTTCACACATTCAAGCTCTTTCTCACAAGAAATTCAAATATTCTTTTCACATATGCTGTATATGTGATCAATATCTATTCCATGTTATGCCCTCCAGTTATGGGTCAGTTTTGCCTTTAAATGTACGAGCAATGATGACTGGGAAAGATACATGTGGTACATTCATGCAGTAGATTCACTTAATTATGGCATATAGTGTAATTTACATATATTGTATATAGGCTCCACGAACATTCCCATCCTCAACGCACAACACATCAGTGCAAATGACAAGGCTGAAGTGTTTCCAATCAGCTTTAGTCAGAGGTGCTGGGTGGATTACAGAATCACTGATATATCTTTGCCTCCTCATGAGGTCTCCACCATCACAGAAGCCAGCTTTCAACCAATTTCACTCCACGTGATATCAAGAAACGGCTGACATCACTGGATACAGAAAGGTTGTGGGCCCTGACAACATCACGGTTGTAGTGTTAAAGACTTGTGCTCTTAAACTAGCCAAGCTGTTCCAGTACAACTACAACAATGGCATCTACCCAACAAAGTGGAAAACTGTCCAGATATGGCCATTCCACAAAAAGCAGGACAAATCCAATCCTGCCAATTGCCACCCCATCAGCCAACTCTCAATCATCAAAGTGATGGAAGGTGTCGTCGACAGTGCTATCAAGTGGCACGTACTCAGCAATAACTTGCTCACCGATGCTCAGTTTGGGCTCAACCAGGACCACTCGGCTCCAGACCTTGTTACAGTTTTTATCTAAACATGAACAAGAGCTGAATTCCAGAGGTGAGGTGAGAATGACTGCCCTTGACATCAAGGCAGCATCTGACCAGGTGCAGCATCAAGGAGACTAGATAAATTGAAGTCAATGGGAATCCAGGGGAAAACTCTCCACTGGCTGGAGTCATCCCCAAAGGAATACAGCTGTGGTTGTTAGAAGCCAATCATCTCAGCCGAGAATTTGCTGCAGGAGCTTCTAAGGGCAGTGCCCTAAGCCCAACCATCTTCAGGTGCTTCATCAATGATATTCCCTCTCTCATAAGGTTAAAAGAGGGGATGTTCGCTGATGATTGTACAGCATTCAGTTCAATTTGCAACTCCTCAGATAATTAAGCAGTCCATGCCTGCACGCAGCAAGCCGTGGTCAACAGTCAGCCTTGAGTTGATATGTGATCCGAATGTTACTTGCCAATTAAGTGCCAGCCAACGACCATCTCCAACAAGAGTGTCTAACCACCTCCTCTTGACATTGAATGGCATTGCCATCGCCGAATTCCCCCACCATCAACATTCTGGAAGTTTCCATTGACCATAAACTTAACTAGATCAGCCACATAAATAATGTAGCTACAAAAGCAGGTCAAAGGTTGGGTATTCTGCAGCCCTTCCACCATCTACAAGGCACAAGTCAGGAATGTGATGGAATATTTTTGACTTGCCTGGATGAATGCAGCTCCAACAACACTCAAGAAGCTTGACACCATCCAGGACAAAGCAGCCGGCTTTATTGGGACACTGCCCACCACCTTAAACGTGCACTCCCTCCACCACTGTTGCACCGTGGCTGCAGTGTGTACCATCTACAGCATACGCTACAGGATTCTCCAACAGCACCTCCCAAACCCAATCTCTACCACCTAGGACAGGTGGTTCAGAAGAGGTTTACTAGATTGATAGCTGGTATGAGCGGGTTGTCTTATGAGGAAAGGTTGGACAGACTCGGCTTGTTTCACTGGAGTTTAGAAGAGTGAGGGGAGATTTGACTGAAGTAAATAAGATCCTGAATGGTCTTGACAAGGTGGATGTGGAAAGAATGTTTCCTCTTGTGGGTGAGTTCATAACTAGGGGGCATTGTTTAAAATTAGGGGTCACCCTTTTAGGACAGAGATGAGAAGAAATTTTTTTCTCTGAGGGCTGTGCAACTTTGGAACTCTCTGCCTCAGAAGGTGGTGGAGATGCGGTCATTGAATATTTTTAAGGCGGAGGTAGTGTTACGACTGACCGCTTAAGTCAAAGTCCCCAATCAAAATATACGATTCTGATTGTGGTGGGAGAAACGCACTGTTGATTCAGTCCCGTCCCTCCACAGATTGCATAACGTATCATTTTTAAACTTTCCAAATTAAAGAAAGACCCAGCCAAACTGTACCATCTATTAACCCCCGAATGAGGCTAACCAAACCAGGTGTCTTTAGATCAACAAATCAACTGTTTAATTCGAAAAACTAAATTCTTAAACACTAAGATATAAACAACATTTAAAATAGAAAAAAGTGTCCTTGCATATTTATGCTCCTGCCGAAGTGAAATCTTCCAATGTGGAACAGTCCAAGGTTGCGTGAAGTCCTCACAGCCGTCCATTTGGAGGGGGGGGGGGGGGGGGGGGGGGGGGGTGAAGGTTCAACAGTAGAACAGTCCATAGTCTAGTTCAGCAGTTGAACTAATGCTCTTCTTTTCCAGCGATGAATTTCAGCAATAATAGTTTAGCAGTTAAAGGAATTTGGTTATTTTCTTTTAAGAAATTAATCTGACTTGACATCAGAATTCTGAGAGTATAATAAATATGGTTTAAATAAACCGAGAGAGCGCTCTCATTTCCTTCAGTATATGCGGGTCCAGCTGTCTGCGTCTCTCTGTTTACTATGTCTCAAAAGCCAGTTTTTCAGCTAGTTTCAAACATCAATCAACAACAATGTATCTCGTGTCCTTGGTTCTGCATGGCTGTATCCTATGGCAACGAGAATGCATATTTGAAGTTGGCTGTATCCTATGGCAACGAGAATGCATCTGTTGATTCAGTCTCTGGAGCTCGTTGTCTTAAAGCAGTACTGCTCCTTTTACAGCCTTAAAAGCACACCGCACACCTCCCAGAAAAAAAAATTAACAGTACACAGATTCTTGCTGGGCAAGGGAATCAAAGGTTATCAGGGATAGATGGGAGTGTGGAATTCGAGACACAAACAGATCAGCCATAATCTTATTGAATGGTGGAGCAGGCTTGAGGGGCCGAATGGCCTACCTCTGCTCCTAATTCGAATGTTCGTATGACAAGGGCAGCAGGTTCCCCTCCAGTCACACACCATCCTGCCTTTGAAATATAATCGCTGTTACATCATTGTCATTGGGTCAAAATTCTAGAACTCCCTACCCAACAGCATTTTGAGGGTACATTTCAAGGTGGTGGCTTCTCAATGGCAATTAGGAATGGGCAAAAAATGTTGGCCTTCCCAACAACGTCCACATCCTGGAAATGAATTTTAAAAATGCCTATTTTAGCTAACACCACCTTTCTTGCTACATACTTACATTTCTCTGCATTAACCCAATGGCATAAATCACCTGATACTTCCCTTTGTGTACATATATATTTTGTGCTGCGACTTTACAATAGTATTTATTTTTTATACTTTAATGCTCTTTTTAAAGCCATCCCAGCTTAATCTGGACCTCCTGCCAGGTTGTCCAATTTGTCAAGACCATATTTACTTGTTATCTATGGAGATAAACTGCCAGACTTGTTGCCTCTTTTGCCCAGTTGGGGGCTGTCCATCCCCACCAAGATGTTCTCATGTTTCTCCATTACAACAGTTACCAATGCCTCGAGGGCCTGTTTTGAAAGACCAGACTTTTCAAACCAGCATCAAGTCATTCTACACAAAAACTGTTGCCCACTCCACAACTAAGCAAATAAATTTTGATATTTATACCAGTTAAATGGCTCATTAGCTACCTGAGACATATTGAGCATTATTACAGGCACATAGCGATTGGCTGCTTTCTCTATTTTCTTAAACCATCAGCCATTACATCATTCCAAACTGCTTGCTCCAATAACCTTTTTTTTTTAAAAAAGCGGCTCATAAATTACAAAGAAATCCAGGCAGCTGTCCCATTTTTCCAGACAGGGAAAAATATAATCAAAGGTGATCAAGCCACTTCTCTTAAATAAATGTATCTCCCTAATAATTTCCTTCTTATAAAATGAAGTGGGGCCCACACCCTTGGAGCATTTGCCAAAACAAACCAATATTATCTTCACCTGCTGGAGATGACATTCCTTTGCAGTTCCTGTCTATCAAAAGTGGCCAGTGCACAAAGTCCTCCATAAACTGCTACATTGCTGGGAGACAGCAGCTGAAAGAAAACAAAAACGCAGGTCAGGTTGAACTTATGTCCAGGTGGATGTATTTCAAACCTGAATACAGTTTTGTTTCACTATTTTAAAGTTATCAATTCAACTAATTCTAAATCTTGGAAAACTAAAAATTTAAAGAGTAATTTAAATTTAAAATTTTGATAGAAGCAATTAAAGCACAAAGTACATTTCTCCTCCTACCCTTAAAAAAATTGAAACTCTTCTGACAGTTAAGAGAAATATTACTCACAAGGATGTCTTTGATTCACCCTATTTCAGCATCAAGCTTGCATGGTGGGCAAATGGCTCGGGCCCTGTTTACGAGGTTGGTGACAGGGCGAATCAAAGACATCCTGCGTGACAATGGCGCCCATGATCAGATCATTTCTCACTGTATATCGTGCAAACTTATGAATGGGCCTAAGGCCGTCATTTTTGGCCATGAAAAGTGCCCAGTCTACCTCAAATTACCCTGGAAGGGTAATGTATCCCAAAAATTTGAGCAACAGGTAAAGCTAGCTGATTCACGCTGCTACTATGCAGTAGCAACAAGTGCGGTGTTCACCACTAACAGGATGTTGCCGTCAAGCCAAAAAGATGCCCATCACAAAAATGAGTAATGTGATATATGAATTTCAATGCCAGTGTGATGCCAGGTATATAGGCCGTACATCCCAAAGACTGGCGGATTGTATCAAACAACATGTCCCTTCCAACGGACAAGGTATAGGCCGTACCCAACCAGCCCGTGCTCGCAAAACTCAAAACAGTGTTCAACATTAGATGTGATTCCGCAATTGGACACCATTTGCTAAATAATCCTCAGTGTGCTAAGAATTACGCTGACAACCAATTTAAGATAGTCAGTAGGGCTTGCAGTGTGGCGCATTTGCGCGTACTGGAAGCTACAGATATTAATACACAGGACCCTGTTCTTTGCAGACAGAAAGAACATGTACAAACATTGCGCCTGTTTCAGCTAAACAAAGCAAGTGACAGCCATTTTCTGGGTCATTCCTCAGGGAAATGCCTTGACCAGAGTCAAGCTGCCTGGTTTAAATTTCAAACAAAGCGTGGCAATTATTTGTCAGTCACTGTAAACTGCTGCACTCTCCATGACAACGCCTCTAACCAATTCGAGTTCACTTGCCAACCAATCAGCACTCTTCTCATACAGTATAAAACTGTAGTTTTCCCTCACATTGGTATTCTTGTGGATTGTCCTGATGAGTGCAAGACGAAAAGCTTCGAAAACATGCCTTTATTTTCAGCAATGCTAATATTGGACACTTACTGCAAGCAGACATAGGAGTGTGCGATCCCATTAGTCTAGGCTTCAGAGGCAAACGATCAGTGCTATACCACTGCACCACCCAATTACCTCTTTTACCATTTATACTATACTTATGACACCAATTTCCCCACCCCACCAACCCTTGTGCTGTATTTGTAAATGTCTATTCTGAGTTTCATCCACCGCTGATTTGCAGATTTTACAGAATTCCTTGGAGGCTTTCACCAACCCAACTGTTTTTCCCATCCCTCAATTCCTAATTTAGTATCATCTACATATTTTATATTCAGCTTCTGAATTGAAGTGAATAATGAAGATTTTTAAAAATTCATTCATGGGATGTGGGCATCATGGGCAAGAGCATTTTTATTGCCTATCCCGAATTGCCCTCGAGGTGGCGATGGTGAGCAGCCTTCTTGAACCACTGCAGTGCTCATGATAAAGGTACACCCACAATGTTGACAGTTAGGGAGTTCCAGAACTTTAACCCAGCGAAGGAGGAACAGCGATTTATTTCCAAGTCAGGACAGTGCGCGACTTGGAGGGGAACTTGCAGATAGTGGTGTTCCCACACACCTGCTGGCCTTGCCCTTCTGGGTTTGGGAAGTGGTGTCAAAGAAGTCTTGGCGAGTTGTTACTGTGCATCTTAAAGATGGTACACACTGCAGGCATGGTGCGCTGGTGGTGGATAGAGTGCCAGTCAAGCAACCTGCTTTGTCCTGGATGGTGTGAAGCTTCCTGAGTTTTTTGGAGCTGCACTCATACAGGCAAGTGGAGAGTATTCCATCACACTCCTGACTTGTGCCTTGTACATGGTGGAAAGGCTTTGGGGGGTAAAGTGGTGAGTCACTCGCCATGGATTACCTACCCTCTAACCTCTCCTTGTAGCCACAGTATTTATGTGCCTGGTCCAGTTACATTTCTGGTCAATGGTGATCCCTAAGATGTTATTCGGGGATTTGATGATGCCATTGAATGTCATGGGGAAGTGGTTAGGTACTCTTTTGTTGGAGATAGTCATTGCTTGGCATGTGCGTGGTGCAAACGTTACCTGCCATATATCAGCCCAAGGCTGAAAGTTATTCAGGTATTACAGAGTACGGAATTGTGAATGGAACGGAACACTGTGCAATCATCAACAAACATCCTTACTTCTGACCTTATGATGGAGGGAAGGTCATTAATGAAGCAGCTGAAGATGGTTGGGCCTGGGACACTGTCCTGATGAACTCCTGCAGTGATGTCCTAGAGCTGAGATGATTGACTTCCAACAATCACAACAATCTTCTCCTGTGCTAGGGATATGACTCCAGCCAATGGAGAGCTTTCCTCCAAATTCCCAGTGACTCCAATTTTACTCAGGCTTCTTGATGTCACACTCAGTCAAATACTCCCTTGATGTCAAGGGTAGTCACTCTCAGCTCACCTCTGGAATTCAGCTCTTTTGTCCAAGTTTGGACCAAGGCTGTATTAAGATCCGGAACCAAGTAGACCTTGCGGAACCAAACTGAGCAGTGAGCATGTTATTGGTGAGTAATTGTCACTTGAAATCACTGTCAACGATATCTTCCATCACTTTTCAGATGGCTAATAGGCCGATGGCGTGGTAATTGGCCAGATTGGATTTATCCTGCTTTTGTGGACAGGGCATACCTGAGCAATTTTTCACTTGTCATGTAGATGTCAGTGTTGTAGCTGTACTTGAACAGCTTGGCTAGAGGTGCAGCTGGCTCAAGAGAACAAATCTTCAACATCACAGCCAGGATGTTGTCAGGGCTCATAGCCTTTGCTTTATCCAGCCATTTCTTGTTATCACATGGTTTTCACTGTCTGTTTAGAATATCATTTACCCTTATAAAGCTGTATCAGTTGCAATGTAATAAAGTCTCTCAAGATAGTCCTCAAGTTTGGTCCTGGTAACCAACTGTTATACCAGATATCGCTACAAGAGTTGCCTGGCGTAAACTTGTCCCCTTTCTTAAATATACTGTGTTAGATTTCTGTTCCATTAGGACTCCCACAGCATACAGTAACTCCCTCCTGATGACAATCAGCACTTCACAAATTTCCTCCCTAGTCTCTCTTAACATTCTTGGACAGATTTGCAGGTTGGTAGGTAAACTGGCCATTATAAATTGCCACTAGGTGGTAGGGAAATATAGGGATAGGTGGAGATGTGGTACGAATATGGGATTAGTGTAGGATTAGTATAAAAAAAATGGGTGGTTGATGGTCAGCACAGACTCGGTGGGCCGAAGGGCCTGTTTCAGTGCTGTATCTCTAAAAAAAAAAGATACCATCTGTTGCTAAAGGTATGTTTGTTTTAAGCACTTGAAGCCTGCCCAGAACCTCCATTTTGTGGATGCTAAGTTTCACAGGTCGGAATGGATTATCGCATTTAATGGAAGGCATGTTACTACAACCTACTTTAATGAATACTTTAAGTAATATGTTATTGAGTATATTAATACTCTACCTAGTCTTAGTTTTATCCCCATTGGCAACTCTTCAGGTACCCACCTCTTTGCTGGCAGTCCTCTATACCAACATGCGGATAGTCAGCGAAGAATCATGTCTTTAACAACTTCAGTTATACTCACTTCTAGTTCCCTCTTTGTCTCTGATTACTCTTAACAGGTTTCCCCAAGTTTACAGTATTCTTCTAGTTGGACCCTCCACCAAACCCTTTTCTCTGCAGTCTTTTATGAGGAATCTTTTTTTCTCATTTCAATTTGGATTATCTCAATACATTTAGATCATATTTTGGAGTAACTCCCATACTAGTAACCAGCTGTAGAGGAAAATGAACAGTGAAAGACTCTCAGCTGGGAAATAGTGGTCTTAGAAAGGAAAGGATACAAAAGAGTAATCTCATTCAGTGGAATGAGGGGCAAGATATGTTCAAAAGAAAATCACCGATTATTCATTAAGGTTTCTATTAAAAAATGTGCATCCAGGTGGTGAATTTGAGGGAGATAAAACCTTCAAAAATATATTATGTGGATGTCCTAAAGCATGGAGTGGATTTTAATGCAAAAATAATGATTTTTTTTTTAGGGAATACATGTTGTAACAGGCAACAAAAACACACACAATGAAACGTTCCTTTATATGGGCTGATGAAGCATAAACCCAGTCATTTAAATATACGTCAACAGGTTACAGGCTAAAAGTTCAGGGAGAAGTTGACCTACCCAAGTTACCAAAACAAATAAAAACAATAAATTTAAACAGTAAGTTTGGGTAAATCAAACTTCCTTAATTTTTATTTTACAAATTCCCACAATGTCAAAATGTTTTTGCCTATTAATTGATCACTTAAAATTGAGGCTTCATAGTCAGCTGATTTGTGTATTTCAACCAGTCTATGCAATAGCCAAGTTAAAATTATAACTGCATTCAGTGAATTGGACCTTACCTCAGGAAAGTCACAGTGATCAAAAGAAGCCAACAAGAAACATTTGGCTGCTTGTTTGTATTTTCGAGTTGCTAATTCTGCGAGACCTATGGATATAGCATAATACACAATTCAAAACAAAGCATGAAGCATTGGTTACATATCTCAGCAGATTGCTATTGTGACAGTATATTCACTAACTTCCTTTTGAAAGACTCAATCAAAACCAAGACTGCCAACTAAGTTCAGTGGTAGTACTCTTGTCTTTTGAATCGGAGGGTATGAATTCAAGTCCCACTCAGATTTGAGCATGTAATCTAGTCTGACACTTCATTGTAACACTGAAGGAATGCTGCATTGTCAGAGGTTTCATCTTTCAGATGAGATATTAAAACTTCCTATTCAGATGTATATAAAAATCACATGCACTTGTTCAAAGAATAGAAAATTCTACTGGTCTCCTGGCTAACATTCATCCCTCAATCACCACAATAGTTTATCTGTTCATTTATCTCACTGATGTTTAGCAAAGTGACTACTATGATTGCCTACCAAACAACAGTGACTGCATTTCAAAAGTGCTTCATTGTCTGTGGGACTTCCTATGGAATAAATAAAAGTTTGTCTTTCTTTCCTTCCCTTCCTTATTTTGTTGAATTCAGCTCATGAATCATCCTAGAGCTGGTGGCTTGTGAGAGGAGCCCCAAGCCATAGGGAACAACACCCCCTCCAGGCTGTATTGAGAGTACCAATGACAGACTTTCTGGAATGAATAGTGAAAAACTGAGGTTTAAGGTCCATGCAAAACTCTATTGGAAACTGAAAGGTTGAACAAGAAATGTAATGCAATTCAGAGAAAACTTCCATACATTGATCATAAATTACATATAGAAAGAATGAACTTGCTTTTATATAGCACCTTCACAACCCCAGGATCACTTACAACACCATAACTTTAAAAAACAAAAGATCTAATGGGCACAGTACATTTGGGGGTATGGCAAAAAGTTAATTTGTATCCTAAGAGGGCGACATTTAAAAAATATATATTATACTGAAAGCTGCCTTCGCCCCCTCCATGGCTTTGCAGATTTATCCAATGATTAGCGAAGCCATATGGACTAAAGAGCGAAGTCCAAAGTACGGAAAGTCCTCATCAGGGAACTCCTCTTTGCTGACGATGCTGCTTTAACATCTCACACTGAAGAGTGCCTGCAGAGTTTCATCGACAGGTGTGCGGCTGCCTGCAATGAATTTGGCCTAACCATCAGCCTCAAGAAAACGAACATCATGGGACAGGACGTCAGAAATGCTCCATCCATCAATATTGGCGACCACGCTCTGGAAGTGGTTCAAGAGTTCACCTACCTAGGCTCAACTATCACCAGTAACCTGTCTCGAGATGCAGAAATCAACAAGCGCATGGGAAAGGCTTCCACTGCTATGTCCAGACTGGCCAAGAGAGTGTGGAAAAATGGCGCACTGACACGGAACACAAAAGTCTGAGTGTATCAAGCCTGTGTCCTCAGTACCTTGCTCTATGGCAGCGAGGCCTGGACAACGTATGTCAGCCAAGAGCGACGTCTCAATTCATTCCATCTTCGCTCCCTCCGGAAAATACTTGGCATCAGGTGGCAGGACCGTATCTCCAACACAGAAGTCCTCGAGGCGGCCAACATCCCCAGCTTATACACACTACTGAGTCAGCGGCGCTTGACATGTCTTGGCCATGTGAGCCGCATGGAAGATGGCAGGATCCCCAAAGACACATTGTACAGCGAGCTCGCCACTGGTATCAGACCCACCGGCCGTCCATGTCTCCGCTTTAAAGACATCTGAAAACGCGACATGAAGTCCTGTGACATTGATCACAAGTCGTGGGAGTCAGTTGCCAGCGTTTGCCAGAGCTGGCGGGCAGCCATAAAGACGGGGCTAAAGTGTGGCGAGTCGAAGAGACTTAGCAGTTGGCAGGAAAAAAGAGAGAGGCGCAAGGGGAGAGCCAACTGTATAACAGCCCCGACAAACAAATTTTTCTGCAACACCTGTGGAAGAGCCTGTCACTCTAGAATTGGCCTTTATAGCCACTCCCGGCGCTGCTCCACACACCACTGACCACCTCCAGGCGCTTACCCATTGTCTCTCGAGATAAGGAGGCCAAAGAATGGACTAAAGAAAAATCCCAGGTTTGATTCAAAGTCTGTACTGAGTTAGTTGGTCTAAGCCAAGTTATTGGCAGTGTTGCTACAATTGATCTCAGCACCCAAGCTTAAGGATGCATAAATTGATCAAAATCGCTATGTAGAAATCTCTCCTAGAAATGCACATGTGTGGATGTTGGGTAAAGAAAGGACTGTTTGTGGGTTTTCTGCCCCCTCACTCATTTTTGATCTGCATATATTATTAATGATCATTTGAGTGAGGCAGTGGACAGTAACTGCTGTCCACAAAGCTATATCTCAGCAAGGTCAATGCCTTCAAGATAGAAGTGGCAATGAAACTGGCGAAGAAAATATGTGGGGGGGAGGGGGGGGAACTGGGAGCAGCCACCAAACAAGAATACATCAGAAAAAATGTTGGTGCTGAAGAGACAAGAAATGAACGTGTAATATTTCAAGAAAAAGTGATGGGAAAAGCAGACTGTTTTGTCCTGGATAGTATCAAGCTTCTCGAGTGTTGATGGAGCTGGAGACATCCAGGGGAGTATTACAGCATGCTATTGACTTATGCCTCGTGGTGGTAGAGACACTTGCTGCAGAATACTTAGCCTCTGACCTGCTCCAGTAACCACGGCATTTATGTGGCTAGTCCAATGGTCATCTCCAGGATATTCATGGTGGGGGACACGATGATGGTAATGCTATTGATTGTCAAGAGGACATCAGTGGCAACACCCTTGAACCTCAGTTTTTAAAAAAAATCTACCAACTCCTCAGCCTGTACTGCAGAGAAACCTCTCTGCTCCAACCAACTATACTTTCTGTTTCCCAAATTCCACCAAGTTTTATGACTTGACTATAAATAATAATGTAGAATTGAAGTACCATGTACAAATAAGGACAGCTTTAAAACAGGGACTAAATTATTCCTTCATACCTTGGATCAATTATACCCACCAAACATTCTGTTTCACCTGAAGACCACAGTTGGTCTTGATTTTCCATGTGCAAAGGCACAGGAGAGCAACTGGTAAATTTATAGTTATATAATACAGACATTCAGATATGATCTTTTAACATACTTAATATAAACAGATGAAGGACAAAACTGATGCCTATTCCAAGTTTAACTACTGACCTCATCAAGCATACATTTTCCATAAATCACCATCCATTCATTATCGTGTAGAATAAATTAATCTATCCATAACCCTTATACATATCATCCTACCTAGTCTGACCATCTTTTACTTATTGTAAAACCATAACTGCTGGAAAAAATGTTTTGTTTACATGATTCAGTTGAATTCTATTGTAATATGAGTAGGCTGAAGTACAATTATAAAATGTAATTTGGTTTTACGAGAAATCTACAGTTAACCTGACACATTGACTTGTTGAGCAATTAGAATGTTTCTATTTTAGTAAATTCCAATATAGTGACTCCTATCCCCCAGTTCATACATGCATAAATACATACCAACAATTATTTAAAGGAGACCACACCCAAGTGAAAAGATACTTCATCGCTAAAGATGTTTACTTCTGAATAAAGTCAATGGCTACTGCTATCATGACCCTCAGGGTATGTCTGGGCACAAGCAGCAATCTAATTTGCTGAAGGAAATGAATTCCAAAACACCTATTTAGAGATTCAGATATCGATCAGGGGGACTGCTGGGTAAGTACAAACTATATATTTGGGTGGTTTAAAATCTCTTTCTTTTAGTTTTGGTGACTGCAGCTTTGACAGTAGCGGAGGTGCGGGAGCGAACTTACAGCTGGGAAGTCAATTTCAGTGTAAGTTTAAAAGTTAATTCCCTTTTGTTTTTGGAGGACCAGGGGACTGCTGGGTAAGTATAAACTATATATTTGGGTTCCTGTACCCGAGACACTACACGTGTAGTGTCTCCCACCCACTCTCCTCCTCTAACCAAAAAAAAGGACTCTGTTGTGTTGATAAGGTTACCTTTTTATTTATGAAGTTCTGTCCGTTGGATTGCTAACCTAACAAGTTTTGAATTTTTTTGGGGGTTTTTCAGTAGATTTGTTGGGAATTTAGAATAGAGGGAATGGAAGTTAAGGCAGTTGTACGTTCCTCCTGCAGAATGTGGGAGGTAGGGGTCGCCAAGAGTGTCCCTGCTGACTGCATCTGCGGGAAGTGCACCCAACTCCAGCTCCTCGAGAACCGCGTTAGGGAACTGGAGCTGGATGAACTTCGGATCATTCGGGAGGCGGAGGAGGTTATTGAGAGGAGTTATGGGGAGGTAGTCACACCTCAGGTAAAAGAAGTAGGTAGATGGGTTACCGTCAGGGGAAGGAGAGGGAACCAGCAGGCAGTGCAGGGATCCCCTGTGGCCGTTTCCCTCAACAACAGGTATACCATTTTGGATACTGTTGGGGGGGACAACTTACCAGGGGTAAGCAATGGGGTACAGGTCTCTGGCACAGAGTCTGTCCCTGATGCTCAGAAGGGAAGGGGGAAGAGGAGCAGAGCATTAGTCATTGGGGACTCCATAGTTAGGGGAACAGATAGGAGGTTCTGTGGGAACGAGAGAGACTCACGGTTGGTACGTTGCCTCCCAGGTGCCAGGGTTCGTGATGTCTCGGATCGTGTTTTTGGGATCCTTAAGGGGGAGGGGGAGCAGCCCCAAGTCGTGGTCCACATAGGCACCAACGACATAGGTAGGAAGAGAGATGGGGATTTAAGGCAGAAATTCAGGGAGCTAGGGTGGAAGCTTAGAGCGAGAACAAACAGAGTTGTTATCTCTGGGTTGTTGCCCGTGCCACGTGATAGCGAAGCGAGGAATAGGGAGAGACAGGAGTTGAACACGTGGCTGCAGAAATGGTGCAGGAGGGAGGGTTTTGGTTTCCTGGATAATTGGGGCTCTTTCTGGGGTAGGTGGGACTTCTGCAAACAGGATGGTCTTCACCTGAACCAGAGGGGTACCAATATCCTGGGGGGGGGGGGGGGGGGGAAAAGAGATTTGCTAGCGCTTTTCGGGGGGGGGGGGGGTTTAAACTAATTCAGCAGGGGAATGGGAACCTAAATTGTAGTGCCAGTGTACAGGATGTTGAGAGTAGTGAGGTCAGGGATAAGGTTACAAGGACGCAAGAGGGCACTGGCAAGCAAGAACCTGGTTTAAAGTGTGTCTATTTCAACGCCAGGAGCATCCGGAATAAGGTGGGTGAGCTTGCAGCATGGGTTGGTACCTGGGATCTCGATGTAGTGGCCATTTCGGAGACATGGGTAGAGCAGGGGCAGGAATGGATGTTGCAGGTTCTGGGATTTAGATGCTTCAGTAAGAACAGAGAAGATGGTAAAAGAGGGGGGGGGTGTGGCATTGTTAATCAAGGAGAGTATTACAGCGACAGAAAGGACGTTTGAGGACTCGTCTACTGAGGTAGTATGGGCCGAGGTTAGAAACAGGAGAGGTGAGGTCACCCTGTTGGGAGTCTTTTATAGACCTCCAAATAGTTCCAGAGATGTAGAGGAAAGGATAGCGAAGATGATTCTCGACAGGGGCGAGAGTAACAGGGTAGTTGTTATGGGGGACTTTAACTTTCCAAATATCGACTGGAAATACTATAGTTCGAGTACTTTAGATGGGTCAGTTTTTGCCCAGTGTGTGCAGGAGGGTTTTCTGACACAGTATGTAGACAGGCCAACCAGGGGTGATGCCACATTGGATTTGGTACTGGGTAATGAACCCAGCCAGGTGCTAGATTTAGATGTAGGTGAGCACTTTGGTGATAGTGATCACAATTCGGTTAGGTTTACCTTAGCGATGGGCAGGGACAGGTATATACCGCAGGGCAAAAATTATAGCTGGGGGAAAGGAAATTATGATGCAATTAGGCAAGATTTAGGATACGTAGGATGGGGAAGGAAACTGCAGGGGATGGGAACAATCGAAATGTGGAGCTTATTCAAGGAGCAGCTACTGCGTGTCCTTGATAAGTATGTACCTGTCAGGCAGGGAGGAAGTTGTCGAGCGAGGGAGCCGTGGTTTACTAAAGAAGTTGAAGCGCTTGTCAAGAGGAAGAAGAAGGCTTATGTTAGGATGAGACGTGAAGGCTCAGTTAGGGCACTTGAGAGTTACAAGCTAGCCAAGAAGGATCTAAAGGGAGAGCTAAGAAGAGCAAGGAGAGGACACGAGAGGTCATTGGCGGATAGGATCAGGGAAAACCCTAAGGCTTTCTATAGGTATATCAGGAATAAAAGAATGACTAGAGTTAGATTAGGGCCAATCAAGGATAGTAGTGGGAAGTTGTGTGTGGAATCAGGGGAGATAGGGGAAGTGTTAAATGAATATTTTGCGTCAGTATTTACAGTAGAGAAAGAAAATGTTGTCGAGGAGAATACCGAGATTCAGGCTACTAGGCTAGATGGGATTGAGGTTCGCAAGGAGGAGGTGTTATCTATTTTCACACTTTCCAAAATTGATAAGTCCCCTGGGCCAGATGGGATTTATCCTAGGATTCTCTGGGAAGCTAGGGAGGAGATTGCAGAGCCTTTGTCCTTGATCTTTATGTCGTCATTGTCGACAGGAATAGTGCCGGAAGACTGGAGGATAGCAAATGTTGTACCCTTGTTCAAGAAGGGGAGTAGAGTCAGCCCTGGTAATTATAGACCTGTGAGCCTTACTTCGGTTGTGGGTAAAATGTTGGAAAAGATTATGAGAGACAGGATTTATAATCATCTTGAAAAGAATAAGTTCATTAGCGATAGTCAACATGGTTTGGTGACGGGTAGGTCGTGCCTCACAAACCTTATTGAGTTTTTCGAGAAGGTGACCAAACAGGTGGATGAGGGTAAAGCTGTGGATGTGGTGTATATGGATTTCAGTAAGGCGTTTGATAAGGTTCCCCACGGTAGGCTATTGCAGAAAATACGGAAGTATGGGGTTGAAGGTGATTTAGAGCTTTGGATCAGAAATTGGCTAGCTGAAAGAAGACAGAGGGTGGTGGTTGATGGCAAATGTTCATCCTGGAGTTTACTTACTAGTGGTGTACCGCAAGGATCTGTTTTGGGGCCACTGCTGTTTGTCATTTTTATAAGTGACCTGGAAGAGGGTGTAGAAGGGTGGGTTAGTAAATTTGCGGATGACACTAAGGTCGGTGGAGTTGTGGATAGTGCCGAAGGATGTTGTAGGATACAGAGGGACATAGATAGGCTGCAGAGCTGGGCTGAGAGATGGCAAATGGAGTTTAATGCGGAAAAGTGCGAGGTGATTCACTTTGGAAGGAGTAACAGGAATGCAGAGTACTGGGCTAATGGGAAGATTCTTGGTAGTGTAGATGAACAGAGAGATCTTGGTGTCCAGGTGCATAAATTCCTGAAGGTTGCTACCCAGGTTAATAGGGCTGTTAAGAAGGCATATGGTGTGTTAGCTTTTATTAGTAGGGGGATCGAGTTTTGGAGCCAAGAGGTCATGCTGCAGCTGTACAAAACTCTGGTGAGACCGCACCTGGAGTATTGCGTGCAGTTCTGGTCACCGCATTATAGGAAGGATGTGGAAGCTATGGAAAGGGTGCAGAGGAGATTTACTAGGATGTTGCCTGGTATGGAGGGAAGGTTTTACGAGGAAAGGCTGAGGGACTTGAGGTTGTTTTCGTTGGAGAGAAGGAGGAGGAGAGGTGACTTAATAGAGACATATAAGATAATCAGAGGGTTAGATAGGGTGGATAGTGAGAGTCTTTTTCCTCGGATGGTGATGGCAAACACGAGGGGACATAGCTTTAAGTTGAGGGGTGATAGATATAGGACAGATGTCAGAGGTAGTTTCTTTACGTGGAACGCCCTGCCTGCAGCAGTAGTAGACTCGCCAACTTTAAGGGCATTTAAGTGGTCATTGGATAGACATATGGATGAAAATGGAATAGTGTAGGTCAGACGGTTTCACAGGTCGGCGCAACATCGAGGGCCGAAGGGCATGTACTGCGCTGTAATGTTCTAATAACATTTATCTATTTATAGCCATCATCTATTCCTCAAGGGAAAGGAGGATGGAAAATACCAAAATTTTCACTAACCTGCTGCACATTTCAGCTTAGTCAGCACGGCCTGGTTCTGACTGTCCCTCTCACCTCTTTGCTGTAAAGAGAATAGATTGTTTGAGCAAACAGAAAAATAAATAAGCACCATCACATCACATTAGTGCTAAAAAGGTTATATTGCCCAGACAATACAGGAAATGGCTACATCAAAGGACAAAATATGCCTAGACTTGTTGAGCTTATATAGAGTCCAAGTTTCTCAAACTGTAGTGTCCTAGCTATACACTGAGCTGTGATCAATGAGTCATAAATGGCAAATTATAGCCTTGAGGCTGCCTTCCATCAAAGAGCTGAGGTATGAGGAAAAATTGGAAAATCTTGGCTTTTCAGCCTTGAAAGAAGGTATACAAGATAGAAACAGGTATAGAAAAGGTAGATCTAGAACACTATTTCAAACTAAATAACGAGAGTAGGCCAGGGAAACAAAAGCCAAAGTTGAAATTAGGTAAAGGCAAACTTAGATGTCAGAAAGTTCTTCACACAAAGTAATCAACACAGTAACCGACTTCTGGGTAGAGAAGTGTTGATAAAAACCTGAACTCATTTTAGAAAATGTTGGATGCCATGATGGAGGTGCAGTTGGGGGGGTGCGTGATTGTAAGGACTCGCTGGACAAATGAGCTAGGATGGGTCAAATGATTACCTCACCTGTATCTAGCAAGAGAGGGGTAAAAAAAATCATGCTATAAAAACACATTAGTGGCTTCTAATTGTATAAATTGATTGAAATACAATATAGAAATTTATATTGATCTATATTGTATTAAAAATACTGCATCGGACACACATTTCCTGTCTAAATATTTTAGTGCTAGTCGTTAGAGTTTTTGGTTGCCCTTTTCAGCCAACATTTACCATTATAAATTGCTACATCAACATTTCTTTCAATTTTGCCACGTCATGAGTGACAATGTAGCTGAAGGCACAAGCAACCAGGTGGTTTTGTGGTGTACGTTTCTGAAGTCTTTATCCCAACACTACTGCTTTATTTATAAAAAAAAAAGCTTGTACTCATCAATCGATTCTGGACAGCAGCACAGGCAATTCACTAATAAATATCTATTATACCTTAAATTATGTACTCGGGATATGCGTTTTACCAAAAGCCTTTATAGCTGCAAACTGATTGTACTGCCTGTAGTCCCCTCTATTGTTGATGGCATGGTGATGAGCGTTTTCAATGCCAAGAATGCCACATCTTTCATGTAACATACACATGTAGTCTGGCATTCCGCACAGGATGTCAGTTTCTAAGTCTTATTTCTGCCTCTAATCAGCAAAGATTAACTCAAAAAGTGAACACCTAAGAGGCTTAGTGAAGTGCTCTCCACCTCCAGACAGTGGAATGCCTCTGAAAGCCCTTTTTCATCAAATAGTAAAATAAGCAACCTTTATAACCCAACTTAAGTTACAGTACCCAAGCCATCTGATCTCCAGAACTCAAAGTCATCCTAAAAGCAAATCCCTTTCTTTTTTAAAAATGATTTTCCAGCATATAAATCAAAGCTTGCTGCAGCCATTTAACGATCAACACATCACTGTGTCTATGATCACATCACATACGATTATGCTGACTCGTCCTTGTATCCCCTACTAAAATAATCACATGTCCCATGAGCTATTTTTGCTGACTGCGTTGGCTCATGGTCAGGTGATGGTCTGCCTCCTTTCTTCTCATCTTCAACTCAATGTAGACCAGCTACAATTTCCCAGCATGCCTCAAGGTAGATGCAATAAATCGAAGGAGAAAATGACTTTCATGAATCTAAAGACTCCCAAATGCTTTGTAGAAAGCATGAAGTAGAATGGATGTTTCCTGACTTCTTTGAGGAAGTGCCACCCCAAGGGAACTGTGGTAAGCCTCATAATATGTTGCACCTATACGTTTCAGATGGCATTTGAGAATCTTCCGCACAAAAGCTTAGCTTAAATCTGTTCTCATTCAGATAAACTTGGGATGCGGATAAGAAATTGGCTGAAGGGTAGAAAACAATAGATACTTTCCAGAGGAGTTGTCAGGTAGGGGGAAGCAGTACTGAGTGAAATGCCTCAGGGATCATGTTAGGCTTACTACATTTTCTAAATTACATCACTGTCTTCTAAACTACATTACTTCAAACCCAATGCAAAATTGCACATCACATCAAGACAAGGAGGGTCAGTGGAATTAAAGAATACAGTTCAGAAATTGCACAATGAGCTAATCAAAATGTGAGAACACTACACTGGCAAAAGCATTTTTAGGACAAACAGAATTTTAACTGTTCTTTGCAAATGTTGTGATGCATATTTTAATTTACAAAAGAGTAAGTCATCACTACGTTTTCATTTGTTTAGTGGGTTTCTAAAAATAACACTAACAATGACACTGATCATGCCAACATGTAATAAAAGTCTGAATCCAATTAAATAAAACATAGGAACAACACAATTTCTCGTAATTTTTTTTTTAAAGTGCTTTCTTGTAATCAAACAAATCTACAGGTTGGAAAGCCAAAAAGCTATGTATAGCAAAGTACAACTTTTACATATTTCTATTTTATTTTATCCTAGACCAACTTTAATACTATAATATCTGAAAACTCCAGAATAGTCCAAGAATTTCTATTTTTTTAATGACTCCAACAAATACCATGTACAGATTCCAACAAGTGGGAGCTGGTAAAGTTATGTACTCTGCTATCATAAGCTTTGCCAACATTTCATTGCAGAATCCAATTCTAGAACAGGTAAATATGAACATGGGCCTGGACACATTTACTGACCTCTGCAATCTCTGGCGTAGACTCTGCTTTGCTTACATAACTGAGGACATGGGACCAATTTTGGAGGTAGATACTGACCTGCCAACAAAGAATTATATGCAATTTAAAAATTCAACAGACTTCACTCTTCAGCTCAACAGCACTATCTACTGATCTTCCAAATTGGCAATGAACATTTGATAGAGAGCAATTTACTTATTGCTTTCATTGGAAACTCAGGCAGATGAAATCTCCCATAACCAAATTTTTTTTCAAACTACTGATATACCTGCTACAGCATTCCTTGTGAAAAAAGGATGAAACTCCAATTTTTTTCCAATGGTGCTGGCTTTAGTGATTTAGGTGGAGGATGCATGTCAGGGTTGAGGTTCAGACTGACATTACAGCCTAGATTAGAGTCTGTGTCTTTCTGCATGTAGGGAAGTGGTGGACCCAGGGTTGCTGGCTTTGTATCTGGGAGGCTCAGGATATGGATTCACATGGAGGCTCCAAGCTGAGGCTATGGCTCAGCGTGAGATTAAGCAACAGGTTGGCATGGGGGTGGAAAGCTAGGCAACATTTTGAGACCAAATGCTGTTTGGCGTGCAGAGGCAGCTTGAACTGTTCTAATGCTGGCTGTTTTGTGTTTGGAGGCACAGGGAGATTTGCTGCAGAGTGCAATGGAAGTTTTAAGCTGGCAAAGGCACAGGCTTACGCAGCAGCAGGATCAGCACATCAACTGATTTCTCACATGCTGATCCTGCTGCTACAAAAATCAAGATTCCTGTAATTGTTTATACAGAAAAGTGTAGATATATTAAATGCATTCTTGCTAATGAAATATAACAGGATAGTACATCTATTTAAAATGAATGTTAAACATGGCATACTAATCTTTAAATATTGTACTTAACATAGTTATACACAGCATCGTACTTACTATAAATAACTGTAACTGCCTTAAATTTAAGAACATGAGGACAAGGAGTAGATGGAGTTGTAGGTCTGCACATGCGGATTGCAGTCCTCTGCTGGAAATCCAACCCCCGAACCCCCAAGAGCACATTTCGGTTATTTCAATCATTGCTTTCTGTTCCCAGGAGGTCAAGAGGAAAATATTGTCAGGAAGCAGAGCGAGCTGGAAATGTTTTGAATTAATTTTAAAATGTATTAGTTTTATTTTATGTTTGGTAAGATGCTCGCTCTGAGACTGGGGAGAAAGGAATTGTACAAAAGAAAAGCAGGCGCAGGTTCATACTGTATCATGATAAAAATGAAAAAAATCTACATGACTGATCACATGGCTTGTGGAGCAATTAGATCACTAGAAAGGGACATGAACTAATCTGGTTTCTAGAAACAGACACTCATGAAGCAGACTAACTGCATTTGGAATAAAGTGCCAACAATTGTAATCCTACTCTCTGCAGTTAATGACATACCATAGTCCTATGATTTATCTATTTTCACCACAGTTGATTTTGAAACTGTACCCCAAACATGCTCCATCATTTAAGTTCAGTTATCTTCAGAATAATTTATTACCAGTGGATACACCAGTCACAGCAAGGTCAGAATTGTAATTTCAATAGTTTCATGGCACAGAGATGTAATAAGAGCTTTTATATTTATTGAAATTGTGATCAGAAAGTTTATTAAACAAAACTGACATCACCAAAAGCATTTAAAACGAAGGTAAGAAATATCAATGTAAGGACATTAAACAAACAGCAATATACCAAAAACAAAGTCATCCACTTCAGCTATCCAGGGATTAAATGTTTGCCTCCCAACCAGTTCCCATCTTTGAGTGTGATTGAGTGGTGGTTTCCACCACTGAGTGTGAAGGGAGTTTGGTAAGTGACGGCATTTTAAGGATTAATCTCGCTAGTCGTTTTTTGTTTAAGTTTTAAACAGGGATATACAGGCTATAGCTAGCTAATTAGGTAGCTAGCTTAAACTGGTTTTTGAGCTGTAGCAAAGCGGATTCATCATTGTTTCAAAAAATATATATAAATTCGGGGGTGCTGGGTGTGTGGTCTCAGTGCTACTTGAGTGCACAGTGTGAAGAATGGAGTTTGGTAAGGAGAGGAACTATAAATTAAGAAAAATCAATTTAAATTTAACTGAGAGCGAGCGAGCGAGAGAGAGAGAGAGAGAGAGAGAGAGAGAGAGAGAGAGATCACCAGGAAACAGAAAGAGAGGAGCAGGGTTAGTTGCCGCCATTCAGAAAGAAAAATCAAGGTGTGACATCACAGGGAAGTAGATGAATGACTGACTGCGTGAGACTTTGGTGCTACAAACAGAGCAAGAGGGGAGAGAGCGCAGCGAGGCACAGGGAACTAGTTGGTGCGTATCTGGTAGGTATTTTCTTACTTTCCTTTTTCTGCTGATTTTTAATTTTTTTCTCTAACGTTTAGGTCTATCTACTAAGTAGAAGCTAAATTACCAGTAGTCGGTAGGTGGTCACTCGTTTGTTCGTTCTATTTATAACCATTTTGTTTATTTCACTTTCAATTTTAGCACAGTAAATAAATAATTCGAGGCACGGCAGGGCTGCTCACACCCATCGAATGAACATCCTGTGCCATGTGGGGACTCCAGGATCCTACCCATGTCCTGGACAACTACATGTGCAGAAAGTGCCACCAAATGCAAAAACTCGAGCACCGAATCTTGGGCCTCGAGGAGCAGCTGGTGTCACTGAGGTGCATTCACGAGGATGAGAGATACGTGGATAGCACATTTCAGGAGGTGGTCACCCCGGAGCTGAAGAGAGCACAGGCAGAGAGGGACTGGGTGGCTGCCAGACAGATAAGAAGGACAAGGCAGGTAGTGCAGGAGCCCCCAGAGGGCAGCCCATTTTCTAACCAGTATTCAGTTCTGAGTACTGATGGGAGAGGGGATTCCTCTGGAGAGTGCAGAGAGAGTCATGACCAGAGCACCATGGGTGGCTCAGCTGTGCAGGGAGGGAGGAAAAAGGACAGCAGAGAAATAGTGGTAGGGGATTCTATAGTTAGGGGAACAGACAGGCGTTTTTGTGGTCGCAGATGTGATTCCAGGATGGTATGTTGCCTCCCTGCTGCAAGGGTCATGGATATTACCGAGCAGCTACAGAGCATTCTGGAGGGCAAAGGTGCACAGCCAGAGGTCGTGGTCCACATTGATACCAATGATAGAAGTAGAAAAATGGATGAGGTCTTGCAGGCTGAGCTTAGGGCGTTAGGAAAGAGATTAGCAAGCAGGACCTCAAATGGTAGTAATCTCCGGATCACTCCCAAGACCACATGCTACTAAGTATAGAAATAGGAAAATACACCAGATGAATGCATGGCTGGAGAGGTGGTGCAGGAGGGAGGGCTTCAGATTTCTGGGGCACTGGGACCAGTTCTGGGGAAGGTGGGGCCTTTACAAGCCAGATGGTCTACACCTGAATAGGAAGGGACGAATATCCTTGCAGGAAGATTTAAACTAGATTGGCAGGGGATGGGAACATGAGGGCAGTTTCAGATAGGACAAATTCAGAGCAGGGAATGGGAGGCAGAAAATTAGTGACTGATTCTAAAAAACAGAAGCAAAGGTTAAAAAAGTGTACAGCACAAGAATTTAGCAGAGTTAAAAAGGTATTTATTTAAATGCAAGGAGTAGAGCAAATAAAGTCAATAAGCTGAGGGCACAGACACATGGCAGCATAATATCATTGCAATAATGGAAACTTGGCTCAAAGAGGGGCAGCTCAGCATCCCTGGATATAGAGTTATCAGGCAGGATAGAGAGGGAATAAAAAAGGAGGCGGTGTAGCATTATTGGTTAAAGAATCAATAACAGCTGTGAGGAGGGATGATACACTAAATGAATCATCAAATGAGGCCATATGGGTTGAGCTCAGAAATAAAAAAGGGGCATGAAAGAGGGGACATGAAAAATATTAGCAGGTAAAATCAAGGAAACCCCAAAGCTATTTTATCAGTACATTAAGAGCAAGAGGATAACTAAGGAAACGGTAGGGCGCATCGAGATGTACAAGGTGACTTATGTGTGGATACAGAAGATGCGGGTAGGGTTCTTAATGAGTACTTTGTCTCTGTCTTCACAAAGGAGAGGGATGAGGCAGACTGTAGTTAAAAAGTAGTGCAAAATATTAGATATGATAAGCATAATAAAAGAGGAAGTACTAGAGGGTCTGACGTCCTTGAAAGTGGATAAATCACCAGGGCCAGATGGATTATATCCCAGGCTGCTAAAGGAAATCAAGGAGGAAATAGCGGATGCTCTGAGGATCATTTTCAAATCCTCACTAGATATAGGCGAGGTACCAGAGGATTGAAGGTCTGTGAATGTTGTACCATTATTTAAAAAGGGCGCGAGGGATAGGCCAAATAATTATAGGCCAGTCAGTCTGAGCTCGGTGGTGGGCAAATTATTAGAATCACTTCTGAGATAAAACAATCACTTAGAAAGGCACGCATCAGGGGCAGTCAGCATGGATTTGTTAAGGGAAGGTCATGTCATACTAACAAGTGAATTTTTTGAGCAAGTAACAAAGAGGATTGACGAGGGTAGTGCAGTGGATAAAAGCAAAATACTGCAGATGCTGGAAATCTGAAATAAAAAGAAGAAATGCTGGAAATGCTCAGCAGGTCTGGCAGCATCTGTAGAGAGAGAAGCAGAGTTAGGGTTTCAGGTCAGTGACCCTTCTTCAGATAAAGTTCTGATGAAGGGTCACTGACCTGAAACGTTAACTCTGCTTCTCTCTCCACAGATGTTGCCAGACCTGTAGTGCAGTGAATGTTGTCTACATGGATTTTAGTAAGGCATGTGACAAGGTTCCACATGGCAGACTGATCAGAAAAGTAAAAGCCCATGGGATACAGGGGAATGTGGCGAGTTGGATCCAAAATTGGCTCAGGGACAGTAAACAAAGGGTAATCGTCGACGGATGTTTTTGCGAATGGAAAGTGGTTTCCAGTGGCATTCCACAGGGCTCAGCGTTGGGTCCCTTGCTGTGTATATTAATGATTTGGACTTAAATGTGGGAGGCATGATTAGGAAATTTGCAGATGACACAAAAATTGGCCGTGTAGTTGATAGTGAAAAGGATAGCTGTAGACTCCAGAATGAGATCAATGGTTTGGTTGAGTGGGTTGAAAAGTGGCAAATGGAATTCTATCCAGAGAAGTGTGAGGTAATGCAATTGGGGAGGGCAAACAAAGCAAGGGAATACACAATAAACGGGAGGATATTGAGAGGGGTAGAGGAAGTGAGAGATCTTGGAGTGCATGTCCACAGGTACCTGAAGGTGGCAGGACAGGTAAAGTGGTGAAGAAGGCATATGGAATGTTTTCCTTTATTGGCTGAGGTATAGAATGCAAAAGCAGGGATGTAAAGCTGGAACTGTATAAAATGCTGGTTAGGCCACAGCTGGAGTACTGCATACAATTCTGGTCACATTACAGGAAAGACATAATTGCTCTGAAGAGAGTACAGAGGAGATTTACAAGAATGTTGCCAGGGCTTGAAAACTGCAGCTATGAGGAAAGATAGGATAGGCTAGGGTTGTTTTCCTTAGAACAGAGGAGGCTGAGAGGTGGTGACTTGATTGAGGTGTACAAAATTATGAGATCTAGATAGAGTTATTTTTTTAATTCATTCATGGGATGTGGGCTGGCTAGGCCAGCATTTATTGCCCATCCTTAAGAGGGCATTTAAGAGTCAACCACATTTCTGTGGGTCCAGAGTAACATGTAGGCCAGACCAGGTAAGGACAGCAGATTTCCTTTCCTAAAGGATATTAGTGAACCAGATGGGTTTTTACAACAATTGACAATGGTTTCATGGCCAACATTAGACTAGCTTTTAAGTCCAGATTTATTAATTGAATTCAGATTCCACCTTCTGCTGTGGTGGGATTCGAACCCATGCCCCCAGAGCAATACCCTGGATCTCTGGGTTACTAGTCCAGTGACAATACCACTACGCCACTGCCACCTACAGGAAGAACCTGTTTCCCCTGGTGGAGAAGTCAATTACCAGGGGTACAGTTTTCATGCGATTGGTAGAAGGATTAGAGGGGACATGAGGAAAAACTTTTTCACCCATAGGGTGGTGTGTATCTGGAATTTGCAGCCCAGATCAATGGTGGAGGCAGAAACCTTCAACTCATTTAAAAAGGTACCTAGACCTGCATCTGAAGTGCTGTAACCTGCAAGGCTATGGACCAGGTGCAGGAAGTTGGGATTTGAATGGGCAGCTAGTTTTTTCAGATGGCGCAGACACAATAGGCTGAAAGGCCTCTTTCTGTGCCGTAACTTTTCTATGGCTCAAATTACATAACCACCTGATGCTTGAAACGGACTTCAATTCAGGCATGAGGTTCTCAGTTCTTATCTTGCCCATTAGATGGAATGTCTTGCAGAAACAAGAACATTTCATACCAGTGCGGGGGTGGGGGAGGGGGGAAAGCAAATTGAGCTCAAGTTGCTTTGTTGAATGGTACACTGAGCAACAGTGAGTTTCTAAGTGAAGGTGTATTGCCTGAAATCTAACATATTGCCATTATTCTCAGTTCAAAATCAACCTTAATATCATTTGGAAATTTTAGCTAATCAAATCTATAGTATGATATAGCTAAAATTCAATATGATACTTGTTCTTTATTTTGTTGCAATTTAAAAATGATTAGTGGTCCGATATTTCCAGCTTTATTTACTATGGAGTGCCAACTACAGTCATAATACAACAACTATCATATAATTGGCCTTTGTTCACATACCTTGATGACATTTAGACACATGTTGATGACATGCTTTGCACTTGTGCAATAGTCTCTGGCTCGTGAGTAACATTTCAGTGCATTACTAAGATCCCCGCAGTCTAGGTAGTGATCGCCAAGGTCATCATGCCCTCTCCTAAGGACAAAATTTGAAAGACAAATGGTGCAATCACTTCATTGCTTTAACAGATAAAGCAATAAAACATTCGAACCACACCAAAAAGGAAATTTGTTTGCCACTGACCAACTACCTGTTAACTATATTGGTACATTTGACAAAAAGGTCAAAAACAGAGATGAAGAGTGAAGAAGATTGTCCAAAACATTTAATTCATGTGGCAAACCCTATTATTTTGTTCTTAACACACTATTACAATTTTAGTCTTCTAAAATCCAGAATTCTTAAATTCAACTACATCTTTTCATGTAATGCACAATACAACACACAGATGATGGTCGATGTAGAAACCTATAAGCTTAATTTTTGAGAACAAAAATCCTAGAAATTGCTCTTAGTGTATTATTCAGGGATTATTGTGGGTCACTGAAATACTACTCTTCATTGACTCCCATTAGCTGTGCCTGGGACAATAGAGCCAATGGCGAACATAGTCAGGGGTACGAACAATACAACTTCCATTGCACCTTACTGCTCTGTCAGCCTGTCCCTGCTCATCTACCTCAGTCAATTTGAGAGTTAGAAGAGAACTGAATGTAAACTCCATTGTGCTCTGCAAACAGAATGTTGTCACAAATCAGCAGTTTTCTGGGAAATCTCAGGAGTAAAATTAGTCTACAGCGGTACCGCGGGACAGGCTGTAACGAAAAGTCAGCCTGATTTACAACTACCTGAATTTCTTTTCCATGGACTTCAATGGCACACATGGTCATTTAACTCATCGCTGTATACCAGTTAATCTGTTTTGGTCAGGACACAGAACTCGCAGCTCTTTCCTGTATAATTCCATAGAACAAGTGATGAGGACCTCTCTTCTCTATTTAATGTCTGACCCAAAAAAACGTAGCTCTGGCAATGCAGAATCAACCTAGACTTTGTGTTCAAGTCCTGAAGTGCAGCTGAACTCGTGACCTTCTAACTCAAAAGGAGCTATCATGAACCAAGCCAGCACTTCTTGTTTTACTGCCACCATTACATCTAGTATAAGTCTTTAAGCCAATAGTAACTGCTAAGCTGAAATTCTGTACAAATATAGTGGAACCACCAAATACAAATCAAATCCTGATATTAGCACAGCAATAATTAATCATAAATGCATTTAAATGCCAAGTATTGAAAATGTATTCTCTTTAAACATATGGTAGCATTTGTCCTTTTAATTAGAATACAACACTAGCAACATAATTTGATACCACAACAGTGTCCCAAGTACCACTTTAATTTTTTTTAATGTTTTCAATTTTTGGGCAGCAGCAACACTGATTGCAGGGGAAAATTGATTCAGCTTGCAGTTCTAATCATGTTAGATTGTCACAATACCAATAATACATTTGACAGACAGTTGAAGAAACCTGAACCAAGTTGGGCTGATTACACAGAATTTCCAGCACAGAAAAAGGCCATTTGGTCCAACCAGCAATGAAATGTGCCACATACTGTGGGTTGGCAGCCTGGCCTGTTTCAGACATTGCTGATCTATATTCAAATTGATTTTCAAAATTTAGCATGCAAGATAAAATTCCATATCTTTTTTGAAGGTTTGTTACCTGATGCTCTCTTTAATAGAATTGCCCTTGTAGTTCTTTAGATCTGTATCTAATTTCTCCAGTTTCAGCAAAGCTTTCTTCCTTGTAGACTCTGCCCAAGCTGTGTCCAGTGTTGGGGGCTCCAGACCGGTCTCTGGCACTGCATCTGGTACACCCTGAGATTCCCTGCAGGAAGACATTTTTAAACTTTCAACAGTTAAATTTATAAAGTATATTAATCATGACTGGATTCTGAGTTGCAGAGCTTGAACTAAGCTTTAGATGATCAGTAAAATACTGTACTTTGAGTGTCAGTCATCGTAGCTTCACCGTATGAAAAGTAGGAAATAGAAAGATGTAAAGACAAAGAATTGCAATGTTGTGCATGATCTAATTTTTAATCTGTTAAGCTTCTGGAGGAAATTTCTGAAGGTAGAGGCCTGCTACCCAACCCGAACCAGACGGGACACGACGACAAGTGTCGGATTCGGGTTGGGCCTGGCCCATCTTCCAGGTACGTCTGTCGGGGTCGGGTCAGGTCAAGTCCAGATTGAGGAGAGGCGGGTCGGGCCGGGCCGGGCCGGACACACACGGTGAGTGCTCTGCCAGTAAGTATTGAAATTTTTTTTAAAAACCTATCGGAGCAGGGAGTCCAGGACGAAACTGAGTCTGCGCAGTGAGCGAGTGACGTCACTATGACGTCATCACGCATGCGCTGCAGCTTCTTGTAGGTTCGGTGTCAGGAAGGTAAGTAAACGGATGGTCGGGTCGGGCTCAGGGCAAAATCGGAGAGACTCGGGCCGGGCTCACTGTGGTTCAGTCGGGTTTATTTTTCCTGACCTAAGCAGGCCTCTATCTGGAGGGACCCATCAAAATTTCTCCATCCCAATCCCCTCCCTGATTGCATGCATCTGCCACTCATTCCCCATCATCTTTACTAGTAATCTATTCCTACCCTGTATTACCCAACCGAATTTGCTGCAATTATGGAGATTCAATGCTGTAGCTGCTCTATCTCCAGTGAAAAAAGGGGAATATTAAAAAAGCAATTTCTCAACTTTACACATTTGGCAAGGAAGCCTGTCTGTTGGCAAAGCATTTTGGAAATTTAGGTACATGCTACACATGATTTTAAATCATTTAGATTAACAGTGCACAGTGCACACCTGAATTTCCGCTTTATACTTCCGACAGATGAGGCTCCCTACCAAGAGCATGGGATCAGAAAACTATATTTTTAGGTGGACATTAGCTAGCCTCAGAGCATGATAAAAGGCCTCTAATAATGTAATAATGTTCACAGTCCACTGCAGTCAACAATAGCATTAACCTGCTTTTCTCTCTATAAAGGGAGGAGCACTGAACCCCAGCATCAGCAGCTGACAGCAGCCACCATGTTTCGATAAATATAGAAGCACAGAGGGCAAGCAAAAGAATGGAAGACACATGGTTAGAAGATGTGAAGCCTGCATGGGTCTGCAGAAACTGAAAAAAAAAGTAGATTCTTGTAAAGAATGGGAATACTTAATGGTTTAAACTTCTGTATCACAAGATAATCCATCCAACAACCCAACTAAGAATAAACACAAATCATAAATGACACTGGAGTACTAAAGCAATACAGAGTCAGAAACAAATCTTCAAGTGGTTTTAGTAAGACTAGACTGCTAGATAGCATCTCTCATTTATAGCTAACACCTTGTGGCCTCTGTCAGCTTGCGATGAATTTCCTCATACATATCTACATTAAATGTTCTCTGAACGAAGGACAGTGCCATCTTCAGGGCTTCGATGCGTAGTTGTGGACAGTGCTCTGCAATAAACAGAAGCCTCTCAATTCGCATTAAACCACTGTAACTGGCTGCATATTGTTCCAGATCCTGTAAAAGGCACAAAATAAACACATGACTAATGTATGTGCATGAAAGATATATTTAAAATTAAGTACAATGGTGTCAGCCTTAACATATTCTCATGTGCATTTAAAAAAATCATTAACACATTTATCATTCAACTTTAATCCAATAGGGGAACCTTACAGTCTCATAGTTAACACGATTCTTTAATATAAAGCACATCGAGTCCTAAAACCACAACTTAAAATGTTATCAAATGCTCCTGTTCTTTTCAAATCGTCATGTGCAGCACAAGGAACATAATGCGATGCAACCAAAAACACTATCATAGAATTCAGTGTCACACATACTATAAATGTTAAATTAAAATTGAATTAAACGTTTTGTGACCAGCAAGATGGGAACATGGGTCAGAGAAAAAAATAAATCACACTGTATCTGATTCACAAACTCTATGCCAGAAGTGCAGTCCTCATTGAATTTACCCTAGTACATTTAGCAAGGCAAAACACCCCAAAATATCCCTGCAGATGAGTGGGGGGCGGGGGAAGAGACAATCACCAAGCTTGAGCTAGACAAGCACAGTGCTGAAGATAAGATTGAAGCATGTAGACAAGAAATAGGGAGAGGGCCAAGCTGCAATCTTGGGGTACATTGAGGCAAACGTGCAGAAAGAGGAAAAGCGAAGGAGAAATTAAGAGGATTACTTTGCAGGACATATAAATGTAGCTTTGGAGGTTTATTTTTAAGCATAGCTACACCCTATTTTATAACTTATCAGAATTGCAGCCCCCTCAACATGTGAAAAATGTCTACGGGATACATACTGTGGCACTGAACAAGTCATTCTATATCTCTTAATCAAAAATTTTAGTACACAGAAGTACAAACTTAGTGACTCTCACTTGCTCCATCATAAATAAATAATTGTTTTTATACAGCCCCTTTTATTGCAAATTGTCTCAAAACACTTTTACACAATGAATTTTTTTTGAAATGCAATAATTGTTGTTATAGTGGCAAACACGACAACCATGCTTCAGTATCATTCCACAGACATGTGAAAAATGGCTAATATTTGTTTTTAAGATGGTATTGATCAAGATTGTAGTTTTAGCTGAGACACCATAAAAACACCTGCTCTTCTTTAGTGCCCTGGCAGTCAACATTCATAAGAATCACCAAAACTGGCAAAATCAACTTGGTTCAATATCGCCTTTGAAGGGTGGCACCTCCAATACCCAACAATCACTCAGTATTACAATGGAATGACACTCTAGATTATGGTCTCAAGCCCTTGTGTGGGGTTCGCAGCCACAATGATTCAGAAACAAGAGTGCTTCCAATTGAGCAAAAGCTGACAAAAAATGTTTTAAATGGACAACTGTGCATGTCTGTGTTTCTGTGCAAAGTGAAAAGGTCTTCAAACTCCAAAATCAATGATACATAATCACTGGTCTTCCAACCAGGATCCCAGCTTCACTGTTCTTAAAAAGCAAGTTATGCCAGTGTTGGTCATTATGTCGAGAAACTTGGGATGAGACAGCACTTTATCCAGAGTATAAACTAACAAGATCCCTCCCGCCTGGCAGAAATGTACCACATGATAACTACACCGATAGCAGCAATAGGTAGAGTCATGGAAATAGTTTAACTTAAATTATTCTGTATTGCTGACTGAAAGTGAAAGAATAAATAGAGGAGACTAGCCTGAAAGAAGGTGGAGGTGGTGGAAGGGAGGCACAAAGCGAAAAGATAACACTGCTTTTAAAAAAGGTAAAAATCATCTTTGAGATTCACTGATTTTTGTAAGAAAATATAAAGAGCGGGGATTTTGGTTTTTATAATATCTCACACTTGGGAGTGTCATAGGGAAAATGCTGGAATCTATTATTAATGAGGTTATAGCAGGTCATTTAGAAAATCTCAATGCAATCAGGCAGAGTCAGCACGGTTTTGTGAAAGGGAAAGCGTGTTTGACTAATTTATTAGCATTCTTTGAGGAAGTAACAAGTAATGTGGATAAAGGGGAACATGTGGATGTGGTGTCTTGGATTCCCAGAAGGCAAGATGCCACATCAAAGGTTACTAAACAAAATAAGAGCCCATGGTATAGGGGGAAACATATTAGTATGGATAGTGGATTGGTTAGCAAACAGGAAACAGAGAGTAGGCATAAATGGGTCATTTTCAGGTTGGCAAGCTGTAACTAGTGGAGTGCCACAAGGATCAGTGCTGGGGCTTCACCTATTTGTAATCTATATCAATAACTTGGATGAAGTGACAGAACACACGGTTGCTAAATTTGCTGATGATACAAAGATAGGTAGGAGAGTAAGTTGTGAAGAGAACATAAGGAGTCTGCGAAAGGAAATAGATAGGTTTAGTGAGTGGGCAAAGATTTGCAGTATAATATGGGAATGTGTGAACTTGTCCTACAAAATGGAAACATATTAATTTTGTCATATGTGACACTACTTGAACCTTTTTTACTGGACATTGCACATAATTTGTTCAAAAGAACAACAGAGCTGATCAGCTGAAAACATGGTTGCACATTTGCATTCTGAGAGACAGTTGAATAGAGAGACAATGGGAGTGCTCACTGATTCAATTAACAAGATTGGTTTGGGCAATAGTGATGATCCACATCCTGTCTGAGTAAGAGCCAGAACTGCACCCCCCCACCCCCCCACCGAGTGTGTGTGGAAGGCTTTGAAGTCCAGCAACCGCACCGCCACCACCCCCCCAAAGAAGCAAGCTGGAAATTGTGCACTGAGGCCCAGTGAGGACTCCCAAGATCTTAACTTCAACTAAGGACTTTACATCAAAGACACAAAAGACAGTACCGGTGTTCCATTTATTGCCAACTCTACAACACCCCCCCACCCCTCCCCCCCAATTCTTTCTCCCCCTTTGTAACTAGTTGTGTGTGTTTCTCTCGCATGTACACAAGCGTGGTTGCGTCGTGTATTTTAATAGTTTTAACAGAGTTAGAGTGATAAGGCTAATAAAGTTACATCTTTCTTGTTTAAACCTAAGAAAACCTGTCTGATTGGTTCATTTGCAATTACAATTAGAGAACAGTGAGCTCAGGGCTCACTGAGGGGCTAAGCTAAAATCACTGTTTTAAAAGATAAACACTGTTATGGCCAACTAGGAAAGGGGCAAGAGGGGAGCCTGAGATCCCTTCCTCACCTGTTCGTAACAAAAGCAACATATTATTTAAATGGAGAGAGATTGCAGAATTCTACAATGCAGAAGGATCTGGGTGTCCAAGCACACGAAACACAAAAAGTTAGTATGCAGGTACAGCTAATGATTAAGACGACAAATGCTACGTTGTCGTTTATTGCAAGAGGAATGGAATATAAAAGTAGAGATGTTTTGCTACAGTTGTACAAGGCATTGGTGAGACCACATCTAGAGTATAGTGCACAGTTTTGGCCTCCTTACATAAGAAAGGATATAAGTGCATTGGAAGCAATTCAGAGAAGGTACACGTGACTGATTCCTGGGATGAGAGGATTATCTTATGAGGTAAGCTTGGACAGGTTGGCTCTGTATTCATTGGAGTTTAGAAGGTGAGGGGCAATCTTATTGAAACATATAAGATCCTGAGGGGACTCGATAGGGTGGATGGTGAAAGGATGTTTCCTCTTGTGGGAAACACTAAAACTAGGAGGCACTGTTTAAAAATAAGGGGTCTTCCATTTAAGACAGAGATGAGAAGAAATGTTTTCTCTCAGAAGGTCATCACAGCCTGTGGAACAGAGAGCAGTGCAGACAGGGTCACTGAATATTAAGGCAGAGGTAGACAGATTCTTGACAGACAAGGGAGTCAAAGAATATTGGGGTAGGCACGAAATTGGAGATGAGTCTACAAACAGATCAGCTATGATCTTACAGAATGGCAAAGCAGGCTTTATTTATTTAGAGATACAGCACTGAAGCAGGCCCTTCGGCCCACCGAATCTGTGCCGACCAACAACAACCCATTTATACTAATCCTACATTAATCCCATATTCCCTACCACATCCCAACATTCTCCTACCACCTACCTACACTAGGGGCAATTTACAATGGCCAATTTACCTATCAACCTGCAAGGCTTTGGCCGTGGGAGAAAACCGGAGCACCAGGCGGAAACTCACGCGGTCACAGGGAGAACTTGCAAACTCCGCACAGGCAGTACCCAGAACTGAGCCCGGGTCGCTGGAGCTGTGAGGCTGCGGTGCTAACCACTGCGCCACTGTGCCGCCCACTTGAGGGGCCGAATAGCCTACTCCTGCTCCAAGCTCGTATGTATATTTAAGAAAATTACAAAGAATTTCTGTAGGTGATATCATGGCATCATACAGCAACAGAGGAAAGCAATTCGGCAAATCTTGCCTGTGCCAGCTTTTCAAAAGAGCTATTCAATTAGTTCCACTCTCCCGCTCTTTCCCCACTGCCCTGCAAATTTTTCCTTTTAAAGGATATGTCCAATTCTCTTTCGAAATCTATTAAATCTGCTTCCACCATCTTTACATTCCAGATCGTAACACTTGTCAGGTAAAAAAATTCTCATCTCTTCTCTAGTTCTTTTGCCAATTATCTTAAAAGCACAGACATACCAGTGTAGGATTCTCCACCACATAGTTTGTGTCAGGTGCATTCTGCTGATCATCCTGAGGGTCAGCATCTATTTGCATTGGTTCCACCGCTCCCTTGGAAAGAAGAGAAAAAGATAGAAAGAGATAACAAAGTTAGTTCAAAAGCTGATCTGGCAGGTTTTATAAAATCAGTTCTTGACTCCAATTGATACATTAAAGCAAATGACAAAATAGAAAATATAAACATAAAGCTACATTTTAATTATAAAATTAGTTGCCATGTGCATAGAAAATAGAAATTTAGACAACCATATTTTATCTTAATTAACAGTAATGCAAATCAACTTATTAAAATATTTTGGTAGAAATTGGGAATGCTTTCTTTTAATAAAAGCATGCTGAATTTCTCATTAACCTGGAGAATTGCACATTGGTAGTGAAATGTCTTCAGGACACACAAAATGCAGCATAACTGCTGAACCTGTTTTTCCAGTGCAGTACAATATTGACAGCTCAAAGGACAGTAACATTCAACTGGGAAGAAAATTCACTCTTTGGCATTTCAGTGAATGCACACTGAACAGAAAATGCAATTAGGTGCCTACCATCACTCACCAGATTCACCAAAAAATAAAAGAGAATAGCCTAAAGAGCTACTTTACTCAATCTTCATAGTCACCACCGATTGCTCAGTTCAATGTCCCAATGAAAACCTGCTTTAGCTCTGGAAGAGCAAATAAAGTGAGCTGGTTAAATGTAGCAACAGACTTTCAGTATTGCAACTCCACCCAAGTGGCTGGTTGCCAACAAAAGGATTAGGAATATTGCCAATTCAGATGCAACCTCAACACTCACCAGGTTTCTACTCTTCCCAAGACCAGTAAGCCAAAACTTGGATATGGTCTTCAAGATTTTATGTAGTCATATTATTGATGATGGTTCATGTTAAAGATGGAGGTCAAGCTGTTTCGGTACTAACAGCAGTGAGCTCCAAATCTGAGTAATGATGCGGTTTGCAGCCACTACGGTTGAGGGCAAAGACATCATAGAATCATAGAGAGATACAGCACTGAAACAGGCCCTTTGGCCCACCGAGTCTGTGCCGACCAATAACCACCCATTTATACTAATCCTACATTAATCCCATATTACCTACCACATCCCCACCATTCTCCTACCACCTACCTACACTAGGGGCAATTTATAATGGCCAATTTACCCATCAGCCTGCAAGCCTTTGGCTGTGGAAGGAAACCGGAGCACCCGGCGGAAACCCACGCGGTCACAGGGAGAACTTGCAAACTCCGCACAGGCAGTACCCAGAACTGAACCTGGCTCGCTGGAGCTGTGAGGCTGCGGTGCTAACCACTGTGCCACTGTGCCGTCCCATCAATGACAGTTTCAGCAGCAAGAACTGACCAAGGCCAAAAGCAAGTGATGTTACAGAAGTGGAAGTAGGCAATTTTTGTGATAGAGAGCATATGGGTCAGAAGCTCAGCTTGGGGTTAAGTAGGATTCAAAGGCTACTAAAAGTCTTAATCAACCTGAAAAGGCGGCTGGGCAGGTGAATGGAAGTGGCAAGGGTAAGGAGTCTGTGATGGTGGTGGGTGGAAAGGGGGAATGGGGCGGGGGGGGGGGGGAGAAAGGGTGACGACAATGGATTCAGTCTTCCTAATTTTCATTTGGAGGAAATTGCAGCTCATCCTAGGATACACACACTGGGAAGCAATCTGACTATACAGAGGCAGTGGAAGAGGGGGGGAAAGAGGAGTGATGGAGAGCTGGATGTTGTGGAAGCTAACTCTGTCTTCAGATGATGTTGCCATGGGGCAACATGTAGATGAGAATGAAGAGGGACAAAGGATATATCATTAGGAGTATAATGATAACGGTATGGGGAGGCGTAGTGGTAATGTCACTGCACTAGTAATCCAGAGGCCCAGGCTAATGTTCTGGGGCCATGGGTTTGAATTCTATTAATAAATCTGGAATTATAAGCTAGTCTAATAGTGACCATGAAACCACTGTCGTTTGTTGTTAAAAATAAACCCATCTGTTTAACTAATGTCCTTCAGGGAAGGAAATCTGCCGTCCCTACCTGTCTGGCCTACGTGCGATTCCAAACCCACAGCAAAGCGGTTGAATCTGAAAATGCCCTCTGAAATGGCCAAGCAAGCCACTCAGTTGTATCAAACCACTACGAAGTCTAAGAAAAGGAATGAAACCGGACAGACCACCTGGCATCAACCTAGGCACTGGAAACGACAACGGCAAACCCAGCCCTGTCAACCCTGCAAAGTCCTCCTTACCAATATTGTGCCAAAATTGGGAGAGCTGCCCCACTGACTAGTCAAGCAACAGCCTGACAGAGTCATACTCATGGAATCATACCTTACAGACAATGTCCCAGATGCCACCATTACCATCCCTGGGTATGTCCTGTCCCACCAGCAGGACAGAACCACCAGAGGTGGCAGCACAGTGGTATACAGTCAGGAGGGAGTTGCCCTGGGAGTCCTCAACATTGACACCTGACCCCACGAAGTCTCATGGCATCAGGTCAAACATGGACAAGGAAACCTCCCGATTACCAGCTATTATGCCCCCTTGGCTGATGAATCATTGTTTCTCCATGTTGAACAACAATTGGAAGAAGCACAGAGGTTAGCAAGGGCATAGAATGTGGGGGAACTTCAATGTCCATCACCAAGAGTGGCTCAGTAGCACCACTACTGACCAAGTCCTAAATGACATAGCTGCTAGACTGGGTCTGCAGCAGGTGATGAGGGAACCAACAAGAGGGAAAAACATACTTGGTCTCATCCTCACCAATCTACCTATCGCAGATGCATCTGTCCATGACAGTATTGGTAGGAGTGACCACCGCACTGTCCTTGTAGAGACGAAGTCCCATCTTCACATTGACGATACCCACCATCGTGTTGTGTGGCAGTACCACGGTGCTAAATGGGGTAGATTTCAAACAAACAGATTTGGTACCTCAAAATTGGACATCCATGATGTGCTGTGGGCCATCAGCAGCAACAGCATTGTATTCAACCACAACCTGTAACTTGTGGTCTGACATATCCCCCACTCTACCAATACCAGGAGATCAACCATGGTTCAATGAAGAGTGCAAGAGGGCATACCAGGAGCAGCACCAGGCATACCTAAAAATGAGGGGTCAGCCTGGTGAAGCTACAACACAGGACTGCCTGCGTGCCAAACAGAAGCAGCATGCGATAGACAGGGATAAGCAATCCCACAACCAAACGGATGAGATCTAGGCTCTGCAGTCCTGCCACATCCAGTCGTGAATGGTGATGGACAATTAAACAGCTAACAGCAGGGGGAGGTTCCACAAATATCCCCATCCTCAACGATGGGGGAGCACAGCACATCAGTTCAAAAGATAAGGCTGAAGCATTTGCATCCATCTTCAGCCAGTGCCAAGTGGCTGATGCATCTTGGCCTCCGTCTAAGGTCCCCAGCATCACAGATGACAATCTGATTCACTCACACGGTATCGAGAAACGGCTGAAGGCACTGGATACTGCAAAGGCTATGGGCCATGACAACATTCCGACAATAGTACTGAAGACCTGTGCTCCAGAATTAGCCCACCCCTAGCCAAGCTATTCCAGTACAGCTACAACACTGGCATCTACCCAGCAATGTGGAAAATTGCCCAAGTATGTCCTGTAGACAAAAAGCAGGATAAATTCAACTCGGTCAATTACCACCCTATCAGTCTACTCTCAACCATAGGCAAAATGACGGAAGGGGTCGCCACCAATGCTATCAAGCTGCACTTGTCCACCAATAATCTGCCCACTGACGCTCAGTTTGGGTTCCGCCAGGGCCACTCAGCTCCTGACCTCATTACATCCTTGGTCCAAACATGGACAAAACAGCTGAACTCCAGAGGTGAGAGCGACTGCCCTTGACATCAAGGAGCCTTAGCAAAACTGGAGTCAATGGGAATCAGGGGGAAAACTCTCTGCTGGTTGGAGTCATACTTAGTACAAAGGAAGATGGTTGTGGTTGTTGGAGGTCTATTATCTCAGTCCCAGGACATCGCTGCAGGAGTTCCTTCGGGTAGTGTCCTAGGCCCAACCATCTTAGCTGCTTCAATGACCTTCCCTCCACCATTAGGTCAGAAGTGAGGATGTTCACTGATGATTACATAATGTTCTGCATTATTCGCAACTCCTCAGATACCGAAGCAGAAAGACCTGGACAACATCCAGGCATGGGCTGAGAAGTGCCAGGCAGTATTCATGCCACACAAGTACCAGGCAAGGACCATCTCAAACATGAGAGAATTTAACCATCTGCCCTTGATGTTTAATGGCATTACTATTGCTGAATCCCCCCCACTATCAACATCCTGGGGTTTGCCATTGACCAGAAACTTAACTGGACCAGCCACATAAATGCTGTGGTTACAAGAGCAGGTCAGAGGATAGGAATTCTGTGGCAAGTAATTCACCTCCTGTCTCCCCACTGCCTGTTCACCATCGACAAGGCACAAGTCAGGTGTGTGATGGAATACGCTCCACTTGCCTGGATGAGTGCAGCTCCAACAACACAAGAAGCTCGACACCATCCAGGACAAACCAGCCCACTTGAATGGCACCCCATCCATCACCTTCAACATTCACTTCCTCCACTACTGACGCATTGTGACAGCAGTGTGTACCATCTACAGGTTGCGCTGTAGCAACTCACCAAGGCTCCATCGATAGCAACTTCCAAACTCACGACCTCTACCACCTAGAAGGACAAGAGCAGTAGATGTATGGGAACACCACCACCTACAAGATCCCCCCCAAGTCACACACCATCTTGACTTGGAACTATATCGCCGTTCCTTCACTGCCGCTGGGTCAAAATCCTGGAATTCCCTTCCCAACAGCACTGTTGGTGTACCTACATCCCAAGGACTGCAGCAGTTCAAGAAGGCAGCTCACCACCACCTTCTCAAGGACAATTAGGGATGGGCAATAAATGCTGGCCTAGCCAGTAACAACCACACCCCATGAACAAATAAAGAAAAGGTCAAAGCTATTTATGGAAATGATCTGGCTGTGATTAGGTAACTAAGAGTGAAAACAAATGAGGGCAGTCTCACTGAGCTGGACAACGAAAGAGAGACATTGGAGGAAGATGTATCAAAGGCTGCAGAGGTCAAGGATGGAAATGCATCATGGTCGGTCACAGAATATATTTTGCAACTTTGGTTAGGGCCGTTTCAGAGTTGTGGCAGAGGACATGGAGTTGCAGGGAAGATGGATTCATGAGGTGACAACATGTTAAAGGATTTGGAGAGGAAAGGGAGATTGACGATAGGGTGGCAATTTTCAAGGACAGAGTCGCGAGAATTTTTTTTAAAAAAGAAGACGGGGTATTAATAACAATTTTGGGAGAGGGGGGAACAGTACCTGAAGAGACAGAATACTAAAGAGAAAATATGTCATTGATAGCCTTTCATTAAAAAAATGAAATTTTAGAGTAAGTGATCAATAAAGTGCTGACAATTTAAATACACGAATAATAACTGCAGTTCAGAATCGCATCACTAAGCTGCTGATCTAAGCAGTGTTGCCAAAAGGCATGATTTTAACGATTTAATGATTTTACATTGTTTTAATGTACACTGTAAACAAAATTCCAAGAATTGTGCTCCATAAGCAACAGTGCAATGAATCATTAATAAAATTACAAATTATTTGCAGTGCTGTTTGAGGATTGCAGAATTCACAGCATATTACAGCTGTTCAATAATTTAAGCAACCAAAGTTTACCTACATACTCAAGGATGCAAACAATGTTTGCTTTATTCTACCCTTGGATGAAAAGCTTACATTTAAAAAAAGGAAAAAATATTTTCCACCCAATTTCGCAGACAACATCCTGCTCCTTGTGGTGTCAGCAAACAATATTCTATTTTGACATGATACCCCTCACTGAAGAACGTTGGTGCAATGCTGGCAATTAGCAAACAAGTACAGCTCTAAAGTCAATCACATTCAGCATTTTTGCAGGTCTGTGGCTTAGGCATCAAAACATTGATTATTAAATTTACCTGAGAAACTGGACTTAGTTGGATCAAAACCATCTGCTTTATCAAAAAAGCAACTGTTAAAGGAAAATGCTTTGATCTTTCTGTTAGCCTTGAATGTTTAATTACCTTTTTTTTTGAAAAAACTGGGTGATAGTGTGATCAGTCATTTTTGAAAGCTATATAGCACAATAGTTACTGTAGTGAGGTAACTCATGGCCTCAATTCTATCATTTTTCCAGTAAACTATGCGTGCCTGTGATATCAACACTCACAAAAGCAAACAATAACAGCAACAAAAATATATCCTACAAATGCACGTCACAGCGCAATGCTGCCTTCGCCACTTAGGTGGCTTTACAGCTTCTTCAGCCATTATGATAGCATTCATAATACAATCAAAATTCAAAAGCAGTATCGATGAGAATCAAATGTAATTTGGTATCTTGATGTAAAGACACCAAAACGGTTTAGCAACCCGAGTGGGAAAAGTATAAGCTGCTCAGAAAACGTTACTGGAAAAACAGGAAAATACTGTAACTGGCTCAACTATAGTATTGTAAAGACCTTTGTGATTTATTAACCCTCCTGGAACAGATCTACAGGAGGCACATCAATGGGTCATTGGTATGTATGTCAAGGGTGCACTCCAGTAAATGATCACTTCTTCAAGGCTCCTTCACATAGTCCATGTTCTATAGCGATTAAAGAATAAACCTATAAGCTGCACTGTATGATTCCAAGGTTTCCTCCAGGATACATATTTATCAGCATTGCTCCAAAAGCATTTTTATTTTTCTGGTTTTTAGGCAGTTCTCTGAATTTCTGCTTCCTCTGGCGAACAAATGTACTCTATCATATAAATTATAGGCATCTTTCATAATTTGATTCTTTCAATAAAATGCTGTTACCCAATTGGATAATTAAATGATTAAAAATAGATGTATAGTTGTGTTGCAGCTGCTACATAAAGCTTCTTCCCAGACATAAACAACCCCTTCGCTCAGGACATTCTCAGCTCCATTCCAATTAAATCACTAATTAAAGTCTAACAGTGTCACAGCAAACCCATCAGCACTTTGTTAATGCTTTACTAATAAATGGCAACGTCAAGAACAATTAATTGGATGGTGACATTTTAACCAGCATTCAATGGGTAAAATATTTAACAACCAGGGAAGCTCTAGGATATTCCACCTCTTATATCACTCGTGCTAGACTGAGATGAGGGATATCATTAGTATTTCTAATGTAATATTTAATCTTTCTGTCAGAGTTCATTTGGATCTCGAGTCCCAAGGTTTACAGCTTTTATTTGGCTCAACTTCAGTACTAGAACCTCGAGCTTCTTCTATGACTTTGTCTCACTTCCATAGCTCATGCTGAAAGGCAAACTGGTGGTAAAGTTCAGGAACTGCTGCCGTGTGAAAGGTCTTAGAAGGAGCTCAAAGCTTTATCAATCACCAAAGAGAAGTGTATGAATTGCTTCTGTGGCATTAACACAAGAATGATATAAACAACATTGACTCAAACATTTTCATATAAACAGTATGCTCTCCTATCTCAAACCAAAATGAAATCACGCTTGAGTTGTGTGTTTCCTTCATCAGCTTTTCTGGTGATCGAGGTACCTCATAGAGCAGAGTGCAGGCTGACAAGCTGGCGCTAAGGCTGAAATCTCCTGCCGTGCTATGTAGAAACAAGTCTGATCTACTGCTGTGAGGTGTCAGGTAAAGGTCTGAGAGCGAAGAGGTGGCTGAGCTGGGAGTGGAGCTATCTCGACACCCTTCCTGACTATCTGCATTCCCTGCCCCTGAAACCGTGCTTGCCTGGGAAAGAGGAATGAAATTCTCAGTTATTATAGTTCTACACTTTGCTTAGAATTAAAATATAATCCAGCTATACTAATTCAAATCATCGAACATTTTAGAAGCTACAATGTCCACAATTGTCACTATATTATTTACAACATATAGAAACCATTCTCTATTAATATTAACAATCTTGTATATAGCATGCACTTCATGCAAACATCATACTTCATTATTGTAACACTTTTCCCATCACATTTCTACGGTTACAAAATAGCAAATCCTCCAATTCACCATGAAATCTACTATTTGTTAAAAAATAAACCTTCCATCGTCTTCTAGATAATGTACAGCATCAGCAGAGAAGGTTATGATCAGAAGGGGGTGCTTGGTATATTAACATAACTAACCCCCAGTCAACATATTCAAGTTGTTGTCAATCATACTACCAGACTCAGGAAAAAGAAGAGGTCAGCAGCATGAATATGCAAATTGAAAGACTGCCTTCTGCTGCAGATATGTGCATTACTTGATTACAAAACATACTGTCAAAAGAAAATCAAGAAGTCTTTTGATTCTGTAAGTTTTGAAAACTAATTTTGCAAAACTTCTAAAGACTGTAGCTTTAAGTAGAAAAATATACAGCTATTAACTAAGTAATACAGGCACAGTATAGCATGTCACTCAGAAGTCAGGAGTGTGCCAGCGTCACCACAATAAATATAACACCAATATTGATAATTAGTATTTAATTTATTAGCTAATGTATTGTGGCTGAAAAAACTCAGACGTTTGTCCTTTACTTATATAGCAATACTGATTAAAATTGCATAAATCTATACTGTAACTGTTTGGAATAAAGCTAGCACAATTATTCGTCACTACATGAAAATATGCCCCAAAGCATGAAACCTTAATTTCTCAACCTGAAACGGGTAGGAATTAAAAAGAAGCCTGAAGAACCACTAGAAAACAAACAGATAGTTTGTGTAAATCACTATAACTGTTCGCTCTGCTAACATAATAAAACACCAGAAAAGTACTTGTTGTACCTTTTATACTAGGCAGCTCATTGGCGAGCATGGAGCTTTCAGTGGCACTCAAAGTTCACAGGTCTGCTGCTGAACAAATTTTTGATCTTGGTCGAATTGACTGGTGTTAATTTCAAACTCTGAACATTTACCAAATGTGTTGGTTATTGCTGGTTTCTGAAATTTATGCACTAACTACTGGACTTGTGTTCAAAGTGAACAACTCAAATCTGGCCACCACTAATCCAGACTCCTGTTAATTATGAGCATAGCCCTTGATCTGAATACTTGGCAGTAATCAAAATATTTAACCATAAAGATCAAGGCACAATCTCAAGGCACAGTGATAAGGAGGAATTATTTAAGAAAAGCATAAATTAATAGCCCTTTACTATATGGCTGTGCTATACAGAGATCAGCCAGCAAACAACCATGGAAACACAATATATTCCATAATTAAGTTAGAAGTGGGTTACATCTTCATTTATATCAAATATGTTATCTGTTTTGTTGTTTTGATGATCACTCTTTCCATGTCATATGAAGGTGTGAGAATTGTAATTTTTTTTTAAATTAACATTTTCTCCATTTAGTATCTGATAGCACTAGCTAGAGGGGCACACAATCAAAAAAATAATGAATTTTTGTCACTCTCACACAATATGCTGTGCTATTAAGTGTTTAGCAGCCAGACTGTGGAGATATTCACCGAAGTTGTTCAAGACCCACTTATGTATTACAAACCAAAAGAAAATCCAACATATTTACCAACGGTTTCCTCATTGATAGAAAGATACAATAAATTTCCTCTACAATGTCATTTTAATTATGAGGCATCTCAACAACCACAATATCAATTTAACATGAAAAAAAATCCCACGCTCTTCATAAATAGGTAAAATGAAAAAAGATACTGAGAGCGGAAAGAACAGATAGTATGGATGACCAAGGTTTGTCGAGAAGATGTTTTTTAAAAATGGAGAGAAGTGCAGAAACCAAGGTTTAGGGAAGGAGTTCCAAAGAGTAGAATCAAGATGGCTAACAGCTCTGTACTGATGGAGTTGAAGGTAGGGAAGATGTGAAGACTTAAATAAGAGGAAGCAACATTTGGGAAGAAATATAGTGTTGGAGGAGATACAGTGGGCCAAGGTCATGGGGGATTTAAGATGAAATCAATCATTTGAACTGTGATCTGTTGGGTTTCAGGAACCACTGTTTCACAGGGAAAATATAGTAGAGTTTCGGCGATGTTGGAAGTTATGGAGGGTGGAGGCCGGGAGACCAGTATTAAGAGTAGTCGAGTCTGGAAGTGCCAAAGGTATGTATGGAGTTTCAGCCGCATGAAGGCTGGTCTGTGATGGATGAAGGCAATGTTGCGGAGGAGAAAGTAAGGCGCCTTGGCGATAGATAAGACTTTGGTTTTAAAGCAAAGGTCAGGGTCAACCAAAGCGGCAGGTCTACTTCAGCCTGAGACAGTGGCCTTGGTAGGGGATGGAATCAAGGGAAAAGCAAGTAGAATTTGTGGTGGGGATCAAAGACGATGGCTTCAGTCTTCTCCAAGTTGAGGTAAAGGAAGTAATGACTCATCCGGGATGTCAAACAGCATGAAGGTAGTCGAGAGAAGTAATGTAGGAGTAGAGCTTGCTATCATCAACTTTTATGTGAAAGCTGGTGCTGTGCTACGGATGATGTTACCAAGGCCCAGCATTTAGATGAGGGAGAGGGAAGCAAGGGTGGATCCTTGGGATCCTCAGAGGTGATAATATGAGGGAGGGAAAGCAATTGCTAGAGATGCACTGACTGCAGTTGGATTGGTAGGAATGGAACCACACAAAGCCAGTTCTATGGTGCTGGATGATGGAAGGAATACATTAATGCTTGGCCCTAACCATACTAAATGCTGGAGAATAAGGTATCTCAGTCTCAGGGGATCTCATTCGTGACTTTGGCAAGAGCCAAGCTGAAAGGATTTGAATGGGGAGTTTTGGCAGAGATGGGCACAGAGCTGGGAGACAAAGACACATTGAAGCAGCAGACCTATTAGAAATGATGGGCAATAAAATAACTACCTATTGCTGCAAAAATACTTTAACACTGTCTTTTTTTTGACATATCACGATAGAGTTCTATTTAACAATACAACAAAGAATTACTTCCTTCAACGTTCAACCTGTGCAACAAAACAGTCAGGAGAAATAGTTACTTATCCAAAGAAAACTATATAGGCCAAGCAGTTTTCTCTTCACCAGCAGTACCTGATATTACCATCAAATTCCAAGCATAAAACCTGACTGAATATTTATATTCAAACTCCAGATAGACTTTAAGGGTGCTCCATTCTGAGTAGCAGGTCCCCCCCAATTATCTACTTGCTCTTTCATAAATTCAACACCAATGAAGTGCTGACACTTCTTGAAGCAAGAGAAGTTTGGTAAATAGATTATTTTAACACAAAAACATAGACATAAAAATGTTCACAGTTCAAACTGCAAAGACAAAAATAAAATTTTTGCATTCCACTTTGACCGCCATGTACATTGTTTACTTTACGAAAATGGATTTTTCCAAACTGCATTAAAACAACTCTCAGCATGGGCAAGGGCACCAAGCAAAGTGATACAAGTGGGCATATTCAGTTGCTGTTGTCTCAGGTAACTTTTTCAGAAAAATGTAATCACATTTAGCACATTCCTCAGTCCAATTATCCCCCATTCCAAAATATTTCATGGCAATTATACATTTTGCAGGGGACTTTCATAGTCTAAAATACCTTAAAATGAGTCATATTTAGTGTCATTCAAACAGAGAAAACAAAAAAAAAGCGTGATTAGAGCATTAAATTGAACACTAGCCATATAAAGCAGTGGACAAGAAATACTGTAGCTTTAAGATTCTATTCCAGAAGGCAGAAGCCCAGTCAGGAAGCCTGTACTTACAGGCCCATTCTCAGGCATCACTTTCTCCAGGCTCTATCCGATGAAGCAGGTTAACACAAACCAAAGCTTAATTCTGGGGTCTCAAACAGTCAATGTTCGGGACTCAGAGCAAAACCATGCGTATCCACAGCACGGAAACAGTAAAAGGTCCCTTAGTAACAGGTTCATTCTGGCTCTATCAGCCAGCAACCAACTGTCATGTTCCCCTCACTTCAGCATCATTCGCCACGGCTCAATCCCTCCAAATTACTCCACATGGAGACTCTCCTTTCTTTCCCCCGCCACCGCACGATAATCTATCCTTTGATCGGACAGCAACGAGTTTTTTTTACCTGAAAATTTAATACTTGAACGGGAAGTGGCATCTTCTCCCTCATTCAGCAACTCTCAGCAGCCACAGAGTAGCTCCACATCCGGGAACTCTCATCACTGGGGTGAAAGGTCAGAAGTGCGTCGTGACGTCATTCGTACCCGCAACGTGTACGTGGTTTTGGAAAGTTGAGGCATTCCCTGCCCCGCATAAATATGGGGGCACAGCCCATTTATCTTTGTATAGTCTTCCAGGTTGGTAAACCTATACTATTAATTTTGTGGTATCAGCGTTTTATACGTAAGATAGTTGTGATGAAATAAAAGAGGATTTAAAATGATTTTAGTAAAAAAAAAATCAGGTTGCGAATTGTCAAGGTCATATAACTGGTTTTTGTTCTCAGAATTATTACAGCGCAGGAGGCCATTCGGCCCATCGTGTCCGCATTGGCTCTCTGAAAGGGCAATTCCCTGCGTTCCAATCCCCTGCCTTCTCACCATAATCCTGCATATTCTTCCTTTTCATATAACTGTCTAATTCCCTTTTGAATGCTTCAATTGAACCTGCTTCCACAATGTTCTCAAGCAGCGCATTCCAGACCCTAACCACGCTCAGCGTGAAAAAGTTTATGCTGATGTCACTTTTGCTTCTCTTACCAAATAAGTTAACTCTATGCCCTCTCGTTCTTGATCCTTTCACAAGTGGGAACAGTTTCTCTCTATCAATTTGGCTAGAGCTAAGGAACAAAATAGGTGCTCGGTGTTCTCTATAGGCCACCAGCTAGTGGGAAGGACGTAGTGGAAAAATTTGCAAGGAAATTACAGAGAGGTGCAAAAATTATAGGGACTTTAATTATCCAAACATAGACTGAGATAGTAGTAGTGTAAAGGGCAAAAGTTCCTAGAGTGTGTTCAGAAAATTTTCTACAACAGTAGGTTGCTAGTCCAATGAGAAAGGAAGCACTGCCAGACCTGGTTCTGGGGAATGAGGTGGGCCAAGTGGATCAAGTATCAGTAGGAGAGCATTTAGGGGATAGTGATCATTGTACATAAGGTTTAGGCTGACTGTGGAAAAGGACAAAGAACAAACCAGGGTAAGAATAATTAACTGGGGGAAGGCCAACTTCAATGGAGTAAGAATGGAGCTGGGGTGAATAAATTGGAGTCAAAAGTTGGCAGGAAAACCGAAGTTAAACTGACTGGCCTGTGGTTGCTGGGCTTATTTTTACACCCTCTTTTGGACAAGGATGTACGGTTTGCAATTCTCCAGTCCTCTTGTGCCACCCCGAGTCTAAGGAAGTCTGAAAAATTATGGCCAGTGCCTCCGCAATTTCCACACTCACTTCCCTCAGTATCCTTGGAAGCATCACATCCAGTCCTGGTGCTTTATCCACTTTAAGTACAGACAGTCTATTTAATACATCCTCTTTAACAATTTTAAACCCTTCTGGTGTCTGAATTACCTCTTTCACCATTGCCTGGGTTGCATCTTCTTGGTAAAACAGATGCAAAGTATTCATTTAATATCTCAGCTATGCCCTCTGCCTCGATGCATAAATCCTTTTTATGGTCCTAATTCCCCCCACTCCTCCTTTTATCACCCTTTTACTATTTAAATATCTATAGAAAGCTTTGGGATTTCCTTTAATGCTAGCTGCCAGTCTCTTTTCAAGCTCTCTCTTTGTTTCTCTTATTTGCTTTTTTACTTCCCCTCTGGACCTTCAGCCTGGTTCTCAATAGTATTTTCTACCTGGCATCTGTCATAAGCACACTTTTTCTTCTTTATCTTAATCTTTACCCCTTGTCATCCAAGGAGCTCTGGACTTGTTTGCCCTATCTTTCCCCTTCGAGGGAACATAATTTGACCGTGCCCGAACTATCTCCTCTTTGAAGGTAGCCCATTGTTCAGCTGTCGGTTTTCACTCATTGTTCACTAATAGCTGTACATGAGCAGCATAGGTCCTCAAAATAGTAATTCATAATTCAATGGGCATGTGAGGCGATCTTAGGAGGAAGTCAGTGGAATAATCAGATTTCTGTCCCTTTGTTGTTAGGTTTATTTTTGGACTTGTTGACCCATATTGTTGAAAACATTTTCAACAATGATACATACTGTTGTCTTCCTTCGGTTAGCTGACAACTTTCAGAAATTGGGTCAAGGGCTCTAAGAGTGTATCAGGATATCCAAAACACTTTGCAGCTAATGAATTACTTTTGAAGTGTAATCACTTTAAACATGTCAATTTTAAAATAGCTGTGTTGTAAGCCACCATTGATCCAGGAACAGAAATATAAACAGCACATATAAAGTTTGTTTCACCCCCAGGGAAAAAGTGAAAGAACCAACATGAGGGAAAAACTTACTTGACCTTGTCATCACCAGTCTACCTGTTGAAGATGCCTCTATCCATGATAATTTTTTTAAGGAGTGACTGTGCACCGTCCTTGTGGAGACGAAGGCCTATCTTCACACTGAGGACACCCTTCATCGTGCTGTGTGGCACTACCACCATGCTAAATGGGATAACAACTTATATTTTTAGATAGTGCCTTTAACGTAATGAAATGTCCCAAAAAAACTTTACAGGAGCATTATAAAACAAAGTATGACACTGAGCCACAAATGGAGATATTAGATCGAATGACCAAAGCTTGGTAAAGAGGTAGGTTTTAAGGAGTGTCTTAAAGGAGGAAAGTGAGGTAGAGAGGGTATTCCAAAGCTTGGCACCTAAGCAACTGAAGGCATGGTCACTAATGATGAAGCAATTAAAGTCAGGAATGCACAAGAGGCTAGAATTAGAGGAACGCAGATATTTTGGAGAGGGGCAAGGTCATGGAGGGATTTGAAAACAAAGATGAGAATTTTAAAATTAAGACGCTGTTTGGCTCAGAGCATGTGTAGGTCAGCGAGCACAGGGGTGATTGAGGAACAGGAACAGGCGAGCTAAGGCACAGGTAGCAACGTTTTGGATGACCTCAAGTTTACGGAGAGTAGAATGTGGGAGACCAGCCAGGGGTATATTGGAATAAGCAAGTCTAGAGGTAAAGAAGGCATGAATGAGGGTTTCAGCAGTAGATGAGCTGAGACAGAGGCGAAGTTGAGCGATTTTAGAGGTGGAAATAGGTGGTCTTAGTGGCACGAATATGAGGTCGGAAGCTCATCTTGAGGTCAAATGTGACACTAAGGTTGCAAAAGGAGTGGCTTAGTCTCAGGCTGTTGTCAGGGAGAAGAATGGAGTTGGTATCTAGGGAACGGAGTTTGGAGCAGGGACTGAAAACAATGGCCAATCTTCCTAAGATTGGAGGAAATTTTTGCTCACCCAGTACTGATGTCAGATAAGCCGTCTCATAATTTAGCAATAGTGGAGGAATCGAGAGAAGTGGTGGTGAGGTAAAGCTGAGTGTCATCAGAATCCATGTGCTAATGCCGTGCTTTCGGGTGAAGTTGCCAAAGGGCAGCATGTAAAGAGGGGGCCAAGTGTAGATCCTTGGGGGATGCCAGAGGTAAAGGTGGGGGAACATGATGAGAAACCATTGAAAATGGTTCTTTGGCTATGATTAAATAGATAAGAATGGAACCAGGTGAGAGCAGTCTCACCCAGCTGGATGACAGTGGAGAGCTGTTGGAGGAGGAGGATGTGGCCAACCATGTCAAAGGCTGCAGACAGGTCTAGAAGGACGAGGGAAAGTTTACCTTTGTCACAGTCACATAGGATGTCATTTGTGACTTTGATAAGTTTTGGTACTATGGCAGGGACGGAAACCTGATTGGAAGGATTCAAACGTGGAGTTCTGAGAAAGATAGGAATGGATTTGGGAGGCAGCAACACGTTCAAGAACTCTGGAGAGGAAAGGGAGGTTGGAGATGAGACAGTAGTTTGCAAGGGCAGTGGGGTCAAGGGTTGGTTTTTTGAGGAGAGGGCTGATGGCGGCGGATTTAAAGGAGAGAGGGACAACATCTGAAGAGAGAGAACCGTTTACAATATCGGCTAACATTAGGACCAGGAGGGGAAGTTGGGTGATCAGGTTTGTGGGAATAGGATTGAGGGAATTGGAGGTGGGTCTCATGGACAAGATGAGCTCGGAGAGGGCATGAGGGGAAACAGGAGAGAAACTAGAGACAGATGCAAGTTCAGGGTTAGGGCAGGGGGGTGCATTACAGGAAGTGTGAGCAGGTGGGGTAGTGGAAGGGAGGGACTCGGCAGATGCAGCTGATTGGATGGTCTTGATCTTAGTTGCAAAGAAATCCATGAGCTCCTTACATTTGTTGTTGAAGATGAGGATAGAGGGGAAAGGGATTTAAGAAGATGGTTTGCAGTAGAGAAAAGACATCAGGGGTTACCTTTGCATTGCTCGATGATCCTGAAATAGTGAGCAGTTTTAGCAGACAACAGCAGGAGTCAATAGTGTTTTAAGTGGTCCAGCCAGATCTGGCGGTGGATGGCGAAATCATTTCTCTGCCATATACTTTCAAGTCTGCGTCTCTTGGACTTAAGGGAGTGGAGATTAGGACCATACCAGGGGAATGGCCAGGGTAGCTTCAGAACAGATCTAGCAGCTCAGAATTGGGCATCCGTGAGACGCTGTGGGTCCTCAGCAGGAGCAGAATTGTATTCAGCCACAACCTGTAACTTAATGGCCCAACATATTCCTCATTCTATCATTACCATCAAACCAGGGGACCAACCCTGATTCAGAGCAGTGTAGGAAAGCATGCCTGAAGCAGCACCAGGCATACCTAAAAAAAGAGGTAGCAATCTGGTGAAGCTACAACACAGGACTACGTGCATGCTATAGCCAGAGCTGAGTGATCCCACAACCAATGGATCAGATCAAAACCCTGCAGTCCTGCCACATCCAGTTGTGAATAATGATGGACAACTAACCAGAGGAGAAGGCTCCACGAACATCCCCATCCTCAATGATGGGAAGCCCAGCACATCAGTGCAAAAGATAAGGCTGAAGCGTTTGCAACCATCTTTAACCAGAAGTGGATGACCCATCTTGACCTCCTCATGAGGTCCCCAGCATCACAGCTGCCAGTCTTCATCCAATTTGATTCACTCCACGTGATCTCAAGAAACAGCTGAAGGCATTGGATACTGTAAAGGCTATGGGCCCTGACAACATCCCTGTTGTATTACTTAAGACTTGTGCTCCAGAATTAGCTGCGTCCCTAGCCAAGCTGCTCCAGTACAGGTACAACATTGGCATCTATCCGACAATGTAGAAAATTACCCAGGTATGTCCTGTCTTCAAAAAGCAGGACGAATCCAATCCGGCCGATTACCGCCCGGTCAGCCTACTCTCGATCATCAGCAAAATGATGGAACGTGTCGTCGACAATGCTATCAAGCAGCTGTTGCTCAGCAATAACCTGCTCAGTGACGCTCAGTTTGAGTTCTGCCAGGACCACTCAACTCCAAACCTCATTACAGCCTTGGTCCAAACATGGACAAAAGAGCTGAATTCCAGAGGTGAGGTGAGAGTGACTACCCTTGACATAAAGGCGGCTTTTGACTGAATATGGCATCAAGGAGCCTTGTCAAAATTGAAGTCAATGGAAATTGGGGGAAAACTCTCCACTGGTTGGTGTCAAATCTAGCACAAAGGAAGGTGGTTGTGGTTGTTAGAGGAAAATCATCTCAGCCCCAGGATATCACTGCAGGTGTTCCTCAGGGTAGTGTCCTTGGCCCAACCATCAACATCCTGGGCGGGGGTTGCGGGTGGGGGGCGGGCAGGCAGGCAGGTGGTGGCGGCGGGGTGAGTCACCATTAGTCAGAAACTTAACTGGACCAGCCATATAAATGCTGTGGCTACAAAAGCAAGTCAGAGGCTGAGAATTCACCGGCAAATCACTCATCTCCTGACTCCCTAAATCCTGTTCATCATTTACAAGGCACAAGTCAGGAGTGTGATGGAATACTCTCCACTTGCCCGGATGGGTGCAGCTTCAACAACATTCAAGAAGCTCGACAGGACAAAGCAGCCCACTTGATTGGCACCCCATCCACCTCCTTAAACATTCACTCCTTCCATCACCGGTGCACAGTAGCAGCAGTGTGTACCATCTACAAGATGCACTGCAAAATCTCGCCTTCGCTCCTTCCGCAGCACCTTCCAAATCCACGACCTCCAAGGATCTAGAAGAACGAGGGCAGCAGATGCATGGGAACCCCACCACCTCCAATTTCCCCTCCAAGTCACACACCATCCTGACCTGGAAGTATATCGCCATTCCTTCACTGTTGCTGGGTCAAAATAGTGGGACTCCCTCCCTAACAGCACTGTGGATAGACCTACCCCACATGGACCGCAGTGGTTCAAGCAGGTCGCTCAGCACCATCTTTTCAAGGGCAATTAGGGATGGGCAATAAATGCTGGGCTTTCAAGCGACGCCCACATCCCACAAATGAATAAAAAAAAATCCATCATCATTATTCTTGTCCTGAAGTACAGATGCAGATGATTTAATACTCTGGAACACAATGATTCCTGTACTTCTGGTGACATAGAAAATGGCATTTGTAGAGTTCTGTTGGCCAGGGCTGAATGGTGTATGTTGTGAGGTTAGATTGATATTTTGGAGTTTGCTAGATATGTTGAAGTCAGTGAGAAATTTCACAAAGCCTTCTTGAAAGCTTCATTCCATCTTTCAGAGTAAATAAATAGATCAGAGTCCATGATAGGGAAAACTCCAAGCTTTCACGAGTTCAATGGACATTCCATATTTCAATTTCTTTTTTGTTCTTACTGTATAAACATTAAAGATAAATTTGAGTTTTGTCCAGTTCTGAGGTAGTACACTAGATGGGGTGCTTCTCAGAAGCAAGGTCTTCCACCAAATGGAAGAATAACAGATTAAAGCCTCGCTCAGGCATATAATTAAAACCCGACCCAGGCCCAACCTGACAACAACCAACCCGAAGCTGACCCAGGTCCGAGTCCTTCAATTTTTTTTCATGCCCGACCCGACCCGAAAATATCAAACATGTTACTAGTACAGAAAAAAAATTGCGTCAAAACACAGATTACAAAGAAAACAATACAAAACAAAACCCGACCACAGCCAACCCGACTGAGCCGAGCCCGAATGCTGGACACAGAATATAGACCCGACCCGACCTAAACCCAATACATGTACTCGGGTTGGGGTTGGGTAACCAGGCTTTATAACAGATGGCCACCTCACTACAAGTCTAGTTTCTGTTGGCTAATGAATATTGACAACAATTGTGGAGGTGCTGGGATGTCTCAATCTCTGAACTGAATACCCTGCATGAGAATCGAAGCAAGGAAACATAATGTGAAAAACTAAAGTAAGAAGAAATTATTGTGAAGACTAATGAGACGGGGGTGAAAATAGAGATGTAAAACCAATACAGTTTGGTCATTTTCATTTGACTTTACACAGAGAAGTGGTAAATTCTGAAGTAGAGTATGTCTGAATAAATGTTTATATTTGCAAACTAACCCCAGTATATTAGTGGTGCAAAATGGAATATAAACCAGGATGAAAAATGTATTTTAATTAGTGAATAGTGAAATCCAGATCTGGCTTCTCCACCTTGTAAGAGTTTGCATTACAGTTTTAACAAATAATTTAATCGCAGGGTCTGTCAGGACCACGTCAAGCCCTTCTCTCCTCTGCCAAAATGGCTCATTTTTCCAAGATCATCCTAGAATACAATGCTAACTCCTGGCTTTTTTCCACTACATCATGGCTTAAACCCCCTCTATGCATCCCCCACTAATCCTCACCTCCCATATGTGTGAGGAACTCATGGACTTCTTTGTCACTAAAATTGAGACCATTCATTCAACTACCTCTACTGCATCCCTCTTCACTTTGCCGATCAAACCAAATTTCCCCCAAGGTTGCCCCCTTCCTTAGCCCTGAAACCACATCCTTATCTAGTTTATCTCCTATCTCTCCTCACCTGAGCTCACCTTGTCCATAAGGCCGACCTACTGCTCTCTTGACCCTGTTCTCACTAAATTGCTGACCACCTAACATCCTTCCTGACCCACAAGCTAGCTAACACTGTAAACAGTTCACTCTTCTCAGGTACTGTCCCCTCCCTTTGAAAGCTACCATCACCCAACTTCACAAAAATTCCCACTCTCAGGCCCTCTGTCCTTACAAACTACCATCCCAAATCCAAATTTCCAGCACTTGCAGTATTCTGATTTTGTCGCAAATCCAAACTCCCTTTCTTCTCCAAAGTTCTTGAATTTGTGGCCTCCCAAATCTGCACCTTATTCAAAGTCACAAATTACATGCTCTGAGATTGTGACCATGGTGTACGATCCCTCCTCATCCTTGACCTATCTGCAATCTTTAACACCGTTAACTACACCATCTACTTCCAATGACTCTCCTCTGTTGTCCAACAGAGAGGGTTCCACTCTTACCTATCCAATCATAGCTAGATGATTTATAGCAATGGCGTCTTCCTGCACCTGCATTGTTACATCTGCAGTCCACCAAGCATCTATCCTTCGCACCCTCCTATTCGTCATCTCTATGCTGCCCCTCAGCGACATCATCCAAAGATATGATTTCAAATTCCACATATACGCTGATGCCACTCAACTCCATCACCTCTCTCAAACCCTTCACTGCCTCTGTGTGATCAGCCTGCTTGTCCAACAGTTTCGTTCAATGAAACACTGGGGAATACCTTATCTTCGCCCCCCACCCTCTCCCATTACAAACTCCATTCCCTTTCCACTGCTTCCCTTCCCCTTACCCAGCCAGTCTCAGGCTGAACCAGACTCTACAATCTTGCCATCCTAATTGACCACAAGCTAAGATACCGATCCTATTTCCTCTCCATCACAAAGACCGCCTACTTCCTCCTCCATGACATCGCCCGTCTCTGCCCTGCCTCAGCCCATCTGCTGCTGAAATCCATTTCCTTTCTTTTGTAACTACCAGACTTGACTGTTCTAATGCTCTCCTGGTCAGCTTCCTATCCTCCACCCTGGATAAACTTGAGATCATCCAAAACTCGAGTATCCACATCCTAACCCATACTAAGTCCCATTCACCCATCACTCCTGTCTTTGTAGACCTATATTGGCTCCCGGTCGACCAACAGATCCCTTTTTAAATTCTCAACCCTGTGTCCAAATCCTTTCATGGCCTTGCCCCTCCCTATCTCTGTAACCTCCTCTAGGCCTGCAACCCTCTGAGAATTCTGCATTCCTCCAACTTTGACCTCTTACATTTCTCCCACTCTCTTCATTCTGCCATTACCAGTCCTGTTGCAGCTTGTAGCCCTAAGTTCTGGAATTTCTCCATAAACCTGCTGGCCTCTCCACCTCTCTCTCCTCCTTTAAGACCCTGCCTAAAACCTACCTCATTGACCAAGCTTCTACTCACATTCTATCTCATGCTTTGGCTCAATGTCAATTTTTGTCTGATTACACTTCTGTGAAACACCTTGGGACATTTTCCTACATTAAATGGTGCTATATATTTGCAAATTGATGTTTAAAAAAACTGCACTATTTTAAAGCTGCAGAGGACATTCATTAATCAATGCTTTGCTTTGTATGGAGATACCTATCTTTTTGCAAGGAAAACAGTCAGTGGAAGTGTTTAATTACAGCATGTCAAATTTTCAGAGCTATTTTCCGATCTAAATGTGGATATAGAAATGGAAAATGGAAAATAAACTGACAAAGTATGCACAGACTTACGATTTGTAATTTATTATAGCAGATCTCCAGTGGCATTGCTCACAGTGAACCAGAGGCTTTGCTATTTTATAACTGAAAGAGAAACATTATATTCAAGTGAGAATGCATAAGGAGAGGAAGGGTAGAAGAGGAAGATTATATGATGTAATGGATAATTTATAATTTGAATATATTAGGAAGATTATGTGTATATGGAGAATATATTAATGTTTACACATAATGAGATTGATATACCGTTTGCCCTTTCAGATGAACATAAAATATCCTGTGATACTACTTGAAGAGTAGGGGAGTTCTCTCTGGTGTCCTGGCCAAGATTTATTCTCAAGCAACATCACTAAAATAGATTATCTGGTCATTAAGTCATTCCTGTTTGTAAGATTGTGTGCACATTGGGTGCTACATTTGCTACATTACATCAGTAACTACACTTAAAAAGTACTTCATTGGTGTTGTCACCAAACTTCTGTTTAGGCAAGGTCACGGGAGGTCGACTAGTGTAGATAGTAAATAGAATTACATACAATGTACAGCACAAAAAGAGGCCCAACTGGTCCATGCTGGTGTTTATGCTCCATACAAGCCTCCTCCCATCCCATGTCACCCAACCTTATCAGCATAATCTTCTATTCCTTTCTCCCTCATGTGCTTATCCAGTTTTTCCTTAAATGCCTGTTATTCACCTCAACTACTCATTGTGATACATTTAGAACAACATATGGTATATGTTTGCTTAAATTTGTTGTTACGACCAGGTGAGAAGGGGTCTAGGGGTTCCCTCTCAGCCTTTTCCTGGTTTAACCGTAACAGGGTTTAATTTTAAAACACCCTGTTTTTAGCTCCCCCTCAGTGAATCCTTGTTCACTGCTTCAATTGTAAGGCAAAGAAATCAGACAGGTTTCCTTAGATTCAAACAAGAAAGGTAGAAGTTTATTAATCTTAAACTCAAATCCGGTTAACGGCTACAAATATGCAACGCGACCACGCTAACGTGCATATGCGATACACACGCAGACAGAGACAGAAAGAGTAGAAAGAATAAAGGGGGAAAGTTTTGAGGCAATATCTGTTAGTTACTTACTGTCCTTTGAGTTCAATGTGGAGTCTTTGGTTGCCAGTAAATCCTGCTGCTCATTGGGGTCCAGTTCACACTTCAACTTGTTTCGATATAGGAGTCTTCTCTCTCTTGAAGGTTACGTGTCTTCCGTGGGTCCAGTGGCTTGGGAGAAGGCAACAGATAGACAACCAGGAGAGAGGCTTCCTTGTTCCAGCTTCACTTGCAAAACCTTCTGTCCCTTTCTCTGTGGCACAATTCAAAAAACCCCAGGTTGCCTAGCAAGTTAGTCATGTGACTAGCTCCTTATTTGGAACAGTCTCTCCTGCAAGGTTTGTGGATTGTATTACCTTAGCAGTCTCAGGAATGCGTTTCCTTACACCTTCAATGTCTGGTGATCAAAATCCATTTGGGTTAATTGGAGCAGGGAATAGTCCTTTGTCTCCACAAGCAGCGTCTCTTAGTATGCAAATGTCCTTCCAACCCAGTGTCTGGTGATCTTCAAACATCTCATTTCTTCACTCCAGCAACAGTTTAAAATCAATGCTCAGATGACAAAATTAATATGCCTCATTCTTGGCAGGTGGGGGTCTGCTTGACATTGTAAACTAAATAAATTTATCGAATTTTGTGTTTGTGTGGTGGTCAGAAAGTTGTTTATTTTGGTGGGTGTGTAAAAGTGGATTGTATTGGGATTTGTTATGTGTGTGATGATAGATATGTGACAGGCAGAGGGGTAGTATTAAAACATGGGGAGGAAAACAATAGGGTGTGGAGAGCTGATGGTTCAGTGACAGGGAATGGTGAAGGGATTTCCAAGGAAAGTAGGTGTAGCATTTTAAGATGGTGAGCGGTGAGCAGTAAGGATGTTGTAAGAATCAGATTTGAGTGGAAAGCACAGAGGTAGAGTAATTGAATGAAAAAAACAGTGAAGGAAAATGTATGGAGAGAATTTTTAAAACATTTTTATAAGAAATGGGAGAGGAATCTTGAGATTTGAGAGGGGGTTTACAGGAGTGAAAGAAATAGGCAAGTTATTTCTGAGTATATTACAGGATATGGCAATGATATGTGAGTCTGTGATATTTGGAGGGGAGCTGGTACTGGAACATTGGGGAAGTGTAGGGGGTATGGAATCTGAAATTAATGGAGACAATTTGGGGCAGGGGGGAGTATTGGTGAGGGAATTGTGGGATGTTGCAGTACTGGGGTAGAATGGGGAGGTAGCATATGTTGTTTGAGCACTGGAGAGGGAAAGGAGATTAGGGTATGAAGGTAGTGGGGGCAAGTGGAACAGGAGAATGGGATTGGGAAGCAATGGAGCAGGATTTAAGAAGCACCAGAGTGAGATTTACATACGCAAACAACAGAGTGAAATTAAACAAAAACAGCATGACATCATTTCCAACCACCAGCCCATTAAACTCGAGGCAATGAACCAATGCTTTTCATAGTTACAAAATCAGAAAGATAAAAATTTGCTTTACAAACGTCTACTAACAGCGCTCCGGGGAGGCATTCACAAATTTTAAACACTGCCAGGAACCTGCAGCATAGCCTGCCTTGTGGCCACGACTGAACTTTAAAGACAGTGCCAGACTCCACTTGCACATAACTAGGGACCTGGAGGAGAGGACAGATCATAGACAAAAAATAAATAAATTCTGTTTGCAGACAGCAACTTGTGTTAAGACCATCAAATGGTTAATGATAAAAATATTTTAAGACATACTTCTGGGGCCAAGGCTAAAAGAAAAATGAGTGTGCATTTGCACTACAACTATAGTATTGATTTTCTGCAATTGCAGTGTATATGTAAGCTGAATCTGCTGTCAGGTTACTTGACACTGGAATTGAATGGAGTGAGATTCCCTAGAGGAGGTCGTCTCAGTCCACTTTGGAGTCTGTTAAGACTTTCAGATCTGATTTACACTCTATGTTTAGTATTGGTGCAAGACAGTAGTTGCTTTGCACCAATGCTAAACTTGTGACATGCACCACAAAAACACTGTTACAAAAGCAAAATACTGCAGAATATAGAAATACGAAACAAAAACAATGCTGGAAGTACTCAGCAGGTCAAGCAGCATCTGTGGACAGAAAAACAGAGTTAATGTTTCAGGTCTGTGTGACCTTTCAAATGAACTGGCAAAAGTTAGAAATGCAACAGGTTTTGAGCAAGTGAAAGGGGAATGGGGGGGAAAGAAGAACAAAAGGGAAGGTCTGTGATAGGGTGGTCTGTCCACAGATGCTGCCAGACCTGCTGAATATTTCCAGCATTTTCTGTTTTTACTTTTGATTTCCAGCATCAGTACTATTTTGATTTTGTACTTTTTCATGCCACTGGGTTCACCTGTTTGAACTTATTGGGACTGGCAATTTGGAAGTGTTCTCAGCACTGCTCCCTCATCAGCAGAGTTAAGATGTAAAATCCATTCATGAGGACATAGCACTGACAACAGAATTTTTCAATCAGAACTTGCTCAAGACTGGTGGGTATAGCATATCTCGACTGCTTTATTGGGCCAAACCTCCAAATTCAACATAAATTGCATTCATTACATTTTGTTTCAATTTGGATAAATTATATTTTAACAGACCCTTTTCTAAAGGGGTACTTGGGAATCATAGAAAGTTTTAGGCACAGAAAGAGACCACTTGGCCCATCGTGTCTGTGCCGGCCGAAAAACGATCCACTCATTCTAATCCCACCTTCCAGCATTTGGTCCATAGCCCTGCAGATTGCGGCACTTGAGGTACATATCCAGACTCCTTTTGAATGAGTTGAGGGTTTCTGCCTCAACTACCCTTTCAGGCAGTGAGTTCCAGACCCCCACCATCATCTCCTCTAATTTTTCTACCAATCACTTTAAATCTATGCCCCCTAGTCACTGGCCTCTCTGCTAAGGTGAATAGGCCCTTCACCTCCACTCTATCCAGGCCCCTCAAAATTTTGTACATTTCAATCAGATCTCCCCTATCCCAGCCTATCCAATCTTTCCTCATTTTTCTGTATTTTTCCAGTCCTGGCAACATCCTAATAAATCTCCTCTGTACCCTCTTTAGTGCAATTACATCTTTTCTGTAATGAGGTGACCAGAACTACACACAGTACTCAAGTTGTGGCTTAACCAATGAGTTATACAGTTCCTGCATAACCTCCCTGCTCTTATATTCTCTACCTCGGTAAAAAAGGAAAGGATTTCATATGCCTCTTAACCACCTTATCAACCTGTTCTGCTACCTTCAGGGATCTGTGGTCATTCACTCCAAGGTCCCTCACTTCCTCTACACTTCTCAGTATTTTCCCATTAATCGTGTATTCCTTTGCCTTGTTTGACCTTCCCAAATGCATCACCTGGTGCTGTGGGCTGACTGTAATATTCCCATTAGTGTGGACGAAGAGGATTCTCATGGGTTAATAGAATGCATTGGTCTCAACCAGATAAAACTGCTATCTCTCCATAATTAGCAAAAATACTTTAATTTTTTCATACTTTTCTTGACTTTTTCACTTTACGAAGGAAAATATGAACAAGGGGGACAAACGTGAAAAACTGGATAGTTTGGAGCGAAGTTCTGACCTGAAACCAATAAGTGTAACAAAGGGAAAATAACTTTGCCCTGTGTAAATTATGTTTGGAAACAGCCTAGTCCTCCACGTGAGGTGGCGATCCAATTCAAAGGAAGGGCAGGACTTAGCCAGCGGTTGTGAACTCTTGCAATGCTCACTGTCTGCTTGTTGATCCTCGGAATTGGAAACAAACGCTGGTGCCAGCGAACTATTCTGAGTGAGAGTTGGAGACTGTGACAGTAGGACTGTGGGAGAGTGGAAGAAAGTGCTCAGGGGTCCCATCAGACATGGGAACGGTTCTGGACCTGCTCCAGCACAGTTCCTGTGCCCCCGGGGGCTGATGCTGAGCACAGACGATGCATTTACGTGGGACTGCAAACAGTAAACTCTGTTTCCTGCTCTCCCTGACTCTCTGCGCTTCTCTTCTGCTCCTGATGGGACTGCAGCAGTGGGGACCCTCGGATCTGCAGCTCTCACGACCTCTGCAGCCCTTCAGACTGTTCCCCAAAACTCTTGGAAATGCAACGCAGGACAGAAGCATCTTAAAGCAGGAGAAACGAACAGGAGCCGCCAGCCGTCCATCAGCTGGGAGGTCCACGACTGACTCAAGCAATGCAATAGAAAGGGAATATAGCTGGCACCATGTTGCAAAACCAGCAAAACTTCATCGGACTCGTGTGAAAGAGAAAGGGTTTCAGGGTTTTGTGAAGAACCCAACAGTGAGAGATCAGGCTGGTCCTGGATCCGAGGAGAAAGCTGCAGCGCTGCTGTGGGACGCCCCCCTGCACAGCAAGCATAAAATGCAACTCAGTGACATTTTTATTGCGGTAAAAACTACTCGGAAGTATCACAAAGCCAGACTGGACCTACTTTTTCAGACCTGGATCTCACTAGTACAGGAACAGGTGAGTGCTCTGCTTGGGAGTCATTCAGATATAGCCCTGGCAGTTCAGATTTTGTTTTGCTTCTCCAGATTTATTTTCTCCAGAAGGTGCTCGGGGTTGCTAGTTTTCCATTCCACAGCCACAATTGATCTACTGTACCTGGTCTCATTGAACCATTCTTTATGTGAGTCCCAACTGTGAATCCTGGCAGGCTACTTGATTGTGGAGGGTATCACACTGACCCTGATAATCATCACCTAACATACATACATATTCCAGATTGGGATCATTGAATAGTGATCAGGAATGAATATACTAGTAGATTTCACTCACCCTAGCTCAGAGCACTGAGGTCTTGAAATCTCTCTGCTAACATCTTAGCCCGCATCCGCTAAGTCAGTATCGACCAAGAACCAAGCCTGGACCTATAAGGCTGAACTCCAACGAAGCCATCTGGAAAGCAGAGTTAAAGAACGTTATTCAGTATACAGTTTGTAGAAGCTTCCCATTTAATTTAGTCAAGACAAGTTGAACATTCCTTCAGAATCAAGTTGGAAGAAAATTGCCAATGTATGTGATGCATTGGTTAAAGTACAAACACCTCTTTACTTCTGGCCCCATCCAAATGTTTATATGGTAGTGTTTCCCAGTCACTACTCCTGGTCAAACAAAAACACTTGTCCCAGATTGTACGAAACACTCTCAATGAGGGGAGAGGTGTTTGGAACTTATCCACAGAGGATCTGTTTTCACTCTGCCTCTCCTAATCCCTGAAATGATTTCGAACATTTATATAATAGCAATGACAGGCACTCTCCATTGACAGTGTCTCATTGAGTTCCCTCTTGGATGTCAGAATAACTGAGTCAAATCTAAGTGGTATTGTGGAATATAATAATGCTGTTGTTTATTTCCTAGGGGTAGCACTTTTCCTCCAGGAAGCAATAACTTGTTTTACGACCTGGTGAGAAAGAGGTCTAGGGTTCCCTTTCAGCCTTCACCTGGTCTTACTGTAACAGGGTTTAATTTTAAACACACCGTGTTTTTAGCTCCCCCTTGGTGAATCGTTGTTCACCGCTTTCCAATTATAAGGCAAAAAAACCAGCACAAACAGGCTTTCTTATGTTTAAAGAAGAAAAGTTTAAATTTATTAAACTTAAACTCTAATTCGGTTAACGCCTACGGATACATGCCACGCCCGACACTAGCATGCATACGCGATACACACATGCAAATAGAGTCAGAAAAGAGCAGAAGAAAGATAAAGTGGAAAAGTTTGAGGCAATCTCTGAAGAGTTGTTGTTACAGTTCTTTGAGCTCACCTGTAAAGTCCTTGATTGTAGGTAGATCTTGCTTTTCGTTGGGGCCCAGTATTCTTCTTAAATCTTGTTCGTTGTAGGAGACCTTTCTGTCTTGGGGTTCATGTGTCTTCAGCGGATTCAGAGGCTTGTGAGAAAGAGATGGAAGCAGACAGGAGAGAGATCTTCTCAGTCCAGGAGCAAACAGCTTTCTGCTCAAACAGTTTGTACAAATTCAAAAAACTCAGGTTGCCCAGCAGGTTAGTCATGGGACTAGCTGGTTTGACCATGTCCATTTGTGTATTTGTCCAACTTAGCAGTCAACCTGGAATGCGAGCTCCCTACCTTCAATGTCTGGTGATCAAAAGTCCATTGTGGGTTGAACGTCAGGGAATGTCTACTTTGTCCTTCCAAACACTGTCTGTTAAAATGCAAATGTCTTTTCCAGCCACGGCTGATCTGTTTTCATCCAGTAACATTTAAAATCAATGTTCATGCCAAAATTGATGTGCCTCATTCTTGGCAGGTGGGGGCCTAGCATGACAACTTGTTAGGATCATTTTAAAAGTACATTGTAATGATAAAACTGAGCCATTGACCGTTTTAGTGCTTTTAATATGTTGAGACGGCCAAAATCCTTGTGACAGACCCTCTTGGATCTACTTCCTATTGTTTGCTTGCAATTCCTAGTTAAAATTGTTTCATGGAGTTTACATTTTGTGATTAGCCAAAGATTTTTCATTTTATTGCGAGTCTTTTTTGGCACATAGCAGCTAGCAGGCTTTTACAATGCACTAACTGCGTTAATGAATGAACTTACTGTCTGAATTTGTTTTACTAAAGGTGAAATAGTAACTATTTGTTCCAAAATAAAAACAGATAGTGCTGGAAATACTCAGCAGATCTGGCATCATCTGTGGAGAGAGCAACAGAGTTAACATCTGAGGTTGATGACCTTTCATCAGAACTCTTCATTCCACCCATAGGCGAAGGTCATTATTAATGAGTATAGTCATTGGCATGCCTGGTTTGCAGATGCTGCGAAGTTTCTGCAACCTTTTCATTAACTGCTTTTTGAACCGTTTTAACAGCAGTAGTTCTTGACAACACATGCTGCATATGGCTCTTGTTGTACCTGACAAGGGAGTCCAAGAAGCTGTAACTGTTTGCAGACTGGTAAAATATTTTCAAAAGAGTGAGGGAGCACTTCTTTCCTTAATGATCAATGATTTAACCTTCAAAGGGATAACTTGCAAATAGAAAGTATGCAAAAGCTGATGTGGGAAAAACACAATTTAACCCCTTAAAGCATTCAGCAGCAGAACCGATCGATTTTACCATGTTTAGGCTTGAACGAGGTTGAAGAAATGCTTGTATTTATGTCGTGCCCATTTAGATTCTGGTTACTTCATGCGAGCTCCATCCTTTTGCAGGTAAGTAGACATCTGTAAAGGAGATATGGAGAAATCCAATATCATTTAATCCAAATCTACTATTAAACATTCTAAAACAGAATTAAGGTATAATTTAAATACAACAGTTAAAAGCTGGATGCATGGGATTGTCTCCGTTTGCCACAACTTGGAGAAGTTGTCAGTTCAGCACTGGCCTACTAGGCTGGGCAACCCCTCAGAATTCTCCGTTCTCACTTGAAGTTAATTACACAAAAGCTAGATCCACCACATCTTGAGCAAAGATGGGCTGCAGATTTAATACAAACTGTAGTTTGAATATTTCAGTTGATTTTGAGGGTTGTTTTAACTTCTGGAGATTTTATGTTGGTCATATACAAGATTTCTGGAGTGAACTGTAGTAAATGTGAGATTGAGTCACTAACAGCACTTCTCTCCCATAGACTGTTGACTCTCAAGTTTTATTTTATTTGTTTTCTGTAAATGTAGCCTCCAAATCAAACAATTTATGGCTTTAAATTTTTAGATTGTGTGTGGTGTTGTAGTCCATTGGAGCACCAGCATGTAGTATCAGATCGTTGTAAAGGATGGGGAATAAAATAAGAAATTCAGAGTGCTACACTGTCAGAAAATAAATGAGAGTAAAGCAGACCCAGAATCAAAGCTGTAGCTTCACAGGAGGTTCTCTGCTGTTTTTAATGTGGAGCCTTCTAAGCCCCCTTTGAGTGTTATCAATCACTCACTGTTTTTGAACTGAATCTAAAGCCTTAGTCTGTCTGACATAAATTGTCTGTGCAAGAAGTGATTTTTAAAATGTCTCATTGTTTTAAATTTGCTTTTCTTTGTTCATTTTTATACCTTCCTCTCTTTCCCCTCCCCCATCCCCCACTGGTTTCTTTTTTAAATGAATGCCAGATGTTAGTTAACACTGAGCACTGTCAGATTACATAAGTCCTGTATAAAGAGGCTTATTAAACTTTTATGTTATTTCTGTGAGCAGATCTCCCTCCATAACCACAGTCAGGCAGGTACATGGCCACAAACTGTTGATTTATTGTTGCAAGATAATGAACACAACCCTAATTTAATCAAATGCTTTTAAATCTGTAGGATGGATAGATTTGTGACATGGTTGAATGTTTAAATAACATTTGACTAAGAAGAAACAATAGTGATTTCTTGATTTGTCTTCTTTGTTAGTTTGCAAATCTGAAAAGAGAACATATTTAGCATCTAAAATAAAAGGGTTTCATCTGAATTTGACAATCTGTACAGAATGGAGTTTAGTTCTGAGAAACCTTCTAGATCAGGGTTATCCAACATACGGCCTGTGGGTCAGGATCCTTCCTGCCAAAGGTTTCCATCCAGCCCGCGGGTGTAAATTCTACTGGGGCCGTTCCTCATCCTCGCCAGGGCTCTGTGATTGGGGATGAGAAATTTCCCATTGTCGTCTTCTTGCAGAGCGGCCTTTTTAAAACATCGCCAAGTCAATTTCACAGCTGACAGTGAGAACAGCGTTCCCCAACTTTGGACAGACTTGGGGTTTTTTAAAAGCCAGCCGGAAAACCCTGAATCTGTCCGAAGTTGGGGAACATTCATTCCCGCTGTTAGCAATTGTCAGCTGTGAAACTGACTTGCAATTTTTTTCTTTAAAAGATCAACACTCTGCTGAGCATTCCCACTCTCTGCAACTGTCAGAAAGAGAGAGAGAGAGAAAAGGGAGGCAGAGAGAGAGAGGAGGGGAGGGGGAGACGGGGTCAGAGAGAGAGAGGGAGGGATCAGTGAGAGGTGGATACAGAGAGAGTAATCAAGAAAGTAAGTCAATAAATTAGTCTTCTCATTTAAAACTTCACAAAAATGTACATATTGTTGCTGTTTTCATTAATAGTAAGATAAATTTTAATGCCTTTATCTTTCCAAAATTGTCTCGCTGGCCTCCCATGTAAGACAAAAATTATAATGTGGCCCCCACACGAAAAGGTTGGACAGCCCTGCTCTAGATACACCTTCCAGTATTGGGTGTAATGTAAAAATCGGATCAACTGGTAAATAGTCACTAATTTGTGGCAGAGTGGTGCATTCTGATCACATGCAGTGGAACTTCCAAACATTATAAAGCAGAAGGGGAAAAAATGAGTCACCATGACCCAGTGCAAAATTCTTAAAACATTGACTGAAAATAGAAATTTTAAAAAGACTTGCTGCACATAAGCCCTCGGATGACTTACAGTTTGTAGCTGCAGTGTCAATGAGTGAAACAGCATTCCAGAACAGTTAGTGTGAATTAGATTAAGTTATATGAGATAAAAAGAAAAACTGTGAATGTTGGAAATCTGAAGGGAAAATCCTGGAATTGCATAGCAGATAAATCGCCATCTGACGGAAAAACAGAGAAATTGACATTTTGGGTTCACCTATTCAGAGTCCATTAAATTATATTCCCATATTGCAATCAGCCCTTCAATTTCAGTGTAGTGCCATTTCAGGTTTATGCAGCAATCTTAATGTAAAAGCTCTTGTGCAATTTAGTAATTTGTTTACTTTCCTGTGCCCATTATATTAACTTGAAACGTTTTTGACTGATTCAAGGGAGCAAAGTCATAAGTAAAGTAACACCACCATGTAGCAAGTAATTACCTGGGGGGGGGGATGTGATGGCGTCAAAGAAAAACCCCACTGATAGAATTCCCCAGAATTAGAAGGATAGAGAGAGCCTTTACTGCAACATTGACAAGGAGTCCTGAACAGTCTGTTTCCTCTCAAGTTCTAGGGTAAGGTGTGGATAGAGAAAATTCTGCAAAGGAAAGGTGAGTGGCCAAAGTAATTTTTCACTTTGAAAACAATGATATAGGAAAGAACAAGATGACAGTCTTGCGAAGGGAGTTTTAAGAGTAGGGTATTAGATTAAAAAGCAGGGCCTCCCACTGCCACTTCCTAGCCAGTTGGCAACAAGCAGATTATATATTATATCTATACATGCCTTGATAGATGGTGTAGAAGGGATTGTTCCAGATTTCAAGGGCATTGGACAAATTTTGGGGTGCGGGAATCTCTGAGACAGGATGAATTTCACCCAAACAGAACCAGTACTAATGCCCTTGCAGAGATGGTAAATGAAGTAACAGGAAATGACTTAAACTGATAAGGCAAAGAGAAGAGGCAAATCACAGGGTGTATGAAGGAGGAACTAAGTTTTTAGATATAGTGAAGGTACAGAGCAGTCCAAAATAATCTCAAGAGGTGAAGGATGTAGAAAGATGTGGCTTGGAGCAGGCAGGAGAGAGATCATGAAGGAAAGAATAAGTAGGGTACAGAGGAGTATGAATGTGTCACCGTTGCAGTGTTTATTTCTAAAGCTTTGCACATTCTTTCATTATAGTCAGGGATTTGAAGGCACTAATTAGAATGGAGAAGTATCAAATTGTAACCTTGACAGAAACTTAGTTTCAACTAGGGTGAGACGGTGAACAAGATATTCCCGGATATAAATTTTTTTTTTTAAAGACAAAGGAAGAGGAGTGGCCTTATTAATTAAATTATGATTGTAGCTTAGAATGAAAAGTTTTTTTTATGTGCTTTGACAGAGTTTGCTTGGATTGAGTTTAATGAATAGTAAGTAATCTGTTGCCTATTTGTTGAATCTATTGAGAGGACACAATAGTGGGAAAGAGATGAAGGATCAGATTTCTCCGCAATTTAGAGGGGCTTTCAGTGGTAATAATCATAATCATGAGGAACCTCTTGCTACCCTAAAGTAGGCTGAAGTAAGATAAAAATTTATGATTGAAATGGAGGAGGTTATTAGGATGCATCAAGCACCTTTTCCTTAATCAGTCTATTGCATATCTAACAATGAAGGATGCGCTACTGGAACTAGCTCTTAAGAAGCAGAATAATTGACCTGAAAATAGGAGCATATTTAGAAAGTCGTGGTGTTAAGACCAAGGCGGGAGGAGTGCACTGTCTTTTCTAGTTCCACTTCTCCACAGGTCACAACATATATTTAAATGTTTACCCGGTTACTGGTACAGCCAATCATACACTCTATTCTTTATCCCAGAATAAAATACACCAACCAGGTTTCTTTAATAAACAACAAAATTATCAGTTTATTATGAAACAAGATTTAACCAGTAATGAAGCAAAGCATTAACACACGTACTGAAATATGAAAATTCCCTTTTTTAATTCCCCAATTACACTCACACACACTGGAAAAAATACAGAAATTCTCTCTGCACAGGTCTGTTACAAAAAAAGACAAAAAAGACTACTTTGGCCAAATACTTGCTAATATTTGATGAAAAAAAAGAGAAGATATGGAAGGATGTCAGATGTCCCTTTTTTGGTCTGGAGTCCGGGTATATGGAGACGGGTCACTGGGATCGTTTCAGAAGCAGTCCATTCTGGAGATGTCGAGAATTATTCTAGTAGGCTTTCCAGGAGAAATGTGGCATCAGTGTTTTCCGGCAGCACACACTTGAATTGCAGGATTTTTTTCAACTTCTCAGGAGCTATGCAGCACCAGGGATTTTTTTAGCTCTCCCACACTGGATCTTTGCAGGATTTCTTCAAAGAGGTAGAGAAGGAGGTGAACTGGGTGGTTTCTTTTTTCCTTAGCAGGAAAACACCAACTGTCTTCAAACAGTTCACATCCCAACTCAACTGAAAACAATATCCAAACCTCAGACAGAGAGTTGGCCTCCTGACCGCCATAAACCTTGACATGTGGCTTCTCTAATTATTTTTCCCCAGGTCACCAAGGGGTCTGTTGTTTACTGAGCCCAAAGCACATGACCTCCAGCACAGGTGGCTCAAACAACATCTCAAGTGTCCTTTTGATGAACTTGGTTGAAAAAAAAACATATCTATGGAATCTTTTCAGATTTGACTCAAGTCCTCAAAAAATAAAATATTAAAAAAATGGAAGCACTTTCGTAACAGTGGCCATAACCTACACAAAAGCAAAATACTGCGGATGCTAGAAATTTGAAATAAAAACAGAAAATGTTGGAAATATTCAGTAGGTCTGGCCGTATCTGTGGAGAGAGAAGCAGAGTTAACGTTTCAGGTCAGTGACCTTTCATCAGAAATGGATGAAAGCTAACCTAGCCCAGATTAACTGGTTGGTAAAGGCAGTAGATCAAACAATGCACCAGCAGTGGGAGATATTTAAATACAAAATAGATAGCTATAGGTTAAATACCTTCTAAAAGGCAGGGGTTTTGTGGATAAATAGAGAGGTTAGAGCAAAGAATAAAGTTTAAAAAGCTTACAGTAAATAGAGAAGAAAATTGTAAGAATTACAAAAGATGTAAAAGAAGAGCATAAAAGAGAATCGGAAGGGAGAGTGAAAGAAATCTCCATCAACATTGGGAGCTCAAATTCCATCATGACAAATCGTGAGAATAAATTCAACAAATCAATAACTTGGGCTAGCACCAGAAAATTGACTGAGAGCTGCCGGATTGTTGTAAAAATTCACTTGTGAAGAACATCGAATTCTTCTCACAAGCGGCTATTGAGACAATGACTATAACCTAGTTTAAAAGAGAATTGAGAAAAATATCTGAAAAGGAAAAATTTAAAAGGTTATGGAGAAAGAAGACTGAAATGGGACTAGAGAAGACAACTGCAGTTGAAGAGTTAGCACTAGCCCTTTCATGCCATGCACTGGAGGTAGGCCAGCGATCAAGTAATTTGGTGCAAATGGCCCCCTTCTGTGCTGTGAATTAAATGTTTTTTTTGAAAGGAGCTGCTTCCTCTCCTAGCACGGTTTTTACATGTGACTTTTTGTACAGCAGGGAGGTGAGAGCCTGACACTGAGAAAACTCTTTTCAACATATGAAATATGCCAGATAATTTTAGAGTAGGTTTACGATACAGATGCCGTTTAAAAAAAAACCTACTAATTTTTCTCTTCCTGGGTTTACCTCGCCACCAAAACCCCACAACCCTGAGCTGATGATGACTGCAGCAAAAAATGATTTCCTGCCAATTATATTGTTTTTAATTGTTCGCTTAGTGCATTTATTGCCTTTTGGTACAAGGTTTGGAGTATGGAGGTTATCCAACTTCAAACAGGGAAAGAATATTTAACAACTCTAGTTTAGAAAGATCTGTCCATAGCTTTTTTTTAAATAGAGAAGACTAGGCGAAGAACCAAGTTCCATAATCCAAGACACTACCAAGGTTGAAAAACCTAGCAGACTTGTAGCGTAGACTATAGACCAACATTTCTTCTGTAATTTATCACAGAAACAGGAGAGGCCATGCAGCTCCTGGAGCCTGTTCTTCCAGTCAGTTAGATCATGACTGATCTATGCCTTTGCTCCATATCTCTTAATACCTTTGTCTTACATAAATCTATCAATCTCAGCTCTGAATTCTTTAACTGACCTAGGCTCCAGTTGTTTTTGAAGATGAGTGTTCCAGATTTCCACTCACCTTTTGTATGAAGAATTGCTTCCAGGCATCACCCCTAGAACGGCCTAGCTCTAATTTTAGGGTTATGCCTCCTTGTTGTGGTTGGTCCAACCAGGGGAAACAGTTTCTCTCCTAACAACCCCTTTAATTGTCTGAAACTCTTCAATTAGATTAACTCTTGATTTTCTATACAAGGGAATACAAGCCTAGTCAATTCAACCCTTTTCGCCTTGGTATCATTTTGTGAGTCTGAGCTGCACTCCCTCCAAGACCAGTATATCCCTTCTGAAGTGAAGTGCGAAGACCAGTACTGCAGATGTGGGGGTCTAAACGGACCTTTCAGAACTGTAGTATAACTTGCACCTCTTTGTATTCCAGCCCTCTGGAGATGAAGGCCAACGTTCCATTTGCCTTTAAAAATTTTTTTTGTACCTGCCTGCTAGCTTTTAGAACAGGTGTTAGAAAAAAGTGTACTTACATCTAATACACATTGTGGTCGTGACAAGTCCTTTTTTAAAGATACTGTTCTCTTTAAGTCTCTCTGAGCTACGTACCATTCCTTTCCAATGGTGAGCAGGTTTCTGGCATCTTACAACTAGGTTCCATTGTATATGTTGCATCATTGTGTTCAGTCACCAGACCAGATTGTGGCACCCTCTGCTTGTCACCAAGTAACAAGGCTGACAGTGATGTAACTTCACAATGATGCTGTTCTGCCTAAGATTCTATGTACTGAGATTGTGTGCTCTGCATTTTAATGTATTGCACACCTTGCAGTTGGACTGAGTGAGCTTGACTGCAGTTTCTCTGCAAAGACCTGCAATAAACAACCTGCGAAGGTTCTGAAGCAGAAACTAGACAGATTATTAAACTATTCAAGTAGTAATATAAAAGCTTGTATTGATTAGCTGAAAGGAAATGATCCCATAAAAGAATCCCTGCATTTTCCACCCAGTTTCAAAACCACCCCACTTAGCCGTTTCTTGTGCTTCTGGCTTATGAATTGCCCTGGCTGAATGCAGCAGCTCTGCCTATCTTTCAGTAGCTTATGAGTGCTTCTTTGTCCGGTAGAAATCTACTTGAGGGAGAGGAAAAAATAAACTTTTATTGTACTAAGCTATAGAGATGTTTAGACTGGCTCAACAATCAACTTGGACATTTTCCTTAAAGCGCCGAGTTTCCTTTTGAATATTCTTCTCACTTGTTCAGCTAAAAACATCAGGACTTTTAAAAGCTACTTTTAATGAGGCCTTTGAAGAACCCAGTACCATGTGTGTGTGGATCTCTGAGTGCATTAACAGCATGACAAGTGGTCAGTGTATTTTGCTTACATGGACAAAATTTTAAATTCGAAATAAAACTAAAAAACATGCCAAAAATCTCAGCATTCTCACTGGGAAAATACTTCAAATAACATACCTGTCTGACAACATAGGTACAATATACGCTATTCAAGGAGACTTCTTTCTGACCCAGGGAATGACTTTGGAATGGCCAATCCATTCAGAATCCAGGCTGCATGCCAGACTCTTTTATGAACGGCTCCTGGGAGAAGCTTTTCTTTTCTGTCAATTTTCTCCTGTCCTTGGAGCAACCGCAGGAGTCTGCAGTCCTTCCTCTGTGGTACCTCACCACATCAGCAATTATTAGTGAGGAAAACATCATGAAAGAGCTATATGGAGAGTTATGACTGCCACATTGCCCACTGCTGGAAAGTAATAACTAAATACATTTATGCTTACCAACCCACCAGTGTTTTTTTTATATAGTGGATATACAGGGCTGACATCCAAGCCGTAATCTCATCTATATGGGTGTGGATGGGTTTGAGGAAATTAGTTGAATTATACTTCATAGTTCATGACATCACTTGAACCACTTAATGAGATTACTGCCTAGTAATCACTTCTTTAAAAACAAATGTTTCTCAATATTTCCTCCTTTTTCTTAGTTCTCCAGTTCATCCTGTATTCTCCAGTCCATGGGAATTAGACAGCCCACCCTTTGGAGCTCCAAGGGAGTAGTTTGGTTTAGCACGTTGGGAGACAGATTTTAGTTAAATAGCAAGAGATGTTTTCCCTGAACTGAGTAACAATTTGTTTGAGATTCTAATATGGAAAGTAGAGATTAGTAAACCGTTTGATACATTGAAGGGCATGTGTCTGTCAAGACTAGAATTTGAATTTCGGCCTCTGTCAGGCTGTCCATTAATTTTTTTTCAGAGCTAAGAGCTCAACTTTTTCTGTTACATATGCTGCAGGAATGAAATATCTTTGGGCTAGTATGTTTCTGTCTTGAAAGTTGGCCTCAAGATCCACTAAAGGTGTCCGAACTCGGGGCCATCTAGAAGTGGACAACAATGCACATTTAAGCACATCCCCTGTATTCACCAATACAACTACATCTGTATTAAAATGAATCTTGCTGAGTTATTAAATGGCCCATTTCATTTTTTAAAAATTAAGAGGTAATATTCACCTTCACTTTAGCTAAATAATTCATCACAAGCTGTATATCACAGTCACTCACTATGTTACGACTGCAGCTGTATTACTTGAATCAGTGATCCAGTGTTCATAATTGGCAGTACTCTTAGTTTATTAAAATTTCAATTCAATGACTATAAGTTTAATTAAAAATTATTGCTCTGGCTTCTAGGCTTCAGATTCCTAATTCCATATCAATTTGGAAAGAAAGTGCTGTTTGGAAAGGAAGTGTTCATTATTGTCATCCATTGTTGGTTCTTTCAATGTCCACTGACAGAAAGTGATTGCAAACTAACAAATCAAGCTGCACTGTGAAAGCTGGAGGCTTGGAAATCTAGGGTGAGCTAACTGTGGGGCTCTGGCAAATTCAGAGTGGAATTCAAGATTGAATCTAGTGTAAACATACAAGATGCCTTTTTTAATGTAGATGGATAAGTTGCCATGGTATTGGATTTGAGGCATGAATGGGGATATTCAGATTAAAAATAAAATGTGAGTACAACAGGCTATGAATACTGATGAACATGGATTACCTGTTTAAGATGATTTTTATAGATGAAAGAATAATTGTTTCTGATAACTTTAATGAACAACATTTCTAAAAGCTTTATATATCCAGACAAAGTATTTTTTATCATCCTTGCAGTCCATTTTCTGTCTCAATTTTTGTGGTTCATGATTGTGAAATCATCTGTCTTTACTTCTGACATCTCCAAAGACTTTACAGAGGCTGGTATTATGCACTTCTAAATAAGTTACTGTTAAGTGGCTTTACACTAAAATTACATTCACGGACTATTTGTTTTCCTCTCTGATCACTATCTTATCTATCTGTCTTATTCAACTATCTATCCTGAAGTTGATTGCTTATTTACTGATTCTCCATCGACTCTGGGATTCCATAGGTTTCTGCCCTCTTTCCCACTGTGTTCCATCACACCAATGACCTCCTTTCAATCCTATCCAGTCTTGCTAATAATTCAGCCCTAAATTCAATAATGCCTTCGGATTGCTCATCCTGTCCTTTTTGCAGTGCCATGGCTGAACCTCTACACCTTGCCTCCTCCATGCTCTTCAAAGGGCAGTGAAAAAAGCTTAATTTCTTTAAGCATTTCAAAGACGCATCTGTCACAAGTCTAACAAATGCTGATAGGTCACAGACCAGAAATGTTAACTCAGTTTCTCCCTCCTCAGATACTGCCAGACCTGCTGTGTATTTTCAGCATTTTCTATTTTTTTATGACAAACTGCTAGCTCCTTTTCGCAGGATAGCTACAGCCTTAGTCCTGCTTCATCTATTGACATTCTAAACTTCAGTACCTCCTCTGGCCTCAAGTGTAACTCCCAGATTGGCACAGCCAATGTTGTCTTCAAGAAGCACAGTATCAGCTTTTTTTGTGCCAAATTATGCTTCTTCTTTCAGAAACTCTGGATGAAGCTAAAATCAAAAAAATTGAATACTGCCCCCATATCTGGGGAAACTCTCCTCTCAATATCCCCACCTTGTTGAAATCCAGACTTATCATACAGTGTCCTACTTGAACTCTAATGGTAGCATTTCTTTCTTTCTTCCTACAATCTTTGTGCTTTTAAAACCCAAACCTGTTGTTACCTTCTCTCTACTTTCTGATTGCACTTCTCTGCGCTTTTACTTTTTCGATTTTTGGTAATATCCTGCACCGTGGCTCTTGGCCCTTCACCTTAGTTACTCGGTGTAAGTTCTTTTTAAGGTTGATTTATTTTTCTTCAATAATAAAAAAATTAAATAATTCCCTGGTGTCAAATGCAATTTGCTGGTGGGCCTCAATCAGTGCAACTTGCTAACTGTGCAAGGGGTATGAGGGAAGAGAGACCCTCAGCATTAGTCTTACTATACAAAAAAGGAAGGGTTGAACTACAAATGAAGATATGAATCCAGCCTGGACTGTATTTTTATAAAACAAAATTTGTGCGTCATGAAGGGATTAAAGGATTCTGCAGTCATTTGTGTATTCATAGATATTGCCCGGGACATTGGGGATAACTCCCCTGCTGTTCTTCGAAATCGTGCCATGGAGTCTTTACATCCACTCAAGCAGGTAGTTCACTCATGCCAAAGTTTTATGTTTTTTAAAAATGGCCTGGAAATGCTTAGGGATGGCTGCATGTTAGATTATACAGTATTCAAGAGGCTCTTTTCTGACCCAGGGAATGTTTATGGAATGACCAACCCAGTCAGAATCCAGCTGCACACCACACTGCTTTATGAACAACTCCTGGGATTGGATTTTTGTTCCTTCCAATTTTCTCCTGTCCTCAAGACAAGTGGTTCATGCTGGGGTATAATTCCACAGGAGTCTGCAGTCCTCTGTGTTAGCAATTATTAATGAAGAAAGCATAATTTAAGAGCTGTATGGAGAGTCATGACTGCCACAATGCCCACTGATGGGAAATAAACATTGAATACGTTTTTGCTTACCAACCCAACAGCATTGTGTGTATGTGTGATTGATTTTTTTTTACTGGATATACAGAAATGATTTCCAGGCACAGGATCTTCAGGAAAGCTCGGTTTTACTTGCTAAATAGTCAAACCTTTGTGTAGTATTAAAATCCTTTCTAATATCATCTTCTTTGGCCTCCTTGTCTCGAGAGACAATGGGTAAGCGCCTGGAGGTGGTCAGTGGTTTGTGAAGCAGCACCTGGAGTGGCTATAAAGGCCAATTCTAGAGTGACAGACTCTTCCACAGGCTCTGCGGATAAAATTGGTTGTCGGAGCTGTTACACAGTTGGCTCTCTCCTTGCGCTTCTGTCTTTTTTCCTGCCAACTGGTAAGTTTCTTCAATTTGCCACTCTTCAGCCCCGCCTTTATGGCTGTCCACCAGCTCTGGCGATCACTGGCAACTGACTCCCATGACTTGTGGTCAATGTCACAGGACTTCATGTCGGGTTTTCAGACGTCTTTAAAGCGGAGACATGGACGGCCGGTGGGTCTGATACCAGTGACGAGCTCGCTGTACAATGTGTCCTTGGGGATCCTGCCATCTTCCATGCGGCTCACGTGGCCAAGCCATCTCGAGCACCGCTGGCTCAGTAGGGTGTATATGCTGGGGATGTTGGCCGTCTCGAGGACTTCTGCGTTGGGGATATGGTCCTGCCACCTGATGCCAAGGATTCTCCGGAGGCAGTGAAGATGGAATGAATTGAGACGTCGCTCTTGACTGACATGTTGTCCAGGCCTTGCTGCCGTAGAGCAAGGTACTGAGGACACAGGCTTGATACACTCGGACTTTTGTGTTCCGTGTCAGTGCACCATTTTCCCACACTCTCTTGGCCAATCTGGACATAGCAGCGGATGCCTTTCCCATGCGCTTGTTGATTTCTGCATCGAGAGACAGGTTACTGGTGATAGTTGAGCCTAGGTAGGTGAACCCTTGAACCACCTCCAGAGTGTGGTCGCCAATATTGAAGGATGGAGCATTTGTGACGTCCTGTCCCATGATGTTCGATTTCTTGAGGCTGATGGTTAGGCCAAATTCGTTGCAGGCAGCCACAAACCTGTCAGAGTCTCTGCAGACACTCTTCTGTGTGGGATGTTAATACAGCATCGTCAGCAAAGAGGAGTTCCCTGATGAGGACCTTCCGTACTTTGGTCTTCGCTCTTAGACGGGCAAGGTTGAACAACCTGCCATCTGATCTTGTGTGGAGGAAAATTCCTTCTTCTGAAGACTTGAACGCATGTGAGAGCAGCAGGGCGAAGGAGATCCCAAACAGTGTAGGTGCGAGAACACTGCCCTGTTTCAAGCCACTCAGGACAGGAAAGGGGTCTGATGAGGCACCGCTATACTGAATTGTGCCTTTCATATTGTCATGGGATGAGGTGTGTGTGGATAAGCTATCTCTTGTTTCTGGATTCACAGTTCAGTGTCTTGCAGATGAGGTTAGCATACTCATGTCAGTATCCATTCTCAGCAGCATCAAAAAGATCTCAGTTGACAATGAGATCATGACTAATATTCAGAGGAAAATTCACACGTAACTTCTCAATGTTTTTCATTTTAGTCGTTGGTTTTGTGAAAAAACGATGAAAACCACTTGTACTGTAGTTCCTTCCAAATGTCTCAAGTTTTCCTTTATCGTTATCCAGTTGCCTGTACTGAATTTATCTTCGAGGGGAGCATCTCCCACGAAGCATGTTCATTCCAATGGGTTCCTTTGAACAAACAAAAGGAAAGGCTGAAAAAAAAGACTTGCATGTATATAGCGCTTTTCATGACCACCGGTAGTCTCAAAGCACTTTACAGCCAATGAAGCACTTTTGAAGTGTAGTCACTGCTGTAATGTAACCAATGGCAGCCAATTTGCACACAGCAAACTCCCACAAACAGCAACGTGATAATTAATGACCAGATAATATGTTGTGATTTTTGAGGGATAAATATTGCCCAGGACATTGGGGATAACTCCCCTGCTGTTCTTCGAAATCGTGCCATGGAGTCTTTACATCCACTCAAGCAGGTAGTTGGGTCGCAGTTTAACGTCTCATCCAAAAGACAGCACCTCCAACAGTGCAGCACTCCCTCAATACTGTACTGGAGTGTCAGCCTTGATTTTTGTCTTTCAGCCCTGGAGTGAGACTTGAACCTGGAACCTTGTGACACAGAGGCAAGAGTGCTACCAGCTGAGCCATGACTGACCCGCCAGTGTCAGCACAAGAGAAATGGCCCTAAAGAAAAATAATGAACAGAAAAGATAATTAAAATTACGGTGAAACTAAGTCGAGAGAGGAAATAAGTTGGGATTCCTTACATTGAATTTTAGACAACAAGTTGTAAGTCCCAATATGCTTCACAGAGCCTAATTGGGGAAAAAATGGATGTTGAGCTTCTAAAAAGCTCTGAAACTTTTAGGTCCAATAATTTTAAATGTGTTTTTTTTTAAACTTTAATGGAAACTTTTTATTTAAAAGAAAACAGCTTTTGAGCTTTCCTGTACCTACCTCAGATCTTCTTCCGTTATATTAGTCCCTCTTGGGCAACCAACCTCCAAGTTAAGGCAGGTTGACCACTTCTTCCCAGGCCGCTGCCATTGACACTATGGACCAGCTGCTAGGATTTGTGCAAAGGTGGTCTGATGAAAGCTTTACTTTTTTTTTCTTTTCTCTCTGACTGTTGTCTACTTAGCACCGTCCTGCAGCAGCTAGAATCAGGAGATAAAACCCCACATCCTACCATTCTGTGGCATTGTAAATTGGTGCGTTAATCATCCACCGTGCCATCCAGCAAACGTGCATCTTTTAGAGCGGCAATGGAAGTCAGCAGTCCTTGGGTTAACAAACATTTGCTCAGTACTCCACGTGGAAGCCTTGCAGATGAACAGATTTACATCTGCTAAGACTCTGCAAGTGAAAATATGGCAGGGATATGCTCCAACAAAAGCACGATGCAGATGTTTGCTTTCTGCTTCCAAGTGCAATATTTATCCTAGCAAGGAATTATGGGAGTGTGACTGTTACAGATACTAATAGAGCAGAAATGTGTAAAAGATAAATATATAGCACAGTACTAAGGAAATGCGCAGTGGAGCATAATTGTTAGTGTCTGTATTTGATCACAATGAATTATGTTTCTTTAAGGCTTGTAGATCGAATTGGGTTCCTTCAAGTGTGTGGTGTTGAAGAGACATAACATGACCATGCATCTAACCTTGAACTTTAGTTGTATGATTTAGGGCCAAAGCTGGGAGGAGGGGGGGTGGAGGAGCAGCCTGGTATTAAAGAACCTATATGATATACAACCAAGTATTAATATCTCTAAATTTTAATTCCTGTTCAGGGTTTGTTTGAGCAAACTTTTTTTTTTAAAAGTGCAGTAGTTTATGTTTCACAGTTAAATCCTTTAGCTCCCTTAAGATTAGGGATTAGGTTGGCTCAGTCTAAACAATTGCAAGCCACTTACTGTAACCACAGTTGAATTTCTGGTGATCTATTTTTAAAAAACATTTGTATAATTGCATAGATTTTCAAGGGTATTCATCCTTAAGAAGGCTTTTGCTTAGAACTTTGGTGCTTTAGTTTTATATTTCCCAGTCCTACTATTTTGTTTTGGCTATGTGAACCTTGACATTACTTCATGCAAAGAAACTATCTGGAAAAATGGCAAGAAGCTGCATTACAGAGAAATGTTATTCCTCCAAGTGTAAATGAGTTAGTTATTGTCGTTTATATCTACCTCCCCCGCCCCCCCCCCCCCCACAAAGAAGTTCCCAGAGTGATGCTTAAAGTGTGCATTGTGTAGGATTGTACATTATCCTCTAATTACAATTGGCCACAGCTTCTACCCAGAATGTTGGTAATAGTGGAATCAAAGAAAAGAGAAATAATTCTGTTGCTGGCAGAAGAAATAAAACAACAAGCGGTCAAAATTCACAAGTGGCAGCCTCTCAATTGTTTCTTTTATTACTCATAATTAAATGGAGGGAAGAGAAGTTGTTGTAAAAAAAACTTTTTTTTAATAAATTGGACTGTCATCTTGTTTCCACTGAACATTAAATACACTGATCAGACCTGAATTCAGTCTCCATATTAACTGTATCACCAAATCATGGGTACCACAGGCTGAAAAGATTACAATATATATTGGCCTGGATTTCGTGGTCAGCAGCGGAGCCAGGGTGCTCGCCACCGACATTCAAGAAAGCCTCGCTTGAGAGAGCGAGCAATCTCTGTGGTGAGAACTTTACCTCCTCTCACTGTGCAGTGGATTGCAGCATCCTGCGTGGAGCTGCAGAGATGTCATCAAGCTGCCCAAGCAGCTAATCACATTAAAGAATTCTCACAGACAGCTAACCAAGAAATGAAAAGTAATAATAATTAAATTGCTTTTTAAAAATTTTGCAAAATAAAGATTGATACATATACATTGGGGGGGGGAAGCTCGAAACGGAAATGTCATGAAAAATCTTTTAAATACGTTTTTAAAATCTAGTAATTAATCTTGTTGGTGACATTTAACACCATTCCACAAATATAATTTTTTTTTCAGGGCCAGATTTGTTGTTCAGCAATAGTTATTACCCAGATTGCCATTTAAAAGCCCAGTTACACCTGATTGAACAAGATGTAACCTTTTATGGGGGCTTCTAACAGCAGCATGAGAACATAAAAGGATAAGTTCTTGCCACATCAACTGATTTCCTGGCTCTGGTGGGCGGTTGCGAGAGGGAGGCGAGGGAAAGGGGGGGGGGGGTGGGAGGCCACAGCAAAGCCTGTGGTGGAACCGTGAGTGATAGACTGCAACTTCAGGATTTCAGCGTTAATCTACGTTTGCAGTCACTTTCAGAGGGGTAATAATGGTGAACATTGACAGTTCGTTGTCAAAATTCCCTGTAAAATCCAGGCCTTCGTATTTCAGTGGAAAAGGATATCCTTAAATTGCAGTTTGCTTGAGATGGGCATATATTGAGTTTAACTTTAAATATCAAAAATACAGCTGTCCGTATCATTAAGTAGCTGGCTTTGGTAATGCTAAGTAATTCAACAGGACTGAGAAGTTAGTCCCTTAATATTTCTTTTTCTTTGTTGTAGACATTCATTTTCACAGATGGGGAGGACAAAGAATTGCGAGAAAAGGCTGGTGAGTATAGAAGCAGGAATTTAGCCTGGAACTTTACCAAGTGGTGAAGGAGCCTGCTGTCCCTACTCCATTGGGAAGTGGATTGGCTGCCGTTCAGCTAAATAACCCAGTTTCTCTGAGTATTTCAGTAGCCCCATTCATTGACTTTTTTCATAGATTAGTTGGAATTCTCCAGAAACTCTCAACAGACCACTTACAGTTTGTATCTACAACTGCCACTGACAAGAATTGATGTAGAAAATGATAAAATATTCTCCATTACATCTGTTCTGAGTGCATTTCATTTGTGCAGTGCCTTGCAATGTGAAAGTCTGATTAACCCTTGCATAAAAATAAGAGCAACTGCTCAAATTTATATACATAAACAAATTATTTGAACATTTTGAAATAATATTGAGAAAATTCTTTAACCTCACTAGACAGCTTGTTGAATAATTATCTCATAAATAATTTGGAGAGATGTTGGGCTGAATTTTTAAACTGCCTTGGTGACAGGACTGGAAATGGATGGTGACAAGTGGTACCAGGACAATTATATCATTCCTCAGCATAGACTCTCTCCCTTGGTGAGCACAATGGAGTGGTGTGATAACCCGTGACTTCATTGCTGTCTAATAGGATTTCTAAGGAATTAAGATGCACTCTAACATCGATATCTTTACGCATTACATATTGGAGAGTCATAAATTTTAAGCTGAAGACCACTGGTGCCCAAGTTCTGAAGTGATGAATTTTATCATTTCTGCAGATGGGGGAAGTACGCATCTCATCTGGTGCTAACACTTCCCATCTTATCATTGATCTATAGAACTCCACACTTAGTTTATTCAATAATTGCAATGCTGCATCCTTTTCCTGTCCGTCCTGAAGTCATCAAGTGAAATCCATGCACACAATGCTGCACAGGAAGAACAGAAAGGAATTCTTACAAAGCAAATGCAATGAAATGACTGTGGTTCTGCTTCCTATTGCCAAGGAGTGAGCAAGATCGCAGGTCTGTTAAGGGCAATTAAATGCACTGGTTGAATATATATTACACAACAAACAATGACACGGAGACGATCTTTCTGAATTTTTTTTTAACTCATTGAGTAATCATCATAGAAGGGCAGTTTTTGTTTCAGCATATCTCATCCTTTGAACAGTCTGTAAAGGATCCAAAGGTGAAGACTTTGGGTCCATAGCTAGTAGTTATTTGTGACACAAGTGGCAGTTATAGAGAAACTGATTGTTTATACCACCCTACCTGCTTGTGTCCTACTGCATATGGCTACATGCAGGCAGCATCATGTGAGGAAAAGGTAAATTAAGTTACCATGACAAAAGCAGCCAAAGAGCTTCCTGAGGTGTTGTGCTCAACAAAATAGTGATTATTCTATAAAATAATGTACCAGCTGGACTTTTTTAAGTATTGCAGTATCAGTTTGGTTTCACCATAAACCAGACAATTGACCCCGCTATTTGTCTACATAACAACAGTGAATTCACTTCAAATGTGATTTCATGGCTGTAAAGCACTTTGAGTGTCCCGAGGATGCGAAAGTGTTATATTAATGCAAGTTCTTTCTTTCTTGCAAAGCTATCTTGGGAGTTCTTTTAAAAGGTAGCATAATTAATAAATTCTGTATTGTTGAAGATGCCTTAAAGAGCATGCGTTTTGAATTGAAGGTCATAGTATGCTGGAGAGGCTTATCATAGGGAGCCTGTTGTATTCAGGCAGTCTTATAAATGAAGAAGGAAAGACCTATGGATTTGTGAGTCATAATCACCACTAGTCTTCAAAAAAGCAAGTATTGTACTTGTTTTCAAAAGAAACATGGTTGTGGTGCCTGACTAAATATTAAGTATGTATTTTAGAAATAAGAAAAGAAATATTTTTAGTCCAAATAGTTAAACTGAAAACAGATTAAACCAGATTGCAGTAATTGAATGTTTTGGATGTTGTTCAAATAATGAACTAACTTATTTATCTTTCTGTTTTCTCTTTGTTTAGGAGATCGCATGATTAATACAAACTGCTCTGCTGCACATACGCGCCAAGCACTTTGTTGTAAGATGTCTGTGGAGTATGACAAGTTCATTGAATCCAAAAAAAAGTAAGCATGTTTACAAAGTTACATTGTATGCTTGTGCACATCGAATAGGATACACTACTGGTTTTCACACTGGCGTCCCTAGATTCCAGGAGTCCTAATGTTACCATTGTTTGAATTTTTTTCTGTAATTTTTGGCATATTTTGTTTGTTATATGATTTTTTAAAAAAAATTTCTGCAATCTTTTGGGTTGCTGATGCTTATGTGAAATGAAGTTCGGGGTCCCCAGATGTGTGCCAATGGTTTCTCCTTCCCCTGCCTCACCCCCTCCCAACACAGGAAAGTTTGAAAACCACTGAGATAAACAGCAAGACTAAAGTTCGTAGAGTGAGTTGGGCATGCGTGTCTCATGCTATTCAACCAGCTAAAGACACGCATTGACAGATCGTACAAGTTAAATTAGCTTTAAAAGATTAAAACAGCCTTAATATTTTTATTACAGGGGGTCTTATCAACTATCATGGCAGAATGCAGTATTTTCTATTATACAGAAGCACTGCACTGTGATAAAGTCTTCATGACAACAATAATATTGAAGAAATCAATGTCATATTAAATGTTTAACAATTCTAACCGGTACAAAACTCTGTTGAGGAAGAGAATAGTTGAAAAGGCTCTTTCAGTATGAACAGGCATTGTGCAATTTTTAGGAATCGAATAATGCCAGTTTCAGCAATAGTCTGTTGCAAATAAATATGTTCTCTTTTGTTTATATTAGTTCAGGCAGATTACTTTGGAAAAATTGTAGTACGGTTGACTACAATCAGTCTTTTTTGAAAGATTCTAATGGGCAGCATCCTCAAAGCTCATCCAGCATGCTTCCTGCTGACTCAATAAGGAAAGCAAGTCTCTTCCTTTTCTTTTTAACCATTCTTCACAAAGACATATGGGTGTAACATGCTTGAAGTTACAATGCAGTTCCACAAGGGCTGGAATGTTGACTGCTACAAAGGGTACATTAGTGTAGTGGTTATGTTGCTGGAATAGTCTTGGATTAATAACCCAGAGAACATGAATTTAAATCACACTATGGCAGTTTGAGAATTTGAAAAAGATCTGTAAATTGAAAGAAAAAGCTGGTATCAGTAAAAGTAATAATGAAGCTATTAAATTCTTATAAAAACCTAACTGTTCACTTAATATAATTTAGCAAAGGAATCTTGCTGTTCTTACCTGGTGTGGCCTATGTGTGGACTCCAATTCACACTAATGTGGTTGGCTCTTACTGCCCTCTGAAGTGGCACAGCAAGCCACTCAATTGTGTCAAACCTCTACAAAGAATTACGAACTGCAGCAATTAAGGAGCAAGTCTCATCATCACCTCCTTGGGGCCACTAGGGATGACAATAAATGCCGGCCTTGACGGTGATTCCCACATCCTGAGAATGAATTAAAAACAAAGTTCTTTCATTGATGATTTACTAATCTCTGCTCTGCCACTGGAAAGCTGAAAGTAGTAATTTCCCTCGGGAAACGAGGCAGAATAAGATAGCAAGTCTCAACAGGCTACTTACATATTCCTGTCAGCAATGGCTAACAGAAAGCCACTGACAAGTTATTCACTCTCATTCTCAGTCAGGACGTTGTTCCTCAGGGTAGTGTCCTAAGCCCAACCATCTTCACCTGCTTCATTAATGACCTTCCTTCAATCATAAGGTCAGTAGTGAGGATGTTCGCTAATGATTGCACAATGTTCAGCACCATTCACAACTCCCCAGATGCTGAAGCAGTCATGTAGAAATGCAGCAAGACCTGGACAAATCCAGGCGTGGGCTGATAAGTGGCAAGTAACATTTGTGCCACACAAGTGCCAGGCAATGACCATCTCCAACAAGAGAGAATCTAACCATCTCCCCTTGACATTACGATCACCGAATACCCCATTATCAACATTCTGGGGGTTACCATTGACCAGAACCTGAACTGGAGTAGACATATAAATACAGTGCCTACAAGAGCAGGTCAGAGGCCAGGAATCCTGCAGCGAGTAACTCGCCTTCTGATTCCCCAAAGCCTGTCCACCATCTACAAGGCACAAGTCAGGAGTGTGATGAAATACTCTCCAGTTGCCTGGATGGGTGCAGCTCCAACAACACTCAAGAAACTCGACACCATCCAGGACAGAGCAGCCCGCTTGATTGGCACCCCATCCACAAACATTCACTCCCTTCACCACCAACGCACAGTGGCAGCAGTGTGTACCATCTACAAGATGCACTGCAGCAACGCATCAAGACTCCTTCAACAGCACCTTCCAAACCCACGACCTCTACCACCTAGAAGGACAATGGCAACAGTTGCATGGAAACACCACCACCTGCAAGTTCCCCTCCAAGTCACACACCATCCTAACTTAGAACTATATCACCGTTCCTTCACTGTTGCTGGGTCAAGATCCTGGAACTCCCTTCTTAACAGCATTGTGGGTGTGCCTAGCCCACATGGACTGCTGCAGTTCAAGAAGGCAGCTCACTACCACCTTCTCAAGAGCAATTTGGGATGGGCAATAAATGCTGGCTTTGTCAGTGATGCCCATATACCATAACCGAATAAAAAAACACAGGAAAAGCTGAAAATGAGAGGAAGAAAAAATATAATTTTTATATAAAAATACCTTTTTTTTCCCTGTGAAACATGTTAAAGCTTGATTGCCATATATGAATCTACCACAAGTATAATCTACAGTGCTATTACAACTTGCTTAACACCCTTGGCTTATTCTAGGGAAAATGCAGCAAACTGCTAATTGGACGCATTCCACCACAAAGTTATGCTGGAATCCTGACTATCTTCTGGTGCTAGGCCTCCATTTTTTAATTTTATAGATACATTAATTTATTTTGTAATCCATTCAACAGAAATTATTTTTATTCTAATTTCATAAAATTCATCCCCATCACTGTGTATTGTCTGAAATTTTAAGTCCTTTCAATTTTCACATTGTTTTCTAGATGGTTTTGCCACGTTGACGATGATAATTATGTAAATATTCGCAGTCTGGTCTATCTGTTATCTACATACTCGCACACACAAGATGTATATATTGGCAGACCGAGTCTTGATCATCCGGTGGAGGCTGCCGAGAGGGTGAAGAGCGATGGGTCGGTAAGTGTAGCACATGAGTTTTAAGGATTCAATAGAACAATCCATATGCCAATGTGAAGAATACTGTTTCTTTGGTGGCAGGACATTGAGCCACATATTGATGTGTCCAAGCTGTACTCTTTGTACTTGACATTTTTATCTCACAAATTCACAAATTTTCACAAATTCTGAAAATCAGCTCACTGGGCAGATCCAGTCATAATTCCACCTGAAATTCTGGCCCTGCAGAGAGCCAGACTCGATGCTTGAAATTTTCAAAAGAAAATGTAACTTACAGCTGACTGACCAGACAAATTATACCAGTTTAGCTCTGTCTTTGATACAAATAGTGTAGTATAAACATGGTCTTGTTTGTGTCTTTCAGACCTCTGTGAAATTCTGGTTTGCTACAGGAGGAGCTGGGTTCTGTATCAGCCGTGGGCTGGCGCTAAAGATGAGTCCATGGGCCAGGTACCTTTTTGTTTTTATATATGTTAACTATCGAGTTAACTGCATTAATCAGCTTTTCTACTTTTGCTGGATGTGCTTCCCCTCAATTCCAGGTGGCTATTTATTTTACTTGTGTTTGAAGATCTTCTTTACAGAATCCAGAATATGTCTGCATAGTTGATAAAGCAATGAAGTAGACACAATCTGACAACACCAGCAAGGAATTCTCACTCATGACTCTGAGTCCAAAATCTATGAATTCGGGCCTACTCCAGAACTTGAGCACCCATTTCGGATCATACTCCTGCACAGTACTGAGGGAGTGCTGCATTTTTGGTTATCCTGTCCTTCGGATGGGATGTTAAACCAACGCCCTGTCTGCTTACTCCAGCTCTTCAGAATAGAGCTAGCTTAATGGGCTGTAAGGCCTTCAGAACTCTGGGATTTTCATATGCTCTGTACAAAACACTGGCATTGATATATTTAGTTTGCATGTTTTATGTTAACTCCTCCCTTGCTATCAAAATTGTGGGAAGCAGCATTACACTTATGCCAGTGCTGGGTAGAAGCTGCACTTTGCAGGAATCCTCTTGATAATTATCACTACCGCATTTCTGTGTGTTCTGTACACATGCTTCAAGATTTTTTAATACGTTTGTGGGATGTGAGTGTCCTTGGAAAGACCAGCATTTATTGTCCATCTCTAATTGCCCTTGAGAAGGTGGTGGTGAGCCGCCGCCTTGAACTGCTGCTGTCCACAATGTTGTTCGGGAGGGCGTCCCAGGATTTTGACTCACTGAGAGTGAAGGAATGGCACTATAGTCCCAAGTCAGGATGGTGTGTGACTTGGAGGGGAACTTGCAGGTGGTGGTGTTCCCATGCACCTACTGTCCTTGTCCTTCGAGGTGGTAGAGGCCACAGATTTGGAATGTGCTGTCAAAGGAGCTTTGGCGAGTTGCTGCAGTGCATCTTGTAGGTGATACACACTGCTGCCACTGTGCATCGGTGGTGGAAAGAGTGAACGTTGTGGAAGAAGGTACAAAAAACCTCCCAGAAATACTAAAGAACCACGGAACTAGCAAGAATGAGGAATCAAAAGAAATTCGTGTTAGTAAAAAAAAAAGTAGTACTGAATAAATTAATGCAACTGAAAGTTGACAAATCCCCTGGACCTGATGATCTACATCCCAGAGTGCTGAAAGAGGTCGCTGTAGAGATAGTGGATGTATCGGTGATCATCTTCCAAAATTCTGTAAATTCTAGAAGTTTGGAAGGTAGCAAATGTAACCCCACTATTTAAGAAAGGAGGGAGAGAGAAATCGGAGAACTACAGACCTGTTAGCCTGACGTCAGTAGTAGGGAAAATGCTAGAATCTCTTATAAAGGATGTGATAACTGGACAGTAAGAAAATAATGGCAGGATTGGGCAGAATCAACATGGATTTATGAAAGGGAAATCATGTTTGACAAACCTATTGGAGGTTTTTTGAGGATGTAACTAGCAGAATAGATAAGGGGGGAACCCTTATGGTGTATGTGGTGTATTTGGATTTTCAGAAGGCTTTCGATAAGGTCTCACACAGGAGGTTAGTAAACAAAATTAGAGCACATGGGATTGGGGGTAACATGCTGGCATAGATTGAGAATTGAATAACAGACAGAAAACAGAGAGTAGGAATAAACAGGTCATTCTCAGGTTGGCAGTCTATGACTAGTGGGGTACTGCAAGGATCAGTGCTTGGGCCCCAGCTCTTTGCAATATAGATCAATGATTTGAATGTGGGGATCAAATGTAATATTTCCAAGTTTGCTGATGACCCAAAACTAGGTGGGAATCTGAAATAAAAACAAGAAATGCTGGAAATACTCAGCAGGTCTGGCAGCATCTGTGCAGAAAGAAACAGAGTTAACGTTTCAGGTCAGAGACCCTTCTTCAGAACTGACAAATATTAGAAATGTAAAAGGTTTTAAGCAAGTAAAGCGGGGGTGGGGCAAGAGATAACAAAGGTGAAGGTGTTGCTAGGACAGGGTCACAGAGAATAACTGACCAGAAGGTCATGGAACAAAGGCGAACGGTATGTTAACTGTGTGCTGAAAGACAAAGCGTTAGTAAAGAGAGGGTGTGAATGACTGTAAAGCACAGAGCACTCCAAGCACAAACATAAAAAAACACATTAAAAAAACCAAAACACTGGGTAAGCACAGTGGAAACAAACTGAAAAGCCTAAAATAAAATAACCAAATTAAAAAGGAAAAAGAAAAAATAACTAAGCATAAAAAGGGGGACCCGTCATGCTCTGAAATTATTGAACTCAATGTTCAGTCCAGTGGGCTGCAGTGTGCCTAATCGGTAAATGAGATGCTGTTCCTTGAACTTGCGCTGATGTTCACTGGAACACTGCAGCAAGCCCAGGACAGAGATGTGAGCATGAGAGCAGGGGGGAGTGTTGAAATGGCAAGCAACCGGAAGCTCGGGGTCATGCTTACGGACTGAGTGGAGGTGTTTCGCAAAGTGGTTACCCAATCTGCGTTTGGTCTCCCCAATGTAGAGGAGACCACATTGTGAGCAACGAATACAGTATACTAAATTGAAAGAAGTACAAGTAAATTACTGCTTCATTTGAAAGGAGTGTTTGGGGCCTGGGATAGTGAGGAGAGAGGAGGTAAATGAGCAGGTATTACACCTCCTGCGATTGCAGGGGAAGGTGCTATGGGAAGGGGACGAGTTGGTGGGGGTAATGGAGGAGTGGACCAGGGTGTCGCAGAGGGAACGATCCCTTCGGAATGCTGATGGAAGGAAGGGGAAGATGCGTTTGGTAGTGGCATCACGCTGGATGTGGCGGAAGTGGCGGAGGATGATCCTTTGGATCTGGAGGCTGATGGGATGGAAAGTGAGGACAAGGGGAACCCTGTCGCGGTTCTGGGAGGGAGGGGAAGGGGTGAGGGTAGAGGTGTGGGAAATGGGCCGGACACAGTTGAGGGCCCTGTCAACCACAGTGGGGGGGAATCCTCGGTTGAGGAAAAAGGAAGACATATCGGAAGCACTGTCGTGGAAGGTAGCATCATCAGAGTAGATGCGTCGGAGATGGAGAAACTGGGAGAATGGAATGGAGTCCTTACAGGAGGCAGGGTGTGAAGAAGTGTAGTTGAGGTATCTGTGGGAGTCGGTGGGCTTATAATGGATATTAGTAGACAGCCTATCCCCAGAGATGGAGACACAGAAGTTGGGGAAGGGAAGTGTTGGAGATGGACCATGTGAAGGTGAGAGAAGGGTGGAAATTAGAAGCAAAATTGATAAAGTTTTCTAGTTCCGGACAGAAGCAGGAAACTGCACCGATACAGTCATCAACGTACCGGAAAAAGAGTTGGGGGAGGGGGCCTGAGTAGGACTGGAACAAGGAATGTTCGACATATCCTATAAAAGGTCAGGCATAACTGAGACCCATGCGGGTACCCATAGCAACACTTGGAGGAAGTGAGTAGAGTTGAAGGAGAAGTTGTTCAATGTGAGAGCAAGTTCAGCCAGGTGGAGGAGGGTGGTGGTGGATGGGGACTGGTTGGGCCTCTGTTCAAGGAAGAAGCAGAGAGCCCTCAAACCGTCCTGGTGGGGGATGGAGGTGTCGAGAGATTGGACATCCATAGTGAAGAGGAGGCGGTTAGGGCCAGGAAACTGGAAATTGTCAAAATGACGTAGGGCGTCAGAAGAGTCACGGATGTAGGTGGGAAAAGACTGGACCGGGGAGAAAAGCTAGAGTCAAGGTAGGAAGAAATAAGTTCAGTGGGGCAGGAACAGGCTGAAACAATGGGTCTGCTGGGACAGTCCTGTTTGTGGATTTTGGGAAGGAGGTAGAAGCGGGCTGTCCAGGGTTGCGGGACTATGAGGTTGGCAGCTGTAGAGGGAAGATCTCCAGAGGAGATGAGATCGGTGACCGTTCTGTGGACAGTAGCTTGATGTTCGGTGGTGGGGTCATGGTCCAGGGGGAGGTAGGAAGAAGTGTCCGAGAGTTGGCACTGAGCCTCTGCAAGGTGGAGGTCGGTACGCCAGACAACAACAGCATCACCCTTATCTCCTGGTTTGATGACAATGTCAGGGTTAGACCTGAGAGAACGGAGTCCAGCAAGTTCAGAGGGGGGCAGGTTAGAGTGAGTGAGGGGAGCAGAGAAATTGAGACAGCTGATGTCTCGCCGACCGTTTTCAATGAAAAGATCAAGAGCGGGTAAGAGGCCAGAGGGAGGTTTCCAGGTAGAGGGAGAATGCTGGAGGAAGGTGAATAAATGAGCCCGGAGGCAGAGGCAACGGAAGAAGAGCTCAACGTCATGCCGAGCATGGAATTCATTGAGATGGGGGCGTAAGGGGATAAAACTGAGTCCTTTGCTGAGTACAGAACGTTCAGTGTCAGAGAGGGGAAGGTCAGAGGATATAGTGAATACATGGCAAGGGGTCAGATCAGAAGGGGTGGGGTCAGAGGGAAGTGAAGGAGAAGAAGGATCTGGAGGGGCATTGGTCCCCATCAGCTGCTGGAGCTTGCATTCCTTGACACCTGAAAGGAAGAAAAAAAGTTTTTTGTTAATGCGTCGGATAAGACGAAGGATGAAATGAAACTGCGGAGTAGAACAGCTTTGAGATAAGGTGAGGCGGTGCTTCTGGAGAGAGAGGTCCAGTGTGTACATGTGGCGGCGCATAGCGCTGAGTGTGGATCTCAGGATGCGGCCAGAATAGCAGTCTGAGGAATGTTGTATTTCTCGGAGATACCTGTAATCCTGAGTGGATTCAAAGCACGAAGGATGAAACTTCAGTTGGAATCCATGTGGAATTAGTCGGAGCCGGAGACCGTCACTGAGGAAGGAGATGTGGCTGTGAAAACGAGTTTTGGTGGACACTTTTTATCAAACACCAGGAGGGAAATAGAAAGCAATGAAGGTGAACAAAGTAAAACAGACAAACGAAAATCCCGTCGGAGAGAAGGGCAGAACTTTTTCAAGGTAGGCTTTCCTGGAAGAGAAGTGACAGTGAATTAAACACTAAAATAAAAGCAAAATACTGCAGATGCTGGAAATCTGAAATAAAAACAAGAAGTGCTGGAAATACTCAGCAGGTCTGGCAGCATCTGTGCAGAGAGAAGCAGGTCAGTGACCCTTCTTCAGAACTGACAAATATTAGAAATGCAAAATGTTTTAATGAAGTAAAGCGGGGGTGGGGCAAGAGATAACAAAGGTGAATGTGAGTTGTGAGGAGGGTGCATAGAGGCTTCAGGGGGATTTAGATAGGCTAAGTGAGTGGGCAAGAACATGGTAGATGGAATATAATGTGGAAAAATGTGAAGTTATCCACTTTGGTAGGAAAAGCAGAAATGCTGAGTATTTCTTAAATGGTGAGAGATTGGGAAGTGTTGATGTCCAAAGGGACCTGGATGTCCTTGTTCATAGGTCACTGAAAGCGATCATGCAAGTGCAGCAAGCAATTAGGGAGGCAAATGGTATATTACCTTTTATTGCAAGAGGATTTGAGTACAGGAGTAAAGAGGTCTTGCTGGACTTGTATAGAGCTTTGGTGTGACTGCACCTGGAGTATTGTGTACAGTTTTAGTCTCCTTGCCTAATGAAGGATATACTTGCAATAGAGGGAGTGCAACGAACGTTGACCAGACTGATTGCTGGGATGGCGGGATTGTCCTATGAAGAGAGAGTGAGGAGACTGGGCCTATATTCTCTAGAGTTTAGAAGAATGAGAGGTGATCTCATTGATGCATACAAAATTCTTACAGGGCTCGACAAGGTTGATACAGGAAGGATGTTTCCCCTGGTGGGAGCGGGGGGTGGGGTGCAGGGTGTCTAGAACCAGGGAACACAATCTCAGAATAAGAGGTAGGCCATTTAAGACTGAGATGAGGAGGAATTTCTTCACTCAGATGGTGGTGAATCTGTGGAATTCTCTACCCCAGAGGGCTGTGGAGGCTCAGTCATTGTGTATGTTTAAGATAGAGATCAATAGATTTCTAGATATTAAAGATATCAAGGGATATGCGGATACTGCAGGAAAATGATGTTGAGGTAGAAGATCAGCCAAGAACCTGTTGAATAGCAGGAGCAGGCCATTTGGCCCCTTGAGCCTGCTCCTATTTCCTGTTTCAGTATCTGAGGAGTTGCGAACGGTACTGAACACCATGTGATCATCAGCAAACATCACCATTTCTAAACTTACGATGGAAGGAAGGTCATTGAAGCAGCTGAAGATGGTTGGGCCTAGCACACAAGTTTCTCAGCAAATAAAGACAAAAATTAAACAAAATAACGTCAAATTACAATTGTTATATTGTTTGAAAGGTTACTGTTTACTTTAGCTCAACTACTGTATGATCATTTTCTCTACATTGCATATAAATGACATTTTTAACATTTACAGATCTTTACCACAGCAAAACATTTCTGTAAACAGTCCATGTTAACTCTTGACAATTAAAATTTTCTACGTCTGATTGACATAAAATAAAACCCACCACTTGCTACTTGCAATCAGCAAAAACTCAAATGTACGATCACTACTTACTATTTGTCTTTATGTGTACAACATGAATGTATTAAACACCCTGCCTCTATTACTCCACAGAGAATTAAAGTAGGTGTTGGTAAAATAGAGTGCAGATTCATTAACTGCATGAAAACATGTTGAACAAGGCCAAATCTACTGAAAACTGAACGACATATGAGTGCCATCCACACAGTGGCGCAGTGGTTAGCACCGCAGCCTCACAGCTCCAGGGACCCGGGTTCGATTCTGGGTACTGCCTGTGCGGAGTTTGCAAGTTCTCCCTGTGTCTGCGTGGGCTTTCGCCGGGTGCTCCAGTTTCCTCCCACATCCAAAAGATTTGCAGGTGATAGGTAAATTGGCTGTTGTAAATTGCCCCTAGTGTTGGGAGGTAATAGGGAATATGGGATTACTGTAGGGTTAGTATAAATGGGTGGTTGTTGGTCGGCACAGACTCGGTGGGCCGAAGGGCCTGTTTCAGTGCTGTATCTCTAAATAAAAAATAAATAAATAAAATAAAATACACAGCTTGTTTGAATTAACAGCTGCCTACACTAGACTGTGTGTACTATAAAAGCAAACTGTCGTAGGCCTTTTATCCTGCAGGCTGCAGCTACTTCCTTCCAGGTTATTCTGCAGTCTGGCTACCATGTCCAAGAATTTCTCTTGGGCTCTACTGAATTTTGCTGCCCCACTCTGTGTCTAGACCTTTACTGCCAACTGGTTCACATCCCATTCAAGTGGGTCAGTTACAGTTAAACTCTTTTTTTTTTCCCCCCCAAAACCTTTATGTTCACAACTATATTAGTATCCACAAGCAAACTGAATCTTTTGCTAACCAAAACTGTTTTTTAAAAAACAATTATCATTGTGCACTGACTGATGTGGCCACGTTTAACAGTTAACCCCAAAGCACAGTAAACCACTTTTTGTGGAGCATGTACTAGTTAAATGCCTAGGTCTAATTTATTTACAGATGGAATAATGTATCAAAAATATCAATACAGTACAGAACTAACTTTAAAAAATATACGTATTGGTCTCCCTGCCTAAAGACAAGTCTGAAATCCTTGCTGCTTCTCTCTGTAAACACTTAATGGCCTGGATTTTGCAGTAGTTATGACAACAAAACTGGCATCATTGTTTCACTGAAGCTGACAGCAACTTCTGGAGTCCGCACATGTGCAGGATTACGCAGAAATCCAGAAGTTGCTATCAGTGATTCTGCACTTCCCCAGAGGGTGCACTGTTCAGGCACACCCACCCCCCACCCCAGATTGCAATCAATGGAAAATCAATTGAATTGATGAGAAATTCTGCTCTTGAGATGTTAGTCTCACATATAAAAACCCCTGAAAAAGTTACACCTTGTTGAATGAGGTGTAACTAGGTTTTTAATGGTGTACTAACTTCATAATTACTGCTAAACCCCCTCACCGGCTCTCAGCAGCTAATTTTATATTGTGGAATGTCACATTTCTCCATTATGATATAGAACTCCACATCTTGTTTAAAAATATAGATTTTTAAAAGTTTGTATATTTTAGCTACTATCTTTAATCAATTATTACCCTATCTGAAAATGTAAATTAAAAGTGAAGAATTTTAATTGCATTTAACTTCCTTGTTTGCTGTGGGTGAATATTTCAATGTAATTGGCTGCTTATCTGCTTGCTAACATCACTGTTGCAGCACACTAAGACATTCCCTTGATTTGGCGCCAGAGATTGCTAGATCTTTGTGGGCAGCTTTCTTCAAGGTCAGCAGCAAAGTGCCTTTGGTTTGCCGCTGACTGCAAAATTGGGGCCAGTAACACAATCACTGATAACCACTCAGTTTCTATCCATAATCATTGTAATAGATAGGCAAAGAGGGAGGCCAAAGATCATGAGATACATAAGAGTCTCTTTTTCCTTGAAGATAAAACAATTTATTCTCAATATTAAAAATGTTACGCCTTTTTAACACTTTGGTGGACAAAGTGGAATCAGCTTGTACGAAGACATCCCGGAGCCCGAATAGTCTGCTTTTGACATCTAACATTGATTGAAAAGCACAATTCTGTCTGTGAGATTGAAACAGATGAAATATCTCTTGTCCTTCAAAAAACCTGCAGTTTGATTAGTTTCTGAACCAAAGCTTCAGTGGAGCCCTGAGCAAGATGGCTAGTCTAGATTTTCCGACTGGCATTATTTTAATTGCTGATTATAAATATATTGCCTCGAGACAACTATTACAGCTTTCCAAGGAAACACTTGGACACCATCTTACGTGGACAGGGTTTGCTCTTCAATTTCACATTCCTAACCCTAAATTCATTACAGCATTCGAGTGATCATGATGCAGTAAGAAGACTTACAGTCACTCCTTTCACATTATCTGTTCAGCATTAAGTCTTATTGTGACAAAAATCATACCTGCCAAAATGAGACACATTAATTTTGTCATATGGAACATTATTTTTGAACTGTTACTGGACTTGAAATAACTTGTTTAAAAAGACCACAACAGTGGCTGAAAACATGGCTGCACATTTGCATTCTAAAAGACAGTTGCCTGAACAAGACAATGGGAGTGCCTCCCTGATTCAATTAGCCAGATGGATTTTTGTTAATAGTGATGATCAAGAAACAATGAATATGTAAGAGCCAACATTCCCCCCCACCCCCAACTGAGAATGTCTGCAAAGCTTGAAGGAATCCACAAACCTCGCAGGAGAGACTGTTCCAAATACGGAGCTAGTCACATGACTAACCTGTTGGCCAACCTGGGGGTTGTTTGAATTGTGCCGCACGACTTGAAGTTCTGAAGAAGGGTCACTGACCTGAAACGTTAACTCTGCTTCTCTCTCTTCACAGATGCTGCCAGACCTGCTGAGTATTTCCAGCATTTCTTGTTTTTATTTTAATGAATCAATTTGGCTATAGAATGTTTGAGGGATAAAAGATTGTCACAGTCTAACTTCCTTCAGTTTAAATTATCAGAGATCTCTGTTCCGTTCATGCTGGTCCAGCTATCTGTCTATGTCTGTGAGTTAGAACAGTCTGTTTCCACTATAAGCCGGTTCAAAATTAAATTGTAACATTGTATCTCTCGATCTTTGGTCCTGAGTGGCAGTATCCCAGGCAATGAGAATGCACTCTTTGAATCAGTTTATGGGGCTTGTTGCCTTAAAGAAGTACAGCTCCTTTTCCAGCCTTAAAGGCACACCGCATTCTTCCTGGGAAAACAAAAACTACAGGATCATAACACCCTTAATAACTGTCTCATTTCTCTCCTTGAAGTGATGGAACATTAGATGGGAGCTAAGGTTACATCAGGTTCCCTCGGTTTTAAAAATCAAATGTGTTCTCCTTGTAAGAATGATACAAAACTCCCATTATATAGAAATGTAACCTTTTGATTTTTGTTAACAGTTTTGGAAACTTTATAAGTACAGCAGAGAAGATCCGTCTCCCTGACGACTGCACGATTGGCTATATCATCGAAGGTCTACTAGAGGTGAAGATGATTCACAGCGATCTGTTCCACTCACACCTAGAGAACCTGCAGCAGATCCCACCACCTATTATCCCCAGACAGGTCAGGCTCTCCAGGCTTTTTAGAATTGCCTGTATTTTTTTTTCTCCATTTCCCCTTAAAGCAATCACTGATGTTATGATGCAGTTCCCTGTGTATCAGCAGCACTCCAGTACCTCACCCATATGGCCAGTCATCATGTGAGCCTTGACTGTCAATATCATGTCCTTACTTTACCCAACCTCCACATTTTCCAGCAAAGGGTGGGGGGGGGGGGGGGGGGGGTTGGTCACAGGTTACAGATCACACGTTTCTGCACCCCACCCCCAACCAAGAGGTGTTACTACTAATAGTAGTGACCTCCCACTATTTCCCCAATTGCTACCAGAAAACTTGGTATAATCCAGGAGTAAAGCCTGGGACCCTCTGGTTTGTATGGCCCAATACTACATGCATGGTGCATATAACCATTGGGATATTGAAGCATTACCTCTCGTCCACTCCCATGGATGAGTGGAGGCCTAAGTTTCTGGACACATGCAGTGCACGTTTACCAGAGATGCACCCAAAGAGGTTATTGTGCCCACCAGCCTTATTGCTGCAACGGACTGGGTCGTGAAGAAATTTGGCCTTGAGGACCAGCGGCGCAGTCTTGGCATAGATCAAATCAATCTGACCTATAGCGAAGGGACCAGATGATTGGCCAGGACCAGTTACAATGAGTTCATACACAGGCTGTTAATTTGTGCAAGGACCTGTTTAGGCAGAACTTCTGTCCTTCTCAAATGTGGCACATGGCTGACTTCTGAGGCTACAAGACCAGAAGTAGGAATGCTTGAAATTTCCTCACGCTCTTATCACTGAGCACCCGGAAGAAACCAGCATACATACTTAGCAGCTGAAGTTGGATCTGGTTGGTTATACCAGGAATGCACCCACTGATGCCCTCCTGGGCTGACCCTGCTGGAGTCGGTGGTGTTTTGCCTTGGAACCCCAGTCACATTGCTGGCTCTTGCTGTAAAATAGTCACCATTCTAAGTGGGGAGGGGGAGGCAGTTGGACGCTATTAAGTAAAATTCCCTGGTCAGCGACATCTGCACATGAGTGAGTAAATTGCCGGAACTGCTCTTCCTGCTCTGGTAGACACCTAAAGTGCAGCTATAGTGTCGTAGGTAACTGTCACATTTATGCAAGTTAGATGATGCCTTCCCCCTGCCCCAACCCCAGATACACAGGAGTGGAGCTAAATGGTGCCCAATTTGTGGAATTGCCTCCATTGAAGCAGCCACATGTATTTCAAGCCGATGAAGTATTTAGCATTACGTCCTTCTGTGCTCTGTTCATAATGAAACACTATGTTCTGCGATTTCTGAATACAGGCTGAATGCAATATCTAAACTATTAATTGCAATTGTTTTAGGTCACCTTAAGTTATGGAAGTTCAGAAATCAAGCGGAATATACTGAGGATCCAAGGGCCTTTCAGCCTGGCGGAGGATCCTTCACGGTACAGTGACTTGTTTATCATTTTCACCTACTGAAGGCTAATTGATCACACTATTTGCCAGTAGCTCAAATGATTTATAGAGAACCCATGGATATACATAGGAACTGCTATTCGTAAAATAGTATTTCAAAGCTTGCAGCAAGTGTACTTTAAGTTAAAATGTCATGAATCGATACGGCATCATGACCAGACATTTTAAAAACAATACATTTCAGAAGTAGTTTTCAAGAATGAGTCTTTGACAAAAATGAGTGTTTTTGTCCAACTTTGGTTGATGGCTCTTTCTTTAAATCTAATCACAGTAAATAAGATATTTAAAAATCAACTGCAAATAAAATTCTCAAGCTAATTTAGATTCAGTATTACAGGCTTAGTTATAGGCTTGAGAAAGGAATAACTCAAACTTAAACAAGTCTGTATGATTGGTTATATTTGTATTTGACTGACAGTCCCTTTTTAAATCTGAGTAATCAATCATTCAAAATCTAGAAAATCCCGCTAACTCTTTCCTGTTTAGAATGCCGGTTTAGAAAAGAAAAAGAAGAAAAGGGTCAGTTTGAAAGTCTTTGACAGAAGGAGCCAGTTGATCAGTTTGAATCTTCCAAAAGATAGGTTAGGGGAGAACAAATGCTCACAGTAGTAAGAAATGTAAGAAAATAGATGCTGTGTAATATAAATATTATTTACAAAGGATTAGCTTATTACTTAGAGATGTAATACTTTTCCTGTTTTCCACTAGAGGAGTTGGATGAAAGCATTTCTAATGTAAATATGTCATTCAATTATACCCTATGTGCAGGTGTTCTTTGTTAACTGAATTTTCAGTGACTTTAAACTTAAAATGGAATTTGCAGGGAGTAATGCTATGTTTACTGAGCCAAGGTGAGAGAGGGTTTATAGTCTTTCAGCAGCATATTCGGGTAAGCTTGGTACTGAATTTGAACTGGTCTTATCTTATCCCATTCTGAAGGCAAATGAACACAATCTTTCCACCCATCCAAAACTTTTAATTTACCTTGGCTCTGTAATTGCTTAAAAACTTTTAATTTCTAACATCTTCCATTTCTGATGAAAGGTCATCAACCTGAAATGTTAACTACTTCTCTCTCTATAGATGCTGCCTGACCTGCTGAGTGTTTTCCAGCATTTTCTGTTTTTACGGCACAATTTTAATCCAGGTTCTAAAGGTGAAAGATGGGTTCTAAACTACTGGAGCTCTCATGAAGCTAATTCTGAACAGAATACAAGAATGGTCAACTGGAATTAATCTTTTTATCTTCTCAAATCAATATACTAGCCCTCAGACATTGTCTCTAACTATTTATAAACTAATGCTTGTCTAGTTCAGATTCCAAGGGAGTACATTCTGTGAATCAGCTTCCTGAGTTTACTTTCTTACATTCACCTCTACTTTCCTAGCAATAGAGTGAAAACCTAAGTGATAATGACTCTGGTCCATTCTCTACATTCTGCTGTATGCAGATAATGCTGAGACAGGATAAAGGGAGAACAAGGGAAGAGGACATGTTGCATTGGGATTTTTGTTGATTGACAGGGAAAAAAGGTTATGTTAGAAAATGTGATGATGTCTGGAGTGAGTGTTTCTAGTGGTATACAAATTGCACCACTTGATGGCACTGGTGATGGTTAGGAGGAGACTGATAAGACAGTAATTAGCTGGCTTAGAGTTGTTGCTAGGAGATCTATCACTACCATCCAGCATAAGGCTTTCTCAGCTCTTGAATGTAGCTTTCAGCTGCAATCTGAAATCTACATCCAGCTCCTTACAGGCATGCTGCCATTGTGTGGCGAGATGGGCCACCCTTCTGGAAACCGTCAAATGCAGCACTAGCTTCACTTCTGTAGACATCAAAACAGGGAGTCAACTGTTGGGTTCCAGTATCATTTGCTTGTAGACTTGTGCCTGGATCTTGGGTTTCCTTTCCCTTCAATTTTTCCATTATTTCCGCACTCCCTTTTCAGTCTCAGCAAACACTGCCAATGAGTTGAAATGACTTCTGAGTCTTTCCCAGGACTGTAAGAATGATTACCCCTCTATTTTGACATTTCCCTATAATATTATGTTCAGAGGTTTCCACTTTCACAATAGTGCACTCCCTCCATATGTCTAAATCAGAACCTGGAGCAACACATTGTTATGATGATCAGCTGACCATGGAAATTTGAATGCAAAAGGAACCTTCGGCCAGCATTTCAAACCATTTGGACATATACTGTACCCATACCTGCTCATAGTATAAATGAATAAAATAGCCTAAATTAGATTTTATTTCAAAATCATCTTGTTTTCCTGCAGGTTCAAGTCTATACATTGTCTTCTCTACCATGATGCCTGGTGTCCTACCAAAGACAGACACTGATCAATGGAAACCGTTCTGCCTCCTTTCTCCATCAGCTGCAGTCCTTTTGAAGAACTCCCAGTGAGTGGAAAAGGACCTTTTATAATAATAAGGAAGAGTAAGACTCTGAAGGTCCAAAATAAAATGAAGAACTACATACATATTGTACATTGGAATGCATTGCAACCATATGTCACATTTTTTGATGGGTCTATAACAATTATACATATTCTGAAAAAGAAAGCAGAAACCACTTCTTGAACTACCCTAGTGAAATTCCAAGTCTTAATTGAGCTAACATTTTTATCTCTGACCCTTTGTCTTGCATGTACCTATTATAATCGGATTCAGTGGAGTGGTTCTGCTTAATTTGTGTCAAAGCTGTGTGCCAAAGTGCTAATGTTACCTCTTCTAAATTCACCTTCTCTTCTGCTTTACAGTTTGGGGTGGGAAATTAAATCATGAGTTGGCTTCATGCAAACAGAGACTTGGACTCACTCAAAATTGCTATTTCTCATACTTCCATTTCCTGGGTATACAAAGATCTTTGGCAAAATACTGATGGATGATGCCATCTTGGTAACTTGGAGTCCTCTCTATATATTTGGTGTAAATGAGTTTAGTGTGTGCAATTCAGTTCTAGGAATAACAAGTTGGCAGTTTGTCGATTTTTGTTATGCAGTTCTGGACAGTCAACAGTGAAACTCTGTGCTTTCTTACAGAGATGCCTCATTCCTTAATGTAGCAGTTGACACTTACATCTCTGTGAGATGGTGATTTCCTATAGATGTATATCATTGTGGCTTCATAGTGCCATATAATGTCATGATTTTGGGACATTTGCCACTGAGTCACTGAAATGTGCACTGACAGACTATGTAGAGTCACATTCTTGATTTTCTGCATTTGAACCTGATTGAAATAAGTACTGTGGCTACCAATTATATTAGTAATTGAATGTCTGTTGGTTATTGAAATGATTTGATTGCATATTCAGACGAACAAAATCGTCATAAAATGGCCTGACTTCCGAATTAAATGTGTTCACATTACCTGCATAGTATTATGCTAACATTCCCATCCTGAATAACTCACCTAGCTCTATCTGATTGTTTCATCAAAAATATATCTGGTGAGTCAAAGACTAAAACACGTTTTGATATTTACTGCAGCAATGTTCTCAATCTCTGTTGAACAATATTTGAAGAACCAAGTTGTCTGCAGTACTCAACGAACTCCATGTAGGCTGATAAGTCATTTAAATTCATTTTTATTTTTGAGATAGATTACAACTACTGGAACTGTAAGTGAAATAACTGCATGTCTTCTAGTTTGAAATGGTCAATAAGCTGGCCCGACGAGATGTGGAATCATGTCCGGAAGGGACATATAGTCTGAATTTTACAACAGGATCTCTGATATTGAACTCTCATCTCCAGTGCAAGAGTTACTTTGTATACCAGTTTCCTCCTTGACTTACCTCGTATGGATCTGTCATCTGTTTATCTTTTTGTAGTAGTTATCATTTGCTGCTATTCTACACAGGATCTTGTGGTATTTATTTTAATAGTATTATTCTGCAAAGTGCTAACTCAAAAGCAAAATAAATGTGGGCCTGTTTGGTGGATCTTCTGGCATATTTAGAATGATTCTGGAGTAAAAGGTTTACTTAGATACTTCAGAGTGACAGCTGTGTCTGAAAAAAGCTACATATCACAACTGTTGATTTGGTCTTCTGACCATCCTTGTTTCTTCAGTCTGGGCTAATGTCACCAATCTACTTCCTCCCCATTAATGCCGGTTTTGATTACACCAGAAACAACTCCCATTGTTGGTCTACGGAAGGTCATATAGCTGGGGTAGAAGAGATTCACATCGTCCAGGATTTAGTCAAAAGTCAGTTTGTTTCAGTTCTTCTTGTATCCCATACTCAAAATTACGGACTCCTGTAATTTTGGCAAGCATATATCTTGCCTGGTTTGTAGCACACACATATACAGATCTCAAGGAATGTATATTGAGTTTAAGCCTAGATTATGTGCACAAGTCTTGGAGTGGGGCTCAGGTCCACAGGCCGTATTTTTATTCTGGGGTCGGAACCCTGACATCGGGAAAACTTCCAGGTTCCGATTCTGCACTGTGTGGGCTTGACACGCCCACAATTGCTTTCAAACCATTATGCCAATTAATGGCCAGGGAGTGGCCTCGCCGTCCAATTAAGGACAATGGGCAGGCTACCGAGGCGGGAGGGCCAATGAGAGGTGCTCCAGCCATGACACACTGGCAGCCCCACCGACTGAGGTGGGAGCTCCTGCTGCAGGTGAACAGAGAGAAAGGGCACCTCAACAAGGAGGCACACTCTGAAGGCAAAGTAAACTTTTTTTAAAATTAAAAAATCTTGCAACTACCTGGCCATGATTGTGGAGGGGCAACCCCTCCAGGGGACAGTCAGCGGCTAAAGCTGTAGCCCGGCGGCCATGGCGAAGGGCGGGGATGTCCCTTGCAGGATTAAGTACCCCCCCACTGTGATTCAGCTACTGTGCATAATCTGCGTGCCGACAAATCCGACGCAGTATGGAAAAGGGACCTTAATAGGCTGCTTAATTGACGTCAATTGGCTACCCACCACTTGCAGGCTTGTAGCCATTCTGAACCTGATCTGGTCATTTAAAAAATGGCTTGGGCTCAGTATAGTGATGCCAAACGGCACAGTGGTGCAGTGGTTAGCACCGCAGCCTCACAGCTCCAGCGAGCCAGGTTCAGTTCTGGGTACTGCCTGTGCGGAGTTTGCAAGTTCTCCCTGTGACCGCGTGGGTTTCCACCGGGTGCTCCGGTTTCCTCCCACAGCCAAAGACTTGCAGGCTGATAGGTAAATTGGCCATTATAAATTGCCCCTAGTGTAGGTAGGTGGTAGGAGAATGGTGGGGATGTGGTAGGGAATATGGGATTAATGTAGGATTAGTATAAATGGGTGGTTGTTGGTCGGCACAGACTCGGTGGGCCGAAGGGCCTGTTTCAGTGCTGTATCTCTAAATAAAATAAATAAACCAGCGCAATGGCCAGCGGCGTGACATTCTGGGCCCACCCAGCTCCGATCCCAACCCCATAGGGATTTACATATTCAGCCCCATAACTGAAAGGCAAGAGTGCTACCATTGAGCCAAGCTGATTTAGTTCGAATAAAGAGAAAATTCCACTTCTGGTAGCATGTGCGTCCATTACAAAGCACCATAAATTTGGTTATATTGGAATTGTTTGCACATAATACTCAATTGGGAGTGCATATACAAATGAAGGCTTTTGCAGAGACTGATCAGGGTGCGTTATATTACACCACGTGGATTTGAATCTGTAACTTTTGCTTATGCATGCAATGGTTATTCCAGTATACAGTTAGACTACCTGCTTTATTTAAATTAGTAACTATTAATGATAAATTCATAATTGTATGGTTTGGCCTCTCTATTTACTTTTTTCCCCCAGAATTGTTCATATTACAAGGCCTTAGCTTTTCCACTGCAAGCTAAGAAATTTATGTGATGGACGTGTCAGTAATTGAAGACTAATATTAGTGTGTAGGTCGTGAGACAATGTTTAATTCTCAGTAGTGTGTTTTGTTAAAAGTCTGATTAACACATGCAATTCAAATGTTCAACAAAAGTTTTGTGGGGAATTGTAAAGTGTGAAAGAGGATGTAATGAATGTGCACTGTGTAAGCTTAATAGAGTGGCAAGTGGTAAAAGGGAAGTTAAAAATGGGGGCCCCAATATTCCTCAGTCTCCTGCCGGAGCTGGTGGAACTTCCATGAAAATTATGGAGATCTGGTTGCACTAGTTCTCTGCCATTTCCAAGAATTTCCTGGTTGAGTTATGAGGAGCAGAACCTCCAAACGCCCTAACGAGGAAAGCAACAACAAGGGGACAGAGCCGGGGGTGGGGACTTTCTATTTCTGGAGTTCCGTATCAATGGAAACTGGTAACACTGAGTGAAGTGAAGCTCTGCGGGAGCTGCACTGGAAGGTACCAATGGGTCCAATTCCGATGTAGTTACCAGGATTGGTTCCCCAGGAATTTCAACTGTTTTTAGATGCTTAATAATTAGTACAAGTAAATTTTCACAGTCTGAAAATGACTAAAGAATTGGATGCTTTCAGAAATTAAAACAATTTTTTTATATTTTAGTACATAAATATTTGTACACATTAGTCGATTGTGCCTTATAGAGAATGCTTCACAGCCAAGAAGATTGCAAATGTGAAATGTTTGATCTGTTGGTGCAGCTTTTCAAGAGGCATCTTAATGTGATTTGAAAAACAATCTTCTATGTCAGTTCTGAAATTTTGTACAATACTATGACGACAAAGTTGATTTTTTTTTTAGAAAAACAAACGTAACCACTTTTTTGGCTGTAATTCATGTGTAACTTAATTGGTCAACAGTTGCAGTAGAACTGAAAGATCCTTCTGAGGATCAACAGCCCATTGCAATGGATTCTACAGCAGAAGTAATCACTTTCGTATGCAGACAGTGGAGTTGAAGTATTCACTGTTAATGATGAACTATATGGTACAATCACTACCGGAAGAACTGAATGTAGGGTTGAATTGAGTAACTGCTCTCCAGGATGGCGAGCATAGTAAAACAGTAAATTCTGGAAAAAAAGGTGAATTGGTCATGGATGGACTTCAGCGACAGTTCAACTGAGCATGTGCAATCCCATTACAAAGACTGAAAAATGCTCAGTGAGGTTGTAGAAAAACTCACTAATAAACAGTGTTATTATCTATATGTGAAAATACTATGTTATAAATATGTATGTTTACATTCAGCTGGAAAGGCCAAAGTTATTTTTAAATGCCAAGAATATAACAACTCCAATTCTTAAAAACTGGAATATCCTTTTGCAGACCTATTTTGTTTAAATTTATAAATTCAAAATAAAGCAAACTGTAATAAGCATGTATGGACTGGTTTGGAACCAGAACTGCCAGCAGTTTGCTGCACTAAAGTGTAGACAGTTGTTAAAAGGAGAAAAATTGAATTAAATGATATTTAAACTGTTTTCAGTATTTTTGTCATATTTAGTTAAACTTCAAAGTTATCTCTGATTGGAACTTTCAAGTGACCTCTGTTACACACTTTAGTCTGAATCCTAACGCCATTGTTAGGAATGGATCGTACAGCTGACAATACCAACTTTTTCACTTAATACAGAATGAAGATTACTGCAACTTTAAAATCCATTAACCTACTCACTAAGATGTCTGTCAACAGTTTGCATTGCTTCTGTGGTAGCACTCTTGCCTCTGTGTCAGAAGGTTATTGATTCAAGTCCACTCCAGGGACTTGAATACATAATCTCGGCTGACACTCCAGTGCAGTACTGAGGGAATGCTGCACTGATGGGGTACCGCCTTTAGTGTAAGATGTTAAACGGGGACTGTGTCTGCCCTCTCACATGGACATACAAGATTCCACAGCACTATTTGAAGAAAAGCGAAGAGGTTCTCCTTGGGGACAACATTTATCCCTCAACCAAATCACTAAAACAGATTATCTAGTCTATATCCCATTGTTATTTGTAGGACCTTGCTGTGGTGAAATCAGCTGCTGTTTCCTACATAACAATAGTAATTCCACTTCAGAAGTACTTGATTGGCTATGTAAAGCACTTTGGGACATAAAAATGCAAGTTTGTTCTTGAACCTTCCTGATACTAGTTAATAAAATGTGCCATTCTGACGATAGTATTCCTGTCGATGTTTTCTGGTGAAACTAGCAGTCAATTTGTAGCAATGCCTACTTCTACCAGATAGCTTCTTCTTGTTGGCCTTACAACACATTAATATTAGATTGACTTTTAAGTAAAATGACATACCCAGCCTAAGCAAATATATGAATTATGTGATTTCATATAGCTCTAACTGTATTACTTCTGTTTTCATTCCCACTGCAAATTTAAAAAAAGGCATCTATTCAAGCTGAACTGGCCCCAAGTCAAAAGGATGTCTAGCACCAAGCTGTTCTTCAATTGGAAGTGGTCGGATCCAACATAAACTTGAGTTTTATATTTTCCCAAAACAAAATGTATGTGGATTAGTCTGTATCATGCATTCATCTCTGCTGTAAGTAGCATATAGAACTGTACAAAGATTCTTGTCTTATTAATTCCCAGAATTTGTTCTTTCCCTTGCTGCTACCTTTACATAGCCATAACAAGAAGTCAGCTGCACAGAATGCTAGTGACTTGGGTAAGATCAGTGAATGGAAAACCCTGTTAAGGTGGCAGCTCTCGTCTGATTCTGGGTTGATAGTTTTCACATTGGGAGTGCATCAAGCACTACAGCAATGCTTCTGTACATTTACTTTTCTTTTGTGTTTACCAAATGCTTTCTGTTCCAGGTTAGATGACTGTTGGCGGTGATAGCACCGTGTCAGTTTATATGAAGTAGATTACTAGAGACACTAACTGTTTAGTATAGTGTTGTGCAGATTTAAGAGTTGAGCTTGTCATCAAGAACGTTTCTCCTACAGGACACAAACAAATTCTCAAAGCATGGTTTGATGCTACTAGCTTTGTTCAGTTAGGAGAGTGGGATATTGGGCCTTCTGTATGCCTCAGTGGACTTGCACTAGAATTGTTAAGACTAATACATTGTACTTCGGAATCTTGTTTCTTTTGTAATTGCATTCACATTTTTCCCTCGCGGGTTGCACACTGGATTCTGTGTTTTTGCACCTGGAGAAAGCAGGCAAGTCTGGAATTTATTATTCCACAGGAAAGCAACATAGTGGTAAGTGCATTGGAGTTCTAATGTTCTGAGCTCTGAAATAAAAGGAAGTGGGTGCACACCTGAGATTACACCCCTCATTAAAAATGTGTTCTCTATTTCAGCCATGTCATCATGGAAAGAGGCTCACTTCTACATGCATGTCTTCTCCCCCACCCCCTCCCCCACAGCCAGTTGTGATGTGGGTGAAGCACAGTGCATAGAGTAAGTTGTGCTGTCATCCTACATTGACCAAAGCCTCTGAACAACCATAGGTCTACAGCATAGGAGGAAACTATTTACCCATCGTGTCTGTGCCAGCTGTTTGCTGGTACAATCCAAACCAGATCTCACTGCCTTGCTCTCTTCCCATTTCTTCGTTTCTTCTTATGCTTCAAATATTTATATTTAATTTTCCATTTTAGAAGATGCTATGATCTTCAACCACACCCTGTGACAAAGCCTTCTATGCTTCAATAACCCTCTGTGTAAAGAAATTTCTCCTAATCGCCTTACTCTTTTATTGATAACTTTAAATTGATGACCCTTCAACACTGCCTCCCCAATCAGAGCAGTCTTTCCCAAGTCACTGATCAAAAACCTTAATAATTCTTAAAACTTATGTTAACTCTCCTCTCGGTCTTCTCACCTTCAATGAAAATAGTCCCAGTATTTCAAATTTCCCTTCATAGCTTTGGTTTCCCAATGCTGGCATCATCTGCAGAATCAATGCTGTACGCTGTCTTTGGCTTTAATACCATTTCTATAATGGGACACCCAAAACTGCACATAGTACACTAACTGTGGCCTAAGCAATATTTTTGCATATGTTCATCATTGCTTCTTTACTCCTGTATTCTGTGCTTGTACTTATAAAACCCAGAATTCTATTGACTTTTTTGATGACTTGTACTTTATAGGAATTATGTATTATTTTGAACCACATCCTCCACGTTTTTCTGTTAAGTGTATACTCATTCTTTTTTTTTCTTCCAAAATTTATTAGTACAAAAGCTTTGGTCACCATGTTACAATTGGATATATATGTGTTAAAATAGGTACAGAGAGGAGCAAAAGATTGATCCCAAATGCAAAGGGATATCTCAGTAAGGTATGATGTGATTTGCCTCCTTTCAAGGCTGACAATTTGCCTAACCTCTCCTTATTGTGTTTACAGGTACTGTGAGAAATAGGGAGTAGGCTTAAAAAGGTGCTAATCATAACCTTTTGAGGAATATTTTGTTGTTTATAATTAATGATGGAATTGATTAACCAGAATTATGTGGGTGAATCCCTACACAGTGAGTTCCCAATTGCCACTATACTTCAGAAGGTAAAAATAAAAAAATCAGTCAACAAAAGCAGATCACTCATCACACAAAGAATGACTCCAAGATTTAGGAGTTAGGGTTTCCAACCCACCCTCTTTGGCTGGGAGTCTACCAGAATGGGTGATTGGTCTCCCAAGCACTGCTGCTGGCGATTTGGGAGAAATTGCCCTTGTCACACAGTTTGCGCATGTGCAGTACCCTGGCTGTTGTGGCTTGCAACTAAACCATGTTGTCTGAGGCCTGTTTGTACCACCATTATTCAGAGTACACTGCTTCATGATCGCATCTGGGCCAAACAATGGAAACTCCATGTGTTCTGAGAAAGAAACACAAACTGGGGGAGGGAGAGAGAAAGAAATGCAAACTGGGGGAGGGAGCAAGAAAGAGAAATAAAAACTGAGGGAGAGAGAAAAAAACAAAAAGGGAGAGAGAGAAAGACAAACTGGAAAGGAAAGTTCATATTGGTCCGGGAATCGGGCAGTTTTGATGCTTCTCTCTGAGGACTGAATCTCACCTCCCTGAAGCTGGGCTTCAGCTGTGGTGTGTGGGAGTCAGCAAATTGAAATAGGTTTAGTTTTTGTTTTGTTTTTATAACTTTCTGTATATTGTAAAAAAGTCATAAAATTGTATGAAAACTTTAGTTAGAAGTTACTTATATCTATGATTTTGTTGAATCAATGCTGTTTACTTGGTGTTTCTCATTATGGTCAATACATAGAAACATCAAAGTAGTTTTTATTTAGACATTACTTAAATCTTATTATTTTGAATTCTTTCTTTGATTTATACATTGTTGTTCATCTCACTGAAGTAAAATGTCATTTTATTCAGGGCTTGGTGATACTAGGCACTCAACTAAGGTAAATGCAATAACATTTGCAAACAGTGGGCAAATGTTATGTGATCATATAGCATGTAATCAAGCATCACATGAACACAGTGACATGATCAAATGTCCTGGTTCAATGTCCATTGTCAAACCAGAGTTAGCATATTTCCAGTATGGTTGCTATCTTTTTATTATCAACTCTGAAAATGAAGGGAGAAGGAGAAAAAGTGGTAAATAAAACACAAAATTACTCACTTTTGTTTTTAAGAAGTAGATTGAACATTGATTTCAAATATCAATGCTGTATTTTTGCAATAGAGGCAAAAAAACATAAACAGTGTTCCAAAATATGTGGTACCTGACATTTCTAATCTTACTGAGTTACCAACCTCCACTGTGGCCATGGGTAAGCAACTATCAGACACCTAATACTTCCTCACAGAGCCATAAATTCAGAGGGTCATTCCCACCCTTCTCTTGACCTATTTCAAGTGGCCTATTTCACACAAGAATTAGCGAATGCGCAGGAGCAGACTGATCACTGATGAAGGTTAATGTCCAAGCCACCACTGCAAGCAACCCAGGAGAAAAATCAGAGGTGTATTAAAACATTGTGCACTTTTAAAATTTTCTTTTAACATTTTTGTTAATTATCAAGATATTGGTGACAAAAAGTGTCTGCTTGACAGTCAAGAATCAGGCAATGGGTTCATGATGAGTCTAATCTATTTCTAATTACTATGCAGAACTCTGTAAGTGGACCTGTTGGGTCTCCAGTGGCAGAAGCATTGGGGGATGGGGAATTCCTCCAACCAGAGTTGGCAACCGTAGATAATATAGTGATAGCAAGAAAAAAGTAAGTTTATAATATAAATATGAGGGAGAAAGGAATATTGTTGGTGTTAACTGAGGAAGGTTGGGAGGAGGCTAGTGTGGAACATAAACACCAGCATGGACCTTGACCAACAGGTCAAGATGGGCCAAATAGTCTATTTATGTAAAAAAAAGACTTGCAATTATACAACACACTCAATGTCCCAAAGTACTTTTCAGCACATGAAGTACTTTTTGAAGTGTAGTCACTGTTGTAATATAGGAAACGTAGCAGTTAATATGCACACAACAAGCTCACACAAACAACAGTGTGATGATGTGCAGGTAAATCTGATTTGTGATGTTGATTTGAGGGATGGATACCAGGGATAACTTCCCAGCTGCTTCTTCAAAGTAGCAGCACGGGATCTTTTGCATCCATCTGAGACAGGGCCCCAGTTTAACATGTCATAGTGGTTGGCACCTCCGACTGTGCTGCACTCCTTCAGCACAGCAACTGGAAGTGTTGGTTTAGTTTTTTGTGTTCGTGCCCCTGCACTGGAACTTGAACCCACAACCTTTTAACTCAGAGGTCAGAGTGCTACCAACTGAGTCACAGCAGTGACCCTATAACCATGACATGTAATAAAGAGGGGCTTTCCCTCAGGAGAGAGAGAAATTATTTTACAGACTGCGTTAAAGATATGTTCTAACTTTCAGTGAGCGAGTGGCACATTAGCTTTCCACAAGCAGTGGGTGGCAGCTTTAAAAAGGGGCGGTGCTGCTGCTGGAAAGAATGTTAGCATGAGAATGTTAGTCAGTTGCTGTGGTGATGACCCCCGTGAGAGGGCGACAGGGTTGAGCTGTTGTTGTTTGTGTCGGTGACTTGGCCGGGGGAGAGAGGCGGTTGTTCCCTGGCCTCCTATTCCAGGCGCCGCTGTACAGGCATCGCCGCTCTCATTTTGACCGGGCGGATGGAGGGGACTTTGGCCCGTAAACGGGCCCTGGTGACGGGCGCTGGGAAAGGTAAGGAGCTAGGGGAAGGCGGTGGGATCCAGGCCTCAATCGTCAGAAGTCAAGTTCAGGCCCTTCTGGTCTCAGGGCCCCTACATCATCTCCATCGCTGCTATCATATTCTAAATCTTTTATCCTCACCAGGGCTGACAGGTTATCCATTATAATAAGCGCCCCCTCCCTCAAAGGAGCATCCACTAATAAACTTAAAAATTGAAAGGAAACTTAGCAAATCAGATTAAAATCCTGTTCCTTATCTCTGTAATCTCCTCCAGCCCCACAAACCTCCCAGATATCTGCACTCCTCTAATTCTGGCCACTTGAGCATCCCCGATTTTGATCACTCCAACGTCGGAGGCTGCGTCTTCAGCAGCCTTGGCACGAAGCACTGGAGTTCTCCCCCAAAACCTCTCTGCTTCTCTACCTCTCTTTCTTCCTTCAAGACACTCCTTAAAACCTACCTCTGACCAAGCTTTTGGTCATCTGCCCTAATATCTCATTATGTAGTTCAGTGTCAATTTTTGTTTTGTAATGCTGCTGTGAAGTGCCTTGGGATGTTTTATTACAAAGGTGTTACACAAGTATAAGTTGTTAGTGTTGTTTATTGATGAATGATTCCAGGCACACCCTCCCCTCCCCACCAGTGGCCACCAGTCAAGGAAGTCCTCAAGTGTCCTCCATCTCCTAGGACGTCCAAGCGAAGATGTAACCGTGGAAGAGAGAGACGGGCAGTTGACCCCACTCAACTGCCAGCTGCCTGGCCCTGTTGATGGCCACTTTGGCCAGGCTCAGAGGTTTCTAGCAACACTACTTTTCTTGAAGGGTAGGCAGGGAATGGATAAACTGTCTTGTTTGCCTAATACCCGACCGATGTCTTGATATTACATGACTTTGTACAGTGTTACTGAGGCCAATGGGATTGTGCCTCCTAGTAATATATTACCATAAATAAACATTCTGGTTAAACTTGGGACTTTGGATTCACATAGTTCAAAATTGAATTTCTAACACCAATGTATGTGTCGTTGTTAGACTAGTGAGAGATATATGTATCTGACCCTTCTTAAATCATCCATCCAGATTCTACTGTACCTTTCCCCATGCACACACTGTAGAGTCCAGTTGTGAAATAATTCGAATATTTTTTGCCTCAATTACTCGATCCAGAAGTTAATGCCAGATGGTGATTGCTCTTTGTGTGAAGAATTTCTCTATTAGTCCTAAAACTACTTTTTTACTGTTGGATACCTGTTTTCTCTAGTTTTTTTGCCTACAGTTTAGTTGAAAGTAATATTGTTTTTTAATCTGTACTGTACTTTTTAAAATAATTTAACACACTGCTGGAATATTATCTCTGAGATGCCTTTTCTAGGCTGAAAATCAAGTTTCTCCAGTCTGGGAAGGGTTTGGGTCTAATTTCACCAGCCTGATTTGAGGGAGGGGGAGAAAAGAGAGAGGTTGAGTGGCTATATATTGTGTAGGGGCATTTGTCAAATTTCTGTCATCCATTGAAATGCTTAAAAAGTTAGTTGAGAGCATACCTCTCAACCAGTCAATCAGGAACCAACTCCATAAGTCCAAACTCATTTCTGGTGATAAGATAAAAAGCATCAGATTGACATTGTCTGCAGATGTAAACGCTGTCTTTTGGTCAGCTATGTGGCCTTGTCCAATCTGCACCTTCTCCTTTGTTATCTCTTGCCCCACCCCCACCTCACTTGCTTATAAACTGTGACATTTTTAATATTTGTCAGTTCCGAAGAAGAGTCACTGACCCGAAACGTTAACTCTGCTTCTCTTTCCACAGATGCTGCCAGACCTGCTGAGTGGTTCCAGCATTTCTTGTTTTTATTTCAGATTTCCAGCATCCGCAGTATTTTGCTTTTATGTAAAAGCTGCCTTTTTATTTCTGCTGCTGGAAAATTCAAGTTAAGGAATGTCCATCGGATCTTTTGCCACCTAATCCTGAGGTCGGTGGGGGAGGCCGGGTTACGTGAACCAAATATTTATTTTCATTTCACAGCACAATGTTTGTGTTTCAGGCATTGGTAGAGCCACTGCTAAGGCCCTACTAGAATGTGGTGCAGAAGTTATTGCGTTAACCAGGACACAGTCTGACTTGGACAGCCTAGTTCAGGAGGTATGTAGAAATCAGCTGCACAGAGTTTGCACAGTCCTTCCAATGTGAACAGGTTTTGAGTCCTCATGAACAAAATAATGCTTCAAGTTAGTTTATAAAATGTCTTAAACTTTTAGTGTTCTGAGTAGTTTTGAAGTTAACCAGAAGCAAGATACTGCAGATGCTGCAAATCACATAAAACAGAATTTGCTGGAAGTATTCAGCAGCTCGGGCAGAATCTGTGGAGAGAGAAACAAAGTTAACATTTCATTTCGATTTACCTTTTTGTCAAACTGATACATAATCTCTCCACAGCTGCTGCCTGACCTGAGTATTTCTAGAATTTTCTGTTTGGTTAACATCAATAATCAGTTTTGCACCAGTATTTTAGCCACCTGGGATTTGTTTTTCAGTAACACGTGGCCATAATGAGCTTACCCATACTCAGTGAGGATTATTGTTTCTTGTCTTCTAGTGCCCTAAAATGCTGACTGTTTGTGTGGACATCTGTAACTGGGAAGCCACAGAAAATGCTCTGAAGGATGTAGGTCGTATCGACCTTTTGGTGAACAATGCTGCCGTTGCCATTTTGCAGCCATTCCTAGATGTCACGGAAGAGGCATTCGATAAGTAAGTAAAGATATCACAAAAAGCTGACCCACCATTAAATTGCTTTGTATAGAAGCAAGACCATTTTACCATTGCAGCTAAATAGTTAAATAAGATTTTTAAATTGTTTTGGGAATAAATATTCAATTTCTCCATAATGATAGCTCATTACGTGTTCAGATAAATTATCTAGAAATATTATCCTGTATTACCATATCTGCTTTCTTGAATAAAATCTGATGGTTTACAGCAGCCCTAGTGTGAGAGCATTCTATCTGAGATATGTTCTTGCCAGCGGTGAGTTTGAACCTAATTAAGAGAATAAAAGCAATGTGTTTTTTCATGAGCAAAGCTGTAAATTATCTACAGTTGCTTAGGTTTTAACTGTAAAAGAAATAATGTTAAAGGTGTAGAGTTGTTTCTAAGGCTTTACTAACTGGTAGCACAATACCCACAGTTTCTCTAACTTTGTTTCTATCTGGGAAGGTTGAAGAGGGTTATGGAAATAGGAGGGGAAAGGTAGAGTTTTGGGCCAAAGGTAACCACTGGAGGATATGAGGCCAGGACTGGAGTGTATACTAAGCAACTATTGATGCAACAAGTGGAACCAATACAATCAGTTTGACGAGGAGATGGGAGGAATATGGGCAAGGGTACAGAAAAAGAGGAATTTTTCCTTGAGCATTTAGTGCTTTTTTAATTGCTGTTTTGAGTGGGAAGGAAGGGGAACTAGCAAAGGCAGTAGTGGGGGTGGGGAGGGTGTTGGGGGAGGGGGTCAAATAAGCACATCTCAAAATGAGAGATTCAAGGAGAGCGGTGGGTGGTGCATATGGCACATTCAACAAGGCGACAAGAAATGCGGAACACTTTCCAGGAGCTTCTTTGCATTACCATCCCATTGACCAGCTCGGTGGGGTAGGTGTGGTGGTGGTGGTGGGTTAGCAAGAGGGGGCCAATTCTGTGGATGGATGTCAAATACAAGGGCCAACAAGGCATCAGAGATTCTTCTAGAGATGACGGGAGTGTGGACAGGGATTGGTCCAGAGGCTGCAATAGAAGTTTGCATCCTGAAAAGGTTATTGGTTTGTTTGAGTGCCCATGCTGCCTACCAGTTACTGACTGGATGCTCAGTTTGAATAAGGCTTCCCACCATCTAAGTACAGAGGATACTGATCCAGCCCTAGAGATAGCTGAACTAGGGAATCTGCACTGCTGAATAGACTGTAGGGGGAGTATAAAATGATTGGACAATTCACTTTATAACTTTATTAATGAAATGTTTGATTTATCTTTGTCCTTTTGTATCTGATTTTCAGACTGTTTGACGTTAATGTGAAAGCTATGTTGCATGTTTCACAGGTAAGGACACTGCTATATCCCGACCGGATTCATGTTTGTTATTGGATGTCATATTTATTCGCAAGAAAATTTTTAAATTTTCATAGGCTTACCCATTTTAAAGAAAATGAGCTTGGGTAGGGCTGGGGGGTATGGGGGCAAGGAAGGAGGGGTTCTAATTTGTGGTAGGTTGGGATGATGCAAGAGATTTAGAGGGACTATGAGGTACCGTTGCAGAAAATGTGCTTTGAGTTCAAATAGGATCTACATATAACACTTCCATTGAAATTTCCAACCGAGAACCAGCAAAACTTGCACAGTAGATAAGCAAAATTTTGAATCTTTGTTGAAGCAATTTACTGGTGAAGCTGTCCATTGAGGCTCTACCACTACAGCTAATGGTTCACCTGCACCACTGCTATTGTGCGAACCATGGAAAGTTGGGGCAACACAAAATGTCCGTCTGTATATTTGTGATGGTTTAGATGTAGGGACCTGTAACTAGTGAAGTTGAATCTAGTAGTAGTGTGCAGCTCGTAGGTTGACCCACCCAGAATGGGGATGTCCAAATAAGGAATGTATGACATACATAGAAAATGTCATAGATTACTAAAGAAAACTTCCCGGTATTTGCAACAAATTAGGACTGATTTTTACAGAGGTGCCCTGCCATTGGAGAGGGATTCATCTGCCAGCAGTGCACATTGGGAAATTAAAGACCATAATATTCTGTCTTTGTAATGGATGAAAAACTCTAGGCAGTTCACCTGCAATTTCTTGATCTGCACAACTGGCTGGCAAGGTCCCCCATCAGTGACAGGACATCAGTCAGCCCTCTTAAATAGTGAATGCTGAGTTATTATATTGTAACACCATCCTCGTCCTTACAAGGTGCTAAGAATTTGAGATTGATTTCTTATCACCATTTGGTTGACTTTTCTGGTCTGTGATGTCACAGGCACTGATAAATGTCTGGTATCCAGGATTAGTGACCATTCCTTGTGTGTGTACCCAGATAGTGAGTGTCAGAAGGGCATTTCTCTGCAGGGCCTCAGCCTAGCCTCATCCTGTCCTATCTGATGCACTTTCCACAGGAGTTACTAGATACCAGCCAGGAGTGAGAAGCCTAACTGATTTCTTGATCCTTCTATTCACTGAGGTCACTTGTTGCTGCAGCTGAGATAAACTACCATGGCATGGACTAAGATTGTCTTGTCTTTATGAGCTTGTGCTATACCAAATTCTGCAATTTCTGGTAGGGCATTTTGGATCTTTTCCACCACAAGCTAAATTCATCAATCAGAATTTTCAATTCAGAAAAGAAAAGTGAACCTTCTCTAACCAGGCTGAAGATCTGCTCCAAGACCTCACTGTGGCTTGAAATCCAGTGTTTTGAGGTGTGCATGCTGGCTGGGTGGGCAGGAGGAACCTGTTTTTCCTGGTTCATCTCTTTATAACCCATAGTTGAGATCAGGAGGTTCGCCATTAGAAAATCATAAGTACAAATCTGTAGGCTACATCAGCACTGTACAGCATATTTATGCAGTGCTACCATACATCTAAACCATACAACTCTTAATGCTGCCGAAGGTATTTCTGCAGCACTTTAGCAGATCACCACTTATAATAGTAAGCAGCTATTTCAAAGAAGTAACTGAAGTAATCCCAAATATGCAGATTTATTGAAAATGGATATGCCTGTACAGTGGATAAGACTGTATTTTGTACTGCCTTGTTAGTAATTAAGTTCAGTAATTAGGTTTTTGTTCCCTACTTTCTTAAGATAATTGCAAGGGGGATGATGTGTCGTGGAGAAGGTGGTGCTATCGTGAACATCTCCAGCCAGGCGTCCCAATGTGCTCTAAGAGACCATGCTGTATACTGTGAGTTCCATAGCTCAAACTTTCACCGTATACAAGAACAGAGTCCCCTGTTGTGTTATGTTGGAATTGGTAGCACAATGAGAGAGACCAACTTGAAAGTACCTCAGTCTGTAATTTGTTCTTCCCAATGAGCAAAACACACTTGCCGCAATTTCGATTTTGTTTTTGTTAAAGTAGGAATGTCTCATTGTAGTCACAGAGGATTAGCATAGAAAGCTGTGGGAGACAGCATTCTAGGAAAACACTTTAAACTCAATTAAATGCAATAAACAATAAGTCAGTATTGTAATGCTGTGCTACCTTGACAGTTATTAATCTGTTGGTGTGCAATAATTTACAATGAATAAAGAAAGAAAGGGCCAATGGGAAGGAAAACATTGGCACTGAGATCCAAACCCTGGTTCGGCAATACACTTGATAAACTTGCATTGATTAGGCAAACCTGGAGTGGAAATTGTTCAGTTGGTTTAAAATTAACACACATCTTAATTTGGCTTCATTGTACAGCATTACTGCTCATGGCTTTTTTAAAAAATGGTGAGTTTTGTGCTCTATTCCGATATTGTTAACCCCCAGGAATTCCTTTTTGTCCCAGAATGGCATCTCCATCACATAAAAACAATCTGTAGCATCTGTGGAAAGTTTTATGCTATGGGCTAGCCCTACTAAGAGGTAAATTGACTCTCCAAACACTACATAGGATGCTTAAAGTGGTTATTTTTGTATTCTTCGTTTGGGAAATGTAGGCATCGTTGACTAGGCCAGCATTTATTGCCCATCCCTAATTGTCCTTAAGAAGGTGGTGGTGAGCTGCCTTCTTGAACCACTGCAGTCCATGTGGGGTAGGTACACCGACAGTGCTGTTAGGAAAGGAGTTCCAGGATCTTGCCCCAGCGACAGTGAAGAAATGGCGATTATAGTTCCAAGTCAGGATGGTGTGTGGCTTGGAGGGGAATTTGTAGATGTGGTGTTCCCATGCATCTGCTGCCCTTGTCCTTCGAGGTTGTAGAGGTCACGGGTTTGGAAGGTGCTGTCAAAGGAGCCTTGGTGAGTTGCTGCAGTGCATCTTGTAGATGGTGCACACTGCTGCAACTGTGTGTCTGTGGTGGATGCGATGCCAATCAAGTGGGCTACTTTGTCTTGGATGGTGTCGAGCTTCTTGAGTGTTCTTGGAGCTGCACCAATCCAGGCAAGTGGAGAATATTCCATCACACACCTGACTTGTGCCATGTGGATGGTGGACAGGCATTGCGGAATCAGGAGATGAGTTCCTTTCTGCAGAATTCCTAGCCTCGGACCTGCTGTTGTAGCCACAGCATTTATGTGGTTTAATTCAGTTTCTGGTCAATGGTGACCACCCCCTCCCCCCCCCCCCTCTCCAGGATGTTAATAGTGGGGGATTCAGCAATGGTAATGCCATTGAACGTCAAGGGGAGATGGTTAGATTCTCTCTTGTTTGCGATAGACATTGCCTGGCGCTTGTGTGACGTGTATGTTACGTCACTTATCAGCCCAAGTCTTGCTGCGTATGGACATGGTCTGCTTCAACATCTGAGTCGCTAATGATGCTGAACATTGTGCAATCATCAGAGAACATCCCCACTTCTTACCTTATGATGGAGAGAAGGTCATTGATGAAGCAGCTGAAGCTGGTTGGGCCTTGGACACGACTCTGAGGAACTCCTGCAGTGATGTCCTGGGACTGAGATGATTGACCTCCAACAACCACAACCATCTTCCTTTGCGCTAGGTATGATTCCAACCAGCGGAGAGTTTTCCCCCAGATTCCCATTGACTCCAATTTTGCTAGGGCTCCTTGAGGCCATACTTGGTCAAATGCTGCCTTGATGTCAAGGGCAGTCACTCTCATCTCACCTCTGGAGTTCAGCTCTTTTGTCCATGTTTGGATCAAGGCTGTAATGAGGTCAGGAGCTGGTGGCCCTGGCGGAACCCAAACTGAGCATCAGTGAGTAGGTTATTGCTGAGCAAGTGCCACTTGATAGCACAATTGACAACTTCTTCCATCAATTTGCTGATGATCAGGAGTGGACTACTGGGACAGTAATTGGCCGGGTTGGATTTGTCCTGCTTTTTGTGCACAAGACATACCTGGGCAATTTTCCATATTGCTGGGTAGATGCCAGTGTTTTAGCTTATTTGGAACAGCTTGGCTAGGGGCATGACTAGTCCTGGAGCACAAATCTTCAGTACTATTGCTGGAATGTTGTCAGGGCCCATAGCCTTTGTAGTATCCAGGCCTTCAGCCGTCTCTTGATATCATGATACTAGTGACCAGTGATGCTGGTGATAGTGATCTGACTTTCGTCCCATGAGTAAATAATGGATTCAATATCTTGTTATAAGAGGTGAAAATTCACTAAAACCTAGTCCTGGTTTTATATATCTTGTAGTTGGGACCATGAAGTTGTCAGATTGTCGTAAAAAGCCAACTGCTTCACTATTGTTCTTTTTAGGGGAAGGAAGTATGTCATCCTTACCCAATCTGGCCTATAAGTAACTTGGGTACTGTCAATGTGTTTGATTCTTAACAGCCCTTTGAGGGCCCATCACTAGATCTGGGGCAACTAGGGATAGGCAATAAAGGCCATCTCTGCCAGCGCCATCTGCATCCCGTAAATAAATTTGTAGTTTTGGTTACAAAATTTGTCAAGTTTTTCTTTCCATGTAGTTTTGCTTTCATTCATAAAGGCATAGTGAACCGGAAGTAAGATGCTGGCAGACTGTGGTTCAGTCTGCGTTTCAAATTATTTTTATAATTTCTTTTGATGGCTCATTCAGCATTAGCGCTTAAACCTAATCATTTTATGTCTAGTGGGTGTTGAAGATTAGGGACTTCTCCTAGTGTCTTGCCAAATATTCTCCTTGAACTATATACAATGATTGCATTACAAAGTAGTTCATTGTATGTGAAGAGCTTTGGGATATCCTGAGATGTGATGTGGTGCTATATAAAGACAAGGAATTTCCATCAATTGTGACTGAACATGCTTTTGAAAAAAAAAAAATCATTTTATATAACACCCTGTTGTTTTGGAAATATTGCATTGGAGTACTTATGATCTTATCTGTTAGAATAGGTAGATGTGATCTAGATTTATTCTCTCATCAGCATGGTAGCAGTACTTCTTGTGTTGCATCATCAGCCTAGATATTGTGCATATGTGTTAGAATGGGACTTGATTGCAGAACTTCCCTACTGAAGTGAGAATGCTACCAACTGAGGCAAGCTGACACTTGAAATGATGGATCAATTAATCATGGCATATGCGACTGAGTTAATGAACTGGCAGCTGCTGTCCCAATACCTAATTGAAAACGTTGCTTTAAAATCAATAAATGTAGCTTGATAAACTTTAGTGTTGATGCTGGTTTCATGAGGCAAATCCTGGCGTCTATTCTTCCTTTTCTTTGCTTTGCCACAGCAGATGTCAGTGCTACAAAGGAGTGTGATCTGTTGGATAAAACAAGTAAGACTATCGGCTTGTAGAAATCCTCTAAGTGTACCTTTGTCACCTAATCACCTGGTTCTATGTGGCAATTGCTGTGTCTTCAGCCCAGAAGTCCAAAGTTTTAATATTTAATTCTCGGTTCCTCTCCTGACTTCTGCTGAAGTGCCGTTCAACAGGAATGACAACTTTCAGGCACCTCATCTTAGTGGCCATTCCTTTTGTGAATCTATTATCTATGTAGATATCACTTTAAGAGTCTATGGCATGTGATTAACAGTTCCCTACATTGCAACAGGGTATGTATTTAGTGGAGCACTGTTCTTGCTCCAGGGAATCTTTGTATGTGTGTCCAGTTGGAGCTGGCTATGGTTTTAGTTTTAAGGTTCTCACAGTAAACTGTCCTGGAAGCCACCTATAACCAGTGTCCTGTGTCATTCTTGATGAGATACAAGCCTGTAGCAGTCTCTGGATTCCCTTTCACCTGGTCTTACTGTAACAGGGTTTTAATTTTAAACACATCGTGTTTTGAGCTCCCCCGGTGAATCTTTGTTCGCCGCTTTCCAATTATAAGGCAAATAAATGAGCACCAACAGGTTTTCTTAGGCTTAAAGAAGAAAAGTGAAATTTATTAAAACTTAAACTTTAATTCGGTTAACGCCTATGGATACACGCTGCAACCCACGCTAGCATGCATACGTGATACGCATATGCAAATAGAGACAGAAAAGAACAGGAAAAAAATAAAGTGGAGAGATTTGAGGCAATTAGTTTAGTTTTTAGTTTAGAGATACAGCACTGAAACAGGCCCTTCGGCCCACCGAGTCTGTGCCGACCATCAACCACCCATTTATACTAATCCTACACTAATTCCATATTCCTACCACATCCCCACCTGTCCTAATATTTCCCTACCACTTACCTATACTAGGGCCAATTGCTAATGGCCAATTTACCTATCAACCTGCAAGTCTTTGGCATGTGGGAGGAAACCGGAGCACCCGGAGGAAACCCACGCAGACACAGGGAGAACTTGCAAACTCCACACAGGCAGTACCCAGAATTGAACCCGGGTCGCTGGAGCTGTGAGGCTGCGGTGCTAACCACTGCGCCGCCCCAATATCTGAAGAGTTTCTTGTTACTGTGCTTCGAGCTCACTGTAGAGTCCTTTCGTAGGTAATTCTTGCTTTTTGTTGGGGCCCAGTATTCTTAAACCTCGTTCACTGTAGGAGACTTTTCTCTCTTGAGGTTCCTGTGTCTTCAGCAGTTTTCAGTTCCGTGAGAAAGAGATGGAAGCAGACCGGAGAGGCTGCGGCGAGCCAGCCATGAGAGGTCTTTTCAGTCCAGGAGCCAACAGCTTTCTGCCAGTTCAAAACTCTGGCAAGTTCAAATTCCTGCAACAGCCAGTTAGTTATGTGACTAAACTGGTCTGACCACGTCTGTTCTGTGTATTGGGAGCGGGGGTAGCTCCTTTGTTCCAACACTGTCTGCTAGTATGGAAAAAAATGTCTTTCCAGCCAGGGACTTGGCAACCTCCCGTAATATCCCTTTTCTTCTTCCGAGCAACAATTTGAAGTTTAATGGCCATGTGGTGAAATTAATATGCCTCATTCTTGGCAGGTGGGGGCCTGCAGGTCAAACCCAACAAATAGGCGCCAAATTGGGATTCAAAATAGACATATAATGAATTGGACAAAATGCAGGGAACAGCAGGTTCAAATTCGGGGCAAATCTGTCAGTTTTTATCACCATTTTCAGCAAATTACAATGATGGTGAAGACTGGGACCAATATATTGAACGATTCGAGTCGCAAATGGCTTGAAGGGACCTAGCACAGACGATACTGCAAACACCGCGCAAGTAGTGGCTATTCTGTTGAATTCGATGCGAGCCTTGATTTTGCCAGACAAACCCAGCAGCAAATTCTATAACTATTTGAGTACAGTGCCGCGGAAACACCTGAAGAAAATGTCAGTGACAGTGGCAGAGACATGAAAATTCATTTGTCGAGATCAAGGGCCATCAGAGTCTCCCAGCAATTATGTTCAGTTAAAATACTTATCGCTAAATGAAACTACAGGGCCAAATTGGACAAAAACTTGCAGGATTGTTTCATTAGTGGTCTACGAAGTGAATCCACATCACTCAAGCTTATGGAAAAAGTGAGTGAGGATCTGAGGCTAATTGTTTGAGTGGCAATGGACCTTGCACTTGCACGTGAAGTAACAGCAGGGGAGACATGGGCAATGCAGACTGAACCACCGCAGACGGGGGTTGCGTTCGTATAGGGAGGATCAGGCGTCACAGTAAACGGCATGTATCAAAAGCCACAAAGGAATTCGCAGAACAAGGCGAAGAGCAATGATGAGCAAAAGTTATGCTTTCAATGTGGAAAGAATAACCACCCTGATGTGTGTTGGTTTAAATCAGCTACTTGCAGGCGGTGCTCAAAAACTGGACACATTGAGAGGAAATGCTGAAGCCCAAGTAAAGTTCATGGACACAATAGAACCATGCAATCAGAGGCAAAGACAGAGTAAATAATGATACAGTTCAAATAAAGACATTCACAAACTAGATGAAGGTACATGTGGTAGTGAGAATGAGAATAATAGTATAGGCATATTGATCTGTTGTATTTGTATTGTATTTTATTGCGTTTAACAGAGGGGAAATAGTAGCTTCAATAGAAATAGAGGGTAGGGTTGTTACCATAGAAGTTGATACGGGGTCCAGTGTAATAATGGCCTTCTATGAAGGTTATTTACCTATGTTGGAGGCAGATAATCCATTTCTCAGCTTCACAGGGAAAGTATCAAGCCCACTGGAAAGGTGAGGGTTAGATATGCTGACTTCAAAGGTGAGGCTGAGTTTGTATGTTGTAGAGCATACAAAGTGCATATTACTGGCTAGAGATTGGTTGGAAGTAATTCCTTTAAAGTGGGAGTCTGTAGTCAAGTCAGTAGATCAGAAGTCTACGATGAAGAAAGAAGTGCATAGGCTTAGTGAGTATGTATTGGAAAAACACTCAAAGTTGTTTGATTGGAAGTTAGGTAAGCTCTCTCCGATCAAGGCAAAGGTGATTGTGAAAGACGATGCCCTTCCAGTCAAAACTCAGCCATACAAAGTTCCTTATGCAATGAAAGGGCAAATGGAACAGGAGTTGGATGGTTTTCAAAAATGTGGTATCTTGACACCAGTCCCACACAGTGAGTGGCGCTCCAAAAAAAGGATGGTACGGTTCGACTATGTGGCAACTACAAGAATACTGTTAACCCGCTATTGAGCCCTGTGGCAGCCCCGAAAATAAATGTTGAAGACCTACTGTCAAGTTTGAGTGGAGGAGTAACATTTTCCAAGTTAGACCTAGCGCATGTTTACAATCAGTTAGAGCTAGATGAAGAGTCAAACAAGTACTTGGTCCTTTCCACCAATTAAAGGTCTGTTCCATCAGAATAGATTGGTATTTGGCAATACTACTGCACCAGCTATGTAATAGAACAGGTTCGTCAAGGATTACCTGGGGTACAAGTATACCTGGATGATATTTTGGTCACAGGTCAGTTGCAAGAGGAGCACATGGCAAACCTGGATGTAGTGCTAACACACTTAAGAGGAGTGAGGTCTGAAGATCAAGAAAGAGAAGTGCGAATTTATGCGCGACTCGGTACAGTTCTTAGGACACACTATATCAAGGGGTACACAAGTCAGAAGGGAAGGTACAGCAAATTGAAAACATACCTAAACCTACGGATTTGTCACAGTTGAGGTCTTACCTGGGTATGGACTGAATCTAGCACACTAAATTGCACCATTGACTGGACTGCTAGAAAAGACTTGGAAATATCAGTGGTCACAAGAAGCAAAAATTGAAACAGTTAATTAGAGAGTTGGGATTTTTGATACATTTTGACCCAGAGCTGCTGATAACGATTGCTACTGATGCAAGTCCTGTTGGGGTAGGAGCGGTTCTTTCACATGACTTTCCCGACGGGGACGAAAGGTCGAGAAGGTTTGTGTCAAGAACGTTATCAAAGACTGAGTGAAATACCCTCAGAACACAGTGTTTTAGCCATTGTGTTTGTGCTGAAAAAGTTTTACATGCATGTATACAGACTCAAGTTCACGTTCATTACAGGTAATAAACCATTAACTGGCCCACACAACTGCTAGGCTCACAAATGGTTACCAGTACTTGCAGCAGAGAGAATGCAAAGATGGACAATATACCTAGCAGGATTTGTTTATGGCATTATATACTGTAGCTTAAATGAAAATGCCAATGTGGATTGCTTGTCAAGGGTTGCCTGATACTAGCACAGATCAGTTGGCACATGAATGAGGTGTGTCAGCATGTCATGTTGGTGTTGCCATGCACTAGGGAAGAAATTCACCATCAAACGTGCAGGACACTGTTCTTTCTAAAGTCATGAGGTATACCTTAGATGGATGGCCGAGCAAGCTCTTGGAAGAAGAAGGGAATTTGAAACCCTTTCACAATCGTAAGCAAGAGCTCATGACTGAACATAGTTCTCATTCCCCACATGAGAATTCCATCATTCCACCCAAGCTGCACAGTACTGTTCTAACTGAACTACATGAAGGTCACCTGGCAGTCGTGATGATGAAATCCATCACACAAAGTTATGTATGGTGGCCCCAGATTGATGACCAGATTGAACTGTGTATCAAAGCATGTGGATCATGTCCAGTCGTACAGAACAATGCTGCACAGGAATCCTTACACCCTTGGATCCCTGCTTCCAAACCTTGGGAACATCTCCATGTTGATTTTGCAAGTCCATTTGAAGGTGTCACATACATGGTACTAGTGGATGCTTTTCAAAGTGGCCAGAAGGGTTTATCATGCAGAGTTTGACATCAGAACGTACCATTGCTACGCTGCATAATCTGTTCTGTAGATATGAATTACCTCACATTTTAGAGCCTGACAATCATGGTCAGTTCACATCGGAAGAATTTCAACAGTTCATGCACATGATTGGTATAAAGGACATGCTGAGTGCGCCATACTATCCAAGCACAAATCAACAAGCAGAGTTTTTGTTCAAACATTGAAGCAGGCGATGCGAGCAGCTAGTCAGGACAGAGGTCCAATCCAGACTGGGCTAGACAAGTTCTAGTTAGCATAAAGAAATGTCACTCCTGTCACGGGAATCTCCATCCACCTTGTTCATGGGCAGATCCCTATGCGTTCGCCTAGACAACATCCGCAGAAACACTGATGTTTGAGAGAAAGAGCAATTGTACAAACAAACATGCAATCGAGATAAGCATAGCAGGGTTGGCAAACTAAGAGAGTTCTCAGAAGGAGAGCAAAATACTGTGGATGCTGGAACTCTGAAATGAGAATGGAAAGTGCTGGAAATACTCAGCAGGTCTGGATGCTGCCTGAGCTACTTCGTATTTCTGGCACTTTCCCGTCTCAAGGAGAGTTGGTTCTTGTTAGAAGTTACATAGGCAAGCAGAAGTGGATCCCAGGAACCATGGTAGGCAGGGAAGATCCATTCAATTGTAAGGTTCAAATGCAAACAGGAATCTGGCAATGCCATGCAGAGCAACTCTTGTGTAGGATATCTGAAATGTCAGAGCTAATACCAACAAGTGAACCTGAAATTTAATTTCCCCAGACTAATGATGCACTCAACAATAGTGAGAGGTTTGATAGCTTAGGAGATACCCTGATTGTTCCTTCACCCACTTCCGTTCTTAAGAGTCTAGATGCTGATACTAGCAATTCAACCCAAGCCGGTCAAGGTCGAGTTGTCAGGAAATCCAGTGGGAGAGGATAGGTCAGAAATGAGATAGAGTTCACCCATCACTGGGTCTCCAAGGAGGGTAAGAAGATCTAACCGGAAAAGAAAATCTCCTGATACACTTTCTTTGTAAACTCGGTGTGAGATGCATAAATACTTTTGTTTTATAATTATGTGGACCGCTTCAACTCCTTTTGATGGAAATTGGTAGAATTGTATTTGTCTGGATTTATTTTTATGGCTCTCATAGTAAACTGCCCTGGAAGCCACCTACAACTGGTGTCTTGAATCATTTCTTGGTAAGATATGAACCCAACAGAATCTAAATGGAGATTTTGGTAAAACCTTATCTACCATGGTCAAATGACCTCTCAGCACCTCTGGGTCTGACCTTGTCCACACACTAAAAAGCAAACATGGATGGGCACCTTGGCTGATGTTGCGTTCTCTTCTTAAGTCAATTGTGGCACCCCAATTGCTGCCCCATTCATCTAACATACGTTCAAGAATTGAATGTTGGTCCTTCTGGGTGCTGCCTTTATCCACTAGACCCATCGGGAGAGTAAGTTCCCCAATTAAATACACTTTTTGCCTTTGCTATTTTAAAGGTGCCTCAAAAGGAGCTGTGGATATGCTGACAAAAGTGATGGCACTCGAGCTGGGACCACACCAGGTAAGCACTGAAATATGCAAACAGCCGACTGACCATTAGATTCTAAAATAACTGTTCCTCCTAAAGATATATTCATATCCACCCAACTAGAATGGCTTAATAGGATTTAGCTCTAGTATGATCTTTATTGACCAGCTTGATTTGGAGCTGATCTCACTATAGTGCAGCAATATGTTTGTTTCACACAATAATGTTTGTTTCACATACGGAGGTGTCAGCTTTCCAGTGCATTAACCGTATTGGAAAAAATATGAGGGAATGAGCCACACTTGATCAGTATTTGTGGGCAGCAGACAAGTTGTACTCCAGAGACAGTGCTGTACCCAACACAAAGGAAGATGGTTGTGGTTGTTGGAGGTCAATCATCTCAGCTCCAGGACATCACTGCAGGAGTTCCTCAGGGTAATATCCTAGGCCCAACCACCTTCAGCTGTTTCATCAATTCCCTTCTTCCAATCATAAGGTCAGAAGTGGTAATGTTCAGCACCATTCGCGACTCCTCAGATACTGAAGCAGTCCATGTAGAAATGCAGCAAGACCTGAACAATATCCAGGCTTGGGTTGATAAGTGCCAAGTCACATTCGCGCCACACACGTGCCAGGCAATGACAGTCTCAAACAAGAGAGAATCTAATCATCTCGCCTTGACATTCAGTGGCATTATGATCACTGAATTCCCCACTATCAACTTCCTGGGGGTTACCATTGACCAGAAACTGAACTGGAGTAGACATTATAAATGCTGTGGCTACAAGAGCAGGTCAGAGGCTAGGAACCCTGCGGCGAGTAACTGACCTCCTGACTCCCCAAAGCCTGTCCACCATCTACAAGGCACAAGTCAGCAGTGTGATGGAATACTCTCCATTTGCCTAGATGGGTGCAGCTCCAACAACACTCAAGAAGCTCGACATCATCCAGAACAAAGTAGCCCGCTTGATTGGCATCCCATCCCCAAACATTCACTCCCTCCACCACCAATGCACATTGCCAGCATTGTGTACCATCTACAAGATGCACTGCAGCAACACCCCAAGGCTCCTTAGATAGCACCTTCCAAATCCATGACCTCTAGCATCTAGAAGGACAAGGGCAGAAGATGCATGGGAACACCACCACCTGCAAGTTCCCCTCTAAGCCACACACCATCCTGACTTGGAACTATATCACTGTTCCTTCACTTTCGCTGGGTCAAAATCCTGGAACTCTCTTCTTAACAGCACTGTAGGTGTACCTACCCACATGGACTGCAGCAGTTCAAGAAGGCAGCTTGCCACCACCTTCTTGAGGGCAATTGGGCATTGACAATAAATGCTGGACTAGCCAGCAACACTCTCTTCCCAGGAACGAATTTTTAAAAAGCCTCCTTACTGCAAATTTGCTTGGTGCCCTCCTGTACCAGCTGGTATTCAAAGAATATTTGTAGAACTTTTCATCTAGTTATGGGGAAAGGAAAAAATATATAGTATGAAAAGAAAGACTGATTTAGAAATCCTATACATTTTCTTCTAAACATAGTGTATTTTTTCTCTCCACTTGCTAAACCACCACAGAATATAAGTGGTCAGTTTAATTAATAGAGAAAAAACTTTTAATACTTGGCACTGGTTTATATTGTCTCTGCCAAATAGCAAATGTTCAATGTCCTGAAAATAAGTCGAGTTCCAGTCTGCTGCGTTATAAAACATGGAATACTTAATAATTTGTCAATGAGTAGCATTCTGTAACAGCAGGTTCACTATGTACAATCAGCATGTAAAATATCTCTGGTATTAAAATGTCTGCAGGGGTGATGTACTCCAATACATGGCAAGTGTCAGCAAAGCAGAGTATGGCAACAGATATTTAATGAAAGCAAAACCTTGTTTAATTTTTAAAACACCTATTTCTTGACAAAAGTGCCACTTAAAATAGTTCTTTAAAACAGCAAAAAATGTATTTTTATTATAAACTTAATTGTACTCACAACTAAAATGCTTCGTAAATAAGTGTTGCTCTTTGGTTTTAAGGAAGTGGAGAGAGCTGGATTTCCAGCAACTCTGTTGACATGGAAAGAATTCCAAGAAACCAGCATTCTCTATTCTTCATTGAAAATGATGACAAGAGGACATGTTTTTTTCCCCTTTATGCTGATTGATTCCTCTTAAGGATCCATTTCTAGCTAATATTGAGATTGAGCATTTGATGTATCCTTATACCCTTTAAACACAATGGTTCATGTGCCTTTTGATCATGAAAATGGTAACTGTAGAATTCAGCTGGCCAAGACTGAGTATTGTAGGTTGTTAAGTTACTCTGATATTCTGGAGTATGAATGTATTAAGTTAAATCTCCATTTTTGGGATTTTAATTTGAAACTTAATGTCTCTTGCTATTTAATTAGGGTAAAGCCCATGTTAGGGCAAATTTTAAATGTCAGTGACCACAATGAGATTAGGAACTGAGTCTTCCACTCCTCCTGTTAATGCTTCTAGACTGCTTGATGCTTTCTATTAAAATAGCCCTATTCAAATACAACATCTGCTTTTGGGATGTAATTCACTATTGCATTTCTCCACTAGAGGGTACTCAATAGCATTTCCTAGAATTAGGAAACACAATTGTTGATTTTTGTTTTTTAGAACTGATTTAAAAAAAAAATACTAAGTGTATAATTATACAAGTTGTTACAACAACTTTCCATTTGTCTTTTTTAAAATAACTTGCTGAACTGATTTGTGTAAAATGTGTCAGACTTCTCTTGCTTCACTCAGGCCAATCCAGCTCCTTTCACTTTCACTGACTTTCAGTACAAACAGATTTCTGGAATTCTAAGATTTAAGACCCAGAAGTATTTTGACTGCCTTTTGAAATGTTAACAAGTTATAATAGCAACATCCAAGTAAATTGGATTTTTTTTGTTTTGCTTTGGCACAGATCAGAGTGAATGCAGTGAACCCCACAGTAGTGATGACTGCAATGGGTCGAATTGGGTGGAGTGATCCAACAAAAGCTGCAGGAATGTTGTCACGCATCCCACTGCGCAGGTTTGCAGGTGAGTGTTAAGTACAGATGAGTTTGTGGCTTCTCCCAATATTGGAGAAAGCCCACTTTTTTAATTGGCTGTGTTCGCTGTTTGTCCATAATTGTTATGGAGAAAAGTGTGGTTTTTAATGTTTTAATATCCTTTAGGTGTTCATTGATTCTCATGTTGCCACCTGGCCCCTCTTAGTTCTTCATTTAATATTTTAGTAGTTCTTAGTTCTCTAATTAAATATTGGAAAGACTGAAGCCATCGTTTTCTGTCCCCACTCTAAACTCTGTTCCCACTCTAAACTCTGTTCCCTAGCTACTGACTCTATCCCTCTCCCTGACAACAGTCTGAGATTAAGACAACCTTTTTGCAAACTTGGTGTCACATAGGGCGGCACAGTGGCGCAGTGATTAGCACCACAGCCTCACAGCTCCAGCGACCCGGGTTCAATTCTGGGTACTGCCTGTGTGGAGTTTGCAAGTTCTCCCTTTGTCTGCGTGGGTTCCCTCCGGGTGCTCCGGTTTCCTCCCACAAGCCAAAGACTTGCAGGTTGATAGGTAAATTGGCCATTAGCAATTGCCCCTAGTATAGGTAGGTGGTAGGGAAATATAGGGACAGGTGGGGATGTGGTAGGAATATGGAATTCGTGTAGGATTAGTATAAATGGGTGGTTGATGGTCGGCACAGACTCGGTGGGCTGAAGGGCCTGTTTCAGTGCTGTATTTCTAAACTAAACTAAACTAAACATTTGATCCAGAGATGAGCTTCTGACCTCATAGTTGCACCATTGCTAACACCGCCTATTTCCACTTCCGTAACATCGCCTGGCTGCACCCTGTTTCAGCTCATCTACTGCTGAAACCCTCATTCATACCTCCGTTCCTCTAGACTTGACTATTCCAACGTACTTATGGCTTTCACATTCTACTCTCCATAAACCTGAGGTCATCCAGAACTCTGCTGTCCATGTCTTAACTTGCACCAAGTCCCATTCCCCGTCACCTCTGTGCTCACTGAACTACATTTGGCACCCGGTCAAGCATCATCTTGATTTTAAAACTCTCATCCTTGTTTTCAAATCCCCCCCATGGCCTCACCCCTCCCTATCTCTGTAATCCCCTCCAGCCCCACAACCCTCCAATATATCTGTGCTTCTCTAATTCTGGCCTCTTGTGCATCCCTGATTTTAATCACTCCACCATCAGTGGTCACGCCTTCAGTTGCCTAGGCCCTAAGCTCTGGAATACCCTCCCTAGACCTCTCCGCCTCACTTTCCTCCTTCAAGACGCTCCTTAAACCTACCTCTTTGACCAAGCTTTTGGTCATCTGACCTAATGTCTCCTTATGTAACTCGGTGTCATATTTTGTTTTATAATGCTCCTGTGAAGTGCCTTTGGATGTTTTAAGATAAGGTGTCATATAAATATAAGTAGTTTGTTGTTTATACGACCACCTCCAGGCGCGTATCCATTGTCTCTCGAGATAAGGAGGCCCAAAAGAAAGAAAAAGAATACCATACAAAAACCCACAGGGCTGTATTTACAAAGGACTGAAATTAGAATTTGTTGCTGAAGTGCAAGCAACCTATACAGGAGCCTAATGCCAGATAAACAGATTTAATTGCTAATAAACACTGCAGAAAACAGACAGGTGCCATTTTAAATTGCCCTCTCTCAAAGAATGCCCAACTATTTGCGTCAAAATAAAAATAATCTTGTATTCTGCCACCATTCAATCATAAGAGGGATGTTGCTTTTGTAAAGATCCTTTCACCTTGCTGATAGTATCAGTAGAGCCTCAGTGGATCTGGTCTAACAGTTTGAATACTAGGAGAAGCAATTACAATTCCTTAAGGCGTAAAATTGAGGGAATTATCCAGGTACTAAATGAAGTTTTAATTTAGTGTAGTATGACCGATACACATTTTTTTTTTAAATAGGGAGAAACTTTGTAAAATATCAGCACTTGATACAGTTTATGCTTTGAAATTAAACAGCTTAATTTTTTTTCTTTTTCCTGTTGGCAAGGGGGAGAGTTACCTTTTTCCCTGGGTTTTTGCCATTTGTGCATTGCCACTCTAATGTACAATTGCATAGATTGAGTTGCCTTTTTTTCTTTCAAACGTATGCCAGATCGCAGCCCAGCACCTGTTCCTTCTGCCCCCATCTTTAATTTTATGGGGATATCGGGCACCTTTTTTTTGTATTTTGCCATCCCACTGTACACTGCTGACTGAATTAATTTGGATACTAACGACAATTGTTCTAAATTAACTAGCTTGTCAGGTCCAAGTGTGGCCTAACTAAGGTTTTGTACAGCTGCAGCGTGACTTGCTAATTTTTATACTCTGGGCATGTCGTATGCCTTCTTGACTACCTTATCCACCTGCGTTGCCACTTTCAGTGACCAGTGGACCTGTGCGCCCAGATCGCTCTGCCTGTCAATACTGCTAAGGGTTCTGCCATTTACTGTATACTTCCCACCTGTATTAGATCTTCCAAAATGCATTACCTCACATTTGTCCGGATTAAACTCCATCTGCAATTTCTCTGCCCAAGTCTCCAACCGATCTATATCCTGCTGTATCCTCTGACAATCCTCATCATTATCCGCAACTCCACCAACCTTTGTGTCATCCGCAAACTTACTAATCAGACCAGCTACATTTTCCTCCAAATCATTTATATATACTACAAACAGCAAAGGTCCCAGCACTGATCCCTGCACAACACCACTATTCACAGCCCTCCATTCAGAAAAGCACCTTTCCACTGCTACCCTCTGTCTTCTATGACCAAGCCAGCTCTGTATCCATCTTGCCAGCTCACCTCTGATCCCGTGTGACCTCACCTTTTGTACCAGTCTGCCATGAGGGACCTTGTCAAAGGCTTTACTGAAGTCCATATAGACAACATCCATTGCCCTTCTTTCATCAATCATCTTCGTCACTTCCTCAAAAATCTCAATCAAGTTAGTGAGACACGACCTCCCCTTCATGAAACCATGCTGCCTCTCGCTAATTGTTTCCAAATGGGAATAAATCCTACAGATTAATCCTATCCCTCCTCCTGCTCCTATGTTCCTATTATTGGGTACATGGCTAATGTTTCCATTTTTCATTTTCTTTGTAGAAGTAGAAGATGTGGTGAATACGATAATCTTCCTCCTCAGTGACAAAAGTTCAATGATAAATGGAGTGACTCTGCCTGTGGATGGAGGATTCCTTTCTTCATGAACTACTCATAAATGGGAATTCTATTCAGGCCTTTGTTTTAATTCATTTTAATGTTATCCTGAATGAGTAAAGCATACAGACTGTGGATATTCTGTCCAGGATTTGCTGTTTGTGTTCCTGGGAAGTTTTTGTGAAAATGTGGCAGGTTTGTGGAATTTCCTAATGTATATGCTGCTAACCTGTGGCAGGATTGCTGAAGTGGGAAGTCCCAGTCTCTGTCTTCTGCAACATGACAAGCTCTAGGTCTAATTCTGATCGTGGGACCCATTCCATTAGTCCCTATTCTGCTAAAACAATGTTCTTAATGACTTGTCCTGTAATAGTTGATTCATTCAAAATCTTAGTTCAATAAGCTCATCAGTATAGTGTTATTATTAGCCGCCGTATTACATAATTCACAGAGTCCAAAGCACTCGTCAATTTTGCTTTTGTCTTAAATGCAATCCAATATTTCTTGTGAATTGACTTTTCAGCAGGGGACAACTGTTCCCTCCCTTCACTGGAAGCATGATTGCAGGTGGCAAGTGAGAGAAGGCTGAGCAGTGACACCTCTGCTAATACTGACACATAATGGTCAATCACAAAATACACTTGCTGCAGTGTGGTTCTGTCAGCATTAAGTCTTTTGAGGAGGAAATTGCCAAAGGTGTTTTAAAACCTCAATTTCTCAGTAGCGCTTTCCCTATGTTGAGTGCTGGCTCTTCTATTAAACATCACAACCAACAATTTTTGACATCTTTGATAAAAATAAGAAATATTACATTTTCTGGATTCGACTAGAATACATCTCCTTCTACAGTAGGACTGTGTACCTTCCAAAACCAGCCTTTGTTTAAACTAAAATATTGGACAAATAAAAATAAAACCATTCGCAAAATCTAGGTTGAAAATCGCAACTCTGTGCAGGGTTTTCTAAAGCTGCAGTAACAACTTGTACACCATGTGATTTGTAAGGTTCCTAATGTGTCAACGATATAATAGTAAATGACTTCGGAATAAATATGACTGGCACACTGAATTTACAGCAAGCAGGACAAACAGAGGCCGGTTAATCTTTCAGTTTTTTGAAGTCCAAATGCTAAGATTGGAACAGTTTTACACAAAATCTGCTGTAACCTATAAATAGGAAAGACTTGCATTTATATAGCACCTTTCACAACTACCAGACATCCCAAAGTGCTTTACAACCAATGAAATACTTTTTGAAGTGTAGTCACTGTTGTAATGTAGGAAACGTGGCAGCTGATTTGTGCACAGCAAGCTCCACAAACAGCATTGTGATAATGGCCATATAATCTGTTTTTGTGATGTTGATTGAAGGATAATGATTGGCTAGAACACCAAAGGTAATACCCCTGCTCCACTTCAAAATAGTGCCATAAGGTCTTTTACATCCATCTGAGAGGGCAGACAGGGCCTTGGTTTAATGTCTCATTCGAAAGGCAGTACTGCCTCAGTACTGCACTGGACTGTCAGCCTAGATTGTTGTGCTTAAGCCCCAGAAGTGGGACTTAGTGCTGCATGGTTGTACTTGCTATCTGCTGTAGATATTCTAATTGTGACAGCAGGAGTGAGAGACTGACCTATTTGGAATTTTAAGTAGTCTTTATCAGTGGCTCTATTTAGGGAGGCACCAGGTGGCAGTGTAAACTTTAGAGAACTCCACTGGAAGTTTGAAATGGACCTGTTTTCCAGAAACCACCAATACCGAAATATTCAACACTCTTTACATTTAGAGTTAATAGAATTAGTTGATTTGGAATACATGTTGCTGTGCATCTTCCTGTATAATTATGCAAAATGATGCCAACCGGAAAGAATTAAAAGGATATAACGGCACATGAAGAAGCCAGACCTGAGGTTTTGCTCATACATATCATTATTAAATGAATTACTAAATTAGACTTTCTGGAATTGGTTAAATGTGTTTTGAGATTTCAGTGCTGACATCGAGTTGCACAAACTATATCCAGCCTGCAGTCATGTCAGTGTAAATAAAGAAACCAAAACATCAACTAATACCAATCTACATACTTAAAGCAGTCTGCCTTAACCAGTAAGTGCCATAGGTGACTAAAGAACGCTGATTTTTCAGTTTTGTTTATGGCTATGAATTAAATTTACATTAGGTTAGTATAAAAAAAAACTAATAAACATCTTGAACTTCTTGATACTGAAAAATCAGTATTTGGGAACAGGAGTAGGTTATTCAGCTCCTTGAGCCTGTTTTGTCATTGTTAGATTATGCCTGATTGGTACCTAATCTCCATTTACCCGCCTTTGTTCTGCATCCCTTGCTGTCCTGACTAATAACTTATTGATCTTAGCCTTAACTGTCAATTGTCCTAGCATCCACAGCCCTTTGGGGGAAAGAGTTCCAAATTTCCATTGTAATTTGTGTGGAAAAAGTGGTCCTGAATTCACTCTCAAAAGGCCTAGCTCTAATTTTAAGATCATGCCCCTTTGTTCTGGATTCCCCTACCAGATGAAGTAGTTTCTCTATCTGAACCTTATTCAATCCCTTTCATTTTAACAGCTTTATTTAAATCATCTTTCGATCTTCTAACCTGAAGGGATACAAACAAATTTTATGCAACTTGGCCTCATAATTTAACTTGAAGTACTGCGGATCTTTGCTGTATCTCCTCCAAGGCCGATCAATCTTTCCAGAAGTTTTGTGCCCAAAACTGAACACAGTACTGCAGATGGGGCTTGACCTAGGTTCTGTACAATTGAAGCATCACTTCCTCACTTTCATATTCCAATACCCTCGGGGTAAAGGCTAACATTCCATTAGCCTTTTTGATTACTTTTTTGTAGATGTGCAGCAGCTTTTAGTCCATTAGGAGCGCTCATTCCACATGAATGCAGGGATGGGCACGTCTAATTTTTGTCGTAACAGAACCCTGACCCTGTGGCAGAAAATAATATTTTGTAAAGTTATCCTAATATCTTGCAAAATCAAAAAAGCAATAATTACAAGTATTAGAAATAAATATGCAGACTGTTGGAATGCTGTTGCCTTGCAAATTATGTGCTATTCATTAGGACACTTTTTACATTAGGAACATATTAAATGGGTCATACCTTTGGGAAGCAGTTCCTATTTCCAGCTGACCTAGGCAGACGGTCAGGTACAAATTTGTCAAGGAGTTGGATATCGGGGCAATTACTCCAATCCATGAGAACTTTCACCAACAAATCACATTATTACGGGAAAACATCCTGAGGTGCTTTCTGGTGGTGGGGAAAGAGAAAGAATGGAAGCTGAGCCTTCAGTGAATGTTGGGGAAAAAATTACTAAAAGCTTGGTTTAAAAAAAAACCTTTTTGAGGCAGGTTTAAAAAGGGAGAGATGGTGAAATTTTGGGTGAGAGTTTGAGAGTAGGGCTGAACAAGCTGAAAGCTCTGCTGCCACTGGTGGGGAAAAGAGATGAGGCATGATGGCGATAAGGACATGGTCACAATGAAGGAGTAGAGGCTGCAACAATAAGGTGGGGAGTAGCACAGTTGGTCTCCAACTTAGGTGAAGCTATCCATGAGCTGTTTTCATTTAGTATTGAAGCAATAGAGAAAGGGGTTTGAGGAGCCAGTTTGTGATTATTTGAAATAACTCTTTAAAAGAATGAAGATGCATCATGTCATCGGAAGAAAATCTTAGGCTCGAATTTTGATGGAATTTTGACTGCCAAGCATGAAACTTTTTTTTAAATCAACTTATGTATTTTAAAATTCTATTCTTAAAGCCTTAAAATATGAGACCAGAAATGACTGTTGCGCACAAGAGTGAATGCTCAGCATATTTCTATCACATTCATCTGCCTGCAATTTTAATAGACACATTAACCCATTTTAAGTAAATGGGTGAACCAATCAAATCCAATTGCCCTCCATTCCGGCCCTCTAACTGGTTGGTTGACTGGTTGCATTTTCTTATGAAATGTAGACCTGGTTTGAAAAGCTGTTAGTTGGCATGGATGGCTGCTGTTCGGACATTCTATTTATTGTGTATTTGCCAATAGTAGTTTGAAGTTCAGCACTATTTTAAAGAGAAATTTCGAGAGCAGGCAAAGAATCCTGATACATTAGCAGCAAATAAAACATTACTACTAGAACCTTAACAGTCACAATAAGAGGATGCATAGAGTAAAACTTGATTTCTGAGAAAGGGAATTGTCATCTATTGTGGTTATTATGAGAAGAGATTCTAAGACAACCATCATGGATGCATTCTGAATCAGTATGTTATGTATCTACCAAGGAAAGATGAAGTAGACTATGTGCTGCTGGGTAATGAAGCAGGGAACACATGTAATGTGAAGGTAGGCAAACAACTGTGAGGGGCGGGGGGGCAGCACTAACTCCAATCAGTTTACATTTAAAACAAATAGCAAGACAGAGGAACCCAAGATAGAAACGTTGATCTAAAATTTCAGTGAGATGAAAGAGGATTTATTCTTTATCTGAAGGTGGGAGACGAATTAAGGTAGTGGTGACAAAAGTAGATTGTGTAATCAAAGCAGAAGACTTAAATGACCAACTGTGCTTTGATGCCCCTTATAGCAGTCATCCTGCTGTACATCTGCCTCCAAAGCAGCTAGGCTCACCATCTCAGAAATATGCACATTTATTCCTTTTTGGATGAGTTGTGCAGAGCATGGAGGATCCATTGGCTAGAGAATACTGTGGAACCCTTCATACCTGGATAGTCCTAACACCGACCATGTTAGAAACATCGTGCTCCTCTGCTGCTGTTTGAGCCTCTTCCAGTGGAGCAAGGCTGAATGCTAAAGAATTAATGCATCATGACAACTTCCAACAAATCTCACATTGCTTTGCAGGACAAATTTGTTGACTATCACATATGATTTGCAGAGAGTGTGGATGCACTTCTCAAAGTTGAATGTAGGAGCTTGCAAAGCAGAGTAAGTGCCATGTGTTGCATGCTGAACCTTGGGGGGGCGGGGGGAAACAAACCTGACAAATTGGATAGTCTTTTCTTGCTACAATGCCAAAAGGCGGTGGCGTAGTCATATTATTACTGGACTAGTAACCCAGAGACCCAGGGTATTTCTCTGGGGACATGGGTTCGAATCCCATCACAGCAGAAGGTGGAATTTGAACTTAATTAATAAATCTTGAATTAAAAGCTAGTCTAATGGTGGCCATGAAACCATAGTCGATTGTTGTATAATATTTAATAAGTATTTATTTTATATTAATTAACTAATTAGTGCTAGGAATGAGAGTTAGCGGGGGTGAAGTGCTTCACGTGTGAGATGTGGGAGGTCCGTGACGCTTCCAGCGTTCCGGATGACTACATCTGCAGGAAGTGTACCCAGTTGCAGCTCCTCACAGACCGCATGGATCGGCAACTGGTTGCACTTAGGAGCATGCAAGTGGCAGAAAGTGTCATAGACAGGAGTTTTAGAGAAGTGGTTACACCCAAGGTGCAGGCAGATAGTTGGGTGACCGCGAGAAGGGGCAGGCAGTCAGTGCAGGAATCCCCTGTGGCTATCCCCCTCTCTAACAAGTATACCGTTTTGGATACTGCTGGGGGGATGGCCTATCAGGGGAAAACAGCAGCAACCAGAGCAGTGGCACCACGGCTGGCACTGTTGTTCAGCAGGGAGGGACAAAGCGCAGAAGAGCAATAGTTATAGGGGACTCTATAGGCGCTTCTGTGGACGTGAAAGAGACTCCAGGATGGTATGTTGCCTCCCTGGTGCCAGGGTCAAGGATGTCTCTGAACGGACAGGGGGCATTCTAAAGGGGGAGGGTGAACAGCCAGAGGTTGTGCTATACAATCGGTCCCAACGACATAGGCAGGAAGAGTGATGAGGTCCTGCAGGGGGAGTTTAGGGAGTTAGGTAGAAAGTTAAAAAAACAGGACCTCGAGGGTTGTAATCTTGGGATTACTCCCTGTGCCAGTGAGGCTAGAAATAGGAAGATAGTGCAGCTAAACACGTGGCTGAACAGCTGGTGTAGAAGGGAGGGTTTCAGATATCTGGACCATTGGGATCTCTTCAGGGACAGATGGGACCTGTACAGGAAGGACGGGTTGCATCTAAACTGGAGGGGCACAAACATCCTGGCTGCGAGGTTTGCTAGCGTCACTCGGGAGGGTTTAAACTAGTGTGGCAGAGGGGTGGGAACCAGAGCAGTAGGGCAGCAAGTGAAATAAATGAAGGGGAACTAGTAAATAAGGCCAGTAACACTAAGAGGAAGAGCAGGCAGGGAGATGTTGCGGAGCACAGCGGGTCTGGTGGTCTGAAGTGCATTTGTTTCAATGCAAGAAGTATAACAGGTAAGGTAGATGAAAGAGCTTGGATTAGTACTTGGAACTATGATGTTGTTGCTATAACAGAGACTTGGTTGAGGGAAGGACAGGATTGGCAGCTAAATGTTCCAGGATTTAGAAGCTTCAAGCAGGATAGAGGGGGATGTAAAAGGGGTGGAGGAGTTGCATTACTGGTTAAGGAGAATATCACAGATGTACTGCGGGAGGTCACCTCGGAGGGGTCATGCAGCGAGGCAATATGGGTGGAGCTCAGGAATAGGAAGGGTGCAGTCACGATGTTGGGGGTTTACTACAGGCCTCCCAACAGCCAGCGGGAGGTAGAGGAGCAGATATGTAGACAGATTTTGGAAAGATGTAAAGGTAACAGGGTTGTAAGTGGTGGGTGATTTTAACTTCCCCTATATTGACTGGGACTCACTTAGTGCTAGGGGCTTGGATGAGGCAGAATTTGTAAGGAGCATCCAGGAGAGCTTCTTGAAACAATACGTAGATAGTCTAACTAGGGAAGGGGCCGTACTGGACCTGGTATTGGGGAATGAGCCCGGCCAAGTGGTCGAAGTCTCAGTAGGGGAGCATTTCGGGAACAGTGACCATAATTCCCCAAGTTTTAAGGTACTTGTGGATAAGGATGAGTAGTCCTTGGGTGAAGGCGCTAAATTGGGGGAAGGCTAATTATAACAATATTAGGCAGGAACTGAAGAATTTAGATTGGGGGCGGCTGTTTGAGGGTAAATCAACATCTGACATGTGGGAGTCTTTCAAACGTCAGTTGATTAGAATCCAGGACCAGCATGTTCCTGTGAGGAAGGAGGATAAGTTTGGCAAGTTTCTGGAACCTTGGATAACGCGGGATATTGTGAGCCTCGTCAAAAAGAAAAAGGAAGCATTCGTAAGGGCTGGAAGGCTAGGAACAGACAAATCCCTTGAGGAATATAAACACAGTAGGAAGGAACTTAAGCAAGGAGTCAGGAGGGCTAAAAGGGGTTATGAGGAGTCATTGGCAAACAGGATTAAGGAAAATCCCAAGGCTTTTTATACGTATATAAAGAGCAAGAGGGTAACCAGGGAAAGGGTTGGCCCACTCAAGGACAGAGAAGGGAATCTATGTGTGGAGCCAGAGGAAATGGGCGAGGTACTAAATGAGTACTTTGCATCAGTATTCACCAAAGAGAAGGACTTGGTGGATGATGAGCCTAGGAAAGGGAGTGTAGATAGTCTCAGTCATCTCATTATCAAAAAGGAGGAGGTGTTGGGTGTCTTGCAAAGCATTAAGGTAGATAAGTCCCCAGGGCCTGATGGGATCTACCCCAGAATACTGAGGGAGGCAAGGGAAGAAATTGCTGGGGCCTTGACAGAAATCTTTGCATCCTCATTGGCTACAGGTGAGGTCCCAGATGACTGGAGAATAGCCAATGTTGTTCCTTTGTTTAAGAGGGGTAGCAAGGATAATCCAGGAAAGTATAGGCCGGTGAGCCTTACGTCAGTGGTAGGGAAATTATTAGAGAGGATTCTTCGGGACAGGATTTACTCCCATTTGGAAACAAATGGACTTATTAGTGAGAGGCAGCATGGTTTTGTGAAGGGGAGGTCGTGTCTCACTAACTTGATTGAGTTTTTTGAGGAAGTGACAAAAGATGATTGATGAAGGAAGGGCAGTGGATGTTATCTATATGGACTTCAGTAAAGCCTTTGACAAGGTCCCTCATGGCAGACTGATACAAAAGGTGAAGTCACATGGGATCAGAGGGGAGCTGGCAAGATGGATACAGAACTGGCTTGGTCATAGAAGACAGAGGGTAGCAGTGGAAGGGTGCTTTTCTGAATGGAGGGATGTGACTAGTGGTGTTCCGCAGGGATCAGTGCTGGGACCTTTGCTGTTTGTAGTATATATAAATGATTTGGAGGAAAATGTAGCTGGTCTGATTAGTAAGTTTGCGGACGACGCAAAGATTGGTGGAGTTGCGGACAGTGATGAGGATTGTCAGAGGATACGGCAGGATATAGATCGGTTGGAGACTTGGGCGGAGAAATGGCAGATGGGAGTTTAATTCGGACAAATGTGAGGTAATGCATTTTGGAAGGTCTAATGCAGGTGGGAAGTATACAGTAAATGGCAGAACCCTTAGGATTATTGACAGGCAGAGAGATCTGGGCGTACAGTCCACAGGTCACTGAAAGTGGCAACGCAGGTGGATAAGGTAGTCAAGAAGGCATACGGCATGCTTGCCTTAATTGGTCGGGGCATAGAGTATAAAAATAGGCAAGTCATGCTGCAGCTGTACAGAACTTTAGTTAGGCCACACTTAGAATATTGCGTGCAATTCTGGTCGCCACACTACCAGAAGGACGTGGAGGCTTTGGAGAGGGTACAGAAGAGGTTTACCAGGATGTTGCCTGGTCTGGAGGGCATTAGCTATGAGGAGAGGTTGGATAAACTCGGATTGTTTTCACTGGAACCATGGAGATGGAGGGGCGACATGATAGAGGTTTACAAAGTTATAAGCGGCATGGACAGAGTGGATAGTCAGAAGCTTTTTCCCAGGGTGGAAGAGTCAGTTACTAGGGGACATAGGTTTAAGGTGAGAGGGGTAAAGTTTAGAGGGGATGTGCGAGGCAAAATCTTCACACAGAGGGTGGTGAGTGCCTGGAACTTGTTGCCAGGGGAGGTGGTGGAAGCAGGTACCAAAGAGACGTTTAAGAGGCATCTTGACAAATACATGAATAGGATGGGAATAGAGGGATATGGACCCCGGAAGTGCAGAAGGTTTTAGTTTAGGCAGGCATCAAGATCGGCGCAGGCTTGGAGGGCCGAATGGCCTGTGCCTGTGCTGTACTGTTCTTTGTTGTAAAAACCCATCTGGTTCACGAATGTCCTTTAGGGAAGGAAATCTGCTGTCCTTACCTAGTCTGACCTACATGTGACTCCAGACCCACAGCAATGTGGTTAACTCTTACATGCCCTCTGAAATGGCCTAGCAAGCCACTCAGTTGTACCTAACCGCTACGAAGTCAATAAAAAGGAATGAAACCAGACGGACCACCCGGCATCGATCTAGGGACCGGAAACGACAACGGCAAACCCAGCCCTGTCGACCCTGCAAAGTCCTCCTTACTAACATCTGGGGGCTTGTGCCAAAGTTGGGAGAGCTGTCCCACAGACTAGTCAAGCAACAGCCTGACATCGTCATACTCACAGAATCATACTTTCCAGATAATGTCCCAGACACTGCCATCACCATCCCCGGGTATGTCATGTCCCACCGGCAGGACAGACCCACCAGAGGTGGCGGGACAGTGGTATACAGTAGGGACGGAGTTGCCCTGGGAGTCCTCAATATCGACTCCAGACCCCATGAAGTCTCATGGCATCAGGTCAAACATGGGCAAGGTAACCTCCTACTGATTACCACCTACCACCCTCCCTCAGCTGATGACTCAGTACCCCACCATGTTGAACACCACTTGGAGGAAGCACTGAGGGTGGCAAGGGCACAAAATGTACTCTGGGTGGGGGACTTCAATGTCCATCACCAAGAGTGGCTCGGTAGCACCACTACTGACCAAGCTGGCCGAGTACGAAAGGACATAGCTGCTAGACTGGGTCTGCGGCAGGTGGTGAGGGAACCAACAAGAGGGAAAAGCATACTTGACCTCGTCCTCACCAATCTGCCTGCCGCAGATGCTTCTGTCCATGACTATTGGTCGGAGTGACCACCACACAGTCCTTGTGGAGACGAAGTCCCGCCTTCACATTGAGGATTCCGTCCGTCATGTTGTGTGGCACTATCGCCGTGCTAAATGGGATAGATTCCGAACAGATCTAGCAATGCAAAACTGGGCATCCATGAGGCACTGTGTGCCATCAGCAGCAGCAGAATTGTACTCAACCACAAACTGTAACCTCATGGCCCGGCATATCCCCCACTCTACCATTATCATCAAGCCAAGAGACCAACCGTGGTTCAATGAAAAGTGCAGAAGGGCATGCCAGGAGCAGCACCAGGCATACCTCAAAATGAGGTGTCAACCTGCTGAAACTATCTGCGTGCCAAACTGCGTAAGCAGTATGCGATAGACAGAGCTAAGCGATCCCATAACCAACGAATCAGATCGAAGCTCTGCAGTCCTGCCACATCCAGCTGTGAATGGTGGTGGACAATTAAACAACTAACTGGAGGTGGTGGCTCCACAAATATCCCCATCATCAATGATGGGGGAGCCCAGCACATCAGTGCGAAATATCAGGCTGAAGCATTTGCAACAATCTTCAGCCAGAAGTGCCGAGTTGATGATCCATCTCGGCCTCCTCCTGAAGTCCCCAGCATCACAGATGCCAGACTTCAGCTAATTCGATTCACACCGCGTGATATCAAGAAACGACTGAAGGCACTGGATACTGCAAAAGCTATGGGCCCTGACAATATTCCGGCAATAGTACTGAAGACCTGTGCTCCAGAACTTGCCATCCCTAGCCAAGTTGTTCCAGTACAACTACAACACTGGCATCTACCCTGCAATGTGGAAAATTGCCCAGGAATGTCCTGTACACAAAAAGCAGGACAAGTCCAACCCGGCCAATTACCACCCCATCAGCCTACTCTCAATCATCAGTAAAGTGATGGAAGGTGTCATCAACAGTGCCATCAAGCGGCACTTGCTGAGCAATAACCTGCTCAGTGACGCTCAGTTTGGGTTCTGCCAGGACCACTCAGCTCCTGACCTCATTACAGCCTTGGTTCAAACATGGACAAAAGAGCTGAACTCAAGGTGAGGTGAGAGTGACTGCCCTTGACATCAAGGCAGCATTTGACCGAGTATGGCATCAAGGAGCCCTAGCAAAAATGAGGTCAATGGGAATCAGGGGGAAAACCCTCCGCTGGCTGGAGTCATACCTAGCTGGTTGTGGTTGTTGGAGGTCAATCATCTGAGCTCCAGGACATCACTGCAGGAGTTCCTCAGGGTAGTGTCCTTGCCCCAACCATCTTCAGCTGCTTCATCACTGACCTTCCTTCAATCATAAGGTCAGAAGTGGGGTTGCTCGCTGATGATTGCACAATGTTCAGCATCATTCGTGACGCCTCAGATACTGAAGCAGTCCGTGTAGAAATGCAGCAAGACCTGGACAATATCCAGGCTTGGGCTGATAAGTGGCAAGTAACATTTGTGCCACACAAGTGCCAGGCAATGACCATCTCCCCTTGACATTCAACAGCATTACCATCGCTGAATCCCCCACTATCAACATCCTAGGGGCTACCATTGACCAGAAACTGAACTGGAGTAGCCATATAAACACCGTGGCTACAAGAGCAGGTCAGAGGCTAGGAATCCTGAGGCGAGTAACTCACTTCCTGACTCCCCAAAGCCTGTCCACCATCCACAAGGCACAAGTCAGGAGTGTGATGGAATACTCTCCACTTGCCTGGATGGGTGCAGCTCCAACAACACTCAAGAAGCTCGACACCATCCAGGACAAAGCAGCCCGCTTGATTGGCACCCCATCTACAAACAAACATTCACTCCCTCCACCACCGACGCACAGTGGCAGCAGTGCGTACCATCTACAAGATGCACTGCAGCAAGGCTCCTCAGACAGCACCTTCCAAACCCGCGACCTCTACCAACTAGAAGGACAAGGGCAGCAAATACATGGGAACACCACCACCTGCACTTGGAACTATATCGCCGTTCCTTCACTGTCGCTGGGTCAAATTCCTGGAACTCCCTTCCTAACAGCACTATGGGTATACCTACCCCAAATGGACTGCAGCGGTTCAAGAAGGCAGCTCACCACCACCTTCTCAAGGGCAATAAATGCTGGCCTGGCCAGTGACGCCCACATCCCATGAATGAATAAATAAAAGTGATCACCGCCCCAGCTCTAAAAGTACATTAGTCATCTGCCGACTACTTGTACGTACTGCAGCCGGCTGATAAAGAAATCCACCATAATTGTCTGCAATGACTCAGTAGTTTAAAAGTTGGAGTCCACATTGTCCCCTTCATCGTGACAGACCGAGCAGTGCAGCAGATAAGTGCGGTTGCAGGACTTCCCATGCAGCATGATTTCTTCCTCTTCCCTTTGCCTGATAGTACAGATACTTCCAAATATGTCAACATCTTGGGCTCCTGGTCAAGCAATGCCTCGATTTTTAAAAATTCTCATCCTGGTTTTCAAATCCCCACGGCCTCACCCGTCCCCATCTCTGTAACCTCCTCCAGCCCAACCCTCCGAGATACCTATGCTCATCTAATTCTGGCCTCTTGAGCAGCTCCACTTTAAATTGCTCAACCATTGGTGGCCAGGTCTTCAACTCGGCCCTAAGCTCCGAAATTCCCCCCATAAACCTCCATCTTACTTTCCTCTAAGATGCTCCTTAAAACTTGCCTCTTTGACCAAGCTTTTGGCCACCTGCCTTAATATCGCCATACATTAGTCAGTGTCCAATTTTGCATTATAATGCTGTGAAGCAGCTTGGGATGTTTCATTACGTTACAGGTGCTATACAAGTTGTTGGTGTTTATTGTTCAGCTGCATATTTGAGTGAACAAGAAACTCGAACTGATTGAAGGCACAGATTTAAGAACCAGCATTCTTGAATATTTCAATGACTGTTCAGAACTCATCACATCACAGCAAGTAAATAAACAAAAAGTCAGTTTGTTGGAAGTTGCTCAAAAATTAGACAGTCCAAATGTATTTTAAACAGTCTTCCAAAATCAGGGGAGAAATACTGGGCTAGATTTTAAGAGCCCGCCGCCAATCTCAGTGGTGAGCTCAAAAAATGGCGGCCCGCAAAGAGCTGCCACAATCTCCCACGCTCAGCTTATTTAAATAGGTGGTGCGGCCCCCCACAATCACGTGGAGGGGTCAGGCTGGCCGTCCCCGGCAATGGCATCATGCGCCTATGTGCAGCCACTGGCACCTTTTTTTTTTTTAAAAGAGGGCAGTCAGCCCTGCCGGACAATTTGAATTTTTAAAGCAGTATCCCTCCCAAAGTTTATCTAATAAATTTTTTACGCCCCTTTGCCACCCCCTATTTGCCCTTCCTCCCCCAAAACACTTACCTTTTAAATCTGACCTCCCCCTCAAACTGCATAAAGTTTTAAGTTTACCCCTTCACACCATCCCCTACACCCATTACATTTATTTGACCCCCATCCCCCACCCACAGCACTGAAAATCTTAGCTCCTCCCCCCTCCCCACCAGTGTCACGCGGCTTTCCCCAGACGAGGAATTGAAGGCGTGGGAATGAAGGCCGCACTGAGGACCACGGTGGACCCGGAAGATGGAAGGGATGTTTATTATGTATTCATTTTATTGATTTAAATATTGAAATGCAGGTCCTGCCACTCAGCGGCGCGGCCGGGGCCCCAGAGCTTCGCCACCGTGGGGAGGATCGGGCCAGGTACTCCTGGCGTCGGCCTCCGTGGCGGACTGCTGCTGGACCCATATTCCTGCCCCCCTGCCCCTCTATGGAGTCCGAAGTCATGGCCTTGGTGAAATCCAGCCCATTATTTGATGAAACTAACGAAAGGTAGCAAAAAATTATGAATGTTAAGGGAAGAATAAAACTCAATAAAGCTACTTTGATGCATTCAACGACTGTGCGTGTGCCTTCAGCATTTCAATATTGTTCTCTCAATTTAATGCTTTTTCAAGCTTAATCTGACCCTGTATTATGCTTATTGACATCACTGTTTCCCAAATGCTCCCCGTCTTTTAGGTCACCTACTTGTTTCGATTACATATAACCAGATCAAATAGTGCTAACACCTTCATAGTTGCAATTATTAACTGAGAATAGAGTCATGCACACACTGCAAAGCAAAACACCCCAATTTATTTATTTTTATTTATTTATTTAGAGATACAGCACTGAAACAGGCCCTTCGGCCCACCGAGTCTGTGCCGACCAACAACCACCCATTTATACTAACCCTACAGTAATCCCATATTCCCTACCACCTATCTACACTAGGGGCAATTTACAACGGCCAATTTACCTATCACCTGCAAGTCTTTGGCTGTGGGAGGAAACCGGAGCACCCGGCGAAAACCCACGCGGCCACAGGGAGAACTTGCAAACTCCGCACAGGCAGTACCCAGAGTCGAACCCGGGTCTCTGGAGCTGTGAGGCTGCGGTGCTAACCACTGCACAGCATCACAAACATCCAAAATCTACTGTTGGCTAATTTAAAGCCATATGCATCTAGTAAATTGAGCAGCCCAACAAAAGCCCTGTGGCACATTCCTTTACCCCATTCTTTCCTTTAGCCCATGTGGTCACATTCACCTTAATTCTATATCATCTTTGACATCTAATGCAGTACCTTATCAAAACATTTTTTTAAAAATCCATAGAAGCCACATTCACATTTTGGTTCCCAATTCCCTTTTATTCAAAAGAATCATATATAAATTGATGCTGACTAATCCTCATTGCTCTTGGCAAAGCATGAGCTAAGCAATGTAATTTCACCCCGTGTCATCAGCTCCAATAATTTACTAAAGATTGAAGACGACCTGTCCTATAATTTCCTGTCTTATCAGTCTCCTTTCCCCATGTTCAAACCCTTTACTGCAATTTTCCTATACAAAGAAATTTGGAAAATTATAGTTAGAGCAATTGCTATTTACTCCCTCAGGACACTTATATCTATTCAGTCCATTCACGTTAAGTTTGAATGATTTCTTTGGTGCCATTTAGCTTTAAATGATAACCTCTAACAGTTCGTGACCCACTTGTGATTCCGCAATTCTGAAAACTGTCCTTTCAATCACAACAAGCTTGCTTGCTTTATCCCTTAGCAGCTTTATCTCCATCTTGACTAACCCTTACTATTATCATGTCTACACAAAGCCTTTTTATTGCCCATGGCTTTACTCATTTTCTCTTGGTCCCTTTCTGCTTTTCCAATTTTTTTTTTGTAGCTTTCCTATACATTAGTTATATTTGGCCCAGCATTCATTTTCTAGTCCGTAAGCACCGAATGTTTTATTCAGTATCAAAATTTCCCTATTCAACTTGTGGAATCCAAAGTTGTGACACGTTTCCTCCTTGGCATGTACTTGATTTCTACTCTCATTTAAATATTTCCTACTGCCGATCAACAATTCTATTTGCCACTTTTTTCTTCCATTTAATTCCTACTTGTCATAACTTGTTTTTTTCCCCTTTTTGATGCTTAATCTGACCTTGTATTATGCTTATGGATAGCACTGTTTCCCAAAGGTTCCCTGTCTTTTAAGTCACCTACTTGTTTTGCTTTGTTAGATAAAATCAGGTCAAGTAGTGCTACCTTTTTGAAAATTATTAATTAAAAACACAGTAATGAACACACTGCCAAACAAAACACTAATTTCATCACAACATCCTAATCTACTGTTGCCTAATTCAAATCTTCCACAATAACTATTAGTACTTGCTTAATTTGTTTACAAATTTCATCCTTAATTTCCTTTCCACTGTTCATTGGACTACAATATGTTCCCAGGTAAGCCTGATACTTTGTTATTCCTCAATTTAATTCAAAGGGAAGTGGTCCAAACAGAATACCTATGCTCTAGAGCAGTCTTTAATATTGATATTCCTCCTTCTTTCCCTATCCCTTTTGATAGTTTATACCCACAAATATTTAACTGTCAATTCTGGCCCAGATAGAGTCATTGAAAATGTTCTGTTTTCAATAAAACTAGCTCTACTTTTTTTCATATATAATCAGTGCACTTTATTTTAGTAGGAATTCCCTCGGACAATTTTCTGGCTCTCATTGATTCCTATACTGCCTTGTCCTTTCTATCTCTTTACTCTCTATACTTACTTTTCCTTCCAAGTTCTCACTTCCACCACCCCCCACCCCCCCCCCACCCCCCCCCCCACCCCCCACCCACCCCCAACTTGTGTTTTTTTTTAAATTGATTTGCAGGATGTTGGCAGCAGTGGTAAGGCCCAATTGCCCTTGAGATAACCAAGTAACATGCTAGGCCATTTCAGAGTCAACCGCATTGCTCTGGGTCTGAAGTCACATGCAGGCCAGACCAGATAAGGTTGGCAGATTTCATTAGTGAATCAGGTGGGTTTTTATTACAATCTGATAGTTTCATGGTCACCAATACTGAGACTAGCTGTTTATTGCAGATTTATTTAATTAAGGAATTTAAATTCCCCAGCTGCTAGAGTGAGATTTGAACTCATGTCTCTGAAGCATTAGTTCAAGCATCTGGATTACTCGCCAAATAACATAACCACTATGCCAGTATACCTGTAATGTAATTTTACAGAATCCTGCATGAATTCTACTTAAATTCAAACACTTCAAGACAATTTCTCTACCCTCAAAAGTCTTGACAGAAAATGTCACAGGACATTGATGTGCAATTTGTTCCAAATTGCACTGAAGGCATAAGGAGATTTCCACCACTCCAACAACTTCTGTTTTATTCAGAGGACGTGGGTAACCCGAACAAGGCTGCATTTATATCCCAATCCTACTTGCCCTAAGAAAGTGATGGTTGGCTTTCTCCTTGAGCCGCTCCAGTCTTTGTGGTGACAGTGCACTCATAATGGTGTTAGGCAGAAAATTCCACAAGGAGTGATGATATACTTCCCCATGAGAATGGTAGATGATTTAGAGGGGTTGGTGTTCCTACAACATCACTGCTTTTGTCCTTTTTAGCAGTAGAGATCAGGCAGCTGAAGAGTTCCTGCTGAGATATAAACTTGGAGAATTGCTGCAGTGCAGCCAGTGGCTACTACATACTACAACCACTGAAATGTGAGTGAAAATTAAATTGTAGAAAACAGCAGGCGTTTTAATTCAGACTGTAAAGCAGAATCTTCCCCTTCATGAATCATTTAGCAGCTTTAAGCACTGTTGTGACAACACACCTGTAAAGTTCACAGTCACCAGTGCTTTACAAAGATTTATCAACCAGCTATGTCACCCACAGTGGATTCTCTCTCATGCTCCCATTGAAAACAAGCAAAAAGCATGTTCTAGTGAGGGTTTTTACTTTGATTCCATTGCTATGAAGGATCACAGAATAGAATTATAGAATGGTTATAAGTACAGGGAGAGGCCATTTGGCCCATCGTGTTTGTGCAGGCTCTCTGCAAGAGCAACTCACCTAGTCCCACTCCCCTGCCTTTCCCTTAGCCCTGCAAATTTCCTTTCTTCAGATAATTATCCAGTTTTCTGTTGGAGGCCTGGATTGAATCTGCTTCCAACACACTCTCAGGCATAAAAAAGTTTTTCCTTGTGTCGCTGTTGCTTCTTTTGGCCAATCACCTTAAATCAGTATCCTCTGGTTCTGGATCCTTTGGCCAATGGGAACATTTTCTCCCCATCTACTCTGTCCATATCGCTCAGATTTTGGGCGGAGATGCTCAAGCAAAGAGATGGATAGACAGCCAGCAAAAGATCGAGGAAATTAGGGCATTTTGTACCAAAGCGCGTTAACTCACTCACCCAAAATTCTTTAAAGGATGCTTGTTTGCTTTGCACCCTGAATACCCATGTCTCTGGGGGAAATTGCAGGTCCCTGGGAGCTTATCTCCAGCACCAGTCTGTATGCTTGTAATGTAAAATAAAAACTGATTTATTAAGGTTGCTTCTGTATTCTTATCTATTCACCCTGCAAGAGGTACACAAGCAATTACGATGCTTAAACGTTGACACTCCATTGCTTTCAAACAAAGAAGTTGACATTTGAATTCAGTCGGCTATGAAAGGCTTGGTGATGGGACGGGGTCTGGGGGTTGGTGGTTACCTGGCAATTGAGGTGTAATATGAAAGTTGTGGAACTTTTATAACCTAGTCATTTCTTTTATAGTGACAGATTGGCAGGCAACAGTGCTCAATTCCTCACTTTCTCCAGAAGCTCCCTATAGCTTGTTATGTCAAAACACAAGTAAGTGACTACTGTACACATTTCATAAGAAAGAAAACAACATTAAGGTAATGAGGATACTACAATATTTAATGAAATTCATTTCTTAAAACATAATTTGGTTCAAGAAGTTGCACCTCGAGATGTGCCAAGTTAGAAATCCTCTCAAAAACTTGTACGAATGCATTTTTAAGAAATCACAAACAGAACAAAAATAAACAGTGACATTTCCAGAAGAGTCAGCTCTCCCAGAGTTAAGGCTAGGATGTCAATTGGAATAAAATACTGGGACTTAAATCATGCAGGCCAGTGCTATAAATGAAGATGCCAAGTTGGCAAAACTGTTTTTTGTTAGTACCAGCTAGAATAAGCAAATGCTGCATCGCTGGTTGGACACTGCATCTGGCAATTTCTACAATTTACTCGTAATATTTAGAATGAAGGAGAAACCCTGATCAATTATTTGTCAAAACACAAGTCTGCTAGTGTTGTAATAAAGTTAATGAACACAACAGTTAAACACTGACTTTACATAACCAGCAGAAAGCCTTTTACACAAGTCTTTCACATACACAAGCCCTCCCCCCTTTTAATTTTGCACTTTTGCCCATGCTGCATTCAGTGATCCCATATTATCTAGCTGCTTACAGGAAAGTCAAAAAAGTATCTCTACAATAATTAACACTGCAGTACCCCTCATTTTGATTTCCCCCAATGAGAACGTGGTTATAAAAAGGCCAAAAAATCATGTCGATTCAAAAAAGTCCATTCCAGACAAAAATCTTGTAACGAACCTCGATGTACTTGAGTTAGAGGGGAAAAAAAAAGTCTTTTAAATGTATATTTATTCAAAATAACCAGTGTAAGAAAATACAAATGGCTGCATGTCTTGACTTCAATAATTGTTAATATGGACTGATAAGCACTAAAAACTACTGATAGTCTCAACTAACCAATGATACCAGACAGTGACAGAGCGAACTTAAAAAAAAAATCAGTTAAACAGTATAGGGCACGAACAGCTATTGTTCAGTGCAACAGTCCTCTGGGTTCACACTTTCAGTAAGTGAAATGGTAAATAAAGAACAGGGACTGCAAATAGCAGAATTAATGTTGCTCAAATAGTGAATGAGTTATGTAATAAATTAGAATTAAAGAATTAAGTTCACAAAGATGAGAAGACCCATTAATACTGTTTCCACAATGCAAGTGTCACTTTGGATATCACTGGACTCACGTTGGATAGAAACTACCAAAAGAGGGGATACTGCAGCTTAAAAAAAAATGATGGAGTCCACTCATGAAGACAGCCACATTGCCTCACATAAAATCCAACACAGCGCTAACAGAATAATTACTGACTTCAGGACTTAACTCTCAAGGCTAACTGTTCCAACTCAAGAGAGGCAACCGAAGAACACTCTCTTCTGCAGTCTCATTCCACACAGGGCCACGATTTGGATAAAATACCAGCAGATTGCGTTGTTATGAAGGTATGGTTCCTGCACGGTCTCTTCCTAGAAAACAGTGCACTTCTTTCTACGCTTTTTCACAGGTGGTGGGCACAGCACGGCTCGAATTGCTTCATCAAAGACTGTTTTCAAACCTCGCTGAGTAAGAGCAGAGCACTCCAGGTACTTCACAGCACCTGTGTGGGAAAAAAAAACAGCTTTGAAAATGCAAATCATATCAAATGCTCAAGTTCACCATATCATTTTGAGCTTTAATGATGAGCCTTTCTATTTGGCCAGTTTCCAAATCGTCATTAAATGTACTGTCATGAATGCTCATAATCTTCTGCAGCTGCTTCACCTGTAGTAACAGAATATCACTGCAGAGGTTTCTGAAGTTTTGTTTCCTATTTGCTGTGCCATGACTCACATTCGGGAGGACACCAGAACCTTGACAATTTGACTGAGACGAGCAAACTTACTCCCAGTAATATACCAAGTGATCACGTGGATTGATTTTTTTTTAAAGTTTAGTTGCATCAATTTTATTTCAATTATGCAATCTTGAATTAAGGGGAGGCTGGCGGATAAAAAAAAAATCTCAGCTACGGTTCCCATCACTGGCCATTATTCAGTGATCCCAGCAAGAAGGTGCATAAGCATCGATATTAGACAAGCCAGTAAAATAGCCAGCCAACACTCAAAGTCACAAAGAAACAAAAAGGTGAAATATTGGAATAAAAGCAAAATATTGCAGATGCTGGAAATCTGAAATAAAAACAAGAAATGCTGGAAATACTCAGCAGGTCTGGCAGCATCTGTGCAGAGAGAAGCAGAGTTAACGTTTCAGGTCAGTGACCCTTCTTCAGAACTGGCAAATATTAGAAATGTGAAAGGTTATAAGCAAGTAAATTGGGGGTGGGGCAAGAGATAACAAAAGGAGAAGGTGTAGATAGGACAAGGTCACAGAATAGCAGACCAGAAGGTCGTGGAGCAAAGGCAAACAATATGTTAATGGTGTGTTGAAAGACAAAGCATTAGTACAGATAGGGTGTTAACGGACTGAAAATTGAACAGCCGCAAGTACAAACATGAAAAAAAGTGGGTAAGCAAACTGAACGAACTATGAAATAAAATAAACACAAAAAATATATTAAAAAAAGGAGAAAAAATAACTAAAAATAAAAGTAAAATGGGGGGGCTCCATCATGCTCTGAAATTATTGAACTCAATGTTCAGTCCAGCAGGCTGTAGTGTGCCTAATCGGTAAATGAGATGCTGTTTCTCGAGCTTGCGTTGATGTTCACTGGAACACTGCAGCAATCCCAGGACACAGATGTGAGCATGAGAGCAGGGGGGAGTGTTGAAATGGCAAGCAACCGGAAGCTCAGGGTCCTGCTTGCAGACTGAGCGGAGGTGTTCCGCAAAGCGGTCACCCAGTCTGCGTTTGGTCTCCCCAATGTAGAGGAGACCACATTGTGAGCAACGAATACAGTATACTACATTGAAAGAAGTACAAGTAAATCGCTGCTTCACCTGAAAGGAGTGTTTGGGGCCTGGGATAGTGAGGAGAGAGGAGGTAAAAGGGCAGGTATTACACCTCCTGTGATTGCAGGGGAAGGTGCCAGGGAAGGGGACGAGGTGATGGGGGTAATGGAGGAGTGGACCAGGGTGTCACGGAGGGAACGATCCCTTTGGAATGCTGACAGGGGAAGGGAGGGGAAGATGTATTTGGAAGTGGCATCATGCTGGAGGTGGCAGAAATGGCGTAGGATGATCCTTTGGATATGGAGGCTGATGGGATGGAAAGTGAGGACAAGGGGAACCCTGTCGCGGTTCTGGGAGGGAGGGGAAGGGGTGAGAGTAGAGGTGCGGGAAATGGGCTGGACACGGTTGAGGGCCCTGTCAACCACAGTGGGGGGGGGGGGGGGGGGGGGGGGGAATCCTCGGTTGAGGAAAAAGGAAGACATATCGGAAGCACTGTCGTGGAAGGTAGCATCATCAGAGCAGATGCGTCGGAGACAGAGAAATTGGGAGAATGAAATGGAGTCCTTACAGGAGGCAGGGTGTGAAGAAGTGTAGTTGAGGTATCTGTGGGAGTCGGTGGGCTTATAATGGATATTAGTAGACAGCCTATCCGCAGAGATGGAGATAGAGAAGTTGAGGAAGGGAAGTGTCAGAGATGGACCATGTAAAGGTGAGAGAAGGGTGGGAATTAGAAGCAAAGTTGATAACATTTTCCAGTTTGGGGCGGGAGCAGGAAACGACACCGATACAGTCATCAATGTACCGGAAAAAGAGTTGGGGGAGGGGGCCTGAGTAGGAATGGAACAAGGAATGTTCAACATATCCCACAAAAAGACAGGCATAACTAGGACCCATGCGGGTACCCATAGCAACACCTTTTACTTGAAGGAAGTGAGTGGAGTTGAAGGAGAAGTTGTTCAATGTGAGAACAAGTTCAGCCAGGCGGAGGAGGGTGATGGTGGATGGGGACTGGTTGAGCCTCTGTTCAAGGAAGAAGCGGAGAGCCCTCAAACCGTCCTGGTGGGGGATGGAGGTGTAGCGAGATTGGATGTCCATAGTAAAGAGGCGGCAATTGGGGCCAGGAAACTGGAAATTGTCAAAATGACGTAGGGCGTCAGAAGAGTCACGGATGTAGGTGGGAAAAGACTGGACCAGCGGAGAAAAGCTAGAGTCAAGATAGGAAGAAATAAGTTCAGCGGGGCAGGAACAGTGAATGGGTCTGCCCTGTTTGTGGATTTTGGGAAGGAGGTAGAAGCCGGCTGTCCGGGGTTGCGGGACTATGAGGTTGGAAGCTGTAGAGGGAAGATCTCTGGAGATGAGGTCAGTGACAGTTCTGTGGACTGTAGCTTGATGTTCGGTGGTGGGGTCATGGTCCAGAGGGATGTAGGAAGAAGTGTCTGAGAGTTGGTGCTGAGCCTCTACAAGGTAGAGGTCGGTACGCCATACAACAACAGCACCATCCTTGTCTGCAGGTTTGATGACCATGTTGGGGTTAGACCTGAGAGAAAAGAGTGCCTCAAGTTCAGAGGTGAGTGAATGAGGGAGGGCAGAAAAATTGAGATGACCAATGTCGCGCCGACAGTTTTCAATGAAAAGATCAAAAGTGGGTAAGAGGCCAGAGGGAGGGGTCCAGGCGGAGGGAGAATTCTGGAGGCGGATGAATGGGTCTACTGATTGGGGGGAGGAGTCCTGGTCAAAGAAATGACCCCAGAGATGGAGGCGGCGAAAGAAGAGCTCAACGTCATGCCGAGCGCGAAATTCATTGAGGTGGGGGCATAACGGGATAAAACTGAGTCCTTTGCTGAGTACAGAACGTTCAGCGTCAGAGAGGGGAAGGTCAGAGGGTACAGTAAATACACGGCAAGGGGTCAGATCAGGAGGGGTGGGGTCAGAAGGAAGTGAAGGGGAAGAAGGATCTGGAGGGACATTAGTCCCCATCAGCTGCTGGAGCTTGCGTTCCTTGACATCTGAAAGGAAGAAAAAAAGTTTTTTGTTAATGCATCGGATGAGACGAAGGATGAAGTGAAACTGCGGAGTAGAACAGCTTCGAGATAAGGTGAGGCGGTGCTGCTGGAGAGAGAGGTCCAGTGTGTACATGTGGCAGCGCATAGCAATGAGTGTGGATCTCAGGATGCGGTGAGAATAGCAGTCCGAGGAACGTTGTTTTTCTCAGAGATACCTGTAATCCTGGGTGGATTCAAAACATGATGGGTGAAACTTCAGTTGGAATCCACGTGGAATAAGTCGGAGCCGGAGATATGGCTGTGAAAACGAGTTTTGGTAAACACTTTATCAAACACCAGGAGGGAAACAGAAAGCAATGAAGGTGAACAAGGTAAAAGAGGCAAACGAAAATCCCAGAGAGAACAGCAGAGCTTCTTCAAGGTAGGCATTCCAGGAAGAGAAGTGGCAGTGAATTAAACACTAAAATAAAAGCAAAATACTGCGGATGCTGGAAATCGAAAATAAAAACAAGAAATGCTGGAAATACTCAGCAGGTCTGGCAGCATCTGTAGAGATTGGAAGACTGTCAGGAGGGCATTTTGCAGCAGTCTGCAGGAGAGAAAACTGGAAAAAAAAATTAAGAGCTCCCAAAAGGTTTCTGCTGACCTTTGACAATATACAGGCTGATGGCAAACTGATCCAATTTTATTCAAATTATTACACAGGCTGATGTTAAGGGTGCTAAAAATGTGCTACAAAACGGCTACAGTATTATTTGAGCTTCATTTTAGATGGGGCTGGGGGAGCTTGATGAGGTTAATAGCCCACGTAAACAAGGAAACACAAAGTAGCTCAACACAAGCAGACTTTCCCAGGGGACTGCAAGTGGAGGATTTCTTCACTTTCTCACGAGCTGACAATAAAAGTCAACAGTGCCCTCAGTGCAGAATGGAGGATGGACTGTAATTCTCCCAGCTGCTAAAACAAAGGCTCCTTTCATTTCCTGCAGGGCCCTCTCCAGCATCACGCAGAGCCTTTATTTTCACAACAGAAACCCAATACGAATAATTATAGGCATTCATGAATTACAAAACTACTCGATATCTGTTTCTCCACCCACATTACTGTGTTGTTAAATGAATTTATTACAAAAGATTATTCACTTTAAAAGGTATGTAGAGTTAACTTTAAAACATATTTTATAGTTACCTAGTAAGTCAAAATATTACTCCTGTAACACAACTAAGACAGCACAGAATATAACTTGCCCAAAATGCTACTGCCCATACTCTGTCCCACAATAAGTTCCACTTGCCCTTCACCCTAGTCCTTGCTAACCTGCTTCCCTGTGTGGTAGGTTTTAGGTTTGGATATCTGAGCCACACAGCTCTGCAGTAATTCAGAGAAATGTTGGATCGTTGACCAGACAGACTGGATCACTAATGAAACCTGTTGGGGAAAGATCAGTCACTGGATGCTGGGATTATTCTCATCTGACACCAGGTAATCCTGCAAGTTGTTGCCCTAATGGTTAGGTAAACTCTGGCTGGTCAAAAAGTGAATGGCTTATCTGTGGGGCATTTATCCCTGCTGGAAGAGAATGCACTCCATATTGGGCAAACAGAAACTGTACTTGCAGTGATTTCTCAGTAATCTTGTTTGGAAATTCAAACATGGTAGTGGATTTCTGCATGCGACAGCTGATCATCACCATCCTCCGGAAGAAAAACTGCCAACTATCATTTTTTAAGTTTTAAAGTTAATTAATGTTGTCCTTTCAAAAGAAAATTTGAAGTTTAGCGCTGAGTCATCATGCTCCTGCTGTGAAAGTAATCAAACAGTGGCAGATACCAGATCAGCAAGTGCTACGTTACATTCCTCTTCATCAAGGTGTTCTGCTTAGAAATAAGCCCTCTGTTCGTAGGATCGAGTCTGGAATTTGTGTACAAGTGTTATTTCAAAGCCAAATTTACCTGTTAATTACCATTACACAGGTCTGGTTAGAAAAATCCAAAGTACAGCAAAATCAACTACAAAGTAAGATTTAGAAAAAGCCTGCAGCCCGTTATTAAATGGATGAAATTTGTGGGACAAGGTTTCAATGAGTGGTTTATAGTCGTTTCAAACCACATATGGAACTTTTTACTCTAAATTGTACCAAGTATTTTATTTTAACCAATTGTACAGTGAGAAAAGGGATATAACCTTTTTTGGCTGCTTCTTTTTCACCAGTTTTTCTCTCCCTCTCCTGAAACTGTTTGATTGCCCATGTGCGGTTTTGCAGGCACCTGTCACCCTCTGGATTCCTTGTAAACAGGATTTTTTTTATGTGCTAGCCAAAACAGAGGGGGACAAATGCCTGCCCCTGGGGAAATCAACATAAATCTGTGTAGAGTGTGTCAACAGGCTATTCGAACAGATGATGGGGGTTGGTAATGTATAGCTTATAAGCGATAGCAAGACCCCCACTCAGCTGCTGTTGACTGCACCCTAAAAGTGTCATTAGTGGCTTGAAAATACAAATAAGTCTTTTTTAGTGGATGGAGGGGAGGCTTCAGAGAATCCTTAAAACTAATTATTGATAAGAGGGGAATGGGCTAAAAATCCCTAGATGGAATTCAGTGTCAGTAAGTATGTGGTAATAAAACTTAGTTAAAAAAAAGTTACACTCTAGAGGGCATTGAAAGCAGCATATCAGCTTCATAAGGCTGTAAAATAAGTTAATAGAATCCTAGGTGTGAGTACAAGAGACAAAGAATACAACAGCCAAGAGGTAATGATAAGCCTATATAAAAACTCAATAAGACCTCAGTTAGTACTGGGTGCAGAGGACGGGAGAAACTTCTTCATGGAGTATTGAGGGGGGTTGGAATTCACTTCCAGAGTTAGTAGCTGAAGTAGAAACTATATCAACAATGAAGATTAGATTGGCTAAGTAAAAGAAAGAAAAAAGTGATAAATAATACTAGCTCACCATTTGCTCACATAAAAGGGTAAGTGGGACATGAAGTGGCTTGGGAAATGGCCTGTTTTGATGTTCTAACTTTTATGTTAATCATTTACAGTGAAGTTATAACACAATAGGCTGCTTCACAGTGACTGCCAATTTCTGCTTTTGATTATAGTCCTTGTTTGGAGGAAGCAATGAATATTGTATCCGATTGGTTAAGCTGTAGGATAGTTGAGAAACAAAAGACCTGCAGACTTGCAGCTAAATACATTACACAAAAACAAAGACCCGAGAAAATAGCAAATTACGTAACAGCTCGCTGGAATGACCCTCATTTACGTTGTGTACACAGAAGCACTTCTGTCGTAAAAGATTTCTTCATAAGCCTCAATAATAAAATTAAAATACTTGTAAGATAATTAACAACCTTTCAAATTGTTCAACGATCTATTTATGTGCACTTAGCCTCTTGGTAACTGAGTTCAGGAGAAAGAAAAGTTTTTATTTGGAAAAAATTGATAAGAAGGAATAGTGACTATTTTGGTATTAAATGCGAAATCTTGGCACTGGATAGTAAAGCTCACTTTAAAGTTCTCAAATTTTAAATCCAGGGGTACATCTCTCTGCACTAGATGGACTCCTCAATGGGTTAATACACATTGCGGGGGAGAGCAGAGGGAACTTCAGATCTAATCGTGGTGTAAGATACCCAATAGGTCTTGACATTGGGTGCCCAGTATCTGCAAAGTGAAGTCTGATCACCGACATCCTTCACCTTTATCAGTACCTTTTAAAATAAAAGTCATCCATTTTAGCAGAAAATTCTAAAAAATAAAGCAATGTCATGTTTAAATATTCAAGCACACTGTGGGACAAATTCAAAGATGAAAGGAATGCCAAATATCTGAAGTAAAAATAGAAAGTGCTGAAACAGCAGAGCAGGCCAATGCATACCTGAAAGAGAAAGTTAGATCAATGTTAAGAAGTGACTCAGTCATTTACACCTGAAATATTAACATCTAAGCATATCTTTTTTATTCAGATCCAGATAAAAAACACGCAGATCAATCATATTCTACTTTTATTTCCGATTCTAGTTCATTGGATCTCATTTCACACCAATGTCCTCCAGCAACCATCAAACTAAATTGCCTAAAAGTTAACAGCAGAAATTTACCATCCCTGAACTGATGCTACCCTTTTCACACATCTAACAAGGATCTCTTAAAAGCCTTTTAACAGGTTGGTGCTACAAGTAATACAATAATACTGGACCATCTTTGCAGAGGCCAGAAAAAAGCGACAGCAGTGGAGACTGCAGTCATTGAAAGTTTACTGATTTTTGTCCTCCTCCCAGATGAAAACAATGTAAACTGAAATTATATCAACATGACTAATCTATTTGAATTTTTGATGAAGTAAAAGAGAAGGTTTATGAAGGGAATGTGGTGGATGTTGTTAATATGCATTTTAAGACAGTGTTTGATAAGGTACCACATAAAAGGCTGGTTAACAAAATTGAGGCTCATGGAATAGGATAAAATATCCAATTGGATAAAAAACTTGGCTTAAGGACAGAACATAGTGAGTCATAGTAAATGATTGTTTTTCAGACTGGAGGATGGTAGGCAGTGGTATCCCCCAAGGGTCAGTGCTGGGACCACTGTGTTTTATTGCTATATATAAAAATGACTTCCATCTTGGAATACAAAATAGAATCTCAAAATTTGCCGATGAGGCAAACAGTGAGGATGATATGAAATGCCAGCAACAGGACATAGATAGGCTAGCAAAATGGGCAGACAGGTGGCAGATGGAATTTAATACTGACAGGTGCAAGGTGATGCATTTTGGCAGAAGAACTAGGGAGAGGCAGTATATGCTGAATGGCACAGCTCTGAAGAGAGTGTGCAGGAACAGAGAGACCTGGAGGTGCATGTGTATAGATCTTTGAAGGTGGCAGAACATACTGAGAGAGTGATGAGTAAAGCATATGGGATCTTGGGCTTCATAAGTAGAGGCACCGAGTACAAAGGCAGGGAAGTTATGCTGAACCTTTATAAAGCTCTGGTTGGGCCCCAAATGAAGTATTGCGTCCAGTTCTGGTATTCACACCAGGAAGGATGCGAGGGTCCTTGAGAGGGTGCAGAGGAGATTTACCAGAATGGTTCCAAGGATGGGTGATTTTAGTTACAAGGTTAGGTTGGAAAAGCTGGGGTTATTCTTAGAACAAAGAAAATTGAGGGGAGATTAAATAGAAGTGTACAGAGTATGACAGGCTTAGATAAGTCAGACGAGGAAAATCTGTTCCCATTAACTAATGGTACAAGGACTAGGGGACACAGATTGAAGGTCTTGGGCAAGAGGTGCAGGGGGAATATGAGGAAGAACTTTTTTTTTTATACACAGTGGGGGTAATGACCTGGAACTCGCTGCCCACAAGGGTGGTGGAAGCAGAAACAATTAGTGACTTCAAAAAGAAATTGGATGGCCACTTGAAGGGCTACAGGGATCAAGTGGGGAAGAGGGACAGACTGGACAGCTCCGTGGAGACCCGGCATGGACTCGATGGGCCGAATGGCCTCCTCCTGTGCCATAAATGACGACGAAAGGTAAGCCAAATTCAAAAGAGACATCCAGTGATGATTTGTAAGCAAACAAATTCATTGCAATGTCCTCAGAGATCCTAGGAATTCCTTGATGAACTAATAGCAAAACAGGTTTCATTGGGCGGCACAGTGGCGCAGAGGTTAGCACTGCCACCTCACAGCTCCAGCGACCCGGGTTCGGTTCTGGGTACTGCCTGTGCGGAGTTTCCAAGTTCTCCCTGTGGGTTTCCACCGGGTGCTCCGGTTTCCTCCCACAGCCAAAGACTTGCAGGTTGATAGGTAAATTGGCCATTGTAAATTACCCCTAGTGTAGGTAGGTGGGAGGAGAATTGAGGGAAGGTGGGGATGTAGTAGGGAATATGGGATTAATGTAGGATTAGTATAAATGGGTGGTTGATGGTTGGCACAGACTCGATGGGCTGAAGGGCCTGTTTCAGTGCTGTATCACTCTATGACTCTATTGCTGCCTGGGCATATTGAGGACAAACATTGATAGAACAAAATAACTAAATCAGACAGTACATCCAGTGCAACCAGATTTTGGTATTGTCCTAAGACTGCGTCAATATTAAGGCAAGGTTACAGCTTCGGGTCTCTGAGGTTTTATGATTATTTAGCATCAATCCTCTTACCCAGTTCTGCAGAATTGCCTCAATGCTCGTTGTTCAGGGCACAATTGGAAGGCTAGCCCTCATTTACAATAAGACTGACAGACAGGCTTAGTTCTTCCTCTAGCTAATTATCAAGTCTGCGTGTTGCAGCAATCCAGACACATCAATCCAAAATATTCAGTCAAAAGATGATGGCCTGGGTCTCTTGACCATGGCCTGGATGGAACTGTCTTTTTGTATTATATTTTGATGGCAAATTTTCATTTTAATGTGGCCACTAGATTCGCCCATGGTGTGTTCAAAATATTAAAGTATCTCCTCACGTCCCACAATTCCTCCCAGAGCTGAGCATCACTCACCTATCTCTCTAGCCATAGCCAACCCTTGCGGGTAGGTAATGGGAGCCAGCTTTTTATCTCTTAGTCTTTCAATGGTGTCCTTATCATCCCGCAAATCCAGCTTTGTTCCTACCAGGATTATTGGCGTGTTTGGACAATGATGCCGCACCTCTGGATACCACTGCATGGAATAAAAAAAATACACAGCATCAAATAAAGTTAAATACTGCCCTTCTGTAACTGACCTCTCATACAATCAACTCACTTACAATTATATTTTAAATTAGTTATTTTATTGCAAATATCAGCAGCATGCTTTGGATTCAGTCCATTTGAGACTACATGGAGATATTTCAAATCTATTTAGGATCCTTAACAAACCAAGACATGGGACATAGTTCTCATTTACCTGGAAGTAAAAGGAAACACTGAACTTTGTGGGGGGTCTGGGCGGGTTGGTGTTTCAAACTCAAGATTTGACCAACTTTGCAGGAAGGGATCCAAGCTTGAACTGGGGAATGCCAAATTACCTAAATCAAAGACCAAGCTAGGACCTGCAGAGCCTTGCAGACCAAACCTAGAACAGGAGCGGGACAATTGAGAGGTTCCTGGGAACGAAATGGATGCAGTCCAAGGATGCCTCCGAAAGACTGGGTGGGGAAAAAAAAAATCATGTCACTCCCAACTCTCAAAAAAAAACCTGAAAATGGTGGAAATCTGCAGCATAAACTGTACAACAGGCCAGCTAACATCTATAAAGAGAAAATTTGGGCAAAATCCAGCTTTTCTCTCTACAGATGACTGACTTGCATATTTTCAGCATTTTAGTTTTGTTTCTGAAAACACTAAATGTTTCATCATCTTAACGGAATGGATGTAACAGGATGTACACTCAAGTGTAGCACCTGCAAAAGACTTAACTGCCCCTGAAAACTGCAGTTAATGCCGCAGGTCAAGATGTACCAATGCAGCAAACCATTATGCCCATAATTTCCCAGAAACTAGTTCCAGATCATAACTGGTAGAGCGGGGCAGCAAAAAAAAAAAGGGCACTTCCCTTCCATCAAGAGGAGGAAATCTGCACACCAATGCATCTGGGAGAAGATTGCCTGCATACCCTATGGGCAAGAAATGGTGGATAGGGATTTATAAAGGACACAAATTATGAATGGTTTCCACATGTATAGGCATAAAAATAAATAAAAACACTAATCCTTCATCATTAGGAATGAACCACTGCAAAAGTGGGAGACAGTGGGGATTAAAGCATCTATTTAGTTATCTTGAACTGGACCTTTGACCCCCCCCCCCCACCCACACAGTGAACTGGGAATCCTGGTTAGCATTATACATTAGTCCTGCACCTTTGAGACTGCTTAAGGTTCCATACTGACAAACGTATTGCATGATGCCAACTTTATTTTGACCCCTCACTTTAAAAAGCAAACGTTACCTTTGCTCTGACGTTTTCAAAGGATGCTGGGCTCACAAGTGAAAAGCAGATCAAAAACACATCCTATTAAAAAAGGGAAGGAAACAAAAAAAAGTGAATTTGATCCATATAAATAAGGATGCACCACCATTACCTGGATCCTTGTGGAATGCCATAAATTAAATCAGCATGGAGAGTAACATGGTAGACATGAAATTACAGGAGATAAAAGAGAACATTTCAGATAGCAAGAGGGGATATAATTGATAAGCTAATCAAACTTGAAGATAAATCCCCTGATCTGGATGGACTGCATCCATGCATATTTAAAGAAGTTGGGGAAGAGATAGCAGATGCACAATTCATTAGGAAAGGGAATAGTGCTAGAGGACTAGCAGACAGCTAATGTGATTCCTATATATATAACAACTTGATGTTTTCTGGAGGGAGCGAAAACGAGAAGGGAAGCACGCAGCCTTCTGCTGCTGCTGCTCACATTAAAAGTTTAATGTCAGTTTCCAACCGATGAAATTAATATTTCTCATTTGGATATATATCTTTGGCTCTTTGAACTTTCTGTTCCTCTATGTGGGTTTAAACAGAAAGGGGAAGTGCATTTTTAAATTCCTCGAGAAGGATCACCTGAGGTTTTCATATGTGGGCTGTACCTTAAGTGCCCTTAGCCACTGGTCAAAAGCAAGCTACTTAACTCTTTCAAAAACTCAAGGTACGTTTGCTCAGGATGCTTCCGGAGGGTTCGGAATTTCTGGCAGTATGCTTCTGGTACTGGCTCATATGCCCCCAGGATAGCATTTTTAGTCACCTCATAATCTCTCAAACTTTCATCGGACAACAGTGAATAAATTTCATGGGCTTTTCCTGTTAGCTTGCTTTGTAAGAGTGTTCAGCTCTCACCCAGCCATTTCAGCTATCTTGCAAGCTTTTGAAAAGCAACGAAAAATGCTTCCACATCCCCCTCATTAAACTTTGGAATTAACTGGGAGAACTTTAGGAGCTCAGCACACGCTGCTGAGCTAGGGGTAGCTTCCTCACTCGCCATGCCTTCACTGGGTATACTGAGCCCCTAAGCTCTCTTTCCTCCTTCTGGAAACCTCTCTCTTTTCCCCTTTCTGCTCTTTTTCTCTCTGGAATTCTAATTCGAGTGTCCTCTGTTCTAACCGTATTTTTGCTAACATTACCCTGATTCTGATTCAGTCTGAAAGACAATACCAGGGTTCAATCAAGGAGGCGTAGGGGATATGCACAGGAGCTGCAACCATCATTGACTGACGACAATAATAATTCCTCAAATCTTATTCTACATTGTTGTGCAACTTTACTGGAAATCTGTATGATCATCAGGCAAGGACACTTTGGAATTTACCTGTGTGACACTCCTCGCTGCCCCATGCCCTTCAAATAGACTCTAACATTCACCGTTGAGGCTCATATACATAACTACTACTAAGATAAAATATGGGAGGATTTGCAGTGCCCAAACTGAGCTCCAGCCGTTACGACCAAGGTGGGAAGGGTGCACTGTCTTTTCTAGTCCCACTTCTTTGCAGGTCACAACACATATTTTAAAAATGTTTACCTTTTTAGCGATTTGGTCAATCGTATAATCTTTATTCCAGAATAAAAGACACCAACCAGGTTTCTTTAATAAACAAAACTATCAGTTTATCAAACAAGACTTATCCAGTAACGCAGCAAAGTATTAACACACAGATTGAAATATGAAAGTTCCCTTTTAAAGTTCCACACACACTGAAAAAAATACAGAAATTCTCTCTGCAGAGGAATGTTGCAAAAAGACAGACAAAAAAATACTCTGGCCAAATACTTGCTAATTCTTGAAAAAAAAAGATATGGAAGGATGTCAGCCATCCCTTTTGATCTGGCATCCAGGTATATGGCAATGGGTCACTGGGAGTTTTTCTAAAGCAGTTCTTTTCAGGTGGCGTTGAGAATTAATCTGGCTGGTTTTTCCAGCTTCGCAGGAGAGATGTAGCACCAGGGATTTTAGCTCTCCCACACTGGATCTTTGCAGGGTTTCTTCAAAGAGGTAGATAAAGAGGTGAGCTGGGTGGTTTTTCCTTGGCAAGTTGATCTCCAACTGTCTTCAAAACAGTTCACACCCCAACTGAATTGAAAACAATATCCAAACCCCTAACAAAAAATCAACCTCCTGACCTCCATAAACCTTGACATGTGTCTTTGCTGTAAACATCTTCCCCAGGTCACCAAGGTTTCTGTTGTTTATCGAGCTTAAAGCACATGATTTCCAGCACAGGTTGTTTTCAAACAACATCTCGTGTCCTTTCAGTGAACTTGGTTTTAAAAAAAAACACATCCAAGGAACCTTTTCAGTTTTAACACAAGTCTTCAAAAAGAAATTTCAAAAATGGAAGCATTCTCGTAACACAGCAAAAGAAATCAAGCCTTTACAACAGGAAGGAGGATAACTGCCAAGGATAACAATAAAGAGGGTAACATACCGTCTGTGGGTAAGAGAGGGGTCGGAGTCGGTCATAATCTTCCTGACCTGCTGTGTCCCAGAGTCCAAGATTCACTGGTTTCCCATCTACCATAACATTAGCTGAATAGTTGTCAAATCTGCAAAATGTAAAACAGTAGAATTAGGAATCAATATAAACAGTTTAAGAGCTTTTTGATAAAGCATTACACATTCAATACTTACACCGTTGGGATGTACTCCCCCGGGAATGCATTGGTGGTATAGCTGATGAGTAGGCATGTCTTACCAACAGCACTGTAAAGCAAACAAATTAGCATTAGTAACAAAGTTGAAAGAAAGTAAAAATAATCCACAGGAAGAGCCTAAATGTGCACTAAATCAGATACACCTCAAGTACAAACTGAATACAACCAACCACCTTCCGCATTTAGTAACCCATAAAATCCATAACTTGCATTGAATTATATTATTCATTTTTAAATATAGAGCTCGGACATATACTCCACTGCTCTTAATTCAAAGTTGCAACACTAAATTTCCATAGCTTAATTTAAAGCACTGAACAATTGAAAAAAAGCACCAAAATAATGACTGAATTATTAAGAGTAGTCAGGTCTTCAGTTTGGTTGATCACCACCTCCCTACAACCAGACCCAACCTCCAAATCTACACAAAGCTTTTGGTGCTCTGATGCTACGCTATATTTTACAGATTTCCAAAATCCTGTTAATTCTACATGATTATTAGATGATTATCATTCTAAAAGTATTTCCACTTAGTATCTGAAATATAAATATTAACAAGTTGTAAGAGCATTTTGACAAAAGTATTACCCATAAAAAGTCATTGTTTCTGTATGAAACAGGTGTTCAGGCACAGTTATTTCTACACTACACAAGACTCATGCTATTGTCACTGGATCCCAAAGGTGTTTGCTGGGACTCAAAGCCAGAAGATCTATTGATTACATTAAATCCTTTGGGTAAGAAATGGTCATTTAAAAAAAAAATCATTGTCCTTGAGATTTAGAACTCATACCAAATGAGGAGAAAGACTGACTATAGAAAATGCTTAGCTTCATTACCCAGAACCTTATTTTCACAGTTCACAGATACACAGAAATTCTGGAGGTCGTTTGTGCAATATTTAAAGGGGTTCAAATGGAGTCAATAGTGCAGCACTGGAGGTTTGACAGGCTTCTATTTCAGTTCTCACATCCTGATAAGCTGTTTGATTTGGCGCAAAAACATTTTGGCTTTATGTGGTGCCCTGTTCTTGCGGCTGTCCAGTTGCTCTCTTTACAATGCTGTGAATGCAGGCCTGCAATCTCAGCCCATGACTGACACCTAACCCCTTCTCTAAACAGAATTAATTATGTACAAGCTCAGTGAAGTTCTGCACCCATTACAAATTTTCTTTGAATGCAGCTGCTTTTAAAATCAGAAATCATCAGTTAACTGACCTCACAAAACATTGCACAACATGCGAGAGCACCCTGATTCTTCCAAATTTTTGATGACATCAAAAAAAATGAATGACATCTTCACATACAAGTGTCTACCAGATGTGATCCATGTCAAAAGAAATTGCATTTATATGTTGCTATCCTAACCTCTGTATAACCCAAAGCCCTTCACAGCCAACAAAATACTTCTCAAATATTTTAATTGAAAACAAACTATCTTCACACCTCATGCGTGCTGCCATGGGAGATCAACTGTTATTGGTATGCACTTTCGGCCCCTATGTTAACTCTTGAAAGCATTGAGTTTAAAATGAATGTTTAAATACTCTATTAAAATAGCAAGTTAATCACATACAGACATACAAATCTGCTTGGTACTTATTTTGCATGGCACAATTACAACCTCCAGGTAAGAAAAAGCTCTCATGCCTGCTCCTGCTGCAGTCCACGTACAATCTACCCCGAGGTTTTCCAAATTGTGGGCCTAGGTCACATGCAGTCCAAACTTGAACACTGGCATTCTTCCAATGTTACAAACATTCCAATATTTTCTTTGACAGACAATGACACCACCCTGTAATTATACAGCATGGTTTAGAATGTTGTTACAACTGCATTTTCCCAATTATTTTCTCTCCATTTTGCATCCCTAGAACCAATCCTTGGAGAATGGAGGGAATCTGAAACTTCCCCCAAAGTTGCACAGGCCAATCACAAAGGTTAGCATGAACCCAGACCTCTAGCTGTTGTTGGTCATTTAGCCTATTAGAAGACACACAAGGGAGACACAATCCAGTTCCAGATCCCTACCATTATTGTTCTTGGGCTGGTTATTGAAGCCACTTTAATGGACCTTTTATCTTGGTGCCAGTGGGCATGGGCACTTAAATGCTGGTCTTGGTGAGCCATTGGCATTCCCAATGTAAAATTGCTGAATTCAAATTTAACAGCTTGATATCTGGCTCTTGAATTCCAAATTAAGAGACCAGTATGAAAGACACAAAAGAAATGTGGAAGGCGCTTGGATCACCTAACCCCTGTGTGGGCGGCACAGTGGTTAGCACCGCAGCCTCACAGCTCCAGCGACCCGGGTTCAATTCTGGGTACTGCCTGTGTGGAGTTTGCAAGTTCTCCCTGTGTCTGCGTGGGTTTCCTCCGGGTGCTCCGGTTTCCTCCCACATGCCAAAGACTTGCAGGTTGATAGGTTAATTGGCCATTATAAATTGCCCCTAGTATAGGTAGGTGGTAGGGAAATATAGGGACAGGTGGGGATGTGGTAGGAATGTGGGATTAGTGTAGGATTAGTATAAATGGGTGGTTGATGGTTGGCACAGACTCGGTGGGCCGAAGGGCCTGTTTCAGTGCTGTATCTCTAAACTAAACCTTGTTCTTAGCTTTTCCTTCCTCCCTGTGAAAACCAGTCACGACTGTTGAGGATTTCTCATTCTTCTTTAAATTAGTGTCAGTGGAATGCTCCCAAATCTCAATTTGTGCAGCCGACTGCAAATCAAATGAAACACTGAGTGGGAGTTGCTAAAACCAGGTTGGGATAGGGTTGGGTGGTGAGGGGTGGTCTAGGCTGCCTGTCTTAACAAACCAATGTAATTTTGCACTCAAAATATGGCAGATTGAGCAGAATCAGCACTTTGGGAACAGATGACACCAACACGCCAGTGATGCCGATGTGAAAGGGCGTATTATTGGTAAAATGGCAGACGTATACATGAGAGAGAGAGAGAGCGAGCGAGCGAGAGCGCCTTTATTTTAAAAAATTTACTGTGGCTGCCACTGTGGTTAAGTGCACTGAGTCGATCAAACCAGGAAGGTCCTACACTTGATCGCTCCGTCTATGCCAAGTCAGGGATATATAAATATACATACACCATTTCTAACTGCTATCCAGCTAGCAACTATACAGCTTTGCAGATGTTGGCGGGAAGACAGATCAAGCTTAGCTTTGATGCCCCAAAAGTTGAATAACCTGCCATTAGCTGGCAGCAGTAACGTCTACTTAGGTGACGTACATTATCAGTGCAGTTATACTCCAATATCAGTTGCACCTTTAGGACATAAGTAAAATTCAAGGGAAAAGAAATTAAAAAAAAAAGTCAGTGTCTAGGAAATACAGATGAATGTTTTCTGAGGGGGAGGGGAGAAAAGCACTCTCTCTAAATCTATTGCCTGCATCACTGTAACCAGTCAACAGACCATGAACAAAAAAGCAGAGAATATTTGGATCAGATGCAACATCTGCGAAAGAAGTGGCAAATTAAAATTTAAAAAGGCATAACCCTTCATCAGAACTTGAATAGCTCATGATATCCTTGGTACTGAAACATTAGATTGAGGGATTCAATTTCAAATGATGATTGAAACCTAGGAGCTGGCTAGCTATTTGTTCATACAGAATTGACAGTGATTTTTCAATCCAATTTCACTCGCTATTGAAACAGATTTTTTCCACCTTACAAATTAGAACTATTGGGTGTTTTTGTTTAATTTAAACACAAGAAAATGGTCACTAGCTATAGCAGCGAAGCTGTAGAGGGTGGAATACTGACCTAACTTACTCTACAACCATGTCAGGTAGGCTAGATTACAGATGAATGGCCTGTCAATGACCAGACATTAAAAATCGAGCTAACCGAGTGGAAAACATTCTATTTGTATGTATGAGTGAGATTCTCTTGATCAGTACATTCACGTTCATCAAGGCTACAGAAAGCATCAACCATCGCTGCTGAGGGACAATACTCAAACATGCAAGGCCTTTGCATTCACTGAAGAGCACAGTATAAATGCAACATCAAGTTCTTCCACAGTCGTCTGATACACTAGTCTTAGAGGGCTCAATCTTCCCTTCCCCCCACTATCACATTGCTGGTTCTCACTTCTCATCCTTTAAATTCAGAGTGAGACTGTCAAATTAATAGCAATTAGTGCTCATTTTTTGGACAGTGTTATGCTTTAAATTAATATAAAGTGGGAACTGGATTGAGTCAGTCCAAACTCATGTCATTTAAAAAACAACAGAGGCAGAAGATTTTCATCTCGTCCGCTTGGGCTGGTTTCAGTCCTGGGTTACAGAGGTTTAAAAAAAGGACAATACTCTAACCTACTGCTTTGCTCAGTACTAAAGTCTCAGTTGGACAGAAAATTGCCCACACTATAATGATTTGCCTTCCTTGTTGATGATGTAGGTTCTGCAAAATTACAATCTCTGTTCCAGATAGCATTGGCAATATTGAAACACGCACATGTGATTATACACCTGCGCACAGTCACTATGACAGCTTATTTGTGATTGACCATGCGGGCTATATTATTGCCAGAAAAAAATGGTGGACCCAATGGCAAATAGTGCCGGTTGCAGACACTTACTTCTGCCATCCAACCAGCACCTTGCCATAGACAGGGTTACCACCTCATCCAGTGCCCAGGTCCAAGGATTGATGACAGTCAGGCCAGTTCTAAACACAAATTTCAGACATGTTGGATAGTGGAATTACTATGTAGCAAAGGAGAAAATTACTCACAACCAAGGCCTACTATTTGTGGTTTCCATGAGGGAAATGGACAGGATTCTCAAATACAATCCTTCACCCAACCCTCCAGAGCACCAGCTAAAATCTCCTTATAACCAACAATGGAATTGCATTTATTCAGTCACTATAAAACAATTGCCCCATATGTAAACAGATCGAATCACAGAATACAATTCACAAAACACTAGATTTTTTTAAAAACAGAATCCTACTGCCTAAATATAAAATGTGATTATCAGAGACTAGATCTGCTTATAACCTTTGAAAGACAAAGCAACCAGCAGCTATTTCTAGACAGAATGTACTTTCTGACAGAGATGTCATATTTGAGATAGTGTTTTGAAGCTATTAAAATCGTTCAGCTATCTTCATAAAATACATATGCAAATAGAGCTCAAAACAGACCTATTTTCAAAAAGGGAGTGGTACTTATAATATTCAAATGTTTCGAGTTATAACTTAATTGCTCACATCACATCTCTATTCCATTTTTGTAGCACAAAATTTATTGGAGTGGAAGAGGCAGCAGAGATTACAGAAAGAAATTTTGTTGTTGAAAGCAGTCTTTATAAAGAAATACTCGGTAAACCTTTTTGTTTGTCAAATACTCAGTACAAAATACAGTTCACATCAATTTCCTATTAAAACTGACCGAAATGATCCTGTTATTTTCATATCTCCAGTTACCAAGACAATGCTTCTTTGATCAAATATCGTAAATTAATTCTGCATTGGTAATTGTTTTAATGTTGAATATATATTGTGTAGCAAAGAACTGAACTGCAGCATTTTAAATAACCTGCCCATCACATTGGAATTAAACCCCCACATGCTCTCAAAGTGCAAACCATCAAACACTTAATGTTGCTAAGTAACCAAAAGCCCTAATTCTTTGTCAGAAAGCTGCATCATCTGTTGGTTGAGATAGCACATTCCAAGCAGAGCTCACTATATCTCACACTTCTCTCAAGACACTCCTCATTGGTTAGTGATGATGTAATGATTAACAGGAGGAAACATACGGACACACAGAAATCCAAAATGCAATTCACCAGCTAAGACAGCTCAGCTGAATGCAGCAGTTGATAACAAAGCTTTGCTTGGACACCCAATTTGTAGTCTTTGTAGCTCATATACCATGAGACCACCCCCCCCCCCACAAATCACTTTACTAAGAAACACAAGAAAACAGACAAGAAAGCATGCTGAATATTTCCTCTCCCAACAAAGCAACTTCAAAGAATGCAAGCCAAGATTTAGACATAAAATCGCAAATTAAAATTTCAAGATTTTATGCTAACATTTTTCTCTTTTCGTCTCCTGAAGGTACGGACTTTTGCTGAAATATGGTTTTACAGGTATTGACAGTCTCCAGTGCTTCATCCAAGTGACCATTCTTCACACACAAGCCGAGACATGCAATGTTGGCAAGGCAGTCAATGAGGTTGGATATCAATATTGATGAGCCCAATCTTTTCTCACCTGACAAATGTGCATGGGGTCAGTGGTTAGGTGATCAGTAGTGCAAATCCTGGCTGATTTTCTTCCTCTCTAACCGGAAATACTGAGGCCATTAGTAGAATCCTTACTGCCACCCCACCCAAGATCAACTACCAAAGTACAAACAAAGACTTCATCTTTTTCTTCCAATGCAAATGAAAGATCAACACAGTAATTAGCAATTAAAAAGTTTATTTACCCCATTAGTTCAAAAAAATTGATATACATGTCACACTGTCTTCCAATAAAAGTCTCCCCCTCCCTTCACACGTTATAAGACAGCACATCTTCCAACTCACTACAGCCAACCCCACAAAGATCTTTCACAGGTAGACAAACCGTGCCAATGTAGCTCAAGTGGACTTAAAGACTGCTAACACTATTAAAGAGGAACAGCAGTTTTCCCTGCATTCTGGCCAACATTCCTCCTTCAACCAACACAAACTTGCAATAGATTAACTAGTCACACAATTTATTGATGCTTGGGTGCAGAATGGCTGCATTTACCTAAATATCAGTCACTGCACTTCAGAAAGTAATCAATCATTCTCTAAAGCACTTCCAGACATCAATGTAAGGCGGTACAGCAATGCAAGTTTTGTTATGGTAAAATGATGAAATATGATCCCACAAAGATGTGCAAAGTAGAAACATCTTACAGGCCATGAACAGTTCTTATTCCACACACATGGCCAGTACTACATTGCCCTGTCTCACAAGCATATCTGACCGATCATTAAGTAACTCGACAGCACCCTAGGTGTCCCTGTTCTTGGCTGAAGCAGGAAATGTAGCAACAGTGCAATGCTCTTAAAACAGGGCAGATGATTTTGCGAAGAATAAAACAGGCAAGCAATGATTAGAGGATGGAAAATATATGTAGACTGAGGTTAAGACATCATTCATGAAGGATGGCAATGTAATGAGAAGAATGCAAAAGACAGTTATGAAATAGCCTTGCTTTTCTTCTAGTCCAGAAACTACTCCTGATCAGTTTTCAACATCACCTTGTGGCTCAGGATAAAGACAGAGTAAGCAAAATGGAAAATAAAATTCAATATCGCACAGAATTGGCTGTGGTATTATATATAACATGAAATGCTGACACAAATCTGAGATTACAGAGATGGTAGTGCAAGGTTCATGGGCCAGTGAACTGAATAAGATGAGACAGCCACTAATCAAATCTGATGGAAATTCAGTTTTTGACTAAGATGACAAGTTGCAGGAGACAGCCTCCATCAGGTCCCTGCAACCATCAACAAAAGCAAAAAAGGAGGGGGTTCAACAGCTGCTATTCTTTCCTGTGGTTCCAAATTCATTCCATTCCACCAGTTCAAGACCTGCCTGATATATAGTAGGACTTGGGACATTTCAGCCAGAAATTCCTACTGTCCTTGCTGAAGATACAATAGCACATATAGCAATTCTCCAGCAGAAGTGGTGGTGATACACATCTGACATTTTACAATACCACCTCGAATTACTTAAGTAGAATTCATAACTAACACAGTTATGAAGTATTACTAATGCCTATGTCAATTATAAAACCATGGTTGATGCCATCTGCCCGCCACTACCTTTACTCTTAATGCCTTTAACTGTCGTCAATAGGGTGCTTGCATTGGTTTCCAAAACACAGGACTCACTGAGCCAACATCAACATCTTCATAAACCAGCCCAATTCACTAAATCCAGCTATTGGGAAGATCCAGTTAAAAGCTGGAATTCCAGTTCCCAGTTCTAAGAAAGCCAGCAGGTGTCCATTGAGGTTGCTGCTGCCTGAAGAAGACATCCGTTTTGGGAACCATCTACATAGAAACACTACCAACACCAACAGAAAAATGTCTTTAAGTAACATGTATTTATTTAGTTACCTTATGCCAAAATGTATGAAGCAATTCAGATGCTGAATTCTAATGAAGGTTCTACACCCAAAACAATACTCCATCTTTGTCTTTTCAAATACTGACAAACCTGTACAGATTTTCTGCCTTTATTTCAGAATTCCAGAATTTGCAGTTATCCCTTTTAGCTCATTAAAGCTGGTAGTTAGTGCTGCAGCATCACGAGGCATTTTCCAAAAATCTGTTAATTGCGAGGGCACAGAGCACTTAAATTTGTAAATCTACGACGGGCAGTAGAACAGATCATGTTTGTACTTAACCTTGTGCACATTGATAACAAGCCAAAGAGTTGTTTTTTCCTCTCGTAAAATTTAAATATTACTAGTCAGTTTTGAAAATAGATATGTAGTGCAACATACTGCTACTGTGGCAGGCTGCAAGAGACATGAAATGTCACATCATATCAGAGGAATCATTCCCTGCAATGACATGGGTACAACATAAAAGAGCGTGCCAACTCAGCATCTCAGCTCATAGATTGATGGTATATATTGTATGGAACAAATAGAGACTACATTTTATACACTATACAATATATGCATTTCACAGATACAGTACTCGGGAAATAAAGAGACCTGGAATGGACTACAAACCTCTATCACATTCCAAGACTGCATATAATGCTTTTTGGGTCACAAATGAAGTTTAGCACGTAGTCTACTGACAAATCTTTTTATTTAAATGTATTTGGATATTAAAAATCAGATTATCCAATACCCTTGACACCATTTATGAAATTAAGTGGCATTAATAAAGTAATGAATGATGAAAACACTTCAGGTTGAGGCCCTTGTAAATCATTCTTATTTCCAACCTAGAGGCAAGAAATGAGAGTACACACCTGGATAATATTTCTTGTTAACTTCTTTATCATTGTCCAGAATGGCACAAGTGTGACCTGTTCTATTGATGCAGTTTCGGATCCTGGTGGTAGCAGCTCTGAACATGACCAAGTGACTCACCCATCCAGTCTTCTCTTTGCTGAATGTGGCCAACTTGTGTGGGGATCATGGGTAAAATCCTGCACCTGTGCCAATGTGCAGTGGCATCTCACTAATTGTGACTTAATAAGCAGCACTATAGCTGAAATAAGATTATTTTGCAATAGAATTTTGAGTTCCAATGTTGCACCACAGACTGCAGCCAATTTGATAAAACCTGCTGTAGGACCGGTTATAACAGCTGCTGCTGAGCATCATGTGACTGGATGGTGCCAGCTACCACTTCAAGTTTACATAGGAAGGCACCCATAAAATGTTATTTATACAACTTTTGAAAACGCTGATGTACTGACATTTTTCAGCACTTTCATAACATAAATAACCTGGCTTAAGTTTGTCATTTCCTTCTCCCCACAATTTGGTTAACATAAATGACTCATGACTGCTCAATTAGGTAAATATTAACTCAGTTGCAAACCAGTTACCCCGATGTAAATCAGTGATCTTAACCTCAGAATAGTTTTAATACTACTGTTCTTTGGAGCTAGGCTTTATTGCTGCTGCACACCAGTGTCCCAAACCCTGGCTATCATATAATTTGAATTTTGATTGATAAGCGCTCAAACAAGAAATATGTCCCATTCCATAACACAAATTTAATTTTCCAGGTTATCCAAAAGCATCAAATAACTTCCCTTCCTATTATCATGCAGAAAACAGAAAGAAAATGACCTGTTTTCTGAAACACAAGATATCGCCCACAATTTAGGCATTCTCCTTTAAAGCAAAGATCCAACTCAACAGCATACATTTAAAATTCACCACCTTTGGATTACAAAAACCCTTCACTATAACTCAGACCTCCAGCTGCAAAGATTCAGCACCCTGCAATTACACCCTCAATTTCATTGCCAAAATACTGCATCAGCTGGCAAAGACACATCCACGAGAGAGAGCTGGGGAGGTAAGAATGAAGGAGACTTGTCACTTACAACCATTGGTTAAGTTATCCCTCTCTCTAAAAGCTGGAATTGCCATTGATCTCATTCCCATTCAACTCCCCGCCCACCTTCCCCAATTCTTTACATGGGCTTTTACCTCTCCAACCTGAGTTGGTTGGCAGCACATTCTGTCTCCCTGGTTGGATGTCAAGATCCCATAACACTATTCATAAGTGAGCAGTGTCATCTCTCAACCAATAGCATAATAATTTAACTGGTCATTTATCTCACTGCTGATAGTAACTTGTGCACAAAATGACTGTTGCATTTACCTACGTAACAATGATTGCTGTAAAACAGTTTAATTAATTGCATACTAAGGACTTTGAGACTTGATAAGGCATGAAATAAATTCTTGTTCCCTTCCCCACACATGAACTGTTCCACTTGATAGCTTGGTGAGTTGACGAGATCAGCGTGGCAGTTATCCAACCCATGAAATGAATAGTCCAAGGAAGTGAAAATTAAATGAGACAATAAATCTGAAGATACGCAGTAAGAATTTTAAACCTTTTAGCAGTAAAACATTAACAAGGGATCCATTACTTTGCAAATGCATACTATAAGCTGGAGATTTACTTAGAATTCTGAGTTATTTACATAGTACACACCCAGGTTTTGCAGAGTTCACCATCATCTCCTAAGCTGCCATCTTATAAAATATCTGCTGTGTTTAAAGTACCAACAGTATCCCAACTGTCATCCAGATAGATAGCAGTATGCACCAAGGCTGTGCATAATGGCACACATTCAGAACAACCAATCTCTAAGAATATACAAGACAATTCCACTAATGTGTTATCATAGCCCTATCAGCCAACCCATCCTCTAGACCAGACAAGCTGTTTTTCAATAGAGCGCATACTCAGAGTTGAGCCACTGTCCACTTCACCAGCCATCGTGTAACACTACTATAGCTAGTTATCTACTCTCAATGGTTATGTGGATCATTCCACACAAACCAGCAGATACCAGCCATTGTGCTTCCATCATACCCAACAAAGTAGTCATTTACACACATTTCAGTTGTTGATTGTGAGGGTAAAAAGGGTGAATATTTTTCCCCCAATGACAATGAAAACTTTGTACTAATCCCTTTCACACTCTTCCTCCCCATCCCCCCCCCCTTCCTCAGTTTTATATCAACTCTCACAAATTACCATTCCCCTCTACTCCAGTTAAGTGGAGAGAGAAATAAATAGCGAGTCATTTACGAGCAATGCTGGGGCTGTGGGGGTGGGAGGAAGCCTGGAACTGTCGCTATGAAAGCAAATGCTTCACGCCTGGCTGGGGCTGCTGCAAGTGTCTGATTCACTCGATTGTTCCTCCACTAACATAACCAGGGAGGAATCTCGGAAACACACTGGTATGTGTGGGGGGGGGGGACCTATTTAAAATAAAATACATCGAAATGGGGTTGAAAAAAAAAATCAAAGCATCGCCTATTCAATCTAACGGACGCGGGAAAAAAAAACAAATGCAACAAAAGCTTTCAGCTGCAACATAATTTAGATTTTTTTTAAAAAACAAAATCATTGACTATTCTTATTCCTAGACACAGCCCAGGGCTTGCAGACATTTCAATTTCCGACACCTTTTGTCATTTTTTTCGCCCCTCTCTCGCTGCCCATTGAGATGAACGGACTTACCCGTCTCCAACGACCACACACTTGATGGCCTGCATCGGGAGAGATTCCAGCAAATGTCCCTCTCACTGGAGCAGCCGAGCAACTTTCAGATGTTTAAAACACACGGAGGGGGTGTGTGGGGGAGGAGGAAGGAAAAAAAAAAAACCCGATTATTTTTTTCCTTCAGGCTCCGTGGCGGCAGAATATCCGCAAAGACCAGCCGGTGCTGCAGCGAGCGAGCCCGAGACAGACTTCGGCAATTTCCGTCAGCGGCGGAAAGAGCCGAGTGCGAGCGGGGGGGGCGGGGCCAGGCTATTAACCCTGTAAATATAAACAAAAAGTGCTGGAAATGCTCAGCAGGTCTGGCAGCAACTGTGGAGAGAGAGGGAGAGAGAGAGAAAAAAAAGCAGAGAAACAGTTTCAGGTCGGTGACCATCAGAAATGGCAAAGGTTAGAAAGGAATTAGGTTTTAAGCAAGTGAAGGGGATGGGGGAGAGAACAGAGGAGGTGGTGTTTGATAAGGCAGGAGAGATTAAATAACAAAGCTGTCCTGGGACGAAGGCAAAGAGTGTGTTAATGCTTGTGGTGAAAGACAAAGCATTAGTCCAGGGAGAATGTTAATAGCAGAATAATGAGCAGCTCTGACTGCATGGAAAGCAGGCACCTTCCCATGCAATTGCAGGAGGTGTAATACCTGCCCTTTTACCTCCTCTCTCCTCACTATCCCAGGCCCCAAACACTCCTTTCAGGTGAAGCAGTAAATACTTGTACTTCTTTCAATTTAGTATACTGTATTTGCTGCTCACAATATGGTCTCCTCTACATTGGGGAGACCAAACGCAGATTGGGTGACCTCTTTGCAAAACACCCTTGCTCAGTCCGAAATCGTGACCCCGAGCTTCCGGTTGTTTGCCATTTCAACATTCCCCCGCCCACTCTCATGCCAACATTTCTGTTTTTGGCCTGCTCCAATGTTCCAGTGAACATCAATGCAAGCTTGAGGAGCAGCACCTGATCTTTCAATTAGGCACTCTACAGCCTTGTGGACTCAACATTGAGTTCAATAACTTCAGAGCATAACTGGCCTTTTTAAAAATATTTTATCTTTTAACCATGTGCCTGTTTTTCATGCAGTCAGAGCTGCTCATTATTCTGCTATTAACAGTCTCCCTGGACTCATGCTTTGTCTTTCACCACAACCATTAACACTCTCTTTACCTTTGTCCCAGGACAGCTTTGTCATTTAATCTCTCCTGCCCTCTGCCCTATCACACACCTTCCCTTTTGTTCTCTCCCCCACCAAACCCCACTTCCCACCCCCCAACTTCACTTGCTTAAAACCCAATTCTTTTCGAACCTTTGCCAGTTCTGATGAAAGGTCCTGAAACGTTAACTTTGCTTCTCTCTCCGCAGATGCTGCCAGACCTGAGTATTTCCAGCACTTTTTGTTTTTATTTCAGATTTCCAGCATCTGCAGTGTTTTGCATTTATGTTAACCCTGTAAACACCAGCTGCCTCCCGCAGTCCTGGAATGAGGCATCCCCACCCCCACTTCACTCAAACCCCACCCCCACAACCACCCCCACTTCACTCAAACCCCACCCCCAAAACCACACCCCTTCACTAAAACCCCACATCACTCAACCCCACCCCCATCCCCACAACTACACCCCTTCACTCAAACCCCACCCCCAAAACCACATCCCCTTCACTCAAACCCCATCCCCATCCCCACAACTACACCCCTTCACTAAAACCCCACCCCCACATCCACACCCCTTCACTCAAACCCCAGCCCCAAAACCACACCCCTTCACTAAAACACCACCCCACATCCACACACCTTCACTAAAACTCCACTCTCAAAACCACACCCTTCACTGAAACTCCCCTCCCACAACCACACCCCCATAACTCAAACCCCACTCCCACAACCCCCACCTCCACACCCCCTTCACTTAGACCCCACAACCACACCCCCTTCACTCAAAATCCACCCCCACCCCACAGCCACGCCCCTTCACTCAAACCCCACCCCACACCCACACCCCTTCACTCGAACCCCACCCCACATCCACACCCACTTCACTCAAACCCCACCCCCACTCCCCCGTCACGCAAACACCTCCTCAAACCCCACAACCCCTCACGCAAACCACACCCCACAACTACATCCATGACTAAAACCCCACCCCCATCCCCCACAACCACACTCCCTCATTAACACCCGCCCCAATCCCCTTCCCATCCACCTCAAGCACCACCCCCATTCCCCCCTCACTCACCCTCGCCACAGCACCATAAGCCCCATCCACACCTCCTCACTCACAAACCCCACCCTATTCCCTCTCCCCACCCCTCATGCACCCCTACCCCACACCAACACCCATAACTCCCATCCACACCCCCTCACTCACTCACTCAATACCCACCCCCAGCCCATCCACCACTCAAACCCCATCCCGATTCCCCTTCCCTACTCCTCACTCACCCCCACCCCTCACACCTCCATCTGTCACTCACCCCCCCATTCCAACACCCACAACACCCATGCACACCCCCTCACTCACTCAACACCCATCCCCCAAAGCCCCATCCCGTCGCCTCACTCAAACACCACCCAATTCCCCCCTCCTCACTCCTCACATCCCCGCCCCAACCCAACAGGCACACTCTCATTCACAACCCCCTCGCTCACCTACACCATACCAACCCACAAATCACCATCACCCAATCCCACCCCCATTAATCAACCCTACCCTCGCAACCCCCATTCCTCCTTTCCATCCCCCTACTCACCACCACCCCACATTCCCCACCCATCTCACCCACCCCACACTCACCCACAACCCCCATTCCCCCACCCACAACCCCCATTCCCCCACCCACACTTCCCATCCCCCCAACCCCAAACAACCCCCATCCCACACCATTTTATCACCCTCCACCCCCAAGAAACAGAGAGATTTAGGGAGGGAATTCCAGAGCTTAGGGCCCAGGTTGCTGAAGGCAAGGCTGCCAATGGTTGAGCAATTAAAAATTAAAATAGAAGTGACTGCCTGGAATTCATTGCCCGGATCGGTGGTGGAGACAGAAACCCTCAACTCATTTAAAAGTTCCCTGGACATGCACCTCATGTGCTGTAACCTGCAAGGATACGGACCAGGTGCTGGAAGGTGGGATTGGATTGGACGGCTAGTTTTTTCAGCCAGTGCAGACACAATGAGCTGAATGGCCTCCTTCTGTGCCGTAACCTTTCTATGGTTTTAAATAACAATAAAAAGCTATACAAAGTTGGGAAAAGTTGGTGGGGAGGTAATGGGACTCTCAGAGAGGTTTAGATACAGTGAGATATTGACGTGCAAAAAAGTCACAAGGTGCAAAAGGTATACACATATGAATATGTCAGACAAAAAGACCATCTGGTCCATCTAGCCTATTCAATACAGTCACGGTGCCTTACTCATCACAATTCAGATACACCCTACCCAACAGGAGCCCTGCAATCTCCCGGGAGACTGAAAAACAGGAAAATTCCTCTCCAAACCAACCAATCGAAACTAGTCCAGGAGACCACATTAATTGTGACTTATATTAATTTGCACCTACCTTTTGTATGAAATGATCTTTGCCCTCATCAAGAACTGGTGCAGTCCTCTTTTGAAGGTATCATCACACAACAAATGAGCAGGGAAACTTAATCCTTAAGGTCGGCTATTCCCTGGGAAAAGAAGAAAGGCCTAGGAGCTAACCTCGTTCTATCTTGTGAAACTTATAAAGGTGTTCCCCTGGTCCACCCCAAACTCTCTAATTGAAATAATTTATCAATGTGAACACAAGCTAGTCCCTTCATTGGTTTTGTAAACATTAACTAAATCGCCCAAGTTACTGCTTCTTTAAAGAACATAGAGATGTTTTAAAATGGGAAACGTGATGAAATCAAAACTGGGACACAGTGTTTCAAATAAATCTTGTAGAAGGACAAAATGGTATGTTTCATTTTATATTCAATAGTTCTGTGAATGCACCCAGTTGCTTTAGTTATAACTTCACAATATTGGTTGTGAACCTTTAGAGAGTTATGATCTATGACACCAAGATCTTGCTCTTTTCCACAAGGGTCAGTTCTGTCCCCTGTTAGGTGTATGTATAATTATTGTTGGTCCTGCCCACATGCACTTGTCTAAGTTTAAATACCATTTGTCAAACTCAGGACCATGACCCCAACATGTCAGGATCTGCTTGCAGTAATTTACTTTCATTTGCTTTAATTTACTTACAGTCTGAATATTTACATAAATCTTTGTATCATCTGGAAATTTTCAGAGCATTCCCCCAAAATATTGGTTATTAATGAACTTAAAGTCCGTAACACCGGTTCTTGTGGAACATTATTGGAAACTGGTCTCTAAGCAGATCCACAGCCATTGATTACTCTCTGCCTATGGGTGTGTAGTCAATTCTTAATCCGCTTTAATGGCAAAACTTCATTCAATTTTGAACACTGCAACTTAGGAAGGACATGATACAGCACAGATTCACCAGAATGATGGAACCTAAAGGGTTAAGTTACGTGGACAGGTTGAATAAACTTGGCTTGCATTCTCTTGACTATGGAAAATTGGAGGGTGGATTAATTGAGGTGTTTAAAATTATAAAAAGATTTGATATGGTAGATACTGAGAAACTATTTCCTCTGCTGGGGAAAATCCAGAACAAGGGGATGTAATCTTAAAATTAGAGCTGGAACATTCAGGAGTAAAATCAGAAAGCACCTTTTCACACAAAGGATAGCGGAAAATGGAATTCTTTGCCTTAAAGGCAGTGGATGCTGGGTCAACTGAAATTTTCAAGACTGAGATCGACAGATTTTTATTAGATAAGAGTATCAAGGGATATGGATCAAAGGCATGTAAATGGAGTTGAGATGCAGATCATCCATGGTCTAATTTAATGGCAGAACAGTCTCAAGGGGCAGAATAGCCGACTTATGTTCTTATGTTCCTACTAATTCCACAAGGTATCTTATCTAATTAGTTCTTCCTTGGGGAAAAGTAGTCCTGAGGAATTGTATTGGAATATGAATAGGCATGAATTGTGAATTTGGGGGTATCACGCAGAGCCATAACATTGCAGCTGCTGGCTTCATGTCAGAGATACTGTCATTCTGTGATATGTTCCCATGTCAAGCATTCCAAATCTATTTTACACTTTGTGCACTGTAATATAGGAAAGGATGATCAAATCTACAGAGCCCAGGGAAGTTTGATATTCCATGGTAAGCTTTCTCAACATTACTGAGAACTGATACGAATCTATAGGTGACAACAAGCTTCTGAACGGTGCTACCATGAAGGACGCTAGTATAGGTAGGGTGTCCTCAAGCCATTGCTTTGAGTTATGATTTCCTGTAGAATAAGCAGGTAAGAATGCTTACCTCCCAAATAATACAGGACTTGGGAAATTATCAAGGTGTCAGTCTTCCCCTCTTTTGCTCCATCATTGTTGAATGTACTGGGTTTCATATCTTTTCTTATACTTCAGCAGTGAAGATTACAATTTGAAATGATGGGTTTCCATCAGGGTAGACATAACGTCATTGCACCAATGTTTGATTACTCAACAGTTAATTTTTTTAAACATAATCCGAACAAGGTTTTGTAAACTCAACAGAAATTTATCAGTTTCCTACATGGATAAATATACCACATCTCTTACTCTGCAGTTTTAAAAGTTTGAACATAAATCTAAGAATACACAGCCTTGTATTAACCAATTTAAACATATGAATTGACAGAAGGTGACTACAAGCTTCTGAATGATGTTGCCATGGAGGATACAAGCACAGTTAGTGAGTCCTCAAGCCATTGCTTTCGAGTTGGGATCTCCTATAGAATGCTTGCCACTATCAAGGTTCCAGACAAATGCATACTTCATATGTGAATTTTTGTATTGATTGCCTTTCTTCCTCAACTCCTAGATTCTGAAAGATTATTCTTTGCTCGCTTCTCCTTATGATTCAAAACGTTGCACAGGCAAACCTAACTTGTTCACTATTTTGCCGTTGACCATGAGAACCCATGCACGGCCTTTGATAATAGGGTCTACAACTGCTTCCAAATTCTGCACACTAGTTTATGCAGAAGAGTGTACACCGCGACACCCAACTCTACCTCACTACCACCTCTCTCAAACCTTCCACTGTCTCTAAATTGTCAGACTGCTTGTCCAACATTTAGTTATTGGAATGAGCAGAAATTTCTTGCAACCAATTATTGGGAAGACATGTCTTCAATCCCCACCACAAACTCTGTTCCCTAAGCACCAACTCCATCCCTCTCCCTGGCAACCGTGAGGCTGTAACAGACTCTTCATAATGGTGGTGTCACATTTAACAGAGGTGAGCTTCCGACCACATATCAATGCCATCACTAATACTGTCTATTTCCACCTCCATTACATCACCCAACACTGTCCCTGCCTCAACCCATCTGTTGCTGAAACCCTCATCCATGCCATTACCACCTCCAGGCTTATTATTCTTGGTTGGCCTCCCATCTTCCACCCTCCATAAACTTAAGCTCACCCAAAACCCATTTCCAAACTCATACCAAGTCTCATTCGTTCATCACTTATGCTCACTGACCTGCATTGGCTCCTGGTTAAGCAATGCCTCGATTTTAAAATTCTCAACCTTTTCAAACCCTCCATGGCCTCACACCCTCCCTATCTCTAATCTCCTGCAGCCCGACAACACTCCAAGATATCTGTGCTTCTCCGATTCTGGCCTCTTGAACAGCCCCTATTCTAATCATTCCACCACTGGCGGCCATACATTCGACTGCCGAGGACCACAGCACTGGAATTCCCTCCCTAAACCTCTCTGCCTCGCAACCACTCTTTCTTCCTTTAAAATACCCTAGACTGACCTTTTGGTCTCCTACCCTAATATCTCATGTTGCTGGGTGTCGTATTTTGTTTGAAAATGCTCCTCTGAAGCACGTTGGGATGTTTTACTATGCTATGTTGTTGTTGAGTGTATTTAACAATAAGCCATAACTGTGGTATAGGTCTGCAAAGCAACACCTAGCCCTTTGCTTCTCTCTTTCTCCACAGAACCTTCAAGGTACTGGGATAGAGTGGGAAATGGGCCTGACTGCATTGCTCAACAGAGTGCTGGCATGGACTCGATGGGCCAAAAGGCTGTAATGACTCTGACTTGCATGCTCAAATCCTCCCCTTTACCCAGTAGTATGAAGATCCACAATTCAATCTTCACACTTTGCAGGCTCTGAAGCATGGTACATTGTGAAAATTCTGCAAGTATGATTTCAGTTTATGCTTACATGCTTTATAGGAGGAAAAGTGAAACAATGTGTTCAGTAGAGCTCATCTTGACCTGCTCAGTGCTCTAATTTTAGCCCAATTCAGTCTGTACAAATTCAACTCGAGCTGCATGAACTGTTGTAATTTTTTTTTAAAAACCACACAAACTTGCATTTAATATGAAAAATTCAGATTATTGCACCAATGGTTTCAGGATCTGCATGAGGAGTGTTGCACTAGTGTAAAATGTAAAACTTCAGTTTGAATGCTCAGGTTGTTAATTAAAACAAGTTTTATACCCCAACTTCTTGGGATGCCCAAGATAGTGGCGGTTTACCAGGAAATAAACAAATATGTTGTACTCGGTAGATTGTGGAGTCAACTCTGAGGAGGTAGACGTGTCATTAGGCTATTTTTGTTCAGCTCAAAGCACCAGTGGTGAAGCAGGCCATATGTCTGCCTTCATGTCTGCAGTTAGTGTACTGCAGAGGAATATCACTAGACAAAATAGTGTGATTTGATAAAGCATGTGCACATTCTGGCTCATCTGTACACAGTTCGGCTTAGACTTGTTTCTGCTTCCCACTCTTACTTTAATAAAAGCATTTCTTTTCGTAGCTATCTGCTTGTGCTACAGCATTAATCTTATCTACAGGAAGATACAATGCATACCAGATTCAGTGCTGGATACTAAAGTTTATACAATGAATGATTTAATTAAAAGTTAGGCTGCTTTAAACCTCAGTGTTTTTGGCATGTTGACTATTTCCATTGTTGTCAATAGAAAGTGAGGAGTTTTGCCCCATTTCCACTTTCCATCAAAAGCAGATAAGGAATATCCCATGAAAAAAATGAAAGCCCAGACACACTGCTCTAAATAAAACAAAAATAAATTTTTATTTTTCCACAAAAGAAATTAGAAAATAGTTCACATTGTAGATACATTGCATATATTTATAAATATTATAAACCATACAAAAATCAATTTAATTTCAGTTATATATAAATACAAATTAATTACTAGCATAAAAGGAAGCATTAGATTGATGAGTGACTGCAACAATTGACTACCCAAGGTCAAAATGAAGGTTATAGACTTTATACACATTAGCAAATAGGATTGAACAAAAACCATCCCATGGAGGGGCATCAATAATCGTCATGAGCAACTCGAGCACATGATGTGGATAGAGAGCTTATTTTGTTGCTGTAAGTATTAATTTCCATTCTATTAATATTTTCTAATTGCATTATTCAGTAGACAAACTGATTGAAAAGAGGGAATTATTAAGGTCAACCTTTTCTTCAGCAGTGTTCAAAAGTTTTGCCTTCAAGAAAATGGAATCACTGTTCAGATCAAATTTCGTTTTAGAAAACAGCTGATCTCAGGAGTTCCTGAGTATTCTGAACTAAGTGCAACAGCGAGCACTAGGTTCATTATGAATCACTGGTACTAGATGGCCAATGTTTTAAACAACCAGTCAAAAATCACATTTACTTCTTCCTAAAACCTTACAGTGCTGTTTGACCATATTTGTTTATGCATAAACCTGTTTTTGAATTGTTGATATCCTTTCAAACACAGTTAATATTTCACAAATAGCCTCTGAACTGTGGAGATATTTTTCATCACGAGACTGTAAGAGACACTTCTTAAAAATAAATTAAAAACAGGCTATAAAATAATTTATGGGCAGGCTGGCTAAAGGAGATAGGAGAAATATCTCCACTGATGAAGCTGATCACAACTCTTTTGACATATCTCACCATTAGCCATGACATATCTTCCGCAGAGCTGCACAAGACTGCGGAAGAAACAGCTCAAGATTAGAGAAGGGAAAACAAAACATGTCTCTTATTGACGTCATCAACCATAAAAAGGTTATAAATTATTGGAAATGTTTCTAGCGATTCAATGTTTCATTGGGCGATAAATTCCAAGGAAAGACACCTTCCTTCTATGCCCTATCAATTTCTCAGGAACTGCACTGTGGGAGGAGGGGAAAGAAGTGCTGCCCTTCTCGGCTTATAGTTTTACAACATGCACTGATCAGAGATATTTCTTCAAGGTGTAGAGATTCTCAGGTATGTGTATATCTGCACATCATACATCCTCATTACCCTCAATACCTCTCTACATGATAGCACAGACTTTTTGATGTACAGTCGCACCATATGTTTTATATATATATGCAAAGAACTAAACACAGCTAGAAGTGAAATATCTAACTTAACAGAATAAAATTACATTGATTTTTAAAAGAAATCATACAATGGAGGGCTGTAAATGCACTTTCAGAATCCACATGCCCTAAACTGCTAGATTACACTCATTTGCAACAGTTGAGCTGTTAAGTTGGTTAAGACAATACTTTTGGACTCAACTGAAGGCAGGGAAGTTTGATAGGATTTAGGATATATTCACAAGATATTCCAACACAATCTCAGCCAACCCCTCGAAGTAACACATTCCATGTGAAGACGGCCCAATATATCAAGAACCAAATTGGAACCGATTTTCATCATTTGAACAACCTAATCAGTAACGTGATTTGAAATTCAAATCAAACCTGCATCTCTGCTGAAAGCCACTATCATAGGTAAAAGGCGGGCCACAAATTGTCTCTGGGCCATCATGCAACTACCAGTGATGGAGCAACATTCTGCTAAATTAATTTGCAGTAGGAGTAATAACAAAATTCAAACAGGAAACCTTCAGAACATTATCTGAGAGGTGGCCCATGATCTGTGATCTGGTGGGAAATATGCTCATATTTTTGTGCATCTAACAGTCAAGGTGATAGGTGATAGCAACAGGCAATAGAATATTTTCCACTTTGCATGCAATAAAAGAATCTTGCCCTGCTTACTGATTTATCCAGTGAAGGACCCAGGTTGAATTTCATGTCTGTGCTGAGCTGTTTGTGCTACGTTTGCTGAGCTCTGCCAGGATGTGGTAAGGGTGCTACAACAGCTTTAGCACCTGGGATAGCTGAAGAGAAAAATCAACCAGATTTTTCCTGACCACAATCCAGAGACTATGGTTGGAAGCTCTCAGATGTGGATTCAGTGGGACTCGGACCACAATTCCCCCCTGTTGGGAACAGCCCACTGACATTTACTGTCGAAGATCACATGTGAATAATGGCTACCTGAGTGAGATACTGGAGAGCAACCATCAGTCTCGGAATTATACCACAGTAAGATGTTGATGCTTTCAAGAAAGGAGGTTAGAAAGTAAACTATTTAAAATTCCCAAGACAACTGAAATTCAAATAAATGGAAACTAAAGCTCCTGGCTTGAATAAAGGAACACTTCTACACTGGTCAACTTAATGCACTCCATCCCAGTTTTGCATTGTAGGCAAATATATTAAATGCATGTTCTAAACATTAAAGCAACTTCTTTTTCTGTGAAAACATTAAATTAAAAACATTAAAATAATGAAACAAGCATTGTAATAACCAAGAAAAGTTGCCAAAGACAGCATTTTACTTGATTCTACACAAATCTCATTACATGATTTCAAAAGATGAAAATCAGTTCCAATTTGGTTCTTGATATTTCGGGACATCTTCACATAATGCAGCCTATTTTACATCAATTTAACTAGGTTACAGCATTTCAGGAAATCTGGAGTTAAATATTGTTCCAACAGTAAGCAATTCCCCTGCTCGATGAATTCTTGTGATTTGTACAAAATTAAGCAATGTTCACACCTCATTCCTTCAAAACAGCTCCTTTCAACAGTTATAGCCTCTTGTTTACATATCTTGCATTTAAATGCAGCTAGGAAATTAAAATGCAGAGGGAAAGGATTACTATAGTTATTGACTTTTGAACGTCACTGCCAGTACACCAGCAAATTTGTAGCTATTTATTACTACAACTGTATCAATACTAACTGCAAATTATAAATGATGAGCTGCTCAGAGTAAAATAAAACCTTAACATTTTAAAGGCCAGTGAAGGAAAGCTAGAGCAATTTACTGGAAAAGTGAGTGATATCACACTCTATAAGATGCACCAACCATAAGACAGAAAGACATGATGCCATCTGCCAGTGTTTATACTTTTCAGATCACATTAATGGAACAGGCAAGTGGTTCAGCAGAAACAGACCACCAAAAGCGACAACATACATGGTTAAGCTGTAAATGTTATCACCAAAATGCAGACGAATACAAAAGGCACAGAGTAAAACTGATTAGTTTGCGGCAATGGAAAAGAACAAGACAGGTTAGCCCGGATCTTGCAGTAATAATGATGGTCATCAGTGTTCGCCATCATTACTCCTCAAAATTGATAACAACTTCTGGAGTCCGCCCACACGCAAAGCATGGAAATATAGAAACAGTGATTCTATGCTTCCCCACAGGGTGCAATATTCAGTCCCTTTGAAACCCTTAAAAACCTTTGAATAAGGGGCAGCATGTAGAAAAAAATGAAGTGTAACTGGGTTTTTAAACAGTATGTTAAGTACATAATTACTGAACAGCCTCACTGTCCCTGAAAAACTAATTTTATATTTGTTGATTGTCAAATTTCTCCGATTAAAAAAATCATTCTTAAAATAAAATATTTTTAAAAGTTTGATATTTCAATTTCTACCTTAATCCCATGCGTATGTCCCTTTAACATTATAAAACATTCCAGGGTGCTATAAAATAAAAATACGACACTGAGCCACACATATTAGGTCAGAAGACCAAAAGTTTGGTCAAAGAGGTAGGTTTTAAGAAGTGTCTTAAAGGACGAAACTGAGGTAGAGAGGTGAAGGGAGAGCATTCCAGAGTTTAGGTCTTAGGCAACTAAGGTGCAGCTACCAATGGTGCAGCAATTAAAATTGGGGATGCACAACAGGCCGGAATTATAGAAGCACAAATATCTCGGGAGGGTTGAGAGTCTGGAGGAGATTACAGAGATACGGAAGGGGCGAGGTCATGAAGGAATTTGAAAACAAGGATGAGAAATCAAGACTTTGCTTGACTGGGAGTCAACGTAGGTCACCCAGCACAGGGGTGACTAGTGAACAGGACTTGGTACAAGTTAAGACATAGGCAGCAGGGTTTTGGATGACCTCCGTCTAGGCGTGTGTTGGAATAGTCTATTCTAGAGTCAAGTCTAGATATAACAAAGGCATGAATGAGTGTTTCAGCAGATGAGCTGAGACTGGGCGAAGTTACGGCAGTGGACATAGGTGGTCTTAGTGATGGCGCGAATGAGAGGCCGGAAGCTCAGGGTCGAATGTGACACCAAGGTTGCGAACAGACTGGTTTAATCTCAGAACAGCTGCCAGGTGCCAGGGAAACGGATGGAATCGATAGCTAGGGAATGGAGTTTGGATCAGGGATTGAAAACAATGGCTTTAGCCTTCCCAATATTTAATTGGAGGAAATTTCTGTTCATTCACTACTAGATGTCAGTTAGGCAGTCTGATAATTTAGCAACAGTGGAGGAATCAAGAGAGGTGGCGATGAGGTAAAGCTGGGTGTGGGTGTCTTCAGCATACGTGTGAAAACTAACTCTGCTTTCGGATGATGTGGCCGAGAGGCAGCATGTGAATGAGAAATTGGACAGGAACAAGGATAGATCCTTGGAGGACATCAGAGGTAACTGTGTAGGAGCTAGAAGAGAATCCATTGCAAGTGATTCTCTGGCTACTCTATCCCAATTATTTATTTTGTACTCTATAAATTTAATTAAAAATTTGGTGCATTTTACGTCCAGGTTTGCTCACCACCACCTTCTCAACGGCAATTAAGGATGGGCAATAAATGCTGGCTTAGCCAGCGACGCCCATTTTCCATGAATGAATAAAAAAAATTACCCTGCTTGATGGCATTACTTGCTCGATGCCTGGAGATCCTCTTAACGTGGTGTCAGATTTAAACTGTCGTCAAGAAAGGGAAAATCCACACCACAACTGATCACTAGATCTTGTGGGCAGCTTTCTTAAAGGTCAGCAGAGATAGCTGTCATGTCGCTGCTGACTGTAAAATCCGGGCTGTTATATTTTTCTCTAAGAACATGCTGAAGGCTCCAAAATCATTTAAAAGAGACAGGAACAAAACCCCACCTCTCTTTCCTCTCATTCTCTTGCATGTTAAACACAAGTAAGTATGCATCATATCCATAAAGTTTTTGAAAAGTGAGGAAGGGAAACTGGACCTTCTCCACCTTCTTTGCCTCAACCCTATTTCCATATTGCAGGTCAAACTCATCATACATTTCTGGATTTATGCTAAAATATAACACTGAAAATTAAAGATAACAATCATACACTAGAATTCATTGACTGCCACAGGCAAAGATATTTAAAACAGTTATCAAAACCTCATCACACATACATTATTCAGCTAACTGATGAATATTTATTTTGCCTTCAGCAATTCTAACGCTGAAACCGAACATTTACACTACCATAAATGAAACCTTCCTTTACCTTGGAAGAGTCTATTAGTTTTTAAACTCATAATTGCTATATAAAAAAAATTGAAATTTAAACTCAAAACATGACGCCTTTTCAAGAAAAAAATTTAAAGGAATGTAGTTGAACACAGGGTTCTCAGCCGGGGGTCCGAGAGAAGGTTTCAAGAGGTCTGTCAAAAATAACAAGAGAATGTGTAGAAAAAAATAATTTTTGCATGTGTGTTTACCACATGCTGAAAGTGCACAAAATAACATGCTCTCAGGTTACGTAATACGCTTTTGCTTTATATAAGGTGCAAGAGCTATTTCAGCGGAAGCAAGATAAATTACAAAGAACAGGAAAATCGTTGTAGATACGCACAATAAATACCAGCTATGGATACATTTTTAATTCAATCAGATGCTTAAAAACAAGAAAATCCATAGAGCAATGATACAGAACTTCCCTCAAGTTCAACTGTAAGGGCTGATGAAAACTGAGAAGGTAGAGGTTTGAGGAGAAAACAAAGCTGTCATTACCCGTGCAAAATTAAGGAAATACAAAGACAGCTTTTATTTATTTGTACTGGAAGTGGAGATATACCTCAACCACAGTGTATAATGTGTGCACAAGAACTGTCCAATTAATCTTTGAAATCCTCTAAATTAGAGACATTTAATTACCAAGTATAAATTACATATGGGGCAAGCAACGTTCTTTTTTGAGGAAAATGCTAAGGAACTACTTGGTACTAAAGTAGTATTTTGAAATTCACAACTACTGCTGATAAAAAGCTTGTAGTCTCATCTTACTTAGTGGTGCAGAAAATTGCTCAAGTAAATAAAAATGCATGCAATTGCTGAGAAGTTGATAATGCCATGTGTCATTGAAATTATAAGGGAAATACTTTGAGACCAGAAGGCCAAGGAACTGGAAAAAATACCAATATCAAATGACACTGTCAAATGCTGGATTGATTTAATGTCAGCCGACATATTTCTGCAGTGCATTGATCAGCTGCGTGACAATGACTTTGCTGGATGAATCCACAGACATTTCTAAAATGTTCCATTTGCTCATCTATGTTTGGAATGTGTGAAATAAGGAAATAAAAGACGACTTGTTTTGCATAGAGCTCATGACAACAACAAAGTCAGACGATACTTTCAAATTGTTAGATGATTTCATTACTTCAGCAAAAGTCAGCTGGACAAACTGCATTGGAGATCTGCACTGATGGAGCTGCAGCAACGATCAGAAAACATTCTGGTGCTGAGCAAAAAATAAAACCCATTACACCTCGCGCTATTTGGATACATTGCTTTTTTATGCTGAGTAGTGTGGCTATGAAAGATATTAAATCAGATATTCAGAGTGTTCTCAACACAGCAGAAATGTGGTTTAATTTAATTGAATCCAGAGAAACAAACTCCAGGTACTTTGCTGCACTTTGGTGAGGAAGTAGGTGCTGAGCACACTTCCATGCACATGCATAAAAGGATGAGATGGCCATCTTGAATGCTTACCTGTATGTTTCATCTCAAGAGGTATGCACTTTCTTAGCTGATAAGAAACCTGAATTTGCTGACGTGTTGAAAATTGAAGTTTGGACAGCTAAACTGGAATACCTTGCAGACATATTCAGTGAAATGAATAAGCTGAATAAAACTATGCCAGGTAGAAACCTCATTTTTTGTCCCTTTCAAAGAATTGACACATTTAAAAGAAATATGTATATACACACACACTTCCCAGCACAGGTCACGGTTAACTGGTCTAGATCAAAAAAAATCTAGACTTATTCTCAACCCTTTCTAGCCCAGACAGGTTCATTAAAGCACCTCTCCAATCACTGCCTGAATCAGCAAAGCCAATGATTGAAACTGGTCTTCTGATCTGAATGGCTCAGTAGCACACTTTTTTGGGCATTCATGCACTGAACTATTAGAATGGCTGTCAGGTGTTAATATTTTCCTTTATTTTCCCCCTTCCTAGTTAAAAATCAATGGATGAGCTGTTCCCATGATTCTGCTGGTGCTGCTGTGAGGCTGGTTGGACAAGCAGACCAGGGGTGCTTTGTCTCCCTGTTGGAAAGTGGATGGCCTCTGTTCAGTATCTTTCCAAGAAAGAACAGAGATTGACAACTCAAGAGCATGGCAAATCACAAACATGATCTGTGGTGCAAACGGCAACTTGTTGCATCACTATAAAATCACCGCCCCCCCCCCCCCCCCATTTCCAGTGTTCATGCAGTTCTGTCATAGTTACAAATTCTGAAGCTGGGAATGCTAGCCCTCACCCTCATGGAACAGTTATCTTGTTACACACTCAGCACTTCAGTCATTAAATCAATATCTTTAGGTCCTTATTCATCAGAAACAAAGCAGCAAAAGTATTCAAACCGCTCAATAAATATGCAGAATGGATCATAGCTAGTACAGCATATTGATTATTGTCCATTTACAATTACTCATGTAACATGTCCTTTTATTTTGGGCAACAAAGGGTGCAAAGTTTCTAAGGTCCACCTGTGCCACTCTTGCAGTCAACCTGCTGCCTATTGTGTTTTGGAAAAATTGACATGTTAAATGCTATAAAAATCAGGAGGTGGGGGGGGGGGGGGGAAGGGGAGGGGGAGTGGAAATTACTCAGTAATGCCTCAACCTACCGTGTTATTGTCACAACACATACTTTGACAGATTTCAATGGAGTATATAAATCTGGTTGATTTAATTTTTGTCAAAATATAGCCCATTACATTTGAGATGTTACAATTGGCCTGAGGCTAAAGGAGGGTGTGAAAAATAAAAATCAGTTAGAATTTTTTTCCTCATTTCAGCTGGAAACTGCTTGTGCGTGGACGTTAGGTGGAAACAAGATTAGACAAATCTGGGATCCCTTCCATAGTTAAATGACTCACTGATGCTCAATACCTTTACACATAAAAGAAAAGCCACTTGGGTGAGGCACTGGAAGGCTGCAGCTATCTGTGGAACTGTAACCCAACAGGAGTTGGTGCTTTCAATAGAAGAGGAAGAGATGAGGGGGGAAAAAAGTGATGGGTGGGGTTGAAGGGGAAAAAATATGGTCAGCTATATTTGCTGCGCACTGAGTTTGCCAATTCTCATTTTTAACATTGCTCTCGTAAAAATAAACTTATCAAAATAATTGATCAGTGAACAATTCAAACTGAGACAATATGGATATTCCAAACGGAATTTTTAATTGTTCCACATGCACACAGCCAATATTCTATAATAGAAAAACAGTAGCTAAGAAAACAAGGATCAGAAAATATTTCTGGATTAATGATTTTGCCAATCAAGTTATTATTTTTGCACAGTTTTTAGAAATTGGGCTGAAAATTAGAAATAAATGGCGCATTAAATTCCAGTAGTAAATGAGATGGAGGTAGACTTCAATTTGATAGATTACATTGATATTCTACTCCGCTGACTGTGAAAATGTCTAACACAGGTGCCTGTGGCTAATTTGCAAATATCAAAATCTTGCCCAGAAAACGAAAAAAGAAATTAATCCTGAAATCTTGTTGCCTCCCAAGTCTGTGTCAATCTTTCCTGCATCTCCCTGTTTAAATTTCTCCAATCAGGTTTCACCCCCTGCCACAACACCAAAATAGGCCTAACCAAAGTCACAAATTTGATTTTATTAATCATGGATTATCCTTCCTCATTCTACTTGACTTCTATAAAGCCGTTGACACAATCAACCAATCTTCTTCCACTGCCTCACTGTTGTCCAGCTCAGTAGCACTGCCCTCACTAAATTCCACTCTTACTTGTCCAATCAGCCAAAACATCACCAAGCAACGGCTTCTCGTCCCAACCCCTTGCAAGGAATCCTCTCCAAGGATCTATCCTCATGTATATGCTGCCCCTGCTTGACATCATCTGCAAATATGAAGGGGTACAAGGGGTGGGTGGGGGGGGGGGGGAAGAGAGGGTGAGGTTTCACACGTATGCTGATAAAACCAGTTCTGCCTCTCAACCACCTCTCTCAACCCCTCCATTGACTTTGCATTGTCAGATTTATTGTCCAACATCCAGTTTTGGATGAACCACAATTTCTTCCAGTTAAACACTGAATAGACCAAAGCAATTGTTTTCGGCCCTTGCCAACAATTTCATCCCCCTCCACGGCCAACATCTCATGTTGAACCAGACTGTTTGCAACCTTGACTTAATATACAATCCGAACTGAATTTCTGACCCCATATTCTGTCCATCACAAAGACATCACATTATAGAAAACCTGTAAATTTATACATTAAAATGATACAAAAATGAGACAGCATATTGAAAAAAAACTTCCACTCCTGTAACAATGTCTGCCTCTGTCCCTACTTCAGCTCAACTGCTGCTAAAACATCAATCCACATCCGTGTCATTTCCAGACTCAACTATTCCAACACGCTCCCTTATTCACTTCCCGTCCTCCACAGTCCGGAATCTTCAGTATCTAGTTGTTGAGCGGAACTTGGTGCAAGATGGGATAAAATTACCCTGTCCTTACTGTCCTACATTGTCTCCCGATCCCCCAACATCTCCAACGTAAAATTCTCATCCTCATTTCCAAATCTTTCCATAGCCTATTCCATCCTTATCTCTAACTTCCTTCAGTCCTAACACCCTTTCTCCCACACAGCCAAGCTCTGTGGTTCCCATGATTCTGACTTCATGTGCATCACTCCCTCCTGGCGAGCCACTATCCTTCAGCTGCCTCCACCTTCCTTTCCTCATTTAGTACACTGTTTAAGACCATTCTCTTTGACACGCTTTTGGTCACACCTCCTAATAACTCCTCCATTTCTTTTCTGACTGCGTTGCATAAAATGCCTTGGGATATTTTGTATGTTAAAGGTGCTATATAAATGCAAGTTGTTGTTGCTATTACAACTAAGTGGATAGAAGTTGTCTGTAGCAGTTAACTTCAGGATATCACACTCTTCAATGACCTTGGGGTAGTAAACACTGTGGAAACAAAAATCAGTCACGATCCACCAGGAATGTGCTGGAAAATTACAGCGTAACCATGGATTAAGGACAGTGTTCTGCTGTTTTCTCAAGGAAATTTACGTGTAACTGATTTATCTCCAGTTTTATGCTGAAACATTACTACGCATAAATTTCCTCAATTATTTGAGTTGCTTCACAGATAGGTCTGCTAAACTCTCTGTTGCTCTTTTACATAAATCCGTCCCATGCTATGCAAAACAGCCTACATGGGTTTCCTATGCAAATAATATGGTAGCCCAAATTTTAGGCACAGCACAGCCCAAGATTATCTGATCTTGGCATAACGGAGATCTCTGGAGATTGACAATGACTTTCTTTGAAAATTTTCTGAGACCTGCACTTAACTAAAGTGCAGTCAGTCTCAGTGCACCTGAAATGTAAAAAGCCCCGCCACACCTTCTACTCATTCAGAAGGACTAAGCAGGTGGAATGACCTTCCCAGTGGGCATATACCTATTTTGGATAATAATAGAAGAGCAGCAGCAGATACAAGAAGCTTCAAGAGTGATGCACCATGCCAGAAGACAACATACAACCACTATTAATCCTATAGGTGGTGGCACTTTTGCACTTGTTTTATGCCAGTTTTTATATTCTGCCATATGAGCTCTGCAGGAAATGTTGGCATAAAATCCAGTTGGCAAGATCTGTGCAGAAACTGGAAGACTTTTCGGCACAACTTCTGCCGAAGTGCGATCCAGCAAATTCTGAGACAATGGGTGAATATTATTTGCACATCATTTAAGCCAGCCAGCCAGCAGCAGTTTAAATCACCTATGAGTCTAACTAAACACCACCAGTTCACATATATAAAAGCATTACAAAAAAAGATCACATGTGCAATTATGTTAACCAAATTAAAAAATATTCTGAAAGACAATTTTTCAGGCCTGTATCTTTTCTCAGATGTGGCTTTATAGCATCAGTGCCCTCAAAATCTCAGTTCTGCTCCTTCAGATAGCTAATTTAGAAGCCCTTCTCTGTGTATAAATTGTATATCAAGTATTTTCCAGTATCCTTCTATCCCTGCAGCTTAATTTTACCTATATCAAGGCTTTTTTTTTCCTGAAATGCATCATGCTCATCCCTCCTTCAATTTTGCACCACTTTGCAATCTGAACTTTGGAAAACATTTGGCTCTCTTTACTAGTTCAGTTCTTTTTGTGATAAAATTTCATTTCTTTGTACAGTGAGTGCCAAGAGGAGAACTCTGTACATAGGAGAGGATTGCATTGTGTAGGAAGCTAGCTCGTTGTGCTTCATCCTCTTTCATTCGCACAATCTCGTTGTCTTTCAGTCGGATTTTTTCCAATAAGGAGCTAATTTCGCCCTCTTTATCCAATATGGCATCTCGGTGGTTACTCGACTGTACTGTAATAAAACAGCAGAATTTTATTTTTAACAAAGTAATGCGCTTGGGTCTCATTGAGCAAAACAGTATGTAGGGGTCAGCTGAAGCAAGTGATTATTGCTTACTGAAATTTCAGTTCCAGATCAGGCTTTTCTCTGTTTCGGTACTGATAAAATGTTGACAATTTTGCATTTCTATTCTTAGGACTGAATGATAATGAAAAGATAATACATAGATGAACTGATTGCCAGCCAGCTGTACCATTTCTATTATTTTCATAGTGTTTAGACAACGGATGTTGATGATTTCATTATTATGTTAAAATTAACTCAATACATTCAAATAACTGAAAAATGCTTGCTTTACACACTAGTGGTTTTGTCAGGCAAGTATTGCCATATTGTACTTGGGTGTTTAACAGAGAGAGCTGAAAAGAAAATATTATTGACAAGTTTCACAATTAATAAAGCATGTATTGCCTGCTCGCATACCTTTCATTTGCCTCTCTAAGGCTGATATCTTCTCTTTGAGCCCTTCCTGTGCTATTCGCTCCGCTTGCAGATGGCCAATTTGTTCCTGGAGTTCCACCCGTACATTATTCACCTCTGCAACCTTCTCTTGGTCCTTACCAGACAACTCCTGAGCATGAGGATTTCAGTGTTAGAATTGAGAACACTTAGACTGCATTTCATAGAAATGAAAAGAAAATAGATGGAGCTCTATTGAAGTGAATATGAAGTATGCACAACCTGTTCTTCAGGCATAGTTAGGGCTAGAAAATTCACTTAAGACCATACCGACTTAACAGTGGAATGGACAGGAAAGGATGCAACAGACTGTGAAGTTGTTTTTCTTGGATTGAGGAGCTTGAGATGGGCTGAATGGCTGTCCTGATCTGCATTATCTTGTGACATTGTGTCAAAATGTGTAGGCCCTTAGTTATTTTATGAACATTTGAAAAGAAAGTTGTGAGAAGATGATCTTTCCCAATCACTAACAATGCCAACTTCTCAGGAAGACATCAATTCACAGAAAAGAAAACCTGTGAGGAAATGTTCTTCCCCCAAACATGATCAAGAAAACACTAGGTCACATCACTAGGTGTGCATAATTGCACGATCCACCCCACCTAGATATGCCCTTAAGAAAGTCAGGCTTGGCAGTTCTTTCCATCCATCAGGTCAATCGCAAATGTCACAGACTTCTTACCGTAGGTTATCTTTCACATTACTGAATCATTCCTTCTGTCAAAGCATTTTGCTTTACACAATTAAAATTTAGACCGTCTTGTGGTTCACTGCTTCTCAGCATAGGCTAGTCCACCTATTCACCAACCCCTACATGAACCAAATTTTAACACACGTGAGCCTTTTCTCATCAAAGCTTGAATCTGTGCCCTCTTCCAGAAATTGTTGTATTGAAAATTGTTCTTGAATCCTTTAGGATCTTAAATAGATCACGATCATCTCCAAACCAGCCTAATTGCTCAGATAAACATCTCCAATATCTGCGGTTTTTCATCAAAGCACAGGTGCAAAATCCCATTCCTTAAATGAATTGGTCTTCTCTGTACTTCACTGAAGGACAGAATGTCTCACACCAGTTTTCCACTTTCATCATTACACGGAAAGTTTAAGTGATTTTTGCAATACACACCCCACTCTTGATCTCTCCTGGATAGCAGACTATTCCCATTTAATTTTATTTCATATTCTAGTTTCATGACTTCTCATTGCTTTCGTGGCATTAAAGACATTTCCTACTTTTTAGCCCAATATTCTAATCAGATCTGTACTTGATTCACTTGTTTCCTACTAATGCATCCTCCCAATTTATTAGTAAATCTGGAGAGCTCTTAACAGGCTATCCTCAAATTAGAAGTTTAGTGTCAGCTTGGTTCAATTTATTGTATACCTGCTTGGAGTCAGAAGGTTATGGGTTTAATTCCCAATGCCAATGAGCACATGATCTAGGCTGACACCTCTAAACAGTACTAAAGGAATGCTGCACTGCTGGAGGCACTTTCAGCTGAGATATTAAATCTGGGCCCGATATGCCTGCTCAGATGGTACTATTCGATTAAGAGCACCGAGCTCTCCCACTGTCCTGACCACTATTCATCCCTCAACCAGCATGACCAAAAACTGGTTGCACTGGCTCCTTATATAACATATACAAGTACTTCAAAAGCATAAACCACTGGTTTATAAAGCAGTTTTTTTTTACTTTATTCATTTCATGGGATGTGGGCATCACTGGCCACGCCAGCATTTATTGCCCATCCCTAATTGCCCATGAGAACATGATGGTGAGCCTTCTTGAACTGCTGCAGTTCATGTGGAGTAGGTACACCCATAGTGCTATTAGGAAGGGAGTTCCAGGATTTTGAGCTAGCGACAGTGAAGGAATGGCAATATAGTTCCAAGTCAAGATGGTGTGTGGCTTGGAGGGATCTTGCAGGTGGTGGAGTTCCAACGCATCTGCTGCCCTTGTCGTTCTAGGTGGTAGAGGTCACAGGTTTGGAAGGTGCTCTATGGAGAAGCCTTGGTACGTTGCTAAAGTGCAACTTGTAGATGGTACACACTGCTGCCACTGTGCGTCGGTGGTGAAGGGAGTGAATGTTTGTGAACAGGGTGCCAATCAAGCGGGCTGCTTTGTCCTGGATGTTGTCGAGCTTCTTGAGTGTTGTTGGAGCAGCACCCATCCAGGCAAGTGGAGAGTATTCCATCACACTCCTGACTTGTGCCTTGTAGATGGTGGACAGGCTTTGGGGAGTCAGGTGGCGAGTTACTCGCTGCAGGATTCCTAGCCTCCGACCTGCTCTTGGAGCCATGGTATTTATATGGCTACTCCAGTTCAGTTTCTGGTCAATGGTAACCCCCAGGATGTTGATAGTGGGGGATTCAGCGATCATAATGCCATTGAATGTCAAGGGGAGATGGTTAGATTCTCTTTTGTTGGAGATGGTCATTGCCTGGCGCTTGTGTGGCGCGAATGTTACTTGCCACTTATCAGCCCAAGCCTGGATATTGTCCAGGTCTTGCTGCATTTCTAAATGGCCTGCTTCAGTATGAGGAGTCGCGAATGGTGCTGAACAATGTGCAATCATCAGCGAACATCCCCACTTCTGACCTTATGATTGAAGGAAGGTCATTGATGAAGCAGCTGAAGATGGTTGAGCCTAAGACACTACCCTGAGGAACTCCTGCTGTGATGTCCTGGAGCTGAGATGACTGACCTCCAACCACCACAACCATCTTCCTTTGTGCTAGGTACGATTCCAACCAGTGGAGAGTTTTTCCCCTGATTCCCATTGGCTCCAGTGTTGTTAGGGCTCCTTGATGCCATACTCGGTCAAATGTTGCCTTGATGTCAAGGGCAGTCACTCTCACCTCACCTCGAGCTCAGCTCTTTTGTCCATTTTGAACAAAGGCTGTAATGAGGTCAGGAGCTGAGTGGCCCTGTCAGAACCCAAACTGAGCGTCACTGAGCAAGTTATTGCTAAGCAAGTGCCACCTGATAGCACTGTCAATGACACCTTCCATCGCTTTATTGATGTTTGAGAGTAGACTGATGGGGCAGTAATTAGCCGCGTTGGATTTGTCCTGCATTTGGGTACAGGACATACCTGGGCAATTTTCCACATTGCCGGATAGATGCCAGTGTTGTAGCTGTACTGGAACAGCTTGGCTAGGGGTGCGGCAAGTTCTGGAGCGTAGGTCTTCAGTAATATTGTCAGGGCTCGAAGCTTTTGCAGTATCCAGTGCCTTCAGTCGTTTCTTGAGATCATGTGGAGTGAATCGAATTGCCTGAAGACTGGCATCTGTGATGCTGGGGACTTCAGGAGGAAGCAGAGATGGATCATCCACTCAGCACTTCTGGCTGAAGATTGTTGCAAATGCTTCAGCCTTATCTTTTGCACTAATGTGCTGGGCTCTCCCACCATTGAGGATGGGGATATTTGTGGAGCCACCTCCTCCTGTTAGTTGTTTAATTGTCCACCACCAGTCACAACTGGATGTGGCAGGACTGCAGAGCTTAGATCTGATCTGTTGATTGTGGGATCGCTTAGCGCTGTCTATCGCATGTTGCTTATGCTGTTGCCATGCAAGTAGTCCTGTGTTGTAGCTTCAGCAGGTTTAAATCTCATTTTGAGGTATGCTTGGTGCTGCTCCTGGCATGCCCTCCTACACTCTTCATCGAACCAGGGTTGATCCCCTGGCTCGATGGTTATGGTAGAGTGGGGGATATGCTGGGCCATGAAGTTACAGACTGCAGTTGAGTACAATTCTGCTGCTGTTGATGGTCCACAGTGCCTCATGGAAGCCCAGTTTTGAGTTGCAAAATCTGTTCGAAGTCTATCCCATTTAGCACGGTGGTACCCTCAATGTGAAGACAGGACAGTGTCTCCACAAGGACTGTGCAGTGGTCACTTCTACCAATACTGTCATGGACAGATGCATCTGCGGCAGGCAGTTTGGTGAGGATGAGGTCAAGTATGTTTTTTCCTGTTGTTGGTTCCCTCACCACCTGCTGCAGACCCAGTCTAGCAGCTATGTCCTTTAGGACTTGGCCAGCTCGGTCAGTAGTGGTGCTACCAAGCCACTCTTGGTGATGGACATTGAAGTCCCCCACCCAGGAGTACATTCTGTGCCCTTGCCACCCTCAGTGCTTCCTCCAAGTGATGTTCAACATGGAGGAGTACTGATTCATCAGCTGAGGGGGGCGGTAGGTGGTAATCAGCAGGAGGCTTCCTTGCCCATGTTTGACTTGATGCCATGAGACTTCATGGGGCCTGGAGTCGATGTTGAGGACTCCCAGGGCAACTCCCTCCTGACTATATACCACTGTGCTGCCACCTCTGCTGGGTCTGTGCTGCCAGTGGGACAGGACAGACCTAGAGATGGTGGTGGTCGTTTCAGGGGCATTGTCTGTCAGGTATGATTCGGTGAGCATGACTGCCAGGTTGTTGCTTGACTAATCTGTGGGACAGTTCTCCCAACTTTGGCACAAGGAGGACTTTGCAGGGTCGACAGGGCTGGGTTTGCCATTGTCGTTTCCGGTGTCTAGGTCGATACCGGGTGGTCCATCCAGTTTCATTCCTCATCAACGTTTTAGCGGTTAGGTGCAACTGAGTGGCTTGCTAGGCCATTTCAGGGGACATTTTAAGAGTCAACCACATTGCTGTGGGTCTGGAGTCACCTGTAGGCCAGACTAGATGAGGACTGAGATTTCCTTCCCTAAAGGACATTAGTGAGCCAGATGGATTTCTGCGACAATCGGCAATGGTTTCATGGCCATTAGGCTAGCTTTTTAATTCCAGATTTTTTTAAAACTTGAATTCAAATTCCACCTTCTGCCATGGTGGGAATACGTGAGTCTCTGGGTAACTTGTCCAGTGCCAATACCACAACGCCCCACCTCCCCTCCATATTGCCTAGGGCTGTGATAACTTGCTTTTTATATGTAAATTATTTTCATAGAAAATAATGGACCCAAAATTGTTCCCCAATATACTCGCTTTTTACCATTCTTTATCTGTCCTCTGACTCAGTTATCCACTTCAAATGCCTCCCCTATTCAATGCATTTATATCTTGTAATCTACACATAGCACTGTGTCAAAGGTTTTATGAAGAGCTGCCTGGTGTTGTAATGGTGCAGTCTTTGCTTGTCATTTGCAGTCCCCACAGACCGCTCGAAATACTGCATAACTTTCACCAGTGGTAGAAAATAGTTATTGGAGCAGTTCAATTTACATTTAATCCCTGCATACTCTACAGTTTTTGAACACAATAATAAAAAAACAGGGGCAAGAATAGACTTTATGACCTAGGGAAGTTCATGCTTCAAATATCGTAATTCTTTTAACAGGGTATTTAATTGCATTTTGAATAACTCCAATATTTTTTCCTCTGATACCGAATTTGGTATATGATTTCAAACATCATTCAAGTAAAGTTTGTTTTGGTTGCTACCTATTTACTTTTCATTAATTTTCATTTTACTAAGTTCCATGCTTGTTTTGAAGTAATAAACTAAGTTTACTTTTTCTATATAATTTAATATAATTCAACCAAATTTCCCCTTAATTGTTTCTTCTCACATAGAAACATAGGAACAAAAGACATAGGAGCAGGAGTAGGTCATTCGGCCCTTTGAGCCTGCTCCACCATTTGATAAGATCATGGCTAATCTGGTTGCGGTCGCAACTCCACTTTCCTGTTTGCCCCCCATAACCCTCGACTCCCTTGTCTATCAAAAATCCATCAAACTCAGCCTGGAATAAATTCAATGACACAGCCTCCACTGCTTTCTGGGGAAGAGAATTCCACAGACTAATGACCCTCAGAAAAAATTTCTCAACTCAGTTTTAAATGGGACACCTCTTATTCTTAAACTGTGTCCCCTAGCTCTCGGGCTGGAATTTATACTTCCACCGCTCGAAAACAATGGCGGTCCGCTTGTGCAGTACACACATCGTGGAGCTGCCGCAATATTCAGCATGGCGGCTCATTTAAATAGCCAAGATGGACCTCCCACCCTGATGTGGAGGGGGTGAGCGGTCCGTACCCAGCAATGGCATCAGCTGCCTTTGCACAGGTGCAGATGACATTTTTAAAGGGTTCCGAGCCCCAACATTCAATTTAAATATTTAAAGGTAATTTCAATAAAAAAATTTAAATCCATTTCATTTGGCCCTCTTCCATCTGCCCAAAAACCATAAAATTAATCACTTGCCCTCTCCCTCCCACCAAAATAGTTCCCCGTTCACCTGACCTTCCGCTCGCAAAGTACATAAACTTTACGCTCTAACCCTTCCCACCATTCCCTACACCAATGATATTATTTTGACCCTGCTCCAGCCCCTCCCGCACAGAGAAACTTACCTACTCCCCCCTCCCGACCAGCGTTCTGTCTCAGATCCCTGGATGGGGATATTGGTGCCGGCCACCAGCACCAATATCACACCAGGACAGATGGTGGGAGTGAGAAGGTAATTTATTCCTTTATTTAAATTAATTCAAATACTTAAGTTTGGCTCCCGTCGCCGAGCACGTTGGGGGGGAACTGCCACGAGGCCTCGCGGCCGGCAGTAATAATCGGGCCGGGCCTTCCCGGCATCGAAGCCCATGGCGGGCCTCTGCTGGAGGCATTTTCTGCCACCCCCACGACCCTGACCTTGGGGGTCTGTAAAATTCAGCCCCGAGTCTCCGTCACAAGAGGAAACATCCTCCCAGTATCCACTTTATCAAGTCTCTTCAGGATCTTATATGTTTCAGTTAGATCACCTCTCATTCTTTTAAACTCCAATGGGTATAGGCCAAATCTGTTCAACCTTTCTTTATAAGGTTAAAGCCCTTTATCACCGGAATTAGTTGAGTGAACCTTCTCTGAAGTCATAGACTGTTAAAGTCAAGTTTTTCTAAGCTTTCCTCATCGGTCATCTCCTTTACACTTAAACCCACAGAATTTTACACTGCAAGTTGCAAAATTACCAATTGATTATTCAATAGGACAAAAGACAAATTCATTGCTGCCTTAATACTAAATATTATATTAATTAAAAAATCTTGCATTTGTTTACATCACAAACTAACCCAAAGTTTAATATGTCAGACACTAAGATTTTAAATAGATAGCTCAAGAATTGCACAATTCTAACATTTTAAATAAGCCCCATGAGCCAGATGCACTCAAATTTTAGTTAACTTTAACCTTGCATGCAAAAGAAATCCATTATTCTATAAAAACGCATGCATTCTTTAACTTCAACAGCACATGTAAGACAAGTAAAAGACAATTAGCCAAGGACCTGCAGTACCTGATTTAGTTCATCGATGCGCCGCTTTAAACCTTCAATCTCAAAAGTAAACTTGTTGTTTTTTGCTTGTAACTCAGTGATAGTTTGTTTTTGGATAGTACAACGGTTCTGGGATTCATCACGTGACTGACCAAGGAGATGCAGTTTCTCTTCCAAGTGGGCTGATCGCTCTTGCTAAAGAAAAGTTGAAGAGTGGAGAGATGGGGGGAAAAATTTCAATCACAATGTTAAATAGAGTGTTACTTAGTAGCTTGTTTATAGAAGGTGTGATCACTCAAGAGTTTCTCATCAGCTTGAGATGGGTGCAGTGCTCTTGATTAATTTTGGTGTTTAAATCCTGATGGACAATGGAGTTTTTAGATGTCACATATATAAACAAACAAAATGAAAATTCAAAAAGATTGTTTTTAAATGATCTGGACTTGGGAATTGATATGACAAATAGTAACAAGGATTGTGAAAAACTGCAGAAGAACAGAGAGAGAGGCTAGAAGAGCAGATAGGTAGAAGATGCAGATAGTTGTACTGCAATATGAAGCAATTAATTTTGAAAATAAGGGCCAGGAATTTTCTTGATCTCATTTACACTGGTTTCTATGCTGATCTTGTGGATGGAAACTTATGTCCAAATTTCATGCATAACTTATTTGCCTAGGCCCAGAATGTAAAAACAAGCCTAAAACAAGCACAAATGCAGCACCGGCAATAGCAAGTGGGCTACTGTCTTCTGCCATGACTCCTCAGTCTCGGAGCTTCTTGCCTCTGCTGCTCCTCTGCCTCTTCCATCATTATGAACAGGGGTATGCCTATTCAGAAGACCATTCCCATTGCTTAACCTTTCTAAACATGTCGAGGAGAGCGTGTTTTTGGTGTCCAAAATAATGTTGGGTGTGCTGAGACTGGCAGCCCTTTGATTAAGTACAGTGCAGATTTTAGCAAGAAAAATTAAACAAAAAGAGAAAATCTCTATCAAACACCAAATTTGATGTCAGGTACTTTGACTTGCGCTAAACCTAATTTTATTGGTGTAAATCAATGCCACTGTACTTATAAACGTAAATGCAGGAACTTGCACGAGCTGGTCTTTTGCATATAAGTACACAGGAGAGTTTGGGGGAAGTATCTTGAAATGACACAATGACTGAAGAAGTTTGCACGAACCAATGCTCCAGCATAAATCAATTATGCACAAATTTCATCATAAAAAATGGCACTACATCACTCTTACTTGTTAGTCATGCAACAAAAATTCCAAATATTCTGGGCTGAGAATTGGGATACAAAACCAGAGAGAGATCCTGGGTACAGATATACAGATCGTTGAAAACAGTAGTTCAAGTAGATAAGGTTGAAAAGGCACACAATCCTTGGTTTTATATCTAAAGGGAGGCTACAAAAGCAAAGCAACAAAGTAAATCTTGTACAAAATCTTAGTCAGGCTGAAGTTAGAGTATTGTGCACTCCCTTTTTAGGAAGAATAGAAAAGTAGCGAGAAAAGCTGCAGGTCAGATTCATTTGGTTATCATCAGGGATGAGTGGCTACAGATACAAAGGGACTTTAGAAATTGAAGATTTGTAAAGCTGAAAAAGTTAAAAAAGGACTTCATTGTGGAAAAAAACAACGGTAAGGTAAATGATGATTGATTTCACTAGTCAATGAAACAGGAATGAGAGCGCAAGCATTTACTGCAACCATAAGAATAATTAAATTAAAAATTGTGAAAGGCTATATATAATTTCAAGTTCTTATTTCTTTAATGTTTGGAAAATAAATTCTTCACACAGAATGTTGAACTTTCTGCCACAAACCATATTGGAGCAAAGTTGGTAAACTCTTAAAGCAGAACTAAATAGTTGCTCAAAAAACATGATTAAAAGAGACTTGAAGAACAAGCAGGAGGTTGGAATTAGACTTGTGGCTCATTTCTATGCTGTAACATGATTGTAGTTGCATTTACACAGGATAAGTCCTTTAATTATAAGGAATATAAATAATTGTTTGAAAGTACAAAACTGGAGTCTTGCTGAAAATAGAGACATTTTGTTGAAGCTTTTCCTCTTGTACTCATTCAGGACATTTCGCAAGAATACCAATGTAAGGGAAGCAACAAATTTATACTGTATGAGAAGAGAGGGCTGATTGGCTGACAAGTGGACTCGGATTGGTAGAAGCGTCACCATGGAGAATGCACCGGTTTATTGTGGCTGACGGTTAACTGCCAAGCTTTGTTTGAAATTTAAACCAGGCAGCTTGGCTCTGATTGGTTCATTCCTCGGGGCAATGGCTTGACCAGTGAATGGCTGTCACTTATTCTGTTTAGCTGAAACAGGCGTAGTGTGTCCATGTTCATTCTGTCTGCAAAGAACAGGGTCTTGTGTATTAATATATGTAGCTTCCAGTACACACAAATGCACCACACTGCAAGCCTTACTGACAATCTTAAATTGGTTGTCAGCATAATTCTTAGTACATTGAGGATTATTTAGCAAATGTTGTCCAATCGTGGAATCAGATCTAATGTTGGACACTGTTTTGAGTTTTGCAAGCACAGGCTGGTTGGGTTCGCCCTGTACCTTGCCCGTTGCGAACAGCGGAAGGGACATGTTGTTTGATACGATCCACCAGTCTTTGGGGTGTACTATATACCTAGCGATTGAACAACATTTGCTAAATAATCCTCAGTGTGCTAAGAATTACGCTGACAAGCAATTTAAGATCGTCAGTCGGGCTTGAAGTGTGGCACATTTGCGCATACTGGAAGCTACATATATTAATACACGTGGCCCTGTTCTTTGCAAACAGAATGAACATGTGCACACATTGCGCCTGTTTCAGCTAAACAAAATAAGTGATAGCCATTTGCTGGTTCCTTCTTCAAGGCAATGTCTGGACCAGAGTCAAGCTGCCTGGTTTAAATTTCAAACAAAGCTTGGCAGTTAACTGTCAATCACCATAAACTGGTGCATTCCTCATGGCAACACCTCAACCCAGAGTCCACTTGTCAACCAATCAGCACTCTCTTCATATACAGTATAAATTTGTTGCTTCCCGTACATTTGTATTCTTGCAATTTGTCCTATGAGTGCAAGAGGAAAAGCTTCAACAAAATGTCTCTCTATTTTCAGCAATATATAAGGCTCCAGAAGCTAGCTGAGCATGTCTATCCTGAGGCACAGTGTGACTTTCGAGCAAAGAGATCCACCACTGACATGCTGTTCTCCCTTCGCCAGCTATAGGAGAAATGCCGTGAACAACAGATGTCCCTCTACGTTGCTTTCATTGATCTCACCAAAGCCTTTGACCTCGTCAGCAGACGTGGTCTCTTCAGACTACTAGAAAAGATTGGATGCCCACCAAAGCTACTAAGTATCATCACCTCATTCCATGACAATATGAAAGGCACAATTCAGCAGACCTCTTTCCAATCCTGAGTGGCGTGAAACAGGGCTGTGTTCTCGCACCTACACTGTTTGGGATCTTCTTCTCCCTGCTGCTCTCACATGCGTTCAAGTCTTCAGAAGAAGGAATTTTCCTCCACACAAGATCAGGTGGCAGGTTGTTCAACCTTGCCCCTCTAAAAGCGAAGACCAAAGTATGGAAAGTCCTCATCAGGGAACTCCTCTTTGCTGACGATGTTGCATTAACATCTCACACGGAAGAGTGTCTGCAGACTCATCGACAGGTTTGCAGCTGCCTGCAATGAATTTGGCCTAACCAATCAGCCTCAAGAAAACAAACATCATGGGACAGGACGTCAGAAATGCCCCATCCATCAATATCGGCGACCACACTCTGGAAGTGGTTCAAGAGTTCACCTACCTAGGCTCAACTATCACCAGTAACCTGTCTCTCGATGCAGAAATCAACAAGCGCATGGGAAAGGCTTCCTCTGCTATGTCCAGACTGGCCAAGAGAGAGTGGGAAAATGGCGCACTGACACAGAACACAAAAGTCCAAGTGTATCAAGCCTGTGTCCTCAGTACCTTGCTCTACGGCAGCGAGGCCTGGACAACGTACGTCAGCCAAGAGCGACGTCTCAATTCATTCCATCTTCACTGCCTCCGGAGAATTCTTGGCATCAGATGGCAGGACCGTATCTCCAACACAGAAGTTCTCGAGGCGGCCAACATCCCCAGCATACACACCCTATTAAGCCAGCGGCGCCTGAGATGGCTTGGCCATGTGAGCCGCATGGAAGATGGCAGGATCCCCAAGGACACATTGTACAGCGAGCTCGTCACTGGTACCAGCCCCACCGGCTGTCCATGTCTCCGCTTTGAAGACATCTGCAAACGCGACATGAAGTCCTGTGACATTGATCACAAGTCGTGGGAGTCAGTTGCCAACGATCGCCAGAGCTGGCGGGCAACCATAAAGGCTGGGCTAAAGTGTGGCGAGTCGAAGAGACTTAGCAGTTGGCAGGAAAAAGGACAGAAGCGCAAGGAGAGAGCCAACTGTGAAACAGCCCCGACAACCAATTTTATCTGCAGCGCCTGTGGAAGAATCTGTCACTCTAGAATTGGCCTTTACAGCCACTCCAGGCGCTGCTTCACAAACCACTGACCACCTCCAGGCGCTTACCCATTGTCTCTCGAGACAAGGAGGCCAAAGATAAGGAATATACTAATTACAATAATTTTGCACATTTTAAACATTGCATTGTTGGTAGTCTTGTAAGCACCCAAAAATGTACAACTGTTAGGAACCAAGGATAGTCACTCATGGAAAGTCTGCTTGAAATGGGACAGATTCTAAAAAAAATGCCCAATGGTTATTGTGGTTTGGGAAGTGCTGAGTGCACCACTGACTCACCAAACTAACACTTCCTTAATCTTTGGGAATCTGTGCCTAGTCTGTTGAGAAGCACCTGAGATATTATAAACCTGGCATGGTATCACACTACAAATAATGATTATGATATAAACAAAGTTGGAGTTATTGTGCAAGTACTGTGCAACACTGACAATTTTTATGTTTCTACGCACCTTACACTTCAGTAGACTGAACAACTGAAGCCACAGTACAAGACACCAACAAGTTTGAAAAGAACAGGAGAGTAGGTAAGGAAGAAGTAGTGATAAAGTGTCATCGCATTTGAGTTTTAAAAGCATGAAGATTCTAGGAGAAAGGAAAGACCAAGGGAAGGAAGCAAATCTTCAGCTTTTGACCATGAGAAACAATGCGATAGGATATGTTACGACTGAGGTGGGAGGAGTGCACTGTCTTTTCTAGTCCTACTTCTCCGCAAGTCACAACATATATTTAAAAAAATGTTTACCCAGTTACCGATTCCGTCAATCATTTACTCGTTATCCCAGAATTAAAATACATCAACCAGGTTTCTTTAAGAAGCATCAAAATTATCAGTTTATCAAACAAGACTTATCCAGTAATGAAACAAAGCATTAACACTGATTGAAATATGAAAGTTCCTCTTTTAAATTCCCCACACGCATACTGAAAAAACCCCAGAAATTCTCTCCACAGAGGTCTGTTACAAAAAGAACTTTAGCCAAATACTTGCTAATTCTTGAAGAAAAGATAGATATGGAAGGAAGCCAGTTGTCCCTATTGGTCTGGTGTCTGGGTATATGGAGACAGGTCACTGGGATCTTTGCTAAAGCAGTTCTTTTCAGGCAGCGTTGAGAATGAATTTGACAGGTTTTTCCAGCTTCTCAGGAGCGATGCAGCACCAGAGCTTTTAGCTCTCCCACACTGGATCTTTGCAGAGTTTCTTCAAAGAGGTAGAGAAAGAGGTGAGCTGGGTGGTTTCTTTTTCCTTGGCAGGCAAAATACCAATTGTCTTCAAAACAGTTCACACCCCAACTGAACTGAAAACAATATCCAATCCCCAAACAGAAAATCAACCTCCTGACCTCCATAATCCTCGACATGTGGCTCCTTTGTAAACATCTTCCCCAGGTCACCAAAGTTTTTGTTGTTTATTGAGCGTAAAGCACATGGTTTCCAGCACAGGTTGTTTCCAAACAACATCTCAAGTGTCCGGTCAGTGAACTTGGTAAAAAAAAACACATCCATGGATTCTTTCCAGTTTTAACACAAGTTCTCAAAAAATAAATTAAAAAATGGAAGTACTTTCGTAATAAATCGGGGACTGCGTGATATGCTTGGCATTACAAGTTTGGGTCTGTCTTGCTGGTGGGTTCAGTGGCGTTTGTCTCTCTTGCATTTTATTTTCAGGAGTATGTCATACTGTCCAATATCTGAATGTAATTCCTTGTGATTCTAACTAGTTGCATGTCTTATATTTATGTGCTTTTCTAATCTTCCAATAAGTGGATCGACAATACTTTAAAGAGAATAGTTTACATATAGCAAACAAATGGAGTTTGACAGTTATAACTGAAACTCCATTTATTTTTAAACCTTTCATGAATAAAAAAAAAATCCATCTGACTTACCCTCGGTTAGTGGGCTAGCTAAGACTTGCTTTAGTCATCAAAGCATTGAGACAGACTAAACTCTCAATTGCTCAGTCAGCCCCAATTTTACACAAACTGCCTAGGGCTATTGTCGCAGCAGACCAGCCATACTGACTGACCTTAAAATGTTGGCTCTCTTCCTTTTGATGCTTCTGACCAAAGGAAATAGGTGGGATGTCCCTCCAACTTCTTTCCCATTTAGTTATTTCCCCAGTCAGCCTGCCCATAAAACTAGCTACTCCAGCCCCAAGAATGGCTTCCAACCAAACTACCCTGGCCAATACCCGGAATGAGGTCAATTGAATAAGGACATCTTAAGAAGGGTGGTGATCTCTGGAACATCTAAACTAATTTCCATTATCTAAAGAATTCTGGTTCAGATGTTTAGTGTGAATTCTAATCCACACTCCGCAGCTCTGTTCAGTGAATAAACCAACTAAGAACTGCATTTAATAAAATAGCGCAATTTTTAATCTAAAACATACCCAAATACATTCTGGGAAAAATTGTCAAAAATCCCACAATGTGACATATGGATTCAACACAGTGAGAATGATGGAGGATTTGGTTTTGTTTGAAAGAAGATTGGACAGTTTAAAGAAGCACTGACTCAAATCACAAAGAGAGAGAAAATAGGGAAAGTGAAAGGAAAAAGAAAGTGATAGATGAGAAAAAAAACAAAATTTGGAAAAGTCAGTTTGTCTTTGAATGCCCCACATTTTCCATTTTTACCTCCTCCAATCGTACTTGATTCTTCATTTTTAACAGCTCCTCTTCAGCTTGTGCGCGGTCAGTTATAGCAGTTGCCTTTATTCGGCTCAGTTCCTGTCATAGAACAAGCTTTAGGATGATATGCATAATTTCATAAAACAATTTTTGAATGGGTACAGTCAGTAACTTTATAATAGAAGTTTAATAGTGCTAAGCTCCAACTTCCATAGAAATGCACTTTTAACTCCAATACTATAAGGGAACAAGCAAATACAATTGTTTCATGTTTTTATAGCCATATTCGTAGTCATTGAACATAGTCAGCATTACAATTCAGACTTTCCCCTTATATTTCAAGACTGCAGCAAAAGGTTCTACAGGTATACAATTTATGAACTGAATTTTACAGCCTTTGGCATACTTTCTTATGCAGGTCATGCAAAAGGATTAACAAAGACCTTTTTAACCACATCGTTATCCACCCAACAACTTAAGCAGCCTATTCCAAAAGGTGGCAAATAGCGAACCATTATGCTCGGTGAATACTAATAACGGACTGACAAATTAGATAATTACACACAGGTTGGCTCTGGTCAGTTTTTAATCCGTTAGAACCAACAAAAAAAGTTCGATTACCACCCAGCAAAATTACAGGTTCACTCTGGATAGTTTCATGCCCGATTTTTCATTCCAGATAAAAAGAATCAAATACAACTACCTGAAACTAATTTCTAAATTATCTGCAGTCTGTATATCACAAGATTCAAGAGATTTTTTTTCTGTTTTAAGGCATGGGAGAAGGGCTGGCAGTTATGGATAACCCATAAGCTGTGCTTCACTGAAAAATCTGTCATTTAAGGTGCTGTGAAGTTGCCATATACCTTGTGGCTTAAAACTTGCATATCTCATCCCTGAGATACTGCTTTACTGCTGGTTTCTTTTATGTCAGAGGGTTATCACTCTCAAAACACAATTGAGCATACATCGATTTGAATTAATGGGTTTGGAATTCGTTAATAAAATAAAAACTGCTGACCAATTAATTAAAAATTAATAATGCATGGATTTTAAATAGCGCCTGCCTGTATTAATTATTGTTTATTAACTAGCTGAGTGAGCTTATCAAGTAGGATTTGGATCTGAAAGTTTCCGTCTTGCATCTGAACACTGTCAAGCAGATTCAGGCAGCATATAAACTAGGGCCAGCAAAGGAAGATATTGGCCAGTGGCATATTAACACATTGGTATAATGTTAATATAGTAATATATCTGACATCTGAGCAGAATTAATACTGTATTAATGGATGTTAACTATCTTTATGTGGAAAAGAAAACTTCAATGAGCAGAATTTTGTTTGGAGCCGTTGGAGTTTTAAGAAACACCTTATAATTCCAATTTGGGTGCTTACATTTTTAAGTATTAATCCAGTTCCTTAATTAACACCATTTACTAGCAGTTTTGTACTGTAAACATATCCTTCGTGAACTGGGATGAGACTTTCAATCTCATTTCAATTATGATCCTTATTCATTTCCCAAGTGGTAATCCAGTGCTTACATGTTCAATTGGGCAAATTAAATTTGAGAACTCGACTACACCATGATAAATTTACGGGTAGCAATAAACAAAAGAAATACTTGTATTTATATAGCATCTTTAGGATATTCCAATGAAGTACTTTTGAAGTGTAGTCAATGCTATAATGTATTATAATAGCAGCTAGTATCAATTCTACTAACTTGATGGTTTGCCTGGTAATCATTGTTGACTCACTGTTTCTAGCTGAATTCGCATGTTTTCAAGTTTCTGAATTCTGTCCTGCAAAGACCGCTCAATCTCCTGCTGGTGCTGGCTCATGCGTTCCAACTGATCGGATATGGGAAAAAGGTACAGAACAAACAAATAGAATGATGAATGTTGCCCGATGAGAAATCCCATATTTCAAACTGTCGCATTCAAACATTTAGGACTGAATTTTCGGAGCCCCAAAATACACTGGCACTGGCCGCTGTGTCAGTTGCAGGACACCATTCCTGACATCAGCCATTTTGGAGGAGTCGGGTTCAGGGCCCGGGAAGGCCATCCATCCCGACAAGGCAGGCAGGCAGGTAATTAGGTTCATTAACAGTCTTGTTAAAGGTAGGTTTAGAAGGCTGACTGGGATTTTCCAGTTGGTCTCCAGTTTCCTGACGCGACAGGGGTGGGGACGATCAACTTCTTGGAGGGGGCACCTAGCGCTGGCGCCAGCGCTCCATGTATCCCCCCCCAGGCAGGCAAAGACTACCCTGTATGTAGAGAGGCACCCCCTACCATCACCACCCACGGCCCCCCCACCCCACCCCACCACAGTGCTGGCCGGGCTGCTTCTTTTCTGTTTTTTCTAATTAAAGTTTTTAAAACTTCTTGCTGAGGCGCCCTCCCAGTTACTGACCTTGTAATGCAGCCTTTGATTGACCCTCCAGCTTCAAAAGCACGTCGGCCACCCTTAATAGGACAGGAAACCTGTGTCCATGCCAATTAAGGACTCACGCACTTGAAAATTTTAACTTTAAATGTTTCCCCCAACAGCGCCCCCCACCCCGGAGGCGGGTTTCTGACTCGAAAAGAAACCCAACTCCTGTTTCCTGCCTCTGTGGTGAAAATTCAGCCCTTAAGAGTCTGAACGCAGATTGTATTTTTCACTTCTGAGTAAATGGGCAATAACTTTTGTCTCTCCAATATTGTAAAAAAAAAATCAATTGCCCAAAGTTACATAATTGTTTCTCTTATAATATATTCAAAATCAACTGGTGGACTTTATTTCAGTTGATTTCCAATGATACTATATGGTTAAACATAAAAGAAAAATCACTAAAATCTCAATCTTGAAGAGGCTACTTTTAGGATTTAGTTTTAGAGATACAGCACTGAAACAGGCCCTTCGGCCCACCGAGTCTGTGCCGACCATCAACCACCCATTTATACTAATCCTACACTAATCCCATATTCCTACCACATCCCCACCTGTCCCTATATTTCCCTACCACCTACCTATACTAGGGGCAATTTATAATGGCCAATTTACCAACCAACCTGCAGGTCTTTTGGCTTGTGGGAGGAAACCGGAGCAGCCGGAGGAAACCCACGCAGACACAGGGAGAACTTGCAAACTCCACACAGGCAGTACCCAGAATTGAACCCGGGTCGCTGGAGCTGTGAGGCTGCGGTGCTAACCACTGCGCTCTGAAAACCAAGATGTACTTCACCTTTTGACTGACTAGTCACATCTTATTTTTCTCTTTTCCCCGCAGAAAGATTAATCTTGTTCTTAACGTCTCTCACTATTTTAGTCAGTAATAAGGATTTTCAAAGTTTAATGGATTCACATGTTAGTGCATCCCTGTAAACCTTGTATTCATGAAAAGAACAGCCTGCAATCACTCTCTGCTGCCACCTGCTGGAATCTATACCAAATCTCCACACTAAAAATTATTTTATTTGCATTGCTATACACACCTAGAGAAGGAATAACTGGCACTGTGGAACAATTTTCCCACTTTGCACTGCGACACAAACTAGGATTCCTAAACTAGGAACCGTAACTGTTTTTCTTCAAAAACGTATATTACCTCCAACTGAAGACAGATACCCTAACATCCCAAATTTTTCCTCATCTTCCCTCCCCCCACTATTGGCAGCTCAATCAGGCCATGTATCTTATACGGTTATCAAAGCGGAACAGTGAGAAATGCCTATAGCCAACCTACCAAAAATGCCACTGAGTCAATCACCAGGTTTCCTTCTGTGGTGTAAAATTCAATGAGTCTATGACATCGATGGACTGAACAAAACTGGGCAGACCAACATTATTTCCTTACATCTGATGCTATTATAACAATGCCATCTTGCTGCCTAGTCGATAAACACACTGTTCAAATTTAAAGATAACCTTCAAAACTTCAAATATTGCTGCATTTTAGTAAACTGAAATATTCCTGTGTTCTTAGATTTTACATTGTTCCCCTAAAGATATTCACTATGAAGCAGAAAACAATCCGAAAATAGTATGAATAGCTCCCATCTTAGTAATAGAAAAAAATTACTGAGTGAAGTCTAATATATTTTCCAAATGTGAAATAGGTTTTTTAAAAAAAAATGGAATACTTAAAAAATGGAATTGGGCTTGAATAATAGTTATGAATCTTCACTATCTGATGCTACTGCTTAATTTCCTTTGATAAATCTAATTTGTATCTTAAACTCGAGTCACATGGTCTGGTAGACCATTTATTCTTCTGTGATCTTAAGTTTAGAAAATGTGGGGGAGAGGGGCTCATTTCAATTCAAACTATTATAACAACAGGAGTTATCGTTCAACTCCTGTGCTACACTACATTACTAGATGTTACACGTTTGAAGTCACAATGCAATTTGTGGAGAGCAATTGCAGGAGTGGTCTTTGGAGGTAGAGCCTGGCAGAAAGATCGGAGTAAAGCCTGAAAACACATCATTACTTTTCCATTTTGTTTCAAATGACAGGGGTTCCATAAATTTTACCAATGATTTAAATTAGGTTAATTGGCCCTAAGCACCAAACATGGCTGTCATCATTTTTGATATGGGAATTGCAATTGCCCCTTTCCTGTCTGCCAGAAACTCCCCAAAACTGATGGACTTCCTCAAAACAACCATCATTGCTTCACAAATTTCATTCTTTGTCTAAGGACTCTTCTACTAATTCCAAAGTACTAGAGCAGACAATGCAAGTTTGATGATGGGTATTACAATGTCAGTGTCTTCCCTGGTATAAACCTCCAAGCAAACATCATTTACTGCATTAGCTATTTCCTGTTCATTCGTCCACTGAGTTCAACATTTTCATTAGTCATAAATTCTTAACTGTCCCAGAATGGGAGGAATTTTCCAGCATTGTCTTTAGCATCTGCTGCAATATTCCTTTCCAGTTTCTCTCTTGATATCCCCAATCTCATCTGTGGCGTGATTTTGTATAATCTCGTACACAGCAATATCACCATCTTCTTCTCTGATGTTAGGCCACAGACCTGAAATGTTCATTATGCTTCTCTCTCCACAGATGCTGCCTGACCTGCTGAGTATTTCCACCACTCTGTTTTTATGTTATCACCACCTTCTTCTCTTGTAAATCTACCCTCCTCCTATCTACCATTCAATTTTCCTGTTGGTTACTAATATTGTACCAGTGTTTAATTACACAAACACCAGGAACTGTGTTGTATTTGAATTCTTTTTCAGTCAATACAGGGAAAAAGTTTATCCCATCTATGTAGGCTGTATTAGAAGTATAGGCCCCAGTGCTGAAATAGGTGTTTCATGGATTGCATCACAGTTCCCTAAACACCATTAAATAGACAATTACAAAAGTCCGCATTACCTCTTTCCGTCTTAGTGCTTCTGTATTATCCAGTACTTGCTTACATCCCCTCTTCTCAGATTCCAGACGCTCTGACAGTTCAAGAAAAGGAAAATGTAATCAGTACCTTAGCTGGAAGGACATTCTAAATATATCAGTGAATACAGATAAGCATATTTAATAAGGTTTAAATCTGAGCATAAAAATGTTTAATTTTGCCAGTCATCACATTTTCCTCTCATTTAGTCCTGAATAAAAAGGTCACACTGACCAACAGGTTTCAGACAGATTTCAAAGAATATGGGGTTAAATTGCTCCTTAGAAACTTATTTGTCACTCCTTCACGAAGATACTTCTAATTTACTTCAACCAGTTCTGGTCTTGAACCTGCTTTGCTGCATGCCAAGTCTGGTTGATGTAAATTCCCCTCACCACCACAAAACTTACAAGTGAACAAGCAATTTCTCCTATAATCAAATGGCAAGGGTTGTTGACCAACCATATTATTGACAAAATCTGTATGGAATCACTGTCAAATTTTAGAATATATTATTTATTTTTTAGATTTCAATGAACAGGCAATGATGTAAAATTTAAAACGAGGAAATACTGCAGTGGTAATTAGCTAGAAGAGCAGGAAAAGCAAATGGGTACATAGTATATTACAGTGGTTACTCTTTGGTTCATATACACTTTGAGATGCTTAATGTCCCACTAAGGCATTACTCATGACCAGTTTCAATTTATACATTTTCGTCACAAAATGGACTCTGAAATTGGAATATATAAAACTGGTCAGTTGAAGAGAGTGTTGAATTCTTGTAAATTTTTCAACAGCATAACCAGAAGAAAGTGTTCCGAATTGTCATTCTTTATAGGTTTTGGCAAAAGCTTCAATATGGAGCATCATTAGTTCTCTTAAAAAATTGACGCACTCACTTGTGTATTTTCAATGTTGAGAAGCATTTGAATCACACAACAAAAGCTAAGAGTATACTCTTGGTTTCAAAGATAGTGGATGCATCATATCACTGAGCAGCCACTCGTTCTACCTCTGAAATTCAACTTTTAAATATAATGTAATGCTATTCCCCAATAATACTCTTGGGGCCCTATGGACTAGGAATTTAAAGTTAACTGGTCCTTCCTTGGAAGATTTCATTTTAGAAGTAAATTTGTTTCTGTATTATACAAGGTTTCTGATGTATCTAAAAATACTGAAATGATTTTTGGACACATTTTCAAATTCTAGACAAGATGTTGCAAACCCAGAATCTGTGCAAGAGTCTTTGCATCAAGACTGCCCAAATTCTCTCTTAATTGTCAGTATGCTTGTTTGTCTAATTTCCTTTTTTCCTATTGGTTAACTTTCTTTTTTCTCCTCTCTAAATTTTCCAATTCACCAATAGCATTTAAAAAACAAACTAATCATAAAGTAACCAAATTCGAAATATCAGAGAACAAGATAGGTAGGGCTGAATATAGAAGGTTCAGAGGGGAAGTGAAAAAACAATGAAGAGAAGTAAAGAGATAATATCAGAAGAGACTGGCAGCTAACATAAAAGGAAATCCAAAAGTCTTCTATAGGCATATAAATAGTAAAAGGGTGTTAAAAGGAGGAGCGGGGCCAATTAGGGACCTAAAAGAGGATTTCTGCATGGAGACAGGGGCCTGATTGAGGTATTAAATGAGTACTTTGCATCTGTTTATACCAAGGAAGAAGATACTGCCTCAGTCATAAAGAGGTATTAGAAAGGCTGGCTGTACTTTAATTTGATAAGTGACCAGGACTGGATCTAATGCATCCAAGGATACTGAGGGAAGTAAGGGTGGAAATTGCAGAGGCACTGGCCATAGTTTTCCAATCCTCCTTAGATACAGGGGTGGTGCCAGTGGACTGGAGAATTGCAAATCTTAAGGATAAGCCCAGCAACTACAGGCCAGTTACTTTCACTTTGGTGGTGGATAAGCTTTTAGAAACGATAATTTGGGACAAAATTAATAGCCACCTGGGTAAATGCAGATTAATTAAGGAATATCAGCATGGATTTGTTAAGGGCAAATCGTGTTTAACATGACATGCTTGAATTTTCTGATGAGGTCACAGGGAGGGTGGATGAGGGTAATGCCAGTTGATGTGGTGCAAATGGACTTCCAAAAGGCATTTGATAAATTGCCACAAAACAGGTTTGTCAGCCAAGTTAGAGATCATAGACTAGGAAGGACGGGTAGCAGCATGGATATGAAATCGGCTGAGTGACAGGAAAGAGAGTAATGGTGAACAGTTGTTTTTCCAGACTGGAGGAAAGTTTATAGTGGGGTTCTCCTGCTCTTCTTGATATATTTAATGACCTAGATTTGGGTCTACAGGGCACAAATTTCAAAATTTGCATATGACACAAAACTTGGAAGTATTGTGAACTGTGAGGAGGATAGTGTTAAACTTCAAAAAGTACAGAGACAGGCTGGTGGAACGGGTGGACAAGTGGCAGATGAAATTTAATGCAGAGAAGTGTGAAGTGATTCATTTTGGTAGAAGGAAGCAGGAGAGGCAATATAAAATAAAGGATACAATTCTAAAGGGGGCGCAGGAGCAGAGAAACCTGGCGATATATGTGCACAAATCATTGAACGTGGCAGGGCAGGTTGAGAGAGCAGTTCATAAAGCATAAGGGATACCTAGTTTTATAAATAGGGGCATAGAGTACAAAGCAAGCATGTTATCATAAACCTGTATAAAACACTAGTTTGGTCTCAACTGGAGGATTGTGTCCAGTTAGGAAGGATGTGAAGGCATTAGGGAGAGTGCAGAAAAGATTTACAAGAATATTCTCAACTATTCCAGGGATGAGGAACTTCAATTACATGGATAGATTCAAGAAGTTGGGCTGTTCTTTTTGGAGAAGAGAAAGTTGAGAGGACATTTGATAGAGGTGTTCAAAATCATGAGGGGTCTGGAAAGAGTAGATAGGGAGAAATTGTTCCCATGGTGGAAGGATTGAAAACCAGAGGACACCGATTTAAGGTGATAGGCAAAACAACCAATGGCAGCATCAGGGAAAACTTTTTTCCCTCAAAATGGTTAGGATCTGGAATGCACTGTCTTAGAATGTGGTGGAGGCAGATTCAACAATGGCTTTCAAAAGAAAATTGAATAATTATCTGGAGAAAAAAAACTTGCTCCTGGAAAAGGCAGGGGAGTGGGACCAGGTGAGTTGCTCATTCAGAGAGCTGGCATAGACATGAAGGGCCAAATGGCCTCCTTTTGTGCTGTAATCATTCTATGACTCTATCTGCAGGCTACCATCACCTTTGAAACTGTGGCCTCTTGAATTCAGACTTGGGTTCCAAATCACAGCCTTTGTTCCCTCCAGACTGTCAGGATTCATTCTCTCTTCCCGTCCAACCTTAGCCTGATGTCAGCCTGTACCTTGGCTCTGGCCTGCAACTGTCACACCCATAGTATGAGCCTTTGTCCTGACTTGCAACTTCTACTCATGTCTACCATCCTCATGTCAGCCACAGGGTCATACTGCCTCCATCACCCCCACAAACCTTAATCTGGGATCAATATAACTACAAGCCTTGGATTTGGCCTGCTGTATCTATTTGGTTGCACCTTCCCAGACTTTCAACCCTGCAAGTGAAATCAGGGAGATCCAACTTGGCAAGAGGATCCAAACTGCAGCCCCTCACAAGTCGCTCTCAAGTCTGATAATCTAATTCTTGAACCTTAGGCAATCCAGCTTTACTTACAAAAATTTTTTATTCACTGTTTTATCTAGTTTGAATGTTGTAGGCCTGGAGGTTTGGAAAGGCTATTCTTAGCTCTGTGAAAACAGCGTTTTGCAGTCATTTCAATCTCATCAAGCTGGTTACTACAAAGGTGCCTGCCACATTGTTTATTTCACATTTTTCCCCTGGTTTTTCAGGGAGATACTTGTCAGAAATGTTTTTAAGCACATACTGAAACAATGTTGGGCAATCATGAGGCATCACATCGGTGTTGAAACTAAAGACAAGCTGACTACCAATTTTATTCGACAAATAATATTTTAAACAAGATAATTTTATTCCTCTTTTCATCAGCTATAGATTCCGATCAGGTTTGTTAAAACAAAAATATAGTTTCCAGTGTAGGTATAATCTTTGGCAAGCATTGTTCATTAATAATCCAGCTGGGTTAATTTATGGTTTTAAAATTGTGACTTTGGGAGACTGGTGCAGAGGACTAGTACGCAGCTATTTTATCTTTAGGAACTGAGTATGAATCCTAACTAGACTAATGTGATGAAAATTCCCTGTGGGCTGTAAGGGGCTTGTGTAACATTAATATTTCATACTCTCAACATAGTTCTGAAAAAGTACAAAAAGCCACAATACTGTTTACAATTTGGCAATGCTAAAGTAGAGGGCGCTCATTATCTGACCATGCTATATCTTTACCTGGGGTACTTGCTGGACACCAAAAGGTAAAGGTTTCCCCAGAAGGACGGCATGTCAACCAGGGCACCTCTCAGTAGCTAAACAATGTCAGAGGTCAAGAAGAAAGTCATCAGGCAAAGAACTTGGTTAGTAAATGCTAGAGAATGGGAAAAGAATTTTGAAACTGTGTCTTCCTAGATGTTGATCCAAAAAGCTACAGATTTACATCTTTGTCTCCTTCATTTTTAACCCATTTATACCTTAAAAAAATGATTTATATAAAAGCTGTAAAATGTCCACTGCAGTCATGTTGTTCAGTAATTTGTCACGTGAAGTTTTAGTGAACTTGTATGGTAAATTTTAATAAATCGTCATTGTATATCCAATTTTTTTGGATATTTATATCCAATTCTTTTCAGGTCTAATTTAATCTCCTCCTCTTGTGCCCTGACTGGACAGGTACAAGAATTAGATTTTTAAAAACTTATTTTACAGCTAAACCATACAACTATAAATAAAAGTAACTGGAACACATCAAATTACTAGAGATCTGAATGTAGAGAACATAGGTTTGCGAAATACAGTGCCTTTATACAGATTTTTGTTTTTGCACATTGCATGATGCTATGCAACAGTTCATATATTTGTACACTGGGCCAGTGGGTGGCAGGATTAAACAGTGTCCATAATCAATCAGCTACACTGATGAACATACAGAAATCTCATTTGCATTGAAGAGCAATTTTAAATAAGTTTCCTAAGATTCAATTCCGAAAATGTACAAATCCATCAAGGCGGAGATAGGTCAGCAAAAAAGCTACCATTTGTATGCTGCATGATGTCAGTCACATACACTGGCTGCTGTGCCATATTTTTCCTGTGATATACACAGCAGAGGGTATGTACTTGCATGCTGTCCATGTATCTAATGAATTGTAGGACACCAGTTTGGGAATTAGTTTGGATGAAGCATTCCTGCAAGACTGATACATTTAGACTATTCAGAACAAACCCAGCATCACATATTCTGATAGTCATTCCACAGATCAGTTTTAAAATGGCAATATATTAGAATGCACGTCACTGAGCAGTTATTTCACGTGAGATGGGACTGCAAAAACTCACGACCTTTAGAGGAGGTCTTTAAGTTTTAAGTTTAAAATCAATTTAGAGCTCAGAGAATTTTAAGTTACATCAGACCGGTAAGTAGGACGGTTAGAAAAAGACAATGCTGTCCATTAATTTTTAAACACAGTATTGAAAGCTTCCTTTTGCAGGGATTAAGCAAGAGGAAAGCAGTGCTGAAAGCTTTAAGACTAGAATCTGTGCTGCACTGGGTTCACTTAATTATAGATAGGTCCAAAGGATACTCAATATGCACCTGCTTTTATCCTGTAAGAAAGAAATTTTCTCACGTACTTTCCAAATAAAATGTTAATAGGAGCGAAATGTGAGATCATGGATAATCACAATATCTTTTATATGACACCCACATTATACAAATCCTGCAATTATTTATCTCAAGATAAGGCTCTCTCAGATTACCCTCAGTCTGCGCTATTCTCTGTTTCATCTCAGCAGTCAGATTGGCCAATTCTTGTTTCAGCTGGCAAATTTGATTATGTTGGACTTTACATCTTCGATCTAATTCATCCACCTGTTTGACAAGGATACAAAATAAGCATCTGGTACAGATTCAGGGAATGGGCGAGCTGACATCATATTGAAGTCTTGATACCATTATTGCATATATAAATGGTTTGAAAGAATGAGTTCTGTCAAGTTTAAATTAGATGACTGAACCAGAACGATAGAATCATTTTACATATAAACAACTGGTGTCTTGTGCTATGCCAAAGATCTTTCGATACAACACAGAAGCCTTTGAAAAGTTTTAAATCTCCACTGCAAAGGCACAACAAGCATTTGTTAGGAAAAGTCAATCTAAAAAGCTTAATGGAGGTCCCAATTCTATGATGCTAAATCAACATGCAAAACCAGATCACTATCTTGTGCATGGAAGTGTGTGTGAACATGAAATGCACCTTTTCTAAACCTCTTGAACAGCAGCTGAAAACAGGTGTTATATAACTCCTGACATACTGTACTTACTTTCAACCTTTAATGACGATCTACAAAATAAATTTGCTCTTTCTCCAAAATATAAAGGCCTGAATTTTACGAATGTGCCGCAATTCGCGACTGCGCACTCTAACGGCAGCGTGCATCCCGCGCGGATGCACTGTCCTTGAACCCCTGCAATATTAGGCAATGGGGGTTATTTAAAGAGGGGGCGGAGCAGCCACCCCCTGATGATGTCATCGGGGCGGCTGCCGTGTCCCCGGCTATTGCGTCCAGTGCCACTGCGCAGGCGCCGGCTCCATTTTTTTTAATAGGGCTCTCAACCTTTACAATTAATTTTTAAAGGGAAATAGTTAGTAATTTTTATTAAATATAAAAGTGATGGAGGCCCTTCCCCGACACCCCCCCATGGTTATTTCATTGCCGAAATGACAAAAAATTGATTTTTCAAATACTCGAACTACCCCCACCCCCAACCTTCAATCCTTTGCCCTTCAACCCCTTCCCATCATCCCCACATCCAAGCAAAATGGTCTTCGCTGCTCCTCCACCCCTCCCGCGCTGAAAATATTATTCCTCCCCCCTTCCAACCAGGTTTGCACTTCAAAACTCTGTGTGGACTTCAGAAGGCGGGCGAAGGCCGAACGGAGGCCATAAAATCGGTAAGTTAATTTGAATATCATTGTCAGTTTACATATGGAGATGAAGGTCCCCCCCGCCCCCGGTCATATGCGGCAGGCCCTTCGACGTGTGGGTCAAGGTGGGCCTCTCCCCGCAGAATTTTACCGGCCCCCGCGCCAAAACTGTGGTGCAGCTCATTGATGCACATCACAAAGACAAAACCCCGTTAATGTTAAGTTTGAAAGTAATATTAATGTTTTACTAGAGACCTCTTTCAAACATATACCATGTACTTAAAGACACTCGGAAAACTTGCACAGAATACATAGAAACACGAAACATACAATTCCATAACATGGAAACAGGCCAATCAACCCAAATCAGTCACTACTGGCATGTACTCTCCAACCAAACATACTACTCCCATACTACTTTATCCCCCCCTTTTCCTTCATCCACCTGATAAATCTAACATGGGAAAGATAACTGCAGCTTTCAGTATTCATAGCTAGCTTAAGAATGTATTTGATTCCTTAGAACACTTTTAGACACATTCCAGAAGCCTTATTTTTCTTTTGAACATCGCAATATAGGTTTGAGGACCAGAAAAGGTACTGTATGAGTAACCTTCCATAGTATTTCTTTGTTACATAAATTTCAAGTTTCAAAACTCCAGATCCAGTATCTTTTGGTGCAACTCAGTATTTTAGGAAGAGGAGTGCGTGTGCAGTATTAAATGTTCTGCAAACATCGCACAGTAACAGTCGCCAGAATATCTCAATTACGAAAACAAGGTATTGTGATTTGCCTGGAAGAACAACCCTAGCCGAACAGAACACATTCCATAAAACAGCCAACTTTCCAGCGCTTGGAGACGTACTCTGATAGCTGGATATATTATAGCTACCTTATTTTTGAGCTCCATGTTTTTCCCATTTGCTGTATTTATCTCCCTGGTGAACTTTGCCTCGCGATTACATGCTTCCTGGTAGGGGAAAACAAATCTCTTCAGCAGATAAATACTTTGGTAAAGAAGAAGAAACATAGATCAGCGCTACCACATTTTTGATTGTATTTCTGAGTCTCTTGTAGTAGTCCCTTTGAAAGCACTGAATAGGCTGCTCAATGTCCAATATCAATGGAGATTGCGTGAATGATATATCCTCTATTCACTGATAACTAAAAATGACCTACAAGTGGCATAGGACCCTGATTAGCAAATTAAAGGTAGTCTTCTGCTTGAAATAGATGGGTGCTCCGGCTACCCATTTTCAGTACAAGTTGAAAATGCTTCCAGCTGTAGCAGGAACAGGGTCTAAGTGCTACATCACAACTTTTGGAGACATACTGTCATTTCTGCCCACCGAACACCTTAAAATTCAATCCACAATTTTGATTTATCAAGTATAAATAGAATGAAATACATGGTATGCCAATTAATAGGCACCCTATCAGTGAAAACATTCAATTAAAGGCACAAAATAAATCTGGAATGCTGTTCAGATGGGACAAGTTCTAGCAAACTATGATGTGTTCATTATTAGATTGAAATGCAAGCATTTGATTGGTACGTACACAATATGCTAGCAAGGCAATCTTTCGGTGCATTTCTTCAAAAGTTGTAGCACTGGTGCAACAACTATGCTCTCAAGCAATTGAAGGTGCAAGTTGGTGTGATTAGGCCTATTCTGCACTGGACTCAGAGCACAGAAGGAGGCCATTCAGCCCATCATGCCTTATTCAACTCTTTGAAAGTGCTATCCAATTAGTCCAACTCATTTGCTCTTTCCCAATAACCCCACAAATTTTTCCTTTTCAAGGATATATCCAACTCCATTTTGAGAATAGTAGATAATAGTGGGGTAAGGGCCACTTTGCTTATTTGAACATTCACATCTTCTAACCCAAAAGTCATATGATAGAAAAACTTACATAGTATTGTTTACAATTGTTACATGACAATGAAGCTAATTGTGCATCCTAACCCATGCATATCACCTGATGGCCAATCACAGAACAAGTCATAAGGCCATGGAGATAACCACATCCCCAACAACTCCAATCTTTCAGTTGCATATCAATTAATGTTTTATCTAGAAGTTCAAAAAGCACCATTATTACCTCTTGCTCAATCTTAAGCTCCTTTGAATGCCTCTCTTTCAACTCAATTTTTTCCATTCTTGTCTTCTCCAGAAGCTCTTTCAGGTCATTTGACTTTTGCTCTGATAATGCTAAAGCAGCCTCTGTCATTTGCACTCTAGGACAGAATAAAATGGAATATCTAATGAGGGCAGTAATGGAACACGATACAGCAAAATGATTTAGACTGGTTAAGCAACTAGACAGATTTAAGGCAAATCAAAGACATTAGCATTGGTGCATTTAAGTGTCACACAGGTTAAAAACGCAAGGTATCGGTGTACAATAAATGGAATTGAATTAGCGATGAAAAGTGTCCTTGCCACGTCACTTTCAATGCTTTGCTCCAATGTAGCAGCAATTATAAATTGTACAGAATGCTAGGATATGTAGGGAGAACACTCTACACGACTAATGTTAAAGCATTACAATGCAGTCACCAGACCACACTTAAGACGCTATGTTCAGTTTTGATCATCCTGTCACAAATATATTGCATTAAAAAGGATACAGAAAACAGCAACAAAACTTATCCCAAGTGTAAAGAAATAAACAGCAAGGAAAAATTTAAGCTTACAATCAGAAAGGTATTTAAGTGAATGGGGTGGAGGAAGAAAGGGGCCCTCAAAGAATATAAAATGATATAAAGTAAATCCAAATTACAACTTCAAACACACTGCACCGAGAGGACAGAGGACATAAATGGAAATCTACCAAGTGAGACAACAGAGGCATAACAATGTAATGCAAAAGACAATTAGATGTTCTAGGTGAGAAAAGTAATGCATGAAAAGATGTTTGGCAGACAGAATGACCTTTTCTCATTCCAAATTTTTCTAAGCCTAATCCAGTAACATAGTACAAACAGACAAGCTAATTATATTTGGAGGGAAAATGCAAAACATTACATTAAAATAAATGGTTTGCAAATTATAAATCCATGAAATCATACTGGCAAAATTATGATTTTTGACTGATCTACTGGAAAATGGAATTAATCTAACCAATTTGTTAATAAAGTACTGAGTGTTATACTTAACTTCTCAGTGTGAATCACTGCAGAAGAAAAACATATGAACAGCAGAAGTTTTGCACTTCAAAATAGACAAAAGCATTTAAATATTAATTTTAACAGGAGACTCACTGCAATGATTGAATATGAACTGTTGTTAAAGGAGATTGTACAAATGGGCAAGAAAATTAAAGTGACAAGCTGCAGCGTTCCCAAGGTCACCCTTTCAGACAGAATGGAGATGTTTTGTAGTCACCTAATCTAAGTTTGGTATCGCCAATGTAGAAGTGAATACAATATGGGCAATGAATATAACAGAATTTGAGTACTTATGTCCAATATCAACTGGATTGACAATATCCAAACGCATTTCACATTGATGAGTTACAAGCTAATTTTGGAAAACTTTCCTCCCATTAAGGTGGACTGGAGTAGAACACAGCTCCTCAACTCAAAGGTTAGTTTTAACCCATCAGACAACCTGGAGGCAAAAATAGCACTTCGTACTTTGCTCGCAAAGAATTGATGATAGAACTCTTTTCAGTTAGTGCTTCCTGTAACTGTCCAACTTGCACTGCAGCAGTCCTAAAGAGAAAGAAAGAGATATTAAAAATACATTGAGAAACATACATGATGACCATTTTAATACCTAACCAAATAGCAGCAGGTAGCAGTTTCATATTAGGGGTAGTCAAATCTTTTAGTAAATTTACTGAAAGACATTAATTAAGACTGGATCAGCATTCCTTAATCTTTCAATGAATTTCTATACATCATGAATATTCATAAAAAGCCAAACATAACCTGATTATCTTAGATTAGGCTTTAATATAAGAAGGCAATTCTATTCCTGCCCCGTATCTCAGTTTCCTCACTTCTTTTCCCCAATGAAAAGAACAAGCATTGTTCATCAATAAAATTAAAACAGACTCTTCTTTTTCTGTTTTATATACAGACATGTGTCCATTAACAATGCACACTGCTGGGTCAAGTTCAGCTCTTCCTTCCTTCCTTTACTTTTATTACTTGAAGAAATCTTTTTTAATGCAATGAGTGGTTAGGACCTAGAATGCACTGCCTGAGAGTGTGGTGGAGGCAGATTCAATCACAGCTTTCAAAAACGAATTGGATAAGCAGCTGAAGAGAAAAAAAATTTCAGGGCTGCAGGGAAAGGGTGGGGGATTAGGACTAGTTGAGTTGCTCTTCAGAGTGCCGGCAAGGACACGGCGGTCTGGATAGTGTTGTAAGATCATGGATTGACATGCTTACAAATAATCCTTTTACTCATTTAACTAGTGTTTGTCTTATTGCCTGCACTAATGTGATGATTTACATAATTTTACAAGTGCAGCTGCTTGAGGGACCTTTTTAGAATATAAACTGCATGTTTGGACAAAAACTATTAAAAACTCATTGTGCAGACACTTTAGTCATTTTTAGCAAAGTGCTAGTAATCCATGATTGATTTAAACTTTTGAATTACATAAACAGCTGCCATTGCTTATGATGAACTGCTAAATTGAACTGATAACCATTACTATGAGTGACTGTGATAGGCCAGACAGTGAAACCACAAAGCCAAAGGAGACAGAAGAATAAGGATGCCCATACAAGATGTGCCCAGGAACTGGGGAAGTGTGCAAAGTATATGTGCAGAGAGGTACAATTAAGAAGGGGAACATGTGATTGGAATTATGAGGTCAGGTAGTAATGACACAGGGATAGAAGGGTGAATTCCTAACAAAAGGTATGGAGATCGAAATCACAAAATGAGTTCCATATCCTGAGCAAATGCTGTCTGAAGCTGAACGCTTGCCTTGCTATCAAAACAGGACAGAGGGGAGAAGAAAAGTGAACGAGTGAGAATAATGTATGCTGCTCTGCCCAGTATCTTTTTATTTATTTATTTAGAGATACAGCACTGAAACATGCCCTTCGGCCCACCGAGTCTGTGCCGACCATCAACCACCCATTTATACTAATCCTACACTAATCCCATATTCCTACCACATCCCCACCTTCCCTTACCACCTACCAAGACTAGGGGCAATTTATAATGGCCAATTTACCTAGCAACCTGCAAGTCTTTGGCTGTGGGAGGAAACCGGAGCACCCGGCGAAAACCCACGCGGTCACAGGGAGAACTTGCAAACTCCGCACAGGCAATACCCAGAATTGAACCCGGGTCGCTGGAGCTGTGAGGCTACGGTGCTAACCACTGCGCATATAATCTGTTCAGTATTGTAATTTGCTTCCTAAACACTAATGTGTTGATCTATGCTGAGTGGCAATAAAAGAGAATTTCTACTTTTGGTTGTCAGTACGAATCCCTTGCACAAAATTAATCTTACAGCTTCCTTCCATGCTATAACCATTCTATGTTTCTAAGTACAGAAGTGCACTCAGCTAAAAAGTGCAGCCCCCTCCCCCCATTCCGTTCTAAAAATCAGAAGCTTTTTTTAAAAATCTTTTAGAAAGGTACAAGACATCTTTCTTTCTGGTTTTCATCTTTTCCCTCTTACGCACAGAATGAACAGAACACTAAGAGAAAGCTTTCTCCTTGATCTGATCAAGGTCCAGCGTAAAAGATAATGAAAAGCCTAATTTGAAGGACATTTCTAAAGTAACATCTCAGGCTGAAAAGATTTCACTGACCTGCTGCTTCTTGTCAATTCCTCTTTTTGATGATCAATTACACCCATCATATTAAGGAACTACAAATGAGTTAGAGAGAGAATGGAGCAGTAATTACATGCCTAATGAAGCAGTTACTCAGAACAAGCTCAACATCAAACTCATGAAAAATTGAACATTGTAAAATCCTGAAACCTACAAATGCCAATATTCCTCCGAATAAATAGCCTTTGCAGGTTTCAAAATACGCAATGGTGGAAAATACCAGGCCCATTAGTAAATTTCAAATACAGATTTGTAAAAGGAAGAATATGAAATAATGTAATCTCCTTTTCTGAATAAAATATTAGTTCAACAATAGTGTTACAGCGCTCAAAAAGTTAATCTGTGTAAAGCAAGGCATGGGCATTTTTCTTGGTTTCCACCGGCGACCTGGAAGGACCATAAGTAAGTCGACTCTGGTTGAAGCATTTCATATGCAGGGACCTATCCTCTGCAGGCAAAATGAACATGCCCAGGGATTGCACCTTTTTTAAATCAAACAAAGCATGGGGGACAATCGTTCCCTGGTGCCTTCTCCATGGCAACGCCTCGACCAGAGTTAACTTGTCAACTAATCAGCACCCCTTTCCTCATGCAGTATAAATTGTTGCTCCCTTTGAAATTTGGCATTCTTGCGTCTTTCCTGATGAGTGTAAGACGAAAAGCTTCAACAGCATGACATTTTTTCTCAGCAACAATAGATTTTCAAAAAAATATTTATGCACACATTATGTGGACAGATGCCAGTACAGAGAAATGGAATGTTTTTCTACTTTGGACACCCAATATCAGTATTGAACAATTCCAGATCAAGAATACTGCATACCAGGTCTTTGTACTTGAGCTGTGACAACGTATTTTAACCGTTAAATCATAACATTATCCTTTACAGTAGTGTGCTTTTTTATTTCCACATTATTTAGCAATTTATGAAAAAGACAAGGGTACACTTGTCTTAGCTTTTTTTTGACAAATGACATCCCAGATGTAGAAGTCCTATAATGTGATATATCTTCAGTGTCAAAAAACATTTAACAACATTCTACATGAAGGGTTTGAAAGTGGGAGGAATTCAATATAAAAGTCACAGTAAAAGTTGTGAATGGATAAAACTAATTGATTGTGTAAAAAGCAGAGGGTACTTGATAACAGTCATGTCATTTGGAGGTGGGGGGGGTGGGGGTGGGGGAGAGAGAGTAAGAGCTGAGTGGGGAGGCTCAGGGATTGTGGCTGGGACCCCAAACTGCCTCTAATTCATATTAATGACTTGGATTCAGAAGCTCAATGTAAAGTGCTCCAATTCAAAAATATAGCAGGATTGGTGAGAAATGGTAGCTGAATCTACGGAGGCAACTGGCGAATCACAAAAGGTGTTAGACAAACCATACAAGGGGCAAAACCAAGGCAGATTAAATGTTATATCAAAGAGTGCAAAAGTATTGCACACATGAATAAATGGATGACTTAAGTATTGCATGAAATGTGGTTGAAATAGTTACAAATGAAATTGAAAGAGATTGAGGGGTTTTAGGAGGCACAATGCTCAACCTATTCACTCATCAACAACAACTCGCATTTATAAAGCATTTTTAACACCCAGAGGCACTGCACAAGAGTGTTATCAAACAAAATTGGACATCAAGCCACGCAAGATATTAGGTTAGATGACCAAAAGCTTGGAGGAAGAGGTAGGTTTTAAGAAGCGTCTTAAAGGAGGAAAGAGAAGCAGGCAGGTTTAGGGAGGGAATTCCAGAGTGTAGGGCTCGGCAGCTGATGGCAGAGCCACCAATGATGCCTAAATTAAAATTAGAGATGGGCAAGAGGCCAGAATTAGAGGAGCACAGAGATCTCAGAGGGTTATATGGTGGGAGGAGGTTAGGAGATAGGGAGGAGCAAGAACATGCAGAACGCTGAACTATATAGCCAGAACAGGTAAGTACAAACATACGAAAGATAGCAAACTGAATCTTGAGGACTACATCTGGTTTTAGTCATGGAAACATGAAAAGATACTTAAGAACTTCCACCAGTTTAAAGCCTGAAGAAACTTTGCTATTTCATCCTTGAAAAGAGTTAACTCGACAGGTAAGAGCATAAAGATAACTCAGATAGTAAACAGTATAGAGAAAGTAGATCAGAATACAATTTCAAAATAAACCATCACAGTAGGAAAAACACACAAGGGGCCAACCTAGTAAAAGGAAAATTTAAAGTTGATGTTGGAAAATTCTTCTTAATCTGACCTGTTTCCCCTAGCGGAGAGGTCAATTACCGGGGGCAGAGATTTAAGGTGATTGGTAGAAGGATTAGAGGGAACATAAGGAAAAACCTTTAGAATAGAAAAAAGGACGGCACAGTGGCGCAGTGGTTAGCACCACAACCTCACAGCTCCAGCGACCCGGGTTCAGTTCTGGGTACTGCCTGTGCGGGGTTTGCAAGTTCTCCCTGTGACCGCGCGGGTTTCTGCTGGGTGCTCTGGTTTCCTCCCACAGCCAAAGACTTGCAGGTTGATAGGTAAATTGGCCATTGTAAATTGCCCCTAGTGTAGGTAGGTGGTAGGAGAACTGTGGGGATGTGGTAGGAAATATGGGATTAATGTAGGATTAGTATAAATGGGTGGTTGATGGTCGGCACAGACTCAGTGGGCCGAAGGGCCTGTTTCAGTGCTGTATCTCTCTATGACTCTTTCTAAAGAATTGGAATGGACTTCTGGATATGGTAGTGAAGCAAAAATCCTGGATTTGCATAAGAAACAGTTGGATGCTGAAATGACTTGGATGGTTGAGCCAAGATAGTTAAGGATGAATAAGGGCATTCAGTCTATTTTGTGACCTATACTGCCATTACATAATCTGAGCACTTACAAAATAAAATCATTTAGCGTAACCGATTCATGACATCGTGCCACCTACACATTCAGAACTATGGGATCTATCAATTAATTTAATTTATCTGCAATCTCAAAATCTGACAGAATTTCAATGGAAACAATTAAAATTATCCAATTACAGCAATTCCCAATTCCTCATGAGTACAATTACCAAGTTAAATTCTTTGTTTCTAAACTTTGCTGCAACTCAACAGACAAGTCCATTGTTCTTCCTGAAGTTATTTAGTGCTAAAAGTACTTGGAATGTTCATATCAGGAAAACCAAAGCTAGCTTTAACATGCTCATTCCCTAGCCTTCAATTTCTCAATAGCTGATGATTCTGAAGAGTAGCTGGGGACTGATATTTGTAAATCCAGATCCCAGTAACAACAGAATACTGTACTAAACAACTTCCAAACATAATAAATTTGGTTTTGTTCCATTGTAAACTACATCTGCGAAAAAGCTACATGATCTTCAAATTTTTCCTGAGTTCCCCAAAACAAATTAGGAGTTATTATACATTTTAACAATGCACAGCAGTATTTTTGCAGCAATATTAAGTAAAATAATTTCATATCTAGCTAATTTGAGATCCCCACAGGGATGAAACCAACAAGGGTTCAAGTTGGAAAATTTAGCTTAATTCAGAGGACTGCCAACTCTTGGGCACTAGTGTAAATTTTTGCATCAATTGCCATCGGTTATGTAAGACCAAATTTCATATCAAGTCTGTTTCACAGTCTTAGAATCATAATGGCACAGGAGACAGCCATTTGGCCCATTGAGTCCATGCCGGCTTTCTGTAGAGCAATCCAATCAGTCCCACTCCCCAGCTACGTCCCCGTAGCCCTGCAGGTTTATCTCCCTCAAGTGCTCACCCAATTTCTTTTTGAAATCATTCATCGTCTCCGAAGCTACCACCCTCGTAGGCAGCGAGTTCCAGGTCACTACCACTAGCTGCATAAAAATGCTCTTCCCAATATTCCTCCTGCATCTCTTTCCCAACATCTTAAATCTGTGTCCCCTCGTCCTTGTACCATCAGCTAATGGAATAGTTTTTCTTTGTCTACCCTATCTAAACCTGTCATAATTTTCTATACCTCCATCAAATCTCCCCTCAATCTCCTTTGCTCCAAGGATAACAAATCCAGCTTCTCCAGCCTCACCTTGTAGCTAAAATCCCTCCTTCCTGGAACCATTCTGGTAAATATCCTCTGCACCCTCTCAAGGACCCGCACATCCTCCCTCATATGTGGTGACCAGAACTTTGCTTTGCTAACTACTCTCTCAATATGTCCTGCCACCTTCAAAGATCTCACATGAACACCACCCCTGGGACCCTCTGTCCTTGTGCACTCTTTAGAACTGTACCATTTAGTTTATATCATCTCTCACTATCCCTTTTGCCAAAATACATCACATCACACTTCGCTGTATTAGATTCCATCTGCCACTTGTCTGCCCATGCTAGCCTATCTATGTCCTGTTGCAGTCGACTGATAACATCCTCACCGCCTGCCACCGAGTTTGATTTCATCGTCGAATTTTGAAATTTTACTCTGTATTCCAAGATCCAAATCATTATATATATCAAAAAAGCAGTGGTCCTGGCACAGAACCTTGGGGAACACCAATGTCTACCATCCTCCAGTCTGAAAAACAACCATTTACCATGACTCGCTGCTTTCTGTCTTGAAGCCAATTTTATTCCAAGCTGACATCAACTCTCCTATTCCATAAGCCTCAATTTTGTTAACCAGACTTTTGTGTTGTATTTTGTCAAAGGCTTTCTTAAAATCCATGTGGACAACATCCATTGCTTTCCCTTCATCAACTATCTGTTACTTGATTTAAAAAAAATTAATTAGTCAAACACAATCCGCCTTATACAAATCCGCACTGGCTCTCCTTAATTAGCTCAAACCTCTCCAAATGTCTGTTGATTTTTTCCCCCCTGATTATTATTTCTAAAACCTTACCCACCACAGATGTTAAACTGACTTATTTGTAGTTACTAGAAATGTCCTTACACTCTTTCTTGAACAAGGGTTTCACATTTGCTATTCTCCAATCCTCTGGCACCTCCCCCATATCTAGGCAAGATTGGAAGATTAGGGCAAGCTCTTCTGCTATCTCCACTTCCACTTCCTTTAGCAAACTGGGATGCAAGCCATCCAGACAAGGTGACTTATCCACTCTAAACATAACCAGCCTTTCTAGTATATCCTGCCTATCAATTTTCACCTCAACCATTACTTCTACCATTTCCGCTTTTACTGATATTTTATCAGCATCTTCTTCCTTCGTAAACACTGATACAAAGTACCCCAAGTATTCTCGCCTTGCCTTGTGCCTCTAAGCATATATCATCCTCTTTGTCCCTAAAAGGCCCCACCCTGCCTCTTACTATCTGCTAAATATTTACATGACAGTAGGAAATTTTTGGGTTCCTTTTTATGTTGACTGCCATTCTTTCTCATATTCTCTCTTTGCCAGTCATATTTTCCTCTTCACCCCCTCTCAACTTATTGTATTTGGCCTGGTTCTTGCTTGACAAATTCACCTGACAATACACCCTCTTTTTTTGTTTCATCATATTCTCCATCTCCCTTGTCATCCAAGGAGCCCTGGTTTTGATTCCCTTACCTTTCCCCCTTGTTGGAATGTACCTAGCCTGTACTTGAAGCATCTTCTCTTTAACGATCACCCACTGCTCAAGTAGAGCTTTTCCCGTCAATCTTTGGTTCGATTTTACCCTGGCTAGATCCCCTCTCATCCTATTGAAGTTAGCCCTCTTCTAATTTAGAAGTTCTACTTTAGATTGTTCCTTGCTCTTCTCCATTATTAATCTAAACCTTATGATACAATGATCACTCTTACCAGAGTGTTCCCCCACAAACACTCAGTCCACTTGACCGACCTCATTCCCCAGCACCAGATCCAAAATTACCTCCTTCCTATTTGGACCGAGGACATATTGGTCAAAGAAGTTCTCCTGAACATAGTTCAGAAAATCCTCCCTATCCTTACCCTTTACTCTAACATTATCCCAATCGATATGAGTAATTAAAGTCACCCAATATAACCACACTGTAGTGCTTGCACATCTCTAGGATTTCCCTGCAGATTTTCTCCTCTCACAGACTCGGTGGGCCGAAGGGCCTGTTTCAGTGCTGTATCTCTAAATAAAAATAAAAATAAAATAAAATATTTGAAGGCCTGCAGAATACCCCCAGAAGTGTGATCATAGCATCTTTGCTTTTCAACTCTAATCATATGGATTCTGTCTTTACCTCCTCAAGGACATCCTCTTTTTCCAACAATACAATGGCTTCCCTGCATAGTACTACCATCCCACCTCCCCTTTCTCCTTCCTTAATTCTGAACACTTTGTATCTTTGAATATTAAGTGCCCAGTCCTCACCATTTTTAAACCACGTTTCCATTACGGCCACATCATATTCCCACACGGCTATTTGTGCTTGCAGCTCACCAACCTTATTCACCACACTTTGTGCAGTTACATACATGCATTGTAAATCCTGTCTTTGTATTCCTCGTATTCCTTTTTAGTCTGCTCCAATCGAATATGGTACTACGTCCTTCTCTAGTACTATCCAACACTCTCAATCCTTGATGCACCTCATTCCTCTTTTATACTTCTATATGCTGGTGACCATCCCCCTCAAAAAATGTTGTCTGGTCTCTCTCTTCTACCAATTAGTTAAATAGCAGATTTATAATTTTAAAAAATCACCTCTCTGCCATCCCAGTAGGATTCAGTCACAGGCAGACAATCAAGACGTTAATAGTAGCATTTAAGTAAAAGGGAACCTGAAACTCAGTTCTAATTACATTCATTAGTCACATACAACCACAAAATAATCAGTATGCACTTGACAGCATGTAATTACAGTCACACATGCACTTGCATTGTACAGAGTGGTGTCATCAAGATGCAATTCCAATCAAATCAAATCTATCAAAAGCTCCACTCCAATCAACAAGCTATACACATGCTTTAAAATTACACAATAGAGTGGAGGCTTTTCATTCAAGATACCTTTGAACAAAAGAAAGACTTGCATTTACATAGCGCCTTTCACGACCACTGGACATCTCAAAGTGTTTTAAAGGCAATGAAGTACTTTTGAAGTGTAGTCACTGCTGTAATGAAGGAAACGTGGCAGCCAATTTGGGCACAGCAAACTCCCACAAATAGCAATGTGATAATGACTAGGTAATTTTTTGTGATGTCGATTAAGGGATAAATATTGGCCAGGACACACATTTGTACAGATTGAAAGAGGATTTTAATTTGCAACATATCAGGTTAATGCATATTATTTCAATGTAGAGATTTTAAATGAAAGCTCAGACCAGTGAAAGGTTCAAATTAAAACACAGAAGATACATTTCCAAAAATAGACATCGAATCCTATACCACAGAAGGAGGCTATTCAGCCCAGTATGTCTGTGCCTATAATTTGAAAGCACTCTTTCCCCATAACCTGCAGATTTCTCCTTTATAAGTATATATTCAATGTCCTTTTGAAAATGACTATTGAATCTGCATTCCAGATCCTAACTCCCTGCACAAAAAAAAATCCTAATTGCACCCCTGGATTCTTCTGCCAATTAAATCGGTGGCGTCTGGTTACCGACCCTCCTGCCATTTGAAATGGTTTATTCATATCTATCAAAGCCCCTCAGAACTTTGAACACTGTTATTAGATAGACATGGCTTTTGTTTATGCCCATCTCCTCCACAGTAGGACATTTTCTTTTGAAAGGCAGGAGAGTTCATCATTTAAATGTAATGTAATTATTCATATTATATATGGTTGTTACCAATTGCAGATTGCATTTTTTGCACATTCCCATAAACAAACCCTTGCTCCCTAGGAGTCTAAATGTAACCTTAAATGCACAATATCTAGTAATGAAGCCTACCTTTATTATTGTAATTTATTCACTGGAAGGAACATGAACCTTCTAATACCTTCCTAGTCTTCAAATAATAGAAGAATAATCACTCTGTCAGCCTGTGTGGCTTATACCAAAATCTATGAATCAAATTTACTAAAAGAAAAATGTAGCAGCATCAAAAGATTAATCGCCAGAAAATACTACTAGATTACATTAAAACTTACAATTCTTCAGTTCATAAAATAAAAAGAACTTTATCGACTGTCTTGATAACACTGAACCCAGAATATTGTCTGCAACACAAAATTTGTGTGAAGTTGAGTCTATCTCACAGAAACGTTGTGTACTCACCTCTAAGGTATATAGTACAGTAGGATGTGCTCCGCAGTATAGTAAAACAGGATGAAATACTTATCATGCCAAAACTCAATAATTACATGTCTTGGCCTGGGCCAATTAACCCCTCATCCCCTCTCCAACCCCAAAATAACCAATCTGGACCATCCAATGCCATGAGAGCAAGTTTACTTTCGGTTAGGTTGCACAGACATTCAAGATTATTACTCAATAAACTAGTCTGGTGGGTCAGCAGTTAGCTCACTTTCTGTAAAAGAGGTTCTGAAACGATGACAACTTTCCAGCTAGAGTGTCAATGACCATAACATTGCTGAAAGATAGCAGCATGTACTCTCAATTTACCTTTCAGAACCACTTGTCTGTATAGTCTGAACCAGACATCTTTCCTACTAAGTGACAAACATCTGAAACATTTAGAACATTTTATTGAAATGTGTTAAGACTTGGAGTATCCTATCAGATGGGAAAAGGAATGGGACTAAGTGAAGTTATTTGATAGTTAGCAGAATCCAATAGGCCAAACAGCCGCTGTGCTGTAAAAGTCTATGTTAAGTAACATCGAAGAAATAGGAGTAGCAGTAGGCTGTACGGCCCCTTGAGCCTGCTCCATTACTCAGTAAGATCGTGGTTGATCTTCAACCGCAACTCCACTTTCTCGCCCGATCCCATATCTCTTGATTCCAAGAATCTATCTAATTCAACCGTGAATATATTCAATGATTGAACACACACAGCCCTCTGGGGTAGAGAATTTCAAAGACTCCCAACCCTCTGAGGGAAGAAATTCCTCATCTCGGTATTAATTAATTGACCCCTTTTCCTGAGACTATGCACCCTAATTCTGGACACTCTAGCCAGGGGAAACGGTCTCTCAGCATCTACTCTATTGACCCCCCCTCAAAAACTTGTATGTTTAAATTAGATCACCCCTCACTGCTCTAAATCCTAGACAGTATAGGCTCACTCTACTCAGCCTCTCATTACAGGTCAACCCACTCATCCCTGGATCGACCTAGTGAACATTTACTGCACTGTCATCAAGGCAAGTATATCCTTCTTTAGATAAGGTGGCCAAAATTGTGCATATGGTACTCCAATGTGGTTTCCCCAAAGTCATGTACAATGTAGCAAGACTTCTTTGCTCTTCTACTCTTGTAATGGGTTTAACTAAAGAGAAGTCGAAAACCAAAGTTATATGCAAATTATAATTTCTTTCCAAAAGGGTTGGTAAAAGCCAGATATTACAATTGTAAGACAAATTTAACAATAGTAGACAAAATCTTACCCAAAATCATACAAAAAAACCTGGATAATCAGATTAAATAGGTGAATTACTAAACAAATAAAGGATTCCACTATCCACTACCACCACCACTCCACCCCCGTGACCTCTCAAATATTACATGTCTTGGCCTGGGCCTGGTCACTTTCCTACCAAAGGAAGAAAGAAAATGTGTACATGTTGTTGTAAGGTGCTAATTTCGTTTGGGGTCTAATTAAAAAAACGCAGAAATTAGTTAATGGTGTGTTCAAAGGTTAAAGGTTTCATGAGGAAAGAATTTTTCACACAGCAAGTAGTTAAGGTCTGGAATGCACTGCCTGAGAGTGTGGTGGAGGTAGGTTCAATTGAAGCACTCAAAAGGGAATTAGACAGTTATATGAAAAGAAACAATGTGCAGGGTTATGGGGAGAAGGCGGGGGAATGGACCCGAGTAAATTGCTCTTTCAGAGAGCTGGTGCGGACATGATGGGCCGAATGGCTTCCTTCGGCACTGTAACAATTCTGTGATTCTGTGAAATAGCCTCAATTTGACTTGATGAATCCTGAAGGGAAGGGAGGTTGGAGAGTATTGAAAAAATCTTCTAGCGTGTAGGGCAACAAGGTAATTCTGCTTCAGATAGAAGAAAAAAACATTACGTGCAAGTGAGAGTCCAGAATGAGGCTTTGAGTACAGTTTGTGCTGGAAGTAACTGGTTCATTTGGTTGCTTCCCTCATCCCCATTTAATTTTATGTGGAGAATGAACAAAGAATAACGTCAGTGCAGAGGTACAATGCTGTTGCATTTCTTTTTATCACTGGCTCTTGGTTGCACGAATTCCCCCTATATCTGCAGGAGATTTATTACGGACTTGATCTCAGCAGTATTTTAAAGTGAGATGTACAGCCATAATTTCAGGTACTCGTTCAATCATGGTTTCAGTTACCATGGAAACACAGCAGTTTTGATGTGCCGTAAATCATCCCTTTCAGCACAATTATTAAGATATTACTGGCTATATTTGTGCAGTGGTTTAGGACGTCACACTACCATCTTCACTTTGCCCAAATCGCCTGCAATTCAATTATTTCTACATAATTCATGCTGCATTTTTACTCTCAGTATGAAGACTTTACAGATTACCAAAACATGGCATAGAATTTTTTTTCATTTGAGAAATCCAGTCCTGGGATTTTCCTCGCTCACCTAAAATAAAATCATACACTATTTTTCAACCTATGTTATAATTGTACCTATGCATAAACCTATTCAAACCTATATTATACAGCTGTTATTTTTAGGGAGATCTGTTCTATTTAAAATTATACAAAAATCTCGAGTAGCTGCATAAATGTTTGCTATCCATTTTTAATTTTCTTTACTGCAGGAACCAGGTGAGGTGGAATATAAATGCATCACCAGATGATATGCTTGGTATTTCATCCTCATATGGGAGACAGGGCATTCTTCTTATGCAAATACATTTTAATTGCAAAGCAGTTGGAAGCTTAACAGATGAACACTTCAGGTAAAAGATGAAAATAGATTTGTATCAACATCTGGTTCAGGTTTGGGAAACCGTTAGTGATTTAACAAGGTTTGTTCAAATATGAAGCACAAGCTTTGATTTCCTGTGTCAAAGTTTTATTTTCTAAGAACAAAAGCTCTTCATTTGACTCTGCTGCAGCCCATGGGGTCACGTATAGACTCTGTGGTGGTTCAGCAAAACATTACGTAAAAATATTCCATGTTACAGATACTGGTGTTTCACCTTGTTATTTTTGTACCTGAGGGGGTGTATTTAAATGCTCTGTAATCTAGCAAAATCTGAATTAACTTTCTGCTACTACTTAATTTTAACTTTTAAATAAACTTGTTTCATTGCTTACAAAGCAAATCACAGAGTTTGGTTATTTTCTGCTATTCAAAAGCTGGAACACAAGAACTCATGGCAAATTCAAGAAGGAAATTTCAGTAATAAGGGTGTCAATTTAACCCCTGAGCAACATCACACTATCAATCTGTTTATTAAAGTTACAGTTCAGTTCTAGGGAACAAGGGCCATGATGCAAAAACATTAATATTAAAGACTTAAAAATGTAACAACCCGTGTAATGAAATATTTCTACTTGCTATTAGACAATAATCCATACGCCACAAAACATTTTAATAATTTGTGGTTAAGGCCACGAACAAAGCCCACCTACTCTGTCCAACTACCTTGACATCACCTTATTGCATTTCCCACTTTTACTCCAATTTGCAGTTACCTAAAAAGGTTAAAACTTTCTGCCAATATGCGGCACACTCAGATTTGGATATCCACTTACAAGTTTGCGTCAGGTCAAAGATTGTACTCAACAACATCTTGAATTTATATAGCACATTTAGCATAGAAAAGTGTCACAAGGTGCCTCGCAGAAAATTTACCTGCTTGCTTTTTTCCACTTTCAAACACTGGATCTCATTGCTGAGGACTTTTGATCGAGTTCTGTTCTCTCTCAAGGCTATTTGACAATCTGAGTTGTGATCTACTGCCTGCTCTGTTGGTTCACAAACACAAAAGTTCATATGGAGTACATGAACTGCAGTTCTACAATTCAGGAAAACAGGGCTTCAGCTAGATATGCACAATTAAACGATCAGGGAACTTATTATAAATGCAATCCTGTGTAGGACACTGGACAGAATTTTCAACGTCAATGAGGTATAAATCAGGCTACAAAAGATCACAATATCATCATATACTCTGTCCAATTTTCCTTTTACGCACGGGCATGAGCTGGGATGGAGTGGCATGTGCAGAAGTACTCATGCCCCCTGTGAATATATATAGTGAAATGACAATCGGGAATGGGTATAATGGACAGCCAATCCACTGCAGCCCATTTTACACCCTCTCTGAAGTTGAAGTTCTATCCACAAGTCCACATATATTTCAAATGATGCAGTTAAAATCTCCCTCTCAACACACATTTAATTTACAGGATTGCCTCCGGTGCCAAGAATGCAATTTGAGGTCATTTTAAACAATACAGTGCAAGTTGAGAGAGATATCAAAAGCTTTAACAGGGGTTTCCTAGGTGGTTCAGACACCAGATAATGCCAGTAGCAAAGATAAATGGCATTTACAACTCCGCGTGCACATGCAAAATTTGTGAAAATTCCGTTTCTTCAAAATTGCATTTGAAAATTGGAAACAAACATGCACGTGCAAACCTAATGGACATACAGTTGCTTCGTTGTTCCACAATTGAATCACATGCAACAATGGAGCCAGTTTACATTATCTGGCATCAATGGATGAATGCAAGTCCAAAATTCAGGGGCTTTTTTCATTCCAGTTCCCAGTATCTATAGTGGAAAGCTATAATTTTTCCCAATTTGGAAAGCATAGCAGACATAGGATACAAATAAGGTCAACAGCTACAAAAAGCAGGAGAGGGGAAAAAGAAAAAAAAGTGACCAGGGAGTAACTCTCTTGTGATTTAGGTTAAAGCACAGCACTTAATGCAACAATGAAAAAGAAGCTTTAAGCTATATACAGGTAGAACTAAAGAGAACTCTCCATGTGGTGAAGTTAATAGTGTCAGATTTGATTCTGGCTTAATACTTTAAGTGAAAGATGCTACAGTTAGCAGCACTTTCATCATTGAATCAGAAGGTTATAGATTCAAACTCCACTTCAGAACTTTAGCACATAATCTAGGATAATACTCCAGTGGAGTACTGAAGGGTGGTACATTGTCACGCAATGCTTTTTTTGCCCTCCCTCTCAGCCAGTTCAAATCGGTTAAAAAATTCACAGGCACTATTTGAAAAGGAGCAGGGAGTTCCCCTGGTGTTATGGCCTACTTTAATCCCTCATTACTCTCAAGACAGATTAACTGGTTAGCGATCTCAGTGCTGTTTACAAAATGGCATACTAACATATTTGTTCACAGTCACTACACTTGAAGTTTCAAAAAAAAAAAAATTCTTTGTATTTGGGTATCAATTATCATCTATTCATGGTTGCCCTTGAGAAGGCGGTGGTGTGCCTCTGACTTAAACAATAATTCACTATGAAGTGCTTGGAGATATTTGAGAGATGTGATGTGACATTATATAAATGTTAATCATGTTTTTCATAATTCAAAGCATCAGTTGAATGCATGGACTTGGTAAAATTTTAAGATTACACAAACTTTTCATTAGTACCTACCTATCATTTGGTTTGGACAGAACTGAAAATACTTCCCCAAATCTATGGGCTTCAACAGAAGTCTAGAATAATGCCCATTATTAGACATTCAGAACCATAAATATGATCATTACAAATTGCCTAAAGGAGCTAAGACAAATTTGTGGATTTTGTTCAAAATGGTGGCGGAGTGGTAATATCACTGGACTAGCAATCCAGAGCCCAGGGTAATGCTCTGTGGACATGGGTTCGAATCCCACCATGGCAGATGGTGAAATTTGAATTCAATTAATAAATCTGGAATTAAAAAGCTAGTCTAATGACCATGAAGCCAATGTCAATTGTCGTAAAACCCATCTGGTTCACTAATGCCCTTTAGGGAAGGAAATCTGCCCTCCTTACCTGATCTGGCCTACATGTGACTCCAGACCCACAGCAATGTGGCTGACTCTTAAAATGCCCTCTGAAATGGTCTAGCAAGCCACTCAGTTCAAAGCAATTAGGGATGGACAATAAATGCTGGCTTAGCCAGCGACGCCCACATCCCACAAACAAATGAAAAAATAAATACTCATTTAGAAATGTAGTTTTAAACTGAACCAGCCCAATTATAAGGAATAGGTTATCATAGTTAAATAAGCATTTTGTGCTGGCACAACTGTATGGAATTTTTTGGGCTTGGTGAAAATTTAGCCCAACGTTCTGAAGGGTTAAGTTGTTACTTGGCACAAATATGAAGCACCAGTTATATTCATTTTTTTAAGCCAGTTGAAGATCTGATGACTTTAGTTTCCAAGTTAAACTTGAATCTACATAAATCTTTTCACTTGTCCTTTCCTTGAAAAAAAAAAGGCGATGACGTTTAGGGACACATCAATAGCAAAATTAGTTTTCAGTTGAAATATAGAATGTATCTAACATGACAATGATTATCATGTCAAAGAAACCTAGGGGGCAAGAAATCACTTGACATAATTGGTGAAAATTCAAAACTGTATTACAGTACTAAAATGCTTCGTATTGACCCAATTGGACAAGAATGGCTCCATGGTAATACAAGTGAGAAGCAGGCTGAATATAGAAAGTTCAGAGGGTAGAGTGACAAGGGAAATAAGTGGGACAAAGAGAGACTGGCAGATAACAAATGGGAACCCTAAAGTCTTCCATAGTCGTATGAATAACAAATGAGTAGCAAAAGGAGGGTTGGGGTTCATTAGGGACCTAAAAAGGAGGCCTATGTTTGGAGAACATAGCTGAGGTAAGAAATAAGATTTTTGCATCTGTCTTTACCAGGAAGATACTACCAAAATCACGGTAAAAGGAGGTAGCTGAGATACTGGATGGGCTAAAAATTGATAGAGGGGTACTGGAAAAGCTGGCTGTAGTTCAAGTAGATAAGCCCAGATCTAGATGGGATGCACCGTAGGTTGCTGAGGCATTGGCAATAATCTTCCAATGCTTCTTAGATACTGGGTGATGCCAGAGAACAGATAATTGCAAATATTACAAAAAAGGGTGTAAAGATAAACCCTAGCAACTATAGGCCAGGCAGTTTATCAGTGGTGAAGAAGCTTTCAAAAGCAATAACCCAGCACAAAATTAACAAGTCACTTGAACAAGTGTCAATTAATTAGAGAAAGCCAGCACGGATTTGTTAAACCATCAAATACAAGTTTCCCTCTAAGTCACACACCACCTTGACTTGGAAATAAATCACCGTTCTTTCACTGTTGCTGGCTCAAAATCCTGGAACTCCTGACCCAATAGCACTGAGGGAATACCTACACCACATGGACTGTAGGAGTTCAAGAAGGTTGCTCACCAACACCTTCTCAAGGGCAGGGATAGGCAATATATACTGGCCTTGCACATCCCATGAACCAACAAAAAAACCTGACAGTTTTTTTGATGAGGTAACAAAGAGGTTTGATGAGGATAATGCGGTTGTTGTGGTGTATATGGACTTCCAAAAAGCATTTGATAAAGTGCCACATTACAGGCTTGTCAGCAAAGTTGAAGCCCCTGGAATAAAAGGGGCAGTGGTAGCATGGATATGAAATTAGCTGAAAGACAGTAACAGAGTAGTGAATGGTTATTTTTCAAACTAGAGGAAGATAGACAGTGGGTTTCCACAGGGGTCAGTACTAGGACCACTGCTTTTCTTGATATTTACTAATAACTTGAACCTGGGTGTACAAGGCACAATTTCAAAATCTGCAGATGACACAAAACTTTGAAGTGTTTTGAACAGTGAGGAGGGTGGTGGAATGGGCAGACAAGTGGCAGATTAAATTTAATGCAGAAAAGCGTGAAGTGATACATTTTAATAGGAGGAAAGAGGAAAGAGGAGAGGCAATCTAAGCTAAAGGGTAGAATTCTAAACTGTGTGCAGGATCAGAGAAACCATAGAAAAATTACAGCACAGGAGGAGGCCATTCAGCCCATCGCATCTGTGCCAGATGAACAAACTGGCCGCCTAATCTAATCCCACCTTCCAGCACCTGGTCCAAAGCCTTGCAGACTACAGCACTTCAGATGCATGTCCAGGTACCTTTTAAAAGAATTGAGGGTTTCTGCCTCCACCACCGTTCCTGGCAGTGAATTCCAGACACCCACCACCCTCTGGGTGAAAAGGTTTTTCCTCATGTCCCCTCTAATCCTTCGACCAATCACCTTAAATCTGTGCCCCCAGTAACTGACCCCTCTGCTAGGGGAAACAGGTCCTTCCTGTCCACTCTATCTAGGCCCCTCATAATTTTGTACACCACAATTAAGTCACCCCTCAGCCTCTGTTCTAGGGAAAAAAAACCCTAGCCTGTCCAATCTTTCCTCACAGCTGCAACTTTAAAGCCCTGGTAACATTCTTGTAAATCTCTGTACTTTCTCCAGAGAAATTATGTCCTTTCTGTAATGTGGTGACCAGAACTGTACACAATACTCCAGCTGTGGCCTAACCAGCATTTTATACAGTTCCAGCATTACATTCCTGCTTTTGTACTCTATACCTCGGCCAATAAAGGAAAGCATTCCATATGCCTTCTTCACCACTCTATCTACCTGTCCTGCCACCTTCAGGGACCTGTGGACATGCACTCCAAGGTCTCTCACTTCTTCTACCCCTCTCAATATCCTCTCGTTTATTGTGCATTTCCTCACTTTATTTGTCCTCCCCATATGCATTACCTTACACTTCTCTGGATTGTATTCCATTTGCTACTTTTATGCCCACTCAACCAAACCATTGATATAATTCTGGAGTCTAAAGCCATCCTCTTCACTATTAACTACACTGCCAATTTTTGTGTCATCAGCAAATTTCCCATTCATGCCTCCCACATTTAAGTCCAAGTCATTAATATATACCACTAACAGCAAGGGGCCCAACACTGAGCCCTGTGAATGCCACTGGAAACGCTTTCCATTCACAAAAACATCCGTCGACTACTACCCTTTGTTTCCTGTCCCTGAGCCAATTCTGGATCCAAACTCGCCACATTCTCCTGTATCCCATGGGCTTTCATTTTACTGACCAGTCTGCCATGCGGGACCTTGTCAAATGCCTTACTAAAATCCAGGTAGACCACATCCACTGTACTACCCTCATCAATCCTCCTGGTTACTAACTTAATTGAGTTTTTTGAGGAAGTAAGATTGACCTTCCCCTAACAAATCCATGCTGACTATCCCTGATTAATTCATGCCTTTCTAAGTAGTAGTTTATCCTGTCCCTCAGAATTGATTCTAACAATTTACCCACCACTGAGGTCAGATTGACCAGCCTATAATTATTTGGCCTATCCCTCACACCCTTTTTAAACAATGGTACAATGTTCGCAGACCTCCGATCGTCTGGTACCTCGCCTGTATCTAGTGAGGATTTGAAGATGATCCTTAGCGCATCCCCTAGTTCCTCCCTGGCTTCCTGTAACAACCTGGGATGCAATCCATCTGCCCCGGCGACTTCTCCACTTTCAAGGATGCCAGGTCCTCCAGTACTTCTGCTCTCATTATGCTCATCATATTTAATATTTCACACTGCTCTTTAACTACAATGTCTGCATCAACCCTCTCCTTTGTGAAGACAGAGACAAAAAAAATCAAGACCCCTGCCCACATCTTCGGCATCCACGCACAAGTTCCCTTGTACATCTCGGATAGGGCCTACCCTTCCCTTTCCTTAGTTACCCTCTTGCTCTTAATGTACTGATAAAACATTTTTGGGTTTTCCTTGATTTTACCTGCCAATAATTTTTCATGTCCTCGCTTTGCTTTTCTAATTTCCTTTTTACTTCACCCCTGCACTTTCTATACTCTTCCAGGATTTCTAAAGTATTACGTTTTTTGTGATCATCACAAGCTTTCTTTTTCTGCTTTAACTTACCCTGTAAACTAGATAACCAGGGGGCTCTAGATTTGGCAGTACCATCCCTTATCTTTGTGGGGATATGCCTACACTCTGCCTGTAGTATCATGCTTTTGAATGACTCCCATTGGTTTGCCACTGATTTTCCTTCAAGTAGTTGTATCCAGTCCACTTCTGCCAGGTCACCTCTCAGTTTCATAAAATTTGCCTTCCCCCAATTTAGAACCTTTACTCCTGTTTTATCTTTGTCCTTTTCCACGATTATGCTAAAACTAACTATTATAGTCAGCATCTCCAAAATGGTCACCCATTGTTACTTCATCACTTGCCCAGCTTCATTACCGAAGACTAAATCTAGAATTGCGCTCCCTCTCGTTGGGCTTGAGACATGCTGGCTAAAAAAGGTCTCGAACACAGTTCAAAAATTTTGTCCCCTCTGTGCCCTTCACACTGTTTGTATCCCAACTATTATTGCCCGATAGTTTTTGCACAGGTTTACCCACAGGTATATGTGCACAAGTCATTGAAGGTGCCAGGGCAGGTTGAGAAAGCAGCTACAAATACATACGGGACCCTGGGCTTTATAAATACCTGCACAGTGTACAAAAGCAAGGAAGTTATGATCAATGTTTGTAAAATAATGGTTCGGCCTCAACTGGAGTATTGTGTTCAATTCTGGGCACTGCACTTTAGAAAGGATGTGAAGGCTTTAGAGATGATGCAGAGAAGATTTACTAGAGTGGTTCCAGGAGACGAGGGACTTCAGTTACATGGATAGATTGGAGACACTGGGATTGCTCTCCTCAGAGGAAAAGGTCGAGAGGAGATTGGACAGAAGTGTTCACAATCATGAGGGCTCTAAACAGAGCAGATAGAGAGAAACTGTCTACTTGGCAGAAGGGCATAGAACCAGAGGACATAGATTTAAGGTGATTGGCAAAAGAACCAAAGGTGACATGAGGAAATACTTTGTTACACAGCGAGTGGTTAGGAACTGGAATGCACTGCTTTAAAGGGCGATGGAGACAGATTCAATTGTGGCTTTCAAAAGGAAATTAGAGAAGTACTTGAAGGAAAAAAAATTGCAGGGCTACGGGGAAAGAGTGGGGGAGTGGGACTCGCTGGATTGCTCTCAGAGAACCAGCACAGACTTGAGGGGCCAAACAGCCACCATCTATACATTTTATGAATCCCTTCTAAAAAAAAATGAAAGGAATACACTGAGCACAGAACAATTAGATTTTAAAATAAACTTGACAAGATTTGAAAGCAACTAGTTGAAAAAGTAAAAGAATCATAACATAACTATTCCACTTCCTGCAAGTGAGGGAGAAATTAAAAATATCTAAAGCTCCTGCTCTATTTTAACTGTAGGATTAAATGAGAGCATGGCATCTCTATATGCTTGGCACCCAGTGTACACAAAGCTAATGGCTTAAATAACAAATTGCTTGAATTGACCATTATTTTAACTTGAGCAATTTATCACCCTTCTGGATTCATTTACTTCAGGAATAAAATCTAATTTCACTTACCTACAGCTTTCATGACGTCACTGGGGATGTTGTTTCCAGCCAGTTCTAGACGCACCAAGGTCTTGTTTTGTTGTAAACAACCAAGTAATGCTCGACCACCTAACAGACCAACATTATTCCAGCGAAGATCTACACAAAAGAAACAAAACACCCAGTAAATTTCAGAGACTACAATTTGCACTGAGAATGACATCACTGGGAGGGATATCTGCAACTTTTCACACCGCTAAATTAATTCATTAATGCCCCCTTCCCAATACAAATAAGTTGACCTAACTTACATTTTATCCAATGATGTGCTTCCAAAATTAATCAGGCTTCAATCATGGCAAATTTTTTTAAACAAGTGGCTTTTACCCACAGCACGTTCTAAAAAATTGCATTTTTCTAAAGCTCAACGAGTAGACTTAGTAAGTGTGAATTAGGCAGCCATATGAAGCTTAATGATTTTCAACCACAATAGCTATGCAAATGGAGTGCGAACATTATCTTTAATTTTGATGAAATGTATGACATGAAGGCCCTAAATGTCGACTATTGCACCAGAGAGTCACTAGTTGGCGAAAGAAGGAAATGGAGACACATACTGTGGACTGGTGTGCACTACCACAATGACCAGTGGCTACAACAGCTTGGCAACAGGCGCCAAAGCCGAAAAACAACTCACAGCATCACTTGGCAGCTTCACGTATAGCACCTGAGGCAGAACCTGCCTTTCAAGGATTGGCCTCACAGCCATCAGCAAAGGTGGACCAAGACAAGACACCCCACCTAAATGGATTGTTTGCTGCGTGTCCATCATCTTTCACAGATGGAAGATGACAACCACTGATGAAAAGTACTTCTACAGTTTTTAAATGGATTAATTCCGCAAAGTTCCTATATTACAAGAGTGACACTTCAAAAGTACTCATTGGCTGTACAGCACTTTGGGGCATTGGGTGGTTGTGAAAAGTGCTATATAAATGCAATTGTTTCTTTCTTACTCACCTAGTACCTCCAGCTTATCATTATGTTTTAAGGCCATTGCCAGCTCTCCTACACCCTGGTGGTTGATTTGGTTATTGCGTAGATCTAGATGCTTAAGGAATTTGTTGGCTCTTACTCCCTCACAGAATACGCAAAATCCTTCTTCCCACATTCCAAGAGCATTCCATTCCAATATCAAACTAGAAGGAAATGACCACACTACATTTAAAAAAGTCTTAAACAGTAGTGACTGGACTTCAAAAGACCTTACATCTGACACATACCAATTAAAACATATCTAATTATCTAGCCTTTTCCAAGTATAAAGCAGCTGCCTTAAAGAAAGACCTTGCTTAGCTGAAGTTGCATTTAACCTAGAGTGCTCCTTTAAGTCCACAGTTTAAATAGATCAAAGCAGAAATTTTGTTCCCCAACTTCTCCTTCCAAGTGCTGTAAATAGGTACATTCTGAGGTCAATTATTATTTTACTGCTGTTACTGAGCGAAGTTGGTTCAAAAAATCTTTTTAAAAAACTTATCCTATCAGTTGCAATTTCCTAACTATGATATTTCGGACTAACCAAACATGACAATGCACTTAAAACATGCAAAATTAGACTTGATGGGATCATTTAACTCACCTTGGGTCCATATTTTTCAAACAGTGGTTAGAAATACTAACAGCCAGTGCACACCACATCACTGAATGCAGAATGAAAGGTGCATTGAAGGATTAGTGCTTGCAATGTAATTAATGCATTGTTTATCAGGTAGGCAGAACAGGGACAAATGGAATTCAATCTGGAAAAGTAGGGTAATGCATTTGGGGAAAGTTAACAAGGCAAGGGAATACATAGTAAATGGTAGGATATTGAGAAGTGCAGAAGAACAGAGGCACCTTGGAGTTCATGTCCACAGATCCCTGAAGGTGGCTGGACAGGTAGATAAGGTGGTCAAGGCAGCATACGGGATACTTGCCTTTATTAGCTGAGGCATAGTTATATAAGAGCAGGGAGGTTATGCTGGAACTGTATAGAACACTGGTTAGGCCACATCCAGAGTACTGCATGCAGTCTGGGCACAGCACTATAGGAAAGATGCGATTGCACTATAAAGGGAACAGAGGAGATTTACGTGGATGCTGCCTGAACTGGAGAACTTCAGTTATGAGGAAAGATTGGATAGGTTAGGGTCATCTTCTTTGGAACAGAGGAGGCCGAGGGAGACCTAATTGAAGTGTATAAAATTATGAGGGGTCTAAATAGAGTGATTAGGAAGGCCCTATTCCCCTTAGTTGATGGGTCCATACCAAGCAGCATAGATTTAGGGTAAGGGGTAGGAGGGGATTTGAAGGGAATTCTTTTTCACCCAGAAGGTGTTGGAGATCTGGAATTCATTGCCTGAAAGGGTGGTAGAGGCAGAAACTCTCATAAAATGTTTAAAAGTACTTGGATGTCCACTTGAAGTGCCATAGCCTATAAGGCTATGGACCAAGAGCCAGAAAGCAGGATTACGCCGGATGGCTCCTTGCTGGCCAGCACAGACACGATGGGACGAATGGCCTCCTTACATGAGGGACTAAAATCTGACATCCCTAGGACCAGATGGCCTACACGCTAAGGTTCTAAAAGAGATAGCTACAGAGAGAGTGGATGCACTAGCTATGATTGCCCAGAATTCCTTAGATTCAGGAATGGTCCTGTCAGATTGGAATTTGGCAAATGTGACATTGCTTTTCAAGAAAGCAGGTAGAGAGAAAATAGGGAACAATGGGCCAGTTAGCCTATCAGTCGTTGGGAAGATGCTGGAAACTATTAAAGAAGTCTTAACAATGTACTTGGAAAAGCATAGTATGATTACTAAAGGGAAATCCGATTTGACAGATTTATTAGAATTTTTGAGGATGTAACTTATGCGTAGATAAAGGGGAACCAGAAGATGCGGTATACCTGGATTACCAAAAGGCATTTGATAAGGGGCCACATAAAAGATTAATAGGCAAGTTAAGGGCTCATGGTGTTTGGGGCAATGTATTAGCATGGATAGAGGATTGGTCAACAGACAGGAAGCAGAGAGTGGGCATAAATGGGGCATTTCAGTTGGCAGGCAGTGAACAGTTGGGTGCCACAAGGATCAGTGCTGGGGCCTCAGCTATTTGCACTCTATGCTAATGGCTTGGATGAAGAGACAGAGTAATGTCTCTAAGTTTGCTGGAAAGGTAAGCAGCTGGGAAGACAGAGAGGCTGCAAAGAGATATAGACAGGTTAAGTGAGTGGGCAACAAGATGGCAAATGGAGTATACTGTAGGAAATCCTTGGAATTCTCTACCCCAGTGGGTTGTGGATGCTTCATCATTGAATACATTTACAAAGTGACTCCTGACAACACAGCCAAGCGCCAATGTCGTCAGTGCATTCAGAGCTGTGCAGAAGTGTCTTCCAGCTCAGCATGCGCAGCCTAGGTCAGCACCCGGCTTGCCAGGACTAATTCGCACATGCGCTCTTGAAGCGTCACTGCATGCTGGAATGGTGCCGCTCACTCCTCGCTGCCTTCCCCCAGTCATTTACACCCGCCCTCACCGCTTCCCCCCTCGCCGCTTCTCACCCTCAGCCACTCACTCCCGCCCTCGCCGCTCAACCCCACCTCTTCCTGTCGCTCATTGCAGACCTTGCCGCTTCCCCCCTCGGCCACTTGCTCCTGCCCTTGCCGCTACCCCTCCATCCCCCTCCCCGGTCGCTTGTTGCAGGCCTTGCTGCTTCCCCCCTCGGCCACTCGCTCCTGCCCTGCCGTTCCCTGGCCGCTCATTGCAGGCCTCACCGCTTCCCCCTCGGCCACTTGCTCCCCGTCACCTTCCATCAGCCACTCACACCTGCTCTCGTCGCTTTCCCATTGGGCCGATTGTTCCCCGCTGCGCCGCCTGAAGAAGGGGTGCGGGGAATGAGCCGCCGAAGCAGCAAGTCGAGGAGTGAGCAGCCGAGGGGGCGACAGGGCAACACAGGAGCCAGTGGCCAAGAAGAGGGAAGCAGCGAGGCATGGAGCGAGCCACCGTTAGGGGTGGTGGTGAACGGGAGAGAGCGGCCAAGGTGGGGAAGGGGTGAGGGCGGGAGCAAGTGGCTGGGGTGGGGAGAAATGGTGAGCAGACGGGTGCAGGAGGGAGCTGTGAAGAGAAGCGTGATAGCTTCTATCTGAATTATAACCCATAATCCATTTGCACTGCTGTAATTGTGCAAGACAATAAGCTACATGAATCTATTTCTAAAACCAATATGTTAGAATAATAAGCATCATACAAAGAGGGAATTGAAAAATGCCTTACAATGAGATTATCTGGTCCTGTACTAGCACAGGTACTATTAGAGTGGGATGGAGGGAGCAATCGCAGCCACTGTGGAGATTTGGGTTTAAGGCTGCGTTTACTTTTTGTGACAAATTGAGCAGTGCCAACTTTATTACTAGCAGCTCCAGAGGTGTTGCAGACAGTGATGTTTCAGTGCTTGAGGTTGCATTTGCGTATGTACCAGTACTGCGCCACCTAGTGGTTGCATTGTCAGCAAATGCAGCCATACATTTAAGGTTGGGATAGGTAGATTTTTTGGTCTCGCAGGGAATCAAAAGATATGGGGAGTGGGCAGGAAAGTGGAATTGAAGCCCAAGATCGACTATGATTGTATGGAATGGCAGAGCAGGCTCGATGGACCATATGGTCTGCTTTTGCTCCTATTTCTTGTGTTCTATCGCTGTAAATGTCTATGAAATAATGGACAATATTTCATTAATAAAAATGGCCAGCGTATGTTGTAGTACAAATAAAGGAAATGCGCTCGGAGCCACAGAATAGATTTTAAATCGAAGGGGATAGCTGGCCTAGTATCTAAGTAATTAAAATCAAATAAGTGAAAACATGATTTTTAGAAACAAGCTACATAATTATGGTTCTGGTAATATCGGAATACACTTAACTTCTTCAGTGCAATGAATTTTCATTGGCAAAGTGTCTGAAAAATATGTATGTTGCTGAACATTACATGTTATACAATAAAGCCTGATCCCGCCTTCACATTGAGGACACCGTCCATTGTGTTGTGTGGCACTATCACCGTGCTAAATGGGATAGATTTCAAAAAGTTCTAGCATTGCAAAACTGGGCCTCCATGAGGCGCTGTGGGCCATCAGGAGCATCAGAATTGTACTCAACCACAATCTGTAACTTTATGGCCCGGCATATCCCCCACTCTACCATTACCATCAAGCTAGGAGACCAACCCCGGTTCAATGAAGAGTGCAGGAGGGCATGCCAGGAGCAGCACCAGGCATACCTCAAAATGAGGTGTCAACCTGCTGAAGCTACAACACAGGACTATCTGCGTGCCAAACTGCGTAAGCAACATGCAATAGACAGAGCTAAGTGATCCCATAACCAACAGATCAGATCTAAAGCTCTGCAGTCCTGCCACATCCAGTCGTGAATGGTGGTGGACAATTAAACAACTAATTGGAGGAGGTGGCTCCACAAATATCCCCATCCTCAATGATGGGGGAGCCCAGCACATCAGTGCGAAAGGCAGAAGCATTTGCAACAATCTTCAGCCAGAAGTGTCAAGTTGATGATCCAACTCGGCCCCCTCCTGAAGTCCCCAGCATTACAGATGCCAAACCTCAGCCAATTCGATTCACTCCGCGTGATATCAAGAAACGACTGAAGGCACTGGATACTGCAAAGGCTATGGGTCCTGATAATATTCCGGCAATAGTACTGAAGACCTGTGCTCCTAGCCAAGCTGTTCCAGTATAGCTACAACACTGGCATCTATCCGGCAATGTGGAAAATTGCCCATGTGTGTCCTGTACACAAAAAGTAGGACAAGTCCAACCTGGCCAATTACCACCCCATCAGCCTACTCTCAATTATCAGTAAAGTGATGGAAAGTGTCATCAACAGTGCCATCAAGCAACACTTGCTTAGCAATAACCTGCTCAGTGATGCTCAGTTTGGGTTCTGCCAGGGCCACTCAGGTCCTGACCTCATTACAGCCTTGGTTCAAACATGGACAAAAGAGCTTAACTCCAGAGGTGAGGTGAGAGTGACTGCCCTCGATATCAAGGCAGCATTTGACCGAGTATGGCATTAAGGAGACCTCGCAAAACTGGAGTCAATGGGAATCAGGGGGAAAACTCTCTGCTGGTTGGAGTCATACCTAGCGCAAGGGAAGATGGCTGTGGTTGTTGGAGGTCAGTCATCTCAGCTCCAGGACATCACTGCAGGAGTTCCTCAGGGTAGTGTCCTAGGCCCAACCATCTTCAGCTACTTCATCAATGACCTTCCTTCAATCATAAGGTCAGAAGTGGGGATGTTCGCTGATGATTGCACAATGTTCAGCACCATTCGCAACTCCTCAAATACTGAAGTAGTCCATGTAGAAATGCAGCAAGACCTGGACAATATCCAGGCTTGGGCTGATAAGTGACATGTAACATTTGCGCCACACAAGTGCCAGGCAATGACTATCTTCAAGACAGAATCTAACCGTCTCTCCTTGACATTCAATGGCATTACCATCGCCGAATCCCCCACTATCAACATCCTAGGGGCTACCATTGACCAGAAACTGAACTGGAATAGTCAGATAAAAATACCGTGACTACAAGGGCAGGTCAGAGGCTAGGAATCCTGCAGTGAGTAACTCACCTCCTGACTCCCCAATGCCTGTTCACCATCTACAAGACATAAGTCAGGAGTGTGATGGCATACTCTCCACTTGCCTGGATGGGTGCAGCCCCAACAACACTCAAGAAGCTTGACACCATCCAGAACAAAGCAGCCCGCTTGATTGGCACACCATCCACAAACATTCACTCCCTCCACCACCGACGCACAGTGGCAGCAGTGTGTACCATCTACAAGATGCACCATCTACAAGATGCACTGCAGCAACACACCAAGCCTCCTTAGACAGCACCTTCCAAACCCACGACCTCAAAGGACAAGAGCAGCAGATGCATGGGAACATCACCACCTGCAAGTTCCCGTCCAAGTCACACACCACCCTGACTTGGAACTTTATCGCCGTTCCTTCACAGTCGCTGGGTCAAAATCCTGGAACTCCCTTCCTAACAGCACTGTGGGTGTACCTATCTCACATGGACTGCAGCGGTTCAAGAAGGCAGCTCGCCACCACCTTCTCAAGGGCAATTAGGGATGGGCGATAAATGCTGGCCTGGCCAGTGACACCCACATCCCATGAATGAATAAAAAAAATATAGTTCCTAACTTGCATGTCATGAGACAAAACCTCAGCCTGGCTGGGTCAAATAACACACTGTACTTGTACTAGGGGTGGAAAAGAGCTTCATCAAAACTTCATCAAATTTGGACTTGCCAAAGAAAAATATCAGATGCTGATTTGTACTCTCTCTTTTACACAAGCACACACAATTTGAAAGCCACCTGCTTAGCTACTGATTTAGAAGAGCCATTCTTACCTCTTGAGAGACTTGTTATGTCTCAGTAGCTTCCCCAGTGCTTCAGCTCCAGCTGCTCGCAGGTTATTACCCTTAGACACAAAATTGTAAAGTTCGTACTTGAATATTGGGCTACAAGATTTCTATTATGTAGGCCAAAAAGTGCAGGTTAAGATTGCATGCACCATTAAAGCAGCATTATCAGTTTCTCAAAATGTTTCATCTGCGTACTATAAACATATTTTGAAGTGTTTTTCATGGATTAGAGTAAAATACAAGCTTCATACATGTTACAAATTAAAAATAGAAAATAAGGTGCAAGCAGACTTAGAATCTTTGAAGCATTTTGCATGAGATGAGCTCAGAGCCGATGAACAAAGTGCTTTTTGATCGGAAATTTGAGCCAAAGAACCAATCAATAAAGTATGATGTACTATATGCCAGGATTTGTATATTCTAGATTCAGCAGAAACTGCTGTTCATTGTAGTGATTAATAGAAGTTTAACAAAATGGTATAGCAAATACCACTTGGATGTAAATTTGGATGTCAATGAATTATAGCATGGAAAACTGCATGATGAAAAAGTAAAACAATGAAAATCAAAAACTAAATATCTATTTCACAAAAAGAATATCTACAATGGATTTGAATAGATTTGTTATATTAATGAGGAATAATCTGCAAATAGACAAAAAGTAGAGAGATACTGAAGTTTTACCCAAAGACCTTTATAACTCACTGAAATAGAATAACTACCCTACTCCATTCTTCCCCATTGTGCTCCATTTAGTTGTGCAGCTTGTAAATTTGTATCACAATAAATGCTGTATTTTTTGTTAATGTGATATAAAGAGAATATAAATGGGAGAAACTGGGATAGGATACTGAAACAACCTTGCTGATGACCTTCACAGTATGTCACTCAACAGTTCCTAATCTGGGAATTAAAAGAGAGACTATTCAGCCTCTGCCCCAAAGTGTGTTGCTACATTTTGCTTCCTATTGTCTTATCGCCAGAGTCCATAGCCATTCACACGTACCTTCATGTCTAAAGTTTGGATCGTAGTATTTACACACAGTCCATACAACAGCAGTCTGGCGCCTGAGAAAACAAAAGGCTGTTAAGATTTTGTACAAAGATACTTAGTACTGTTATTAGAGGTCTACAAGGGAAAACATTCAACAAATAATTAATATTATAAACCATTTATTCATTAATTATTGCCCATTTACTATATTAATAATTTTGCAAAGCCATACATTAAAAAAAAACAGCAAATATGTTCATTTTCTCCCCTTGCCCATCATGAGCCATATACCTTCTGCAGCCAAGAGGGCAGGCAGGTAAGCTCACCACAGGCTAGGTACTGCGTGGACTGTGCATCAATATCATGGGGCCAAATCTCTCTTCTGCTTTCCTTTCAGTATGATGTACCTATTTTCCTTTGGGCACTTCAAGATAGCAACACAGATGGGAAATTAATGCAACAAACGAAAATGATGTATTCTAGTACACTAAACCACCTACTTCTATAAAATTAAAAGCAGGAAATACAAAAACAATCAAATCAAGCCTGCCAATACTCAAATATAGAAAAGCCAGATTTCAAAAGTTAATTGCTTCAATAACATTGGTCTCAACACTTCACAAGCACTGCAGATATGGGAGCGTTGTGGACCAAATTTTAAGTGGTTTATTTTCAAACATTTATCACCTTGATAATCTATATTCTATTTATACATATAAATACTTAAATAAATACATATAAATACTTAAATGATTTAAAGTCTGACCTCACCTCAAAAAAGAATTGTGTGAAGTACTGAGAAGTTGCTTATGGGTGTGATAAGAATAATTTTCAAAAAGTTATCATGTTGATAATCTATATTCGATTGATACAACGGGCGGCACAGTGGCGCAGTGGTTAGCACCGCAGCCTCACAGCTCCAGCGACCCGGGTTCAATTCTGGGTTCTGCCTGTGTGGAGTTTGCAAGTTCTCCCTGTGTCTGCGTGGGTTTCCTCCGGGTGCTCCGGTTTTCTCCCACATGCCATAGACTTGCAGGTTGATTGGTAAATTGGCCATTATAAATTGCCCCTAGTATAGGTAAGTGGTAGGGAAATATAGGGACAGGTGGGGATGTGGTAGGAATATGGAATTAGTGTAGGATTAGTATAAATGGGTGGTTGATGGTCGGCACAGACTCGGTGGGCCGAAGGGCCTGTTTCAGTGCTGTATCTCTAAACTAAAACTAATGTACGAAACTTAAATGATTTCAAGTTTTTTATTTAATGCTCCCACTTTTACAGAATGTCAATTGATATAATTGATAATTCAATGGTTTTTAAGCTTCCCCTTGGTGAATCCTTGTTCACCGCTTTCCAATTATAAGGCAAAAAAATTAGCACAACAGGTTTTCTCAAGTTTAAAGAAGAAAAGTGAAATTTTATTAAACTTAAATTCTAATTCGGTTAACGCCTACAGATACACAACGTGCCTACTCTGGCACGCACACGCAATACACACACGCAGACAGAGACAGAAAGAAAACAGAAGTCATAAAGTGGAAAAGTTTGAGGTAATATCTGAGGAGGATTTTTGTGTTATGGTTCTTCAAGCTCACTGTAGTGTCCTTTATTGTAGGTAGATCTTGCTTTCATTGGGGCCCAGTATTCTTCTTAAACCTTGTTCGCTGCAGGAGCCTTTTCTCTCTTGGGGTTCATGTGTCTTCAGTGGATTTGCAATTCCATAAGAATGAGATGGGAGCAGGCAGACAGGAGAGGCTGTGGTGTGCCAGCCAGGAAAGATCTTCTCAGTCCCGGAGCATTCTGCTTTCTCCCCTAAACTGTTTGTACAAATGCAAAAAACTCAGGTTGCCCAGCAGGTTAGTCATGTGACTTGCTGGTTTGACCATGTCCATTTGTGTGTTCGGCCATCTTGGCAGTCAACCTGAAATGCGAGCTCTCCCATCTTCTGTGATCAAAAGTCCATTGTGGGTCGAAGGTATCAGGGAATGGCTGCTTTGCCCTTCCAAACACTGTCTATTAATATGCAAATGTCTTTCCAGCCAAGATCTGGCCAATTTTAAAGCAAATCCTTTCTTCACTTCTACAACAGTTTGAAATTTAATGTCTACGTTGCAAAATTAATATGTCTCATGCTTGGCAGGTGGAGGCCTGCATGACACAATGTGTTATGGTGTGTTGAGAATTGGTCTCAAACAAGGCAAGAATTATGGCACTGCCATGATTCTCCGAGAATGAGCATAACCAGAATTGCAGCAGGCCTGTGACATAAGCTAGCTGAAAAACAGGGCTCTCAAGTTAGTAGTACTGGAATATAGGAAGACAAGTAAACGATTCAGTCTCTCAAGCCTGTTCCATCATTCAACGAAATCATAACAGATCTGTATCTCAACTCCATTTAGAAGTGGATGAATGGAGTGAGGCCCAGCTTAAAAATCATTTCTGCTATTGGTCTACTTTTCTGGCATATTTAGTTGACCAATCATCAATTTCCTCTTCGATCATTTTGAAAAATGGATTGGAAATAGTTAATAACTAGAGTTAACTTTATTCAAAAACAAGAAATGCTGGATTCACTCAGCAGGTCTGGCAGCATCTGTGGAAAGAGAAGCAGAGTTAACGTTTCGGGTCAGTGACCCTTCTTCGGAACTTTATTCAATTGGTGGCACTGTCACCTCAGGGTCAGATGGGGTGGGCTCAAATCCAGCTCCAGGATTTGAGCTCAAACTTAGCTGGCATTCTAGTGCAATACTGAAGGAGTACTGTATTGTCAATGTTGTCATTCTTAAATTAAGAAATTAAACAGAGGCCTGTTCAGGTGGCTGATAATTTTCACTGCTCTTCATCTAAATGTAACTATGAAGAATTACAAGTCCTATGACTCTTTCAAAAAGACTGGTAAATTCTCCCAGTGCCTTTCAATAAATACCAAACAAAAATAAAAACTGGTCTTGCATTTCATTCTTGTTTGGAAAAAACTTGCTGTGTACAAAGTGACTGACATTTTTGCCTACAAAGCACTGACCTCATGTCAAAAAAGAATTGTGAGAAGTACGGAGAGGTTGCTCACAGGTGTGATAAGGAGCTATATAAATCTTTTTCTTTATAATATCTAGTGCTTATGCTAAGTAGTACAACTACATAGGAATAATGCCATTTGAGGCTAAATTAGATGAAGGGCACAGAAAATTACACAACCAACTGAATACTTCTACTTATTAACATATCACCTTGACCTTAACGTGTTAAAAAGGTGTATGGACTGCACCTCGATATTCCAATATTGTAAGAATTTCCAGATTAGAAGGGTCATCTAATTTTATCAGATGTTCTGCATCCCCCCCCCCCCCCCCCCGATGATTATTAACAGATTATCATACCTTCTTCATTTAACATGCAGTCACAAAGCAATATCTCTGTGAACACTATGTCATTTGTTAAAGCCTTTCCTAGGACAGCACATGTGTCAACAGAGAGAGACTGTGTGGAGAGATCCAGCCTTTTCCTCGAGTTCCCATCACAAACATCATGCAACTGATTCAGAATACATTCTTGTGGTTCAATACAAGCTTCTTTACAAAGGCAAAGGTAAGTTCTCTTGAAATCATCCATCATTGAAATATTTGTCACAGTTGACCTTGCTCCAGTTATTCAACGTAACATTTTTCTGTGAAAAAGAGCAACAAATACAAACATATTACCAGCAGGGTAGTCTGACATTAATATAATTATTTCTGTCTACTACAAACCTTGTACCAACCCATGCTAAACACAGTTCTCACATTAGAGGCCTCGGCAAGACACCATTCAGATGCATTGCATACTTCCACTGTTTTCAAGGCGGCAAAGATCCAACACAAGGCTGCCTTCATTACCCAACTTTAATTGCATATTTATAGTTCACCTGCCAGTACTGTGGAATCTGCTCCATCTACATTTTGGAGCAGATTTTAAACTGCACATATCCAATCTGCAGGGTGTCCCTTTCATTTCTAACCATTGAGCCTTACTCGATGGCTGAAGAAGGTCCATAGAGCATGGCAATTTGCACACTTCATTGCTGGCCTTTATCGATAGAATGAACATTCATCAACTTGCATTCGTACACTGCATTTAACATAGGAAAATGTCTCAAGGCAATCTAAAAAAGGATACCAGGTCAAAGGAGAAATTAGCAGGATAGGCCAAAAGCTTAGTCAAAGAGGTGAGTTTTAAGTAGGCTTAAAGGAGGAAAGGGAGGTGGAGGGTGGGGATAGAGGAAGGTATCTCAGAATGTGGCACTTAGGTGACTGAAGGCCAGATACAACCAGAGACAAATGGCATTTTGCATTACTGTTGTGACCTTTTTTATCCATAGAAAACAACTTTTTCAGGTTCACCTCTGGCATAGAGGCAAGGGAATATACAAGGGATGGTAGGATCCTAGGAAGTACAGAAGGTCAGAAGGATCTTGGTGTACTTGTCCATAGATCACTGAAGGCAGCAGCACAGGTAGATAAGGTGGTTAGGAAGGTTTATGGGATACTTGCCTTTATTAGCCAAGGCATAGAATATAAGAGCAGGGAGGTTATGATGGAGCTGTATAAAATGCTAGTTAGGCCACAGCTGGAGTACTGTGTACAGTTCTGGTCACCACACTATAGGAAGGATGTGATTGCACTGGAGAGGGTGCAGAGGAGATTCACCAGCATGTTGCCTGGGCTGGAGCATTTCAGCTATGAAGAGAGACTGGATAGGCTAGGGTTGTTTTCCTTGGAGCAGAGAAGGCTGAGGAGGACCTGATTGAGGTATTCAAAATTATGAGGGGCATTGATAGAATAGATAGGAAGAAAATTTTTCCCTTAACGGAGGGATCAATAACCAGGGGGCATAGATTCAAGGTAAGGGGCAGAAGGTTTAGAGGGGATTTGAGGAAAAAAAATTTCACCCAGAGGGTGGTTGGAATCTGGACACTCTGCCTGAAGGGGCGGTACAGGCAGGAACCATCACAACATTTAAGAAGTATTTAGATGAGCACTTGAAATGCCATGGCATACAAGACTATGGTCCAAGTGCTGGAAAATGGGATTAGAATAGATAGCTGCTTGATGGCCAGCATAGACACAATTTGTTTCTGTGCTGTATGACTCTGACAGGTAGCATTGCTGCAGTTGAAATGCGTTACCAACTACACGTAATGTAGGTCAAATTCAGCATTGCTTTTCACTTTTTAAAACAAAGTGCATAGTACCTAATCTTTCAAAACTGCCAATATATAAATTCTACTCACAGTATAACATTTTTCATATGTTTAAAAAACAAAAATGTACCACCCACAATCTCGTGGAGCAATGCAATACATTACACCAAAACTTGGTCGGGCACAAGTTTATTTCCATAAATTTCTGATGTACTGGTTTGATATCCTTATTCCTTGTAATCAATAAATAGCAGTAAGGAGAGATTGAGCACTTCTTCAATTAGTGAAACTGAACTGAGCTGAAGTCAGATGGTCAATTATTCCATACCACTCCCTGCCCAGCTGGTTACTGAGAGATTCATAAGGAACACAGAAGTATTTGCACTAGCGTCAGGAAATGGTGCATATGATAGTGAAATGTAAATCTAACAAATGTTCTTTCTCGTCCCAATCCCAACTTTTATTTCTGAAACCAAATTACATTTCCATATTGCCATTTTATACATTAGTACAGCCAAAATGGTAACCGTTAACTTTGATCTATTCAATTGATCCTGGTAAACATGCACTACTCTAAAATAACATTATTTTCAAAATAATGATACATACATTCCACACTACGCTACTGAAGATGTAATCTGATCAGATTCTGGGGTTACCTCCTTTGTGTATTTCGCATACGCTACATATTACAAAGTTAGCACCACAGAACTAAATGGGTTAATTAAAAGCAAAATACTGCGGATGCTGGAAATCTGAAATAAAAACAAGAAATGCTGGAATCACTCAGCAGGTCTGGCAGCATCTGTGGAAAGAGAAGCAGAGTTAACGTTTCGGGTCAGTGGCCCTTCTTCGGAACTGACAAATATAAGAAAAGTCACAGATTATAAGCAAGTGAGGTGGGGGTGGGGCAAGAGATAACAAAGGAGAAGGTGTAGATTGGACCTTCTCCTTTGTTATCTCTTGCCCCACCCCCGCCTCACTTGCTTATAAATGGGTTCATTGTCTCGCTTACATAGTTAGCAACAACGGCCTTACCGGCGCCAAAAATGTCCAAAAGCAAATAAAATGGAAGGAGTCTCAGATAACTTTTAAATCACGTTAACAGAATGGGGAAAACGCGAACGAGACAGAGAAAAGGGGAAACACTCTGGATGCTGGAAATCGTAATCAGTTTCCGCAGTATTTTGCTTTTGTAACTGCAAACAGGAAGCGAATTTAACGCTCTCGAGAACTAAAAAGTCGACATGTCAGAAGCAGGTGAGACACACAAAGCTGCACGACAAAGTGAACAACACACATTAACCAAAGAATTGCCAACAAGTCCAGTAACACCACAACCAGAGCAAAACAAACTCTTCAGTGACGGGAAAGGTGAACAAAGCTGACCACCACCCCCCTCCAGAGACCCATTACACTGTAGTCATTTTTACCTTTAAACAACTGGCTCTAAACACCTACAAACAGCAAGAACGCAGAAAGCAAGATCCTGAGAGGAAGCCGTTCCCAAACCGGCAGACTCAGTACTGCATAGCCCCGAGACACAGGCTTACTCTTGTCCATTGGCCCTCCGCTACCTGGCATCAACTCACTAGTTACCGGGTTGTTGTTTTTGGGGCGGGGGCTAAACTAGCCACCTGCCTCTAGCTGACATGAGTAAAGTGAGTGTTTGTGATCACGATAAAGTATATTTACTATGCTAACTTCATTGCAGTCACTTACACTCTGACACGGCAGCAAACTCTCCCTCGGTGCTGTCAGCGGCTGCAGCGCCACGGCCGCCGACCCACCCCCGGCGTATCCATGCGGCGGCGCATTGTGGGACACGAGGAACTGGCCAATCCGGAGCGGGTGGCGCCAGCCATTCTGGGAGTTGTCGTGTTCCTCGTCATCGCCGGGGCCGCGCGGACAGGGCGGGCAGGACTACATTTACCGGCAGGCAGCGCGCCGCCAGGCAGGTCACCTGGGGGTTATAACCGAAAAACCTGAGCCGGCGGAGAGCGAGCGCCGTCCTCAGCGCCTGGAACTGCAGCCGAGCCCTGGAGAAGGGCTGGCATTGTTGTTTCCGAACGAAATACGCGACAGAGAAAAAAAAAGATGAGTAATTGAAACGAAGTTATGAGAAAAGCATATTTAAAAAGAAAATGAAATCACACAAGCTTTTCAAACATGCAGAGCGTGCGAACGCGATCCGATTAGCGGCAGCTGGAATTATTGCCCTGTCAGCCATGCAGTGATTTTGTTTATTACGCTTTTTATCCCTTCTTCCCTCCTTGAAGCAGTTAACGGGTCACTTTAAAACCCCCATTCCCCCCCCCCCCTTGATAAAGTTCAGAAACTTTTTCTTCTTGAGGAGCAAGCAAAGCGTTCACGAAAATGGCAGACAGGAGAATTCGTAAGGCTCGTTTCAGCAGTCGAGACCTGTGCGTCCTGGTGGATGCGGTAATGGAAAGACGGGAAGATATTTTTGGGACGGGAGGTGACCCTCCTGACATGCAGAGGAGGCGGGATGCATGGCAGTACGTTACAGAGAGAGTCAATGCAGTTTCCGGAACCCAGAGGACCTGGGAGGAAGTCCGCAAGAAGGTCCATGACTTAAAAAAAAGCACAAAGGTAAGGTATGAATGCTACTGTCAAATAGGAGCCCAGAAACCAATGCCACCAGGGAAAGTTGTAACAATTAGACATACAAAACAAAAGCTGCGCTGATCAGAGAAATGTTAGCAACAAACATTGAGAATAAGGGTTTATGCCAGTTGCATTATACATGCTATGATAGGAGCATCCATGTACTGCAGAAAGGTAGCTTCTTGACAGATTGTTAGATTATTGTCTTATCTCAATATTCTTTACTTTTAAAGGAAAAACTTGCTTATAATAGAAGATCATGGCTGGCAGCGGGTGGTGGCCCGCCAGATGTCAAAACATTGACGGAATTTGAAAATGATATGATTGTTGTGTTTGGAAAGGAAAGTCTTGAAGGCCTTCGGCCGGTGGATATTGGTACCATGCCAAGACATATTTGTAAGTAATATATTCAGGTGTTCTGTGATTTGGACAATATGTTAAACAAATGCCCATACATACTGCATACAAGGTTATTTTGTATAAAAGTGCAGTACCCAATTGGATTTGTACTTGTATACTCATAATGTACCATTTTTCCCTCTTCAAAGCACAAAGAGAACACAGTGGATGTCATGTTGTATCAGCAGAAAAGCAACATATACCTGAATGCCAGTTGTCACCAATCCCACTTGAAGCAGGCACCAGCACAGAAATACCTCTAGTTAGAGGTATAAAGGATGAGAATCAGGAAACACCAAGTGAATCACTGAGCACTAGTGAAGAATGGGAGGAAGTAGTGGTGGGTGATGAGGGAACAACTGTTGAAGCATGGAGACCCAGCATGATAGGTGCCCCGACTGGGCTGGATGCAGTTACAGACCTTAATGGGCCTGCTTTCAAACGGAGACTGTTAGAACATGGGGTCCGTGTTGAGCAGTCACTGGCCTTCATGCACACCACTTTGGAAGATGGTATGGTTAGGTTGGACCAACGGTTGTCCTCATTGCACTCTGCCATTGAGCAGATGGCAACACCAGTGACATCTGCAGTAGAAACTTCACTTATGCAAGCTATAGGCACAGCAGGAGCATCTCTTATGAATGCTCACAGTGTTGCTATGGAAGCTTTGGGGTCAAAACTTAAAGAAGCAGTGATGGCTGGCTTCGATTCACTAGGAGAACAGCTACATGTAACCATGACAGAGGGATTCAAAAATCTTATTGAAGCACAATGTTCTACACTTACACAGATGATTGCATATTGTGAAGAGATGCCCTCTGCCAGTGGCATGAGTGAAGTTCAGGCAGTTGACACTCATGTCAGCAGCAGTTCTGTGCCACCACAGATCTCTACACAAGTGACAGGACGGGTAGTAATTTGACAAAAACTGAAAATGTGCCCCATTCTGATTATGTATTTAATGTAAAATGTCTACTGTACTAATAAGTTCAAAAATAGCTGCAGGCATCACTCTTCAACTGTTATATTCTATTTCAGGGGTTACCTTTGAGAAGAGTGTTGCTTCAAATCTCAAACACCATTGTGCATTTAAAAGGATGACCCAGTCAACAGGGTGATATAGTTGTGTGATATAACATCCATGTTAAAGTTGTACTTAAATATTCATACCTTTTAGGCTATAAATCAGTTAACATTTGGGAATAGCATTCACAAACTTGTGTATCTATCACTTAACTCAGGACAATGTATATTTAATTCTGCATTAACATTCTGTAGTGTTTTTTGTCACATTGTGTTGCAGCAGTCTAGTTAAAATTGTGCCATTGCTAATTGTTGGCTGGAGTTAATACTGTCCTGTTTCAGGCAATCATTCGCCCTAAAATACAAATGCAATCTCATTTGTTCAAAGAATACACTTAAAAATGCATCAAAAGATATGATAGCTCAAAACTCAAGTTGAGACCCTGCTAAAATCTGAAAAAAGACATGTCTATGAGTCAGTTTTAAAACAGTAAAAAGACTATTTTCCAATGTTGCAGGAATAGATCCTGTTTTCATCTCTTGTAATCTGCTCTAAGAATATGTATGTTTGATTTTAAGGCTGTTTAGTATTAACCTAATAATGTTTATGTGTAATTTTATAAATAAATATTGCAGTTATTTTCACTTGTAAAATTTTGGTCCTGTGTTTGATATTCCATTTTGAGGAGACTGAAGATGTAGAATATTTCTATACAGTTCAACGTGCATTTTAATACATTTAGGATCATTTTTAATCCAGCCTTCCATAGGACTGAATTTTATTAGCGTGCCGCACATCACAGAAGCACACTTTGAAGTCAGCGGCCTGCCCACAGAGTGGCCGCCGCAGAGACCCCGCGGTATTACACGCGGGGACTCATTTAAATAGAGGGGGTGGAGCGGCCGCCCCCAATGACGTAAGGGGAGAGCCACCGCGTCCCTGGCAATGGCGTCTGGCACCATTTTTAAAGGGCTTCAAGCCCTTCAGGTAAATTTAAATGTTTAAAGCGCTGTCACAACACTTCTCATTCAAATAAAACTCCATACGGAGTTCCGAAGGCGCGCGAGTTGCGGCCTGTGGCCGTAAAATCGGCATGGGACAGCAGGCAAGTTCATCTGCATGCTTATTACCCTTATTTGAGTATTTTAATGAAGGCCCCGACACCAAGCGGTGGGGGCTGCACCGAGGCCTCGCCACCGCCGCTGATATCCGATGGGACCTTATGGCATCGTGGGTCATGGCGGGCCGCTCCTGCTAGCATTTTACACACCTCACCACCATGACCTATGGCGTCAATGGGCTGGTAAAATCCAGCCCATTATCTCTGCAAAGACACTTAAAAATGCTAATGGATCATGGGAGATCAAGAAGTTTAAAGAGGTTCCCAATGTTTAGGGTCTTCACACTTCCCATTGTGACTCTACTAAATAAACATGGGCTACCCTTTGATTTGTAACCACCTGAGGTTTGTTTGCCAGCTTCTTAAACCAGGTGTTTTCATTCGTCAAAATACTTCTAGAAAATTAATACAAACCATGAACCAGGTTATCATAACAAAAAAACTATAAGGATCAGAAAGATAGAGAGCAATACGAAATAATTTCAGACAGCGTGCAATGACCAACAATTACAGAGAAAGAGAGATAGCAATAACAAACAATTAGAGATGGAGAGAGTGAGCAAGAACAAACAATTATAGAGAAACAGAGCAACAACCAACCATTACAGAGAGCGAGCAATAATAAAGAATTCCAGAGATACAGAGTTAGCAATAACATTCACAGAGAAAGCGAAGGAAAGAGAGAGTAATAAAAACAGAGAGAGAAACAGAGCAATAAGGAACAAACATGGAGAGAGACAGAGAGCAAGATAGATAGAAGAAAGTTATGCTGAACCTTTATAAAGCTCTGGTTAAGCCCCAATTGGAGGATTGCATTCAGTTCTGGCCACCACACTTTAGGAAGGATGTGAGAGGGTGCAGAGGAGATTTATCAGAACGGTTCCAGGGATGGGGGATTTTAGTTACAAGGCGCTATGTTGGAAAAATTGGGGGTGTTCTTAGAACAAAGGAGATTGAGGGGAGATTTAATAGAAGTGTACAAGATTACGACAGGCTTAAACAAATTAGACAAGGAAAAACTGTTCCCATTAGCTGATTGTACAAGGACTAGGGGACACAGATTGAATGTTTTGGGCAAGAGATGCGGAGGGAATAGGAGGAAGAACTTTTTTATGCAGCGGGTGGTAATAATCTGGAACTTGCTGCCCACAAGGGTGGTGGAAGTGGAGACAACGACTTTAAGAGGAAATTGGCCGGCCACTCGAAGGAAATAGACTTGCAGGGCTATGGGGATCGAGCGGGAGAGTAGGACTGACTGAATAGCTCCGCGGAGAGCCGGCATTGGTCTTGATGGGTCGAATGGCTTCTTTCTGTACTGTAAATGACTCTATGACTGACCAGGTCCATTCATAAAAATTGTAATGAAACTGTTGAATGAGAAAATAGTTCAAAAAACCTAACAGCATCACAAACATACTCAAAAAATAGTTCAGTTTACCTATTTTCTTCCAGGGGCTGTGTAATTCAATATTTTCTATAGCTCGAATAGAAGGCTCAGCCAACAATGAAGTTAGATTGAGTTGAATGAATAGAACTTTAGTTAAAACCATCCCAGTAAACCTTAAGGTATCGATGTATTCCCCTCATAGGTGCTGTGTAATCAAATGTACAATAGCTTAATTTCACATCTGGTAGTCCCATGTCTTGAATGGGAGCGTAAGCACTCAAGTAGAGTTGGGAACAAATATTGAAGGTCTTGAAAAGGGAACTTGAGGATTTAAGTATTAGATTAAAAAGCAGGGCCTCTGCAGGATTAATTATCCTGGAGCCAATCATTTGGCCAGTTAGGGAGAAGCATATTCGGCATGTACTATGTTGCTTCACAGTCCAGAGAGAGGATTTTATAGGAGTTTCTGATTTTCAAAAATGTCGTTGATCTGTGTTCTCTGTCATCCTGGTAACCAAGATTTCTGACTTGTCTTTAAGCAGAGTGGATGTGAGGTTACCTGACTTCTCTGACTCCATCTTAAACTTTTAAAAATCAGTTTTTGAAACATAATCATGTTACAAATCCCAGCGTTCATAACAATATAGATTGTAAATAGCTGATGCCCGAACACTGATCCTGGCAGCACTCCACTGATTACCCCTGCCATTCTGAAAATGATTCATTTATTCCTACTTTCTGTTTTCTGTCAAATAACCAATCCTCAATCCATGCAAATATGTTACCCCAATTCCATGAGTCCTAATCTTGTCTAACAACCTATTTATGTGGCATCTTCTAGAATGCCTTCTAAAATCCAAATACACCACATCACTAGTTCCCCCTTGTCTACCCTGCTAGTACACCCTCAGATAATAGATTTGTCAGACATAATTTCCCTTTCATAAAACCATGTTAATGCTACCTAATTATGATTTTTCAAGTGCCCTTAATAATACATTCTAGCATTTTCTTTACTACTGATGGCAGGCCAACTGAACTACTTTCCCCGTTTCTCTCCTTTCTTGAAGAGGGTTACATTTGCTACCTTCCAATCCATGGAGACCATTCGAGAATCTCAGGAATTCTGGAAGATCAAAACTAATGCATCCACCATCTACAGCCACTTCTTTTAAAACCCTAGGATGTAGGCCGTCAGGCCCAGCAAATTTGTTGGCTTTCATTCAAATTTTATTTAAATTAATTTCTCCAGTACTTTTGCTTTATTAATTACTTTACGTTCCTCACTCATTACACCCTTGATGCCCAACACTTTCTGACATGTTCTATGTCTTCTATTGTGAAGACAAATACAAAGTATTGCAAAATATTAGCAATAGATCAAGGAACTGGAGCCACTAACTGGAATGGATATATCTTCAACAAAAACCTAGCCTGGATGATACTTACAACCAACAGGCTTGCACTTGTAAAACTCAGATATGGGAAAAGGGAGGAATGGTCTTTTAATGATGGAATAATCTCAGTGAGAAAAAAGAAATATTATTGGTATTTGGGCAGTTTGTCTTGAAATAGTTCAGGACTTATTAATATGGCAATACATTATAGATAGTCAAAAAGTGGCAGAGAAATAGTTGGTAGGTGATTTAAAGAGGTTGCTGGCAGTAACAAGACTTTGAATAAGGATTCTATTTAACTAAGAGATTTGAAATAAGGTAAAGGTTTATGGCATCAGGGCGATTCCCTTGTCTGCTGGGGCGCACTGGGGGCCTGCAGCCTTAGAAAAAAGGCTAAAGTACCATCAGTGGTTTCCCCCCACCCTTCCCTTTCACACCCCCACATACAAAGGGGTCAGGATTTTAAGAGTGTTTTAAAATGTTAACCTCTTTTTTTGGGTGACCAAACCTGGGCGCACACTCACCATTTGGCAACCTGGTACACGTCCCCTCTCAAAGCCTTCACAATTTCAAAAGCTTCCATCAAAGGGTCACAGGGATGGGTTCAGGGCTAGGGTAGGAGGGGGACTTGGGTCTCTATGGCCTGCTGGACAAAAGCTGGAAGGGGAAGCAGCAGAGGCAGCTTAACAATTATTTTCTGCCATGTAATAAATGCATTTTCTTGCACTTGTTAACCACAAGGGGTCAGGGGAGAGGTGTTTGAGGAGCCAACTGGTCGAGAAGGAAAGGAATCTGAGCTCATTTTTGCCCTCAAGGAATATCTCAGATCTTGCAGAAGAGGTAAATCATGATCTGCAGCCAGATAGCTGTCAGTGTGTATCAGGTCTACTCAAGTTTGCAGCCCTGGCACATGGGGGACAAAAATGAGGGCCAAAAATGAGGGCCATATTGGATAGGAGACAAGGACATTAGGTAGTTTTGACGAAGGGTCACCGACCTGAAACATTAACTCTGGCTTTTCTCTTCACCGATGCTGCCAGACTCACTAAGTATTTCCAGCATTTTCTGTTTTTATTTTGAGTATGTTCATGCATGGTTTGAGAACGGTGCAGAAAGAATAATTTAGAATGGGTCATCCTGCATCCGAACCAGATTGGTATCATTATCCTAGAAGAGAAGGCATATAAGACTGGGGCAGAGGATAAAACTAGTAAGGTGGGGGGAGGGATAAACAAAAATGATAATTATCAAAAATCAAATTAGAAAAGATGTGATGTGAAAAATATGCTTAACCTGTTGAAATGCATGAATATGATTGCTAGAAGCAACAAGATGACTGAACTTGAGGCTGTTTTGACTGTTGTAAATTACAAAAGGGGTGCAGGTGCAACTAAGGCCTAAGAGCATCAGGAAATGGTGTGGGGAGGGGAGAGAAAATTTATGAATGAATTAACAAACCCAAGAATGGATAGAAATTGGTTTTGGGGAGATCATGCTAATGAGTGCAGAGCCCCACTGCTGGCAGGACAAAGCATAGGCCCCATTAGAAATAATAGTAAACAAAAACATTAAAAGAACTTCAAGGTTTTAATAATCATAGTTGGTTACCTCAGTGCCACCTAGGGTGGAGCCAGACCTGGGAAGTCTTAAAAGTTGGCAACAGAACTACCTTTTTTGGCTCAAGTTATGCCTATGCAGATCAAAGGAGCACTTCTGATCCTTCTGACCCCACAGAAATAAATCTTGGGCTCCTATTTCATTAAACCACCTATTGAAACTGGACCAAACATGTACAATGCCCTCTGTGCGCAGTTCTGTCCTAAATTGACAATTTACAGTATGTACACCACAGGACCTCAATTTGCATGTTGAAAGGGCTTTAGCTGCCCTACAGTAGGCCCCTATGAAGGTGGTGATGACTGGCACCAGTCTAAATGAGGTGCTGTTATTGTTGGGCAGCTACCATTTATGACAGATGGCTCAAGTTAGAATCTCGCCTAAAATGTTAAATTAATAGAAAAACATCAGAAAATTGAGAGAGATTGTGTGATACCAGTATGACTGAAATAAAAATGATAGGTACTAAGTGTTGCATCTGTAACACTTGCTGTAGTGTAAGTCTTTTAATCTACAATAGAAAGCTTACTAAATGATAAGCAGGTTAATGCTCAGTTATCTCTCAAAGTTTTTACCCCCAAGTACTTGGTATTTCATGAGCATATTTCATTTTGTTTGATATTTGGCCTCGAATGAATACATTTTTAAACTGTAAAAAAAATTGTGCTGACTCCTGAGTAATTAGCTGCTGACCGACTCAATGATGCAAAAGTAGTCTTTCAAAGGCAGGTCACAATACTGTTAATTAGGGGCACATTTCTTTTCAAAGGTTTGTTCTTCAAAGCTGTTTTCTGCACTTGAAAACACTATTGAAAAAGTCCATACAGCATACTGATTAACTGTTCATTAACTTCATTGTTGTACAGATAAAGGGGTGTGTGATTGGATTCTTCAATGACTCTGCCATCATCTAATTACTGATTGCATCAATGCTTAGGTGACCAAAAAATTGAATGCATCATCATTCTTTGCAAATGTAATTATATAACTTGGGTTTCGACGTCGGCTGGTATGGCACAGATTCATCAGATATAGATCACCCACTAGTGCTTCTAGATAATATATAGAACCACAATTTGGGATTATGTATGCTTGAATATCAATTGTTGGAGTGAGTTTTAATATCAGATGAACAAACATGTTCCTGTATCATAGGTGCTCAGTATATACCTTTTGCATTAAATAATCTGGTGTAGTCCCTCATCCAGCCACAAAGTACTGATCCTCAGCATTTCCCTTTTTACCTGTATGCCCACTTAATCCAGTTTTGTGATGTATTGTCTTGTAACACTCCACACTTTCAGAGTGTTCTTCCTCACTACTACACTTTTTCTCTTGTCCTATTTTAAAATACAAGCTTTGTAATGCCTCCTCCTGGAATATTTCACGTGTTGCTGTTGTAACACTTACCAGTGACATTGTGTAATGACCAAGACAAAAATAAGAATTTGTGTCTTTAATTTTATATAGTTTAAACTGTTAAGAGTTTGAGTGGAGGTTGTTCCTTTGCCAAGTACAAAATGGTGGAGAAGAAACCAAGCTGTTGATCAAAGAAAGAATTCCCTTCAATGCAAGCAGTCTGATTAAAATAACATATGCAGCGTGGACAAGATTGTCATTTTTGATTATTGGCATATATTACCAAGATCTGTAATGTAATTATAATGTTGCAGGCCATGATCCCATTGTCTATTTGTCTCATTGTGTGAAGATTTAATAGTTTGAAGCAAAACAATTACCCCTATGACCTTTTCAAAGCAAATGTCCCAACTCTAGTTGCTGGTTCTTTAATTCTGGCTTTAGATGCACAAAACTGAGTGGGTGTAAAAGGTTCACAGATGACATGATTAATACTGCATCCTAAACTCTACACTTTTGAGATTCCGTACGGTTTATGAAGAATGAATATTTGGATTCATCCAAAAAAAACTGTTCCTTTCAAAGAAACTGCAATAAAAGCTGAAAGCAGTGCTCTGAAAAAGGAAACATTAACTGTAGAGTACCGTTTCTACAAACCAAAACAATTTGCACTGAAAATGTAATTCAAAAAACCCTATTACACTTGATAAGTTTTGGTTTAAATAGTACTTAATTCAACATTTTGACATCACATTCTACACCAAATGTAATACTTGAGGATATGGTATATGTTCTTAAAAGAAGTTTGACTCATCAGTAGAGCTGTATATTTTTCACATCTGGCAAGCTGTATAAAATGTAGTTAGGCCACAGCTGGAGTACTATGTACAGTTCTGGGCACCATACAATAGGAAGGATGTGATTGCACGGGAGGATGTTGCCTGGACTGGAGCATTTCAGCTATGAAGAGAGACTGAAAAGGCTAGGGTTGTTTTACTTGGAGCAGAGAGGGCTGAGGGAGGACATGATTGCGGTACACAACATTATGAGGGGCATTGATAGATTAGATAGGAAGAAACTTTTTCCCTTAGCAGAGGGGTCAATAACCAGGGGGCATAGATTTAAGGTAAGGGGCAGGAGGTTTAGAGGGGATTTGAGGAAAAAGTTTTCCACCAAGGGTGGTTGGAATCTGGAACACACTGACTGAAGAGGTGGTGGAGGCAGGAACCATCACAACATTTAAGAAGTATTTCGATGAGCACTTGAAACGCCATAGCAGACAAGGCTACGGGCCGTGCTGGAAAATGGGATTAGAGTAGGTAGGTGCTTGATGGCCAGACACGATAGGCTGAAGGGTCTGTTTCTGTGCTGTATGACTCTAAGAGTCCCTTCGACACATGAAATTGAGATCACCCCAAGGACCAACCTCTCAAACAATTCACCACAAATAGTGATTACTTTGCTATAATGGCACCAGAAGCATGATGGAGGGTAAAGTAAACAGAGGTTTAAAAAACAACACAAACATAACACACTGACAAATAAAACAGTGAGAGCTCTTGCTATCAATAAGTGGAAGTAACTAGAACAAAGCCTAGTTCACCAAACCACCCACCCACTCAGATAAAATTCAGGAGCTCAGAATCTATCCTGCTTTACCCACTGGGTCACCACATCACAGCTACTCAGACAGATGAAAACTGTCCCAAGGAAAGCAATGCAGAAGGGGAAAGAAAAAAAATCACAATAGCCTCATCTAACCCCAACCTGCTACACCTTTCATGATATTCATGTATTGTGGTGAGTTCACAGCCTTCCGGACAATGAAACTTAACCAAATATCTTGCAAAACATTTTTAGTGTTGCTCATCAAATACACTGAACTATTTGACGATGAGAATTACTTTGAGAAGGCACACAACTCAAAACTCTCAGCTATGTAAATGCTGGAATATTTTTGTGGGGCGGCACAGTGGTTAGCACTGCAGCCTCACAGCTCCAATGACCCGGGTTCGGTTCTGGGTCCTGCCTGTGCGGAGTTTGCAAGTTCTCCCTGTGACTGCGTGGGTTTCCGCCGGGTGCTCTGGTTTCCTCCCACAGCCAAAGACTTGCAGGTTTCTAGGTAAATTGGCCATTGTAAATTGCCCCTAGTGTAGGTAGGCAGTAGGAGAATTGAGGGAAGGTGGGGATGTGGTAGGGAATATTGGATTAATGTAGGATTAGTATAAATGGGTGGTTGATAGTCAGCACAGACCCTGTTTCAGTGCTGTATCTCTCTATGACTATGACTCTAAAATAAATTCAGCATCAACTTTTAGGTACATTTATGTCTAAAGTACTCAAACTAGCTTTGAGATTCACAATTGGTCTGATCCAATTATTTTAATTCACATAAAATAAATTAATTTGTTTACAGCAGTTTAGAAGAATACAACCCCTCCCATTATATTACCATCTTACAAGAACAGACAGTTGAGGTACACAATGTTCTTAAGAAGCAATAACTTTAATCACATTGTTCACAACTAATTTGGGATACTCAGGCTTCAATCCTTCCTTTCTTTTTCACATTTTCCATATCTTTACCAACAGCTATAGGCAAGAAAGCAAGAACAGCACATTGAATTATAAAATTAAAAACAAAGTTACACAATACACTGCTCATTTACACTAAATAACACTCAAAATGTTAAAATTCTAAACTAATGATAAAAGGTGTACAAGTTGCACAGTGCAAAGTGATTATAAAATATTATTTTCTGGTCTGTAATGTACCAGTTGGTCTTTATTAACAATGTACAGCCAAGTACTCCACACTCAGATTTGATTGCTGATGCCAAAAAAGGTTATTTCCTGATGATTTTTGTTCCACTGAGGGCCAACATTTTAAAATGGTGGGAATATATAATGTGTCAGTTTTTGTAAAGCAAATGTTGGGCTGATTGCTTAAAGCTGACAGAAAATTGGGATATTAAACGTACCTGGTTTGGTAGACAGACTACCATTTTACCGTCTTGCTGTCTGTATTGTGCAGCTGCTTGAGGTTCTTACGAAAGAAAGATGGGACAGAATATTGGCCTGACATTTTACACTCCATAGATTAGCCAACTAGATGTTGCAGCACAGTGTGTACTGCTATCCATTACAGAGCTTAACATTATTATGCACGTATGTTGCACTGCAGAGCAGATTCTGGTGGATGGATTAATACGACTAAGAAGCCATAAACGCAATAACGACCACAAGGCAGGACTTTTTTCCCATAAACTTTTGTGTTGAACAGGTTAAATATCTGCATACTGGTTATAAAGCAGAAAAACTAATACAAATTATAATTTATAAAAGCACAATTTAAGAGTTCAGGGCTAAGTAATTTGCTTTGTATGATTACATGGTGTAGAAGAAATTCAGGATAGCAGTAATTGTGTTACAAATTTGACCCATTAAATCTTGAAGTTATGTCTAACATAGGTCAACATACATTCCTTTTTAAACCATGAAAATGTTTGTGTTGAAGCCAATTTTTTAAAGGTATTGTGCGCAATGGTAATACATAACAATATGTAATATAATAAATAATAGTATCATTTCCTGTGATCAATGCTACTCTGGAAACAAATCTATTCATGTCCAGTAAAAAAAGTTATAGCCTGAACACTTCCTTTTTAGCTTGTGATGTGTTATGTTAGAAATGTGTGAACTGTAGCCTGAGCAAAGCAGAAAAAACAAATTCCTTGTTGTCTGATCTGCTTTTAAAACGTGGCATAAGCAGCCAGTAGAAATCGAGAAAAGGTAAGAATCTCATGTGCAATGCATCCTGTTCAAAGTCACTTTTGCAATAAGGGAGTACAAAATAGCAGGGATTTGTATATTAAAATGCATTGTAATACCAAATTAAGGAGACAGCTCTGGCACAATACACATGCATATCCGTTTCTCTCAGTTGCACCCGTATATTAAGATCTTAACCACACTTCAAAGAATAAAAATAAATGAAACAGCATTTCCAGTAACTTTCACCAGCATTGTCAGGTACACGCAGTTTTTAAAGATAGTTGCGGACATCTTTTTTACACTCCTCTTCCACCTTGTCTGTGCCACCGTTGGTGTGGATAAATACTAGTTCAAGAACACCTAAAGGTTGTTCTCATCGCATGCCTCAATAGGTGTGGTATCCTCATCTGAATGTTATAGGCAGTGCTTCAGCAATCAGGAAATCTGATTTAATAAAGATCAAACAAATACTCTCTTGAGGTTTCCCTGTTATAAGGCAGTAGACCAACTCTGAACCTTTTTAACATTCATTTTGTTGAAGCTGCTGCCATCGAAAGCTTGTATCCAAGGTTTTATAATCCTCTTCACTATTTTCTTGTTCTTTAGCAAACTGCATGAAAACCTAAAGCCATATAAAGGATAGTCATTATGACATATGATATATAAAGGATTATTACACATCTAGTAGATATTTAAGACAAGTTAGGGCATCGTCACAAGGCAAGCCTCTATAAACAGTGTCCAAGTCACATGCAGCTTTCACAGTGCGCACTGCGACACCGACCACTCCCTGGTGTGCAGCTAAGTTCTTTCTTTTCTTTTGGGCCTCCTTATCTCGAGAGACAATGGATACGCGCCTGGAGGTGGTCAGTGGTTTGTGAAGCAGCGCCTGGAGTGGCTATAAAGGCCAATTCTAGAGTGACAGGCTCTTCCACAGATGCTGCAGAGAAATTTGTTTGTCGGGGCTGTTGCACAGTTGGCTCTCCCCTTGCGCCTCTGTCTTTTTTCCTGCCAACTACTAAGTCTCTTCGACTCGCCACATGTTAGCCCTGTCTTTATGGCTGCCTGCCAGCTCTGGCGAACGCCAGAGTGCGGACAGCGACACCGACCCCTCCCTGGTGTGCAGCAAAGTTAGACTCAAACCAAAGAAGCTACATCACTCCAAGCAGAAGGGTCGCCCGTGCATCAACACGAACAGAATTTCTTATCCACAGCTGTGCACAAGTTTCTAAAGTCACTTGAAAAAGCCCTTCAAAACACTCCTGCAGGGGATGCAGAGACCAAGTGGGCCCACATCAGAGATGCCATCTATGACCACCTTTGGCAAACGTGAGAAGCAGAATGCAGGCTGGTTTCAATCTCACTTTGAAGGGCTGGAACCTGTCATAGCCGCTAAGCGCATTGCACTGTTGAACTACAAGAAAGCCCCCAGTGAGTTAACATCCGTAGCACTTAAAGTAGCCAGAAGCGCTGCACAAAGAACGACCAGGCGCTGTGCAAATGACTACAGGCAACACCTATGCAGTCGTATTCAGCTGGCCTCCGACACCGGAAATATCAGAGGAATGTATGATAGCATTGAGAGCGCTTTTGGGCCAATCATCAAGAAGATCACCCCCCTCAAGTCTAAATCAGGGGACACGATCACTGACCAACGCAAGCAAATGGACCGCTGGGTGCAACACTACCTAGAACTGTACTCCAGGGAAAATGTTGTCACTGATACCGCCCTCAATGCAGCCCAGTCTCTGCCAGTCATGGATGAGCTGGTCGAACAGCCAACAAAATTGGAACTCAGTGATTCCATTGATTCTCTAGCCAGTGGAAAAACCCCTGGAAAGGACGGCATTACCCCTGAAATAATCAAGAGTGCCAGGCCTGCTATACTCTCAGCACTCCATGAACTGCTTTTCCTGTGCTGGGATGAGGGAGCAGTACCACAGGACATGCGCCGATATCATCACTCTCTATAAGAACAAGGGTGACCGCAGTGACTACAACAACTACCATGGAATTTCCCTGCTGCTCAGCATCGTGGGGAAAGTCTTTGCTCGTGTCGTTTTAAACAGACTCCAGAAACTGACTGAGCGTGTCTACCCTGAGGCACAGTGCGGCTTTCGAGCAGAGAGATTCGCCAGCTACAGGAGAAATGCTGCAAACAACAGATGCCCCTCTACGTTGCTTTCATAGATCTCATCAAAGCCTTTGACCTCGTCAGCAGATGTAGTCTCTTCAGACTACTAGCAAAGATCGGATGTCCACCAAAGCTACTAAGTATCATCAACCTCATTCCATGACAATATGAAAGGCACAATTCAGAATCGCGGTGCCTCATCAGACCCCTTTCCTATCCTGAGTGGCCTGAAACAGGGCTGTGTTCTCGCACCTACACTGTTTGGGATCTTCTTCTCCCTACTGCTCTCACATGCGTTCAAGTCTTAAGAAAGAATTTTCCTCCACACAAGATCAGATGGCAGGCTGTTCAACCTTGCCCGTATCAGAGCGAAGACCAAAGTATGGAAGGTCCTCATCAGGGAACTCCTCTTTGCTGACGATGCTGCATTAACATCCCACACAGAAGAGTGTCTGCAGAGACTCCGACAGGATTACAGCTGCCTGCAACGGATTTGGCCTAACCATCAGCCTCATGAAAACTATCATGGGACAGGACGTCAGAAATGCTCCATCCATCAATATCGGCGACCATGCTCTGGAAGTTGTCAAGAGTTCACCTACCTAGGCTCAACTAGCACCAGTAACCTGTCTCTCGCTACAAAAATCAACAAGCGCATGGGAAAGGCGTCCGCTGCTATGTCCAGACTGGCCAAGAGTGTGTGGGAAAATGGCGCACTGACACGAAACACAAAAGTCAGAGTGTTTCAAGCCTGTGTCTTTAGTACCTTGCTCCACGGCAGCGAGGCCTGGACAACGTAGGTCAGCCAAGAGCGACATCTCAACTCATTCCATCTTCGCTGCCTCCGGAGAATCCTTGGCATCAGGTGGCAGGATCGCATCTCCAACGCAGAAGTCCTCGAGGCGGCCAACATCCCCAGCATATACACCCTAATGAGCCAGCGGCGCTTGAGATGGCTTGACCATGTGAGCCACATGAAAGCGGGCAGGATCCCCAAGGACGCATTGCAGTGAGCTCGTCACTAGTATCAGACCCACCGGCCGTCCATGTCTCCGCTTTAAAGACGTCTGCAAACGTGACATGAGGTCCTGTGACATTGACCACAAGTCATGGGAGTCAGTTGCCAGTGATCGCCAGAACTGGCGGACAGCCATAAAGGCGGGGCTAAAGAGTGGCGAGTCGAAGAGACTTAGGCAGTTGGCAGGAAAAAAGACAAGGAGACAGCCAACTGTGTAACATCCCCGACAACCAATTTTATCTGCAGCGCCTGTGGAAGAGTCTGTCACTCTAGAATTGGCCTTTATAGCCACTCCAGATGCTGCTCCACAAACCACTGACCACCTCTCTCGAGACAAGGAGGCCAAAGAAGAAGAAAGAAAGTAGACATTTAAGACAAGTCAGGGTTTGAGTGGAATTTAATTTCCACTCCTCCGTAGAAAGTTGTTTTTTCAAGTCTCACAACTCATCAGATTGTCATTCAAGTGATGTTTGCAATAGATCAGTCTGCAAGTGACTGCCAGCAGCAGAGCAAATTGTCAGCTTTGTTGACCCTGAAAATCTCAGGCTAGTGACAGTCAAACACTAAGCAGGAGTTACGGAATGTTAGAGGTGACCAAAGGCATAAGTAACAAGGTAAGTTTTCAGGACCCTGGAGTACTGTGTACAGTATTGGTCTCCTTATTTAAGGAAGGATGTAAATGTGTTGGAAGCAGTTCAGAGAAGGTTAACTAGACTAATACCTGGAATAGGCAGGTTGTCTTCTGAGGAAAGGTTGGACAGGCTAGATTTGTATCTGCTGGAGTTTAGAAGAGTAAGAGGTGACTTGATTGAAACATACAAGATCCTGAGCGGTCTTGACAGGGTGGATGTGGAAAGGATGTTTCCTCTGGTGGAAGAATCTAGATCTTGTGGTCACTGTTTAAAAATAAGGGGTCGCCCATTTAAGACAGAGATGAGGAGAAATTCTGAGGGTCGTGAGTCTTTGGAACTCTTTTCCTGAAAAGGTCGTGGAAGCAGAGACTTTGAATATTTTTAAGCCAGAGGTAGATAGATTCTTGATAAGCAAGGGAGTGAAAGGTTATCGAGGGTATGCGGGAATGTGGAGTCGAGGTTAATATCAGATCAGCCATGATCTTGTTGAATGGTGGAGCAGGCTCGAGGGGCCGCGTGGCCTACTCCTGCTCCTAATTCGTATGCTGATATGACCCTACCTTATAAATGGAACATTGCATAATTATTCTGATATTTGTAAAAATAGGAATTAAAAAGTGGATCTTATAAACCTTGTGTATATCAAAAATAAGAGACAAATTTACTATACCTGTTCCAGTGTTGACTGTGAGAAACTATATTCTTCTATGTCAAAACTGTGTTTAGCTGTAAAGAAAGGAATACTGATTATTGCTGGGCACGTGAATTCAGAGGTATGGATGGCTCAATTGTTGCTGCCTATTCCACTACTTTAAACACGGAAAACAAATTCCTTGAAAGGGTTAGGATGTCCACCCTGGACCATCACTAACCAAAGTCATTTAATTATTCTAGCTCCACTGGAGTTGGTCTGCAGTATTACAGATTAACAAGAAGCATCCTTTCATCATTACATCAACAGAACAGATCACTTATCTTAAGATATTTTGAGTTCACTGAAATGAGTTATTCATAGAAGTCCTAACTCATTTCTGGAGAGAATTTCTCCTTTGTAAACAACTTTCTCTTTGGAAAAATTGAGATTGCCTGGATCAGTATTCTAATTATTCTAAGAATTACCGACAACTTTGTAAACAAAACGGTGTTGTTTCACACAAGTGAAAATATAAACAAATTGCATATAAAACAAAAGATTTTTGTTAGTGACACTAAACTGAATACCTGGGGTTAAAAACTAAATAAATCTCATCTCACCAGAAAGCATTAAAAACAGTGGCTATTCAACTGACAAACAATGCTGATACCTGGAACATTTGGAGGTTATGGATTTTTTATACTGGTCATAAATACAGAGCGAACCTCCATCATACAATGTATTTGATCTAAAGAGGACCATTTGTAGAATCTATTTTACATTAAAAATTGTACATGATCGCAGTACTCAGAAGATACCTGAAGTTGGTGCTGAGAGCATGATGTCATATAACACATTGTTACATGACGGGCCATCCAAATAAAGATATCCAACATATCCTTAAAGCCACCCAACGAAAAAAATTTATATACAATTTTTTCAGACAAAAATAAGCAAGTCACTTGATCTCAAAAATGAGAGAAACTGCCAATTGGAGAGAGAGTTGAATGCGTTAGTTGTTGCTGACGGGACTGGCAAGAACAAAGCCCTCCGAACCTCCAAATGCCATTTGCACTTTATGGCAACAGGACGTGGTAAGTAAAACCCTTAAGCATTACAAAGTCATTAATCTAAAATGAGGTTCAACAAAACTAGTCAGCTGGAAACTGCAAAAATGTAAAAAGTAGTAGAAAACAAGGAGCTGACCGTTATTATCACAATTAGAGACACCTCACACTAAAGCTTACATACATGAATAATTTTGGGGACTTGATTGAGGTATACAAAATTATGAGGGGCATAGATAGGAAGAAACTCTTTCCTTTAGCAGAGGTGTCAATAACCAGGGGGCATAGATTTAAGGTAAGAAGCAGGAGGTTTAGAGGGGATTTGAGGAAAGATTTTTTTCACCCAGAGGGTGGTTGGAATCTGGAACACACTGCCTGAAGGGGTGGTGGAGGCAGGAACCCTCACAACATTTAAGAAGTATTTAGATGAGCACTTGAAGCGCCATAGCAATACAAGGTTACGGGCCAAGTGCTGGAAAATGGGATTAGAATAGATGGCTTGATGGCCGCCGTGAACACAATGGGCCGAAGGGCCTGTTTCTGTGCTGTATAACTCAATTACTCTATCTATGACTGAGTCCAAATTTACTTCCCCTAACCATTCACAACCTTCTACATTACAACAATGACTACACTTCAAAAGTACTTCAATGGCTGTAAAGTGTTTGGGATGTCTTGTGGTCGTGAAAGATATACAAATATATGTCTTTCTTTCTCTTCCCCACCCCTCATCTGCATCTTTTAGAACTTTCTTAAAAGTACTTTTGACAGCCCTCAATGTTGTTTTGAACAGGATATAAATACTGAGCACTCTTGGTATTTGAAATGCATCACACTGGCCACACAAGTCATGGTTCTTCAAGGAATCAACTTCGTCTACTCAATTCACAGTTATTCTTCATATAATAGCACACTTGTGGCAGATAGTCAAGGATAAGTGAAAAGGCTTTTACCTTCCTCGAGCTGGGAAAATGCCTTCGACAGAGATTTCACATCATCCTTGGGAATTTTGTATGTCATCATTGCAACAAAACTAAAAAAAAATGTATTCAGAAGGAAAAACAGATGAATTATAAACAACAGTTGTAAGTTCAATATGTTAGCTGGAAATTTACTATTTCTAGGATAGCACTTTTGAATATGAATGTTAGTAAAATTGTGCCCACCAGGGCAAGTTTTATATCATATGGATGCACATGCAATTTTACATTATAAATCATCACCCCTGGCGTTCTTTTCTCCCCCACATGACAGCTCAGCTCTACAAAGTTTTCTAAATAAGGAAAGAATCACTGAAATGACAGACTTTTCCATGGCCAATGTAATTATTCCATAACCAAATCAGTTTCATAAAAACAGATTATGTTTTTCTCTTTAACAGAGCTGGGGTACTATATATTATATTCAAATATATTACACTACACTGTTTACCATCTATGAGCATTGTCAGGTGATGTATGACATCCTACATCACAATCGATGGGCTGAATTTTATGAGGGCACTGCAAATTGCAGCGGCGCTCTTTGAAGTTGGCGGTCTGCCTGTGCGGATCCACTGTCGCCCAGTCCCTGCGACATTTTGCGTAGGGGCTTATTTAAATTGAGGGGGCGGGATGGCTGCCCCCGATGACGTAAAGGGAGCATCTGCTTAATCCCCGGGAACGGTGTCCGGCGCCATCGCGCACGTGTCAGTGCCATTTTTCAAGGGCTTCAAGCCCTGATGAATTAATGAATTTTTAAAGCCACCATCACCTTTTATTTGAATGAAATCAGTTCATTATACACCAGAGCCCCGCAATGATGAAACGATATATTTATTACCCCCTCACGCTGAGAAACTATTTATGCCGGTCCCGACCTTTCAACCCCAAACTTTGCACTCTTTGCCCTTCAACCCCTTCCCACCATCCCCTCAGCCAAGTGAATCAGTCTTCACCGCTCCCTCCCACTCTCACCCTGAGAATTTCACTGCTCCCCCCCCCCCTCCCCACCAGTGTCACGCCTCAGATGTGCATGCGCACATCCAAAGGCGCGGGAGTTCCGGCCGGCAGCCAGAATATTGGCGTGGGACAGCCATCGGGACTAGGTAAATTTATTTGCATTTTTAAAAATTAATTTTAATATTAAAATGAAGGGTGGCAGGGGGGCCACACCAAGGCCTCGCCTCTGCTGGTAAAATGTAGCAGTACCTTCTCAGTGTCTGGGGTCAAGGCGGGCCTCTCCTGGTAGAACTTTCTGGGCCCCCCCACCATGACCCTCGACGTCAGAGGGCTGGTAAAATTCAGCCCGATTTGTCTAGTTAAAAGTTTTGTGTATTTGGAGTATCACAGCAAATGTGTATGGGAATCGTCTCTTACTTTTCTGATTAAATAATCATCATTATCATGTTGCTGTTTGTAGGAGTTTGCTGTTAGCAAATTGGCATCTGTGTTTCATAAATTACAACACTGACTACACATCAAAAGTATTTTATTGGCTGTAAAGCGCTTTGAGACATCCAGTGGTAATGGAAGTTGCAATTTTTTTTATTCGTTCATGGAATGTTGGCATCGCTGGCTCGGCCAGCATTTATTACCCATCCCTAATTGCCCTCGAGAAGGTGATGGTGAGCTGCCTTCTTGAACCACTGCAGTCCTTGGGGTCTAGGTACATCAACAGTGCTGTTAGGAAGGGAGTTCCACGTTTTTGACCCAGCGACAGTGAAGGACCGACAATATAGTTCCAAGTTAGGATGGGGTGTGGCTTGGAGGGGAACTTGCCATACATCTGCTGCCCTGGTCTTTCTGGGCGGTAGAGGTCGTGGGTTTGTAAGGTGCTGTCGAAGGAGCCTTGGTGAGTTGCTGCAGTGCATCTTGTATATGGTACACACAGCTACCACTGTGCGTCGGTGGTGAAGGAAGTGAATGTTGAAGTTGGTGAATGGGGTGCCAATCAAGTGGGCTGCTTTGTCCTGGATGGTGTCGAGCTTCTTGAGTGTTTTATTTTTTTATTTTAGAGATACAGCACTGAAACAGGCCCTTCGGCCCACCGAGTCTGTGCCGACCAACAACCACATTTATACTAACCCTACAGTAATCCCATATTCCCCATCACCTACCTACACTAGGGGCAATTTACAATGGCCAATTTACCTATCACCTGCAAGTCTTTGGCTGTGGGAGGAAACCGGAGCACCCGGCAAAAACCCACGCTGTCACAGGGAGAACTTGCAAACTCCGCACAGGCAGTACCCAGAATTGAACCCAGGTCCCTGGAGCTGTGAGGCTGCGGTGCTAACCACTGCGCCGCCCATGTTGTTGGAGCTACACCCATCCAGGCAAGTGGAGAGTATTCCATCACACCTGTGACTCGTAGATGGTGGACAGGCACTGGGGAGACAGGAGGTGAGTTACTCGCCAGAGAATTCCTAGCCTCTAACCTGCTCTTGTAGCCATAGCATTTGTGTGGCTGGTCCAGTTCAGTTTCTGGTCAATGGCAACCCACAGGATGTTGATAGTGGGGGATTCAGCGATGGTAATGCCATTGAATATCAAGGGGAGATGGTTAGATTCTGTCTTGTTTGAGATGGTCATTGCCCGGCACTTGTGTTGGGAGAATGTCACTTGCCACTTTTCATGTTGTCTGGGTCTTGCTGCATCTGGACACAGGCTGCTTCACTATCTGAAGAATTGTGAATGGTGCTGAACATTGTGCAATCATCAGCGAACATCCCCAATTCTGACATGGAGGGAAGGTTAGGGAAATTAATGGGGTTAAAGGCTGACAAATCCCCAGGGCCTGATAACTTACATCCCAGAGAACTAAAGGAAGTGGCCCTGGAAATAGTGGATGCATTGGTGGTCATCTTCCACAATTCTATAGACTCTGGAGCAGTTCCTACAGATTGGAGGGTGGCAAATGTAACCCCACTATTTGAAAAAGGAGGGAGAGAAAAAAAACAGGGAACTGTAGACCAGTTGGCCTTACATCAGTAGTGGGAAATTGCTAGAGTCTATTATAAAGGATGTGATAGCACAACACCTAGAAAGCATAAATGGGATTGGGCAAAACCAGCATAGGTCTACGAAGGGATCATGCTTAACAAATCTACTGGAGTTTTTTTGAGTATGTAACTAGTAGAATAGATAAGGGAGAACCAGTGGATGTGGTGTATTTGGATTTTCAGAAGGCTTTTGATAGGGTCCCACATAAGAGGTTAGTGTGCAAAATTAAAGCACATGGGATTGGGGGTAATATACTGGCATGGATTGGGAATTGGTTGACAGACAGGAAACAGAGAGTAGGAATAAACGGGTCTTTTTCTGGGTGGCAGGCAGTGACTAGTGGGGTACCGCAGGGATCAGTGCGTGGGCCCCAGCTATTCACAATATATATTAACGACTTGGGTGAGGGAACTAAATGTAACATTTCCAAGTTTGCAGATGACACAAAGCAGGCGGGGGAATGTGAGCTGTGAGGAGGATGCAAAGAGGCTCCAATGTGATTTGGACAAGTTGAGTGAGTGGACAAATGCATGGCAGATACAGTCAAACGTGGATAAATGTGAGGTTATCCACTTTGGTTGTAAAAACAGAAAGGCAGATTATCTGAATGGTGATAAATTGGGAAAGGGGTGGATGCAATGAGACCTGGGTGTCATTGTACACCAGTTGCTGAAAGCAAGCATTCAGGTGCAGCAAGAAATTAGGAAGGCGAATGGTATGTTGGCCTTGATTGCAAGAGGATTTGAGTATAGGAGCAAGGATGTCTTACTGCAGTTATGGTCTCCTTATCTGAGGAAGGATGTTCTTGCCTTGGAGGGAGTGCAAAGATGATTTATTAGGCTGCTTCCTGGGATGGCAGGATTGACATATGTGGAATGACTGGGTCGACTAAGCCTATATTCTCTAGAGTGCAGAAGAATGAGAGGGGATCTCCTAGAAGCCTATAAAATTCTAACAGGACTAGACAGGCTAGATGCAGGGAGGACGTTCCCGATATCTGGGGAGTCCAGAACCAGGAGTCACAGTCTCAGGATACGGGGTTTGCTATTTAGAACCAAGATGAGGAGAAATTTCTTCAGAGGGCAATGAACCTGTAGAATTCTCTACCACAGAAGGCAGTGGGGAGGCCAAGTCATTAAATATATTCAAGAAGGAGATAGATATATTTCTCAATGCCAAAGGGATCAAGGGACGTGGGGAGAAAGCAGGAACAGGGTACTGAATTAGACGATCAGCCATGATCTTTTTTGATTGGTGGAGCAGGCCCGAAGGCCCGAATGGCCTACTCCTGCTCCTATTTTCTATGTTTCTATCTGTTCCGTGCCGCCACCGAGCCCCCCCGATATTATGCGCAGGGGCTGATTTAAATAGAGGGGCGGAGTGACCGCCCCAATGATGTAGAGGGGGCGGCCGCCATGTCCCCAGCAACACGTCCGATGCCACTGCGCAGACGTCAGTGCTATTTTTAAAGGGCTTCAAGCTCTTAGCAAAGATTTAAATTTTTAAAAGGTACAATAGACTTAATTTTTAAAATAATAAATAATTAGGAGATGGAGGCCCTTCCCCAATCCCCCCAATGGTCTTTTCATTGCCCTATATTAACAAAACCTATTTTATTCTCTACTCGAACTTCCCCCCCAACCTTCTCACATTTGCCCTTCAGCCCCTTCCCACCATCCCCACAGCCAATTAGAAGTATTTTCCCTGCTCCCCCACCCCTCCCGCCCTGATAATTTTATTCCTCCCCCCTCCCCACTAGTGTCTTGCCTCAGAACTCCAACAGCATCCAAAGGAGCATTAGTTGCGTCCGGTGGAACGTCAAATCGGCGCGGGATGGCCGCTGCCAGTAGGTAAGGCCATTTGCATTGTATTAATATTCATTTAAAGGGGCCGCACTGAGGCCTCGCTGCCACAGCTAATATCCGGCGGGGCCTTCTCAGTGTTGTGGGTCGAGGCGGGCCGCTCCCACTAGCATTTTACAGGTCTCCCCGCCGCGACCCATGTCCTCTGTTCAGCACTCTGTGTCCTCCTCACAATTTGCTTTCCTACCTATCTTTGTATTGTCAGTAAATTTGGCTACAATACACTCAGTTCCTTCATTCAAGTCATTAATATATTTCTAAATATTTCTAGTTTTTTCAATATAACATTTCAACCTTATATGATCATTTGAAGGCTTACCTTGTAATAATTTAGAGAAATAAATGGTATCAATGCAACTCCGACAGGTAATTTGGGAGTGTACTACCACCTGCTCAATGAAGTGGTCTTAAGAGAATCCCCTATTAACATAGTTTTCAATCTATATCACAACATTTAAAATTTAAAAAATAAAGCAATAATTGAATTTGAGTCAGACTTAAAAGCAACAGATACTGGGTGGTGATGAGGAAAGCAAATAACAGAGTTAGCAAGCACTTAATTGTTAAACACTGTTCATACCTTTCCTGGCGAGAAGCATGTGGAAAGATTTGCACTATTTTGTCGTGAATGTCAGATATTCGTTGCACTTCTGTCATCTCACCCTTCAGTTTAATTTCCAGTGTATATCCACCACCATACTTGCTCTTCAGGTGCTGTATAGAGCCAATACACCTGTTCATGATAAAGGTTACCTGAATTTTAGTCTATTATTTATGTATAAGCTTTAGCACAATTAGCACTGAATATGAATCGGTTTTTACACTGCGAGGCTACAACACATCCTCATCCTGACTAATTTCAATTGTAGGATAATTAACAACTGGTCGAGTTAAGTCAGTCTCAACTACATTTAAACTCAGCATAAACAGGCAATAACCAGTCAGTCCCAGAAATATATTAAAATATTTTTCAATTTATTGTAGCCCTGTTAATTGACACACACACCATAGGCATAAAGTTTATGCAGTCATCTATTCCTTTCAGCATAAAACATTAAATTACAGTCAGCTGCACAGTTCCTAGCATAATCTTGTTCATTGCAGCCGTCTTTGCGACTTAGCAATTAACTGCAAGGAAACCAAACCATATAATTTATTAAAAAGGAAGAATATCAGGTTGACAAAAAAATTGCAAGAAAAGCATAAGTAACTACAAAATTGTTTCACCTATTTATGGTGAGAGTTTTATGTCTGTGAAAGCAACTAATGGGATGTCAGGTTTCATAGGAGCCGAAGGAGGCCATTCAGCCCCTTGTGCTTGTTCCACCTGCTATTCAACAAGATCATAGCTGATCTGTGACTTAACTCCGTATATCCGCCTTTGCCCCATATCCCTTAATACCTTTGGTTAACAAAAATCCGTCAATGTCAGACTTAAAGTTAACAACTGACCCAGAAGCAACTGCTGTTTGTGAAGAGAGCTCCAAACTTCTACCACCCTTTGTGTGTAAATGTTTCCTAACTTCATTCCTGAAAGGGCTGGCTCTAATTTTTAGGCAATGGCTCCTAGTCCTAGATTTCCCCAACCAGAAGAAATAGTTTCTATCTACCTCATCAGTTCCCCTTAATATCTTGAAAATTTCAATCAAATCACCCCTTAAACTTCTAAATTCCCGGCAATTTTTAAAAATTCTTTCATGGGATATGGGCATCGCTAGCAAGGCCAGCATTTGTTGCCCATCCCTAATTGCCCTGAACAACAAATTGCTTGCTAGGCCATTTCAGACGGCAGCTAAAAGTCAACCACATTTGTGTGGGTCTGTAGGCCAGACCAGGTGAGGACAGCAGATTTCCTTCCCTAAAGGACATTAGTGAACCAGATAGGTTTTTACAACAATCGATGATAGCTTCATGGCACCAGAACGGAGATTAGCTTTCAGTTCCAGATTTTTTATTAATTATTTGAATTTAAATTCTGCCAAGTGTCGTGGTGGGATTCGAACCAGTGTCCCCACGACATTAACCTAGGTCTCTGGATTAGTGACATTAGCACTACACCACCATCTCCTCTCCTCAATCTACCCTTGGAGTCCACCTATCATGCTAGTAAATCTACATTACATTTCCTCCAAGGCCTATGTATCCTTCGTAAGGTGTGGTGCTCAGAAATACAGTACTACAGGCTTTCTATAGTTGCAGCATGACTTCTAACCCCTTGTATTCTAGTCCTCTAGATATAAAAGCCAGCATTCGATTAGCCTTTTTGATTATTTTTTGTACCTGCCCATCACATTTAATGATCTATGTACATTGACCCCCAATTCTCTGGACCCTCCACTACTTCAGCTTTTCACCATTTCGAAAATACCTTGGTTTATTCTTGAAAGGTCGAACGTGGATGACCTCAAACTTGCCTATACTGAAATCCATTTGCCACAGTTTTGCCCATTCACTTAATCTATTAATAGCTCCTTATAATTTTATGCTTCTATCTACATTGCTTACAATGTCGCCCATCTTTGGGTCATCGGCAAACTTGGATATGTGGCTTCAAAACAAAGTGTTGGAAATACTCAGCAGGTCTGGCAGCATCCATGGAGAGAGAAAAAGAGTTAATGTTTTAGTGATGAAAGGTCACAGACCTGAAACGTTAACTCTGTTTCTCTCTCCACAGATGCTGCTCGACCTGAGTATTTCCAGCACTTTCTGTTTTTATTTCAGATTTCCAGCATCTGCAGTATTTTGCTTTTATTTTGTATATGTGGGTCTCTATCCTGTCATCTAGGTCGTTAAGAAATAAAGTGAATAGTTGTGGTCCTAATACAGATTCCTGTGGACACCACCAACACATCCTACCAATTAGATCACCTGCCCATTATCGCTACGCTCCGTCTCCTAAATAGGTCAATACCTTGCCCTCAATTCCATGAGCTTGGATTTTATCTAATAGTTGCTTATGAGGGACTTTATGAAATGCCTTCTGGAAATCCAAATAAATAACATCTATAGACATTCCCCTGTCCACTACTTTAGTCGGCTCTTCAAAAAAAATTTCAATCAGGTTCGTTTGGCATGACCTGCCCATTACAAATCCATGCTGGCTCTCTCTGATCAGCTAAAAACTTTCGAGATGGTCAGTTACCTCATCCTTAATTATAGACTCTAAATTTTACTGCTACATATGTTAGGCTAACTGGTCTATAATTCCCTGATTTCATTAAATTATGCACAGCAATAACAGTCCAACAGTTTGCACTTTTAAAATTATTTGACAGGTTTGATGTGCAACACTACTTTCGAGAAAACACCCCTCCAGGATGTTGCACTGTTGGCACATATGACTCACCAATGCACATTTGTCAATTTTATATTGCGCTTTTGGAATCAGTTTGGCACTGATACCAAAATGATTGTAAAAGCAGAACACGACTGAGGTGACGTTTTACAGTGATCACTTAGTGATTGCAAAAACATTTTTTAATGAACACTCTACACTCATCTAGATTTGCAAGACCATTTCATAAAGGAAGTACCTCAGCTGTCCTGACACCATGATAGCAACTCGATCACAAAGTGCTTCAGCTTCCTCCATATAGTGTGTGGTCAGGATGGCACCACGTTGTCTGTCCTTAAATGCAGCACGAATTGCTCTCCTGAAATCAAATTACAAAAACTAATTTATTATTTGCCATATTTAAAGCCATTTAAAACTTCAATGTTCACCAAAGCACATTGTGCAAGAATGGAAAATTATGTCAGCCTGAGATTTTGGAAAAAGGAAATTTCCTCTAAGAATCCAACACTAGTAAGCCAAAACACCATTGTTGTACAGTTACATTTTATTCAGACAGCGAGCAAGGCTTTTCTATAAAATAAATCCACCAGCTTTAAATTGATCCTGTGACTCCAACACTTAGAATACTCAGACAGCTCAAGTTCAAATCCCAGTTCCTACTAATATTCGAGCTGTCAAACTTTGCTAATTCTTCACTAAATGGGAAAATGTTCTCAGGGCAGGAAAAACCTTGACAAATGTTTTATTAATAAAAAAATATGAGGTTCCTAAGTTCATATACTACAGCCTAAAAAGTAACAAGTTGCAATGAACAAGTCCATTTACAATTTGATTACAATTGATAGGTAAATTGGCCATTGTAAATTGCCCCTAGTGTAGGTAGGTGGTAGGAGAATTGTGGGGATGTGGCAGGGAATATGGGATTAATGTAGGATTAGTATAAATGGGTGGTTGATGGTCAGCACAGACTCAGTGGGCCGTAGGGCCTGTTTCAGTGCTGTATCTCTCTATGACTCTTATGACAATTTATATTTAATATTGATTTTGAGAAAACGGAGAACAGCCAAATCCTTTAGACATAATTTAACTCAAGGGTACATAGTAGCTTTGTAATCTAAAATCTATTTACCATCACTCTTACCCTTCATTTAATCTTCTGTAGTGCTTTAATATTTCATAAATATGAAACTTTAATATTTCAAAAATCTTAATAGTGCTTCCCAAACTAGTACACTACCACCATCATGGATTTGAATTCATTAATCTGCTAATATACCCAGATATTGTATTAACTCTCATGATTACAACTATATATTGAGTCAATACATTTTTGCTGGACTTTGACGTATCCTTTGTTACCACGTTCATTATTTTTGTACCCAAATGCACAGCCTCGTTTTTCTCATTATTTACAATTTAGCTACCCAATTACCATGGATTTATATTTTTCTAAATGACATACACCTACCCAGAACATCCCACTTCACGTGATAAGTTTGCCTCACTGTAAGCTTAGACCTTCAACTTACCATATACTGCATTCATATACTGTCCCTCACCTACAGCATTTCAGAGTGCTTTTTAAGGGGAAGAGGAAGACACTGAACAGGAGATCAACATGTTTAACAGGATTAAAAGTCAGAGAGAGTTTTAAAAAGACTTTGAAGTTTGAAAAGTCATAACTAATTCTCACAGGATTCCACGATTCAAAACTTTTCAGTTAGAATAAATCCAGCCTTTCATAGTTTATTCTAGACAGCAGTAAAACAGCTTGCAACAAGCAAAAAATGACATACAGACGAAAATATTATGGTAGATAAAGTGCAATTTATTCCTATTTGAAACTGAATATATTTGCGACTTACCACATAAACTGTTTGGCTTTAGGATCCATACCTGTCGATGGCTCGTCCATTAATACAATCTGAGGATTTCCCAACATGCACAGTGCAAAGCAAAGCTTCAAAACAGAAAAAAGAGTTAATACATAGCACAGACTGCTCAACTAACAATTTAGTTACACCTAATACAATGGATAAAGCAGACAATCTTCATGCACCTAGGATCTCAAACAGATATAGCAACTATCTAAATAGCATGTTATTTCACATAGATTAGATTAGAGATACAGCACTGAAACAGGCCCTTCAGCCCACCGAGTCTGTGCCGACCATCAACCACCCATTTATACTAATCCTACACTAATCCCATATTCCTACCAAACATCCCCACCTGTCCCTGTATTTCCCTACCACCTACCTATACTAGTGACAATTTATAATGGCCAATTTACCTACCAACCTGCAAGTCTTTTGGCTTGTGGGAGGAAACCGGAGCACCCGGAGAAAACCCACGCAGACACAGGGAGAACTTGCAAACTCCGCACAGGCAGTACCCGGAATCGAACCCGGGTCCCTGGAGCTGTGAGGCTGCGGTGCTAACCACTGCGCCACTGTGCCGCCCCTTGGCTGAAGAATACATTGTAAGGTAAAGAAAAGGTTGGGAAAGCCCTACTTAAGTTTTTTTTGGTAAATCTTTGAGTTCATGGGAAATTTAAATACTTTTCACATTTTGGAGACCCAGGCTGGGAGTTTAAAGGTCCTGCCACCCACCACCACCCCACCCTCCCAAGGTGGGATTGGAGGCAGCTGGTGGCACAGAGTATTGCAGCTGGTGGGGGGTGTGGTCGGCAAGGTGGAGGGTTTATTAATGGCTAATTAAGAGCCTCTTCCCACCGCTGGTGGGATCTTATCAGTGACAGGGGGTGGGCCTCCACCACGCAGCTTTCCAGATTGGCCCTGGAAACCTCACATCACCTACCTGTGTTCCAGGGTTCTACTGCTGGGTCTGGGTCTGAGGCCTCTGCAGTACTGGCAGTACTGTTGTCAGTGGCTACTGCCTTGATTGGCCGGCAACTCTTGGGGAGGCGGGATCCCCATCCCTTTAAAACACCAAGAGTTAGAGGCGGGGTTCCCCCCCCACCTTTTCAGCCCGGCGCCGGGAGTCCCGCCTCCAACACAAAATCCAGCACCCAGACCCTGATGAGTGAACAAAAAATATACAACAGATGCTGGAAATCTGAAAAAAACTCAAAAAAGTGGAAACACTCAGCAGATCAGACATCATTTGCAACAACAGGAAGGTACAGTTAACTTTACAGGTTGATAACCTTTCATTAGGTCCTGACGTAAGGCCAAACAGAAACATTAACCCTACCCTTCTCTCCACAGATGCTGCCCCTGACATGTAAATGATGTGGGAAGTTCTTTATTTTCTGCCTGACTAATGTATCCTCACTTCAGCATCAAAACAATACCCATCTTTTGCAATTTCCCTAGCAAACATTCTGGTGACATGACCCAATGAGATTGCTAATTTATTACCAATTCATACAGACATCACTCTAAGAGGAGATTGTTCAGGTACAATCGAGGTACATTCCACGAAGGGGAAAGGTAGAACAAACAAAGCCAGAGCTCCTTGGATGACGAAAGAGATAGATATGGAAAACCCCTCGGGCTGTATATACCAAATATGGGTTTACTGTAAAATGTATATTGCATGTAAAATGGAATGGAAGGGTTATGAGGCAACTCACTCCTGTATTGAAGAAAACTGATTTGCACTTTCTGGAATGTCAACTTGGTGCTGTTTTGTAATGTATTTTTTTTTATACAGATTTTTATGAATTAAGTATATTTTTGGGAAAAAAACAAGAGAGATAGATAGTAAGAAAAAGCCGAAAAAGGGTGCATTTGACAGATGTCAGTTTGATAATACAAGTGAGAACCAGGCTGAATATAGAAAGTTCAGAGGGGAAGTGAAAAAAAAAATGAAAAACAAAGGCAGCATATGAGAAAGGACTGGCAGCTAATATAAAAGGGAATCCAAAAGTCTTCTACAGGTATATAAATAGTAAAAGAGTAAAAGGAGGAGTGGGGCCGATTAGGGATTTACACGTGGAGGCAGAGAGCATGACCTAGGTACTAAATCAAGTACTTTGCATCGGTCTTTACCAAGGAAGGTGATGTTGCCAGAGTCATAGTGAAAGAGAGGGTAGCTGAGACACCGGATGGGCTAAACATTGATGAAGAGTAGGTATCAGAAAGGCTGGCTGTACTTAAAGTTGCTAAGCCACCAGGGCAGATGGGATGCATCCTAGGATGCTGCGGGAAGGGAGCAAATTGCAGAGGCACTGGCCATAATTTTCCAATCATCCTTAGATATAGGGGTGGTGTCAGAGCACTGGAGAATTGCAAATGTTACACACTTATTCAAAAAAGGGTGTAACAATAAGAGCAGCAACTACAGGCCAATCAATTTAACCCTGGTGGTGAAGAAGCTTTTAGAAACGATAATCCAGGACCAAATTAATAGTTACTTGGACAAATGTGGATTAATTAAGGAAAGCCAGCAGAGATTTGAAATGGGCAAATTGTGTTTAACTAACTTGCTTGAGTTTTTTGATGAGGTAACAGAGAGGGTTGATGAGGGGAATGCAGTTGATGTGGTGTATATGGACTTCCACATAACAGGCTTGTCAGAAAAGTTAAAGCCATGGAATAAACAGCACAGTAACAACGTAGATACAAAATTGGCTGAGTGACAGGAAACAGAATACTGGTGAATGGTTGTTGTTCGGACTGGAGGAACATATATAGTGGGGTTCCCCAAGGTTTGGTATTAAGACCACTGCTTTTCTTGATCTCTAATGATCTAAACTTGGGTGGACAGGGCACAATTTCAAAATTTTCAGATGGCACAAAACTTGGAAGTATTGTGAACTGTGAGGACAGTGATAGACTTCAAGAAGACATAAACAGGCTGGTGGAATGGGTGGACAAGTGGCAAATGAAATTTAATGCAGAGAAGTGTGAACTGATTCATTTTGGTAGGAAAAACGAGGAGGGGCAATATAAAATAAAGGATAAAATTCTAAAGGGGGTGAGGAGCAGAGGGTCCTAGAGGTTTATATGCACAAATCGTTGAAGTTGGCAGGGTAGGTTGATAAAATGGTTAAATTAGGCATACGGGATCCTGAGCTTTATAAATAGAGGCAATAATACAAAAGCAAGGAAGTTATAGTGATCCTTTTATAAAACACTGGTTTGACCTCAACTGGAGTAGTGTCCAATTCTGGGCACAACACTTTAGGAAGGATGTGAAAGCATTAGAGAGGCTGTAGAAAAGATATGCGAAAATGGTTCCAGGGATGAGGGGCTTCAGTTACGTGGATACAGTAAAGAAGCTGGGTTGTTCTCCTTAGGGAAGATTGAGGGGAGATTTGATACAGGTATTCAAAATCATGAGGGGTCTTGTCAAAGTAGCAAGAGAGCAACGGTCCCCATTGATGGAAGGATCAAGAACCAGAGGCCACCAATTTAGCGTGAATGACAAAAGAATCAAAGACGACAAAAGGAAAAACGGTTTTACCCAGCAAGTGGTTAGAATCTGAACAGCACTGCCTGAGAGTGTGATGGAGGCAGATTCAATCGTAGCTTTCAAAAAGAGAATTGGATAATTATCCAAAGAGAAAAAAATTGCAGGGCTACTGGGAAAAAGCGGGGGAGTGGGACTAGCTGAGCTGCTCTTGCTGACAGCCAAGACAGATATGATTGCTGAATGGCCTCCTTCTTTGCTCTAACCATTCTATAATGCTAGGATGGCTAACACCCACAAGAAAATTGCTCGAGACCATCCCAATTCATTCAATGTAGCACAAAAGCAAAGTACTGCAGATACTGAAATAAAACAATAAACGGTGGAAATATTCAGCAGGTCCAGTAGCATCTGTTGGACTGACAGATTTAACGTTTCAGATTAGCGACCCTTTGGCAGAACTGTTTTAATGTTGATCTCTTACCACTCCGAGATAGGAGACTTTTATCCAATCTACTGAAGCTGAATTCAAAAGCAGGCTTCAGAGACTAAAAGGACAACATTCTAACAATTGGTATGTTCAGTCTCTGATATATACATACACATGTATGTTTTTTTAATATATTGTTTGATCATTTACTTCCCCTTCAGTGGAAACATACTATTTTGGGATTCCATTCACATTTATAGGCTCTCCTGTGACATTATTTATAGGGGCAATTCACAGAGTGGCACTATTCATTGATACAAGAGTAAAGGTTTTTCTTTAGCTTGGTGTGTGATCTGGAGGTGCATGAATCATCAAACATTAATAATAACTGAGTACTCTTCCAAAAGTACACACCAAGAGAATCGGCATAGTAAATTTGGATCTTTAATTACTTTTCAAAATGGGTCAACAATAAGACTGCAACACACAAATAGTCACGAGTATGTTTTAGTTACAAACATAGGAAAGAGTGTGTTTTTAAAAAGAATGTCAATTTCTCCAATGGGTAAAGTGGGTAAATGCACAGTGTGGTGTAATACTCCCATATGGATCAGAAAGTCCTAGATTTAAGCACATCCTGATAGAATGCTCCAATTAGCCTCAGATTTGACTGGACCAGAAAGAGGAGAATATGCATCTGAGAAAAAAGGTTGAGAGCAGGATCAGTTTTGGCTAAGTTACCTCCTCCATACTTGAATGGACTGCTGACACAATTCAGACTCACAAAGATGAGCTACTTGGGCAACATGCTGGAAGTCTGCCAGCAGCATGTGTACCATACTCTAGCACTCAATCCTATTTAATGCAAGGCATTAAAGATGGCAAATATAAGCCAGAATTTTAAAGTTTATTTTGATAAGCGTCTGTATAATACTCTTCTCATTCCTGTGACCTGGAACCAACTAAATGACTGAATGACTAAATGAGTGAAGTTCCCTGCATGAATGAGCTTCAATAGGTAAAACCAACAACATAAAGATGCCCAAAATTGCACACAAGTTGGTAATTTCATTCAGAAATCCTGTAGGGATAGCTGAAATGGGAGTGTTGCAGCATGGCTTGGTCTTCTGAGTCAGGGGTTATGGAACCATATTTTTAGTTTAGTTTAGTTTAGAGATACAGCACTGAAACAGGCCCTTTGGCCCACCGAGTCTGTGCCAACCATCAACCACCCATTTATACTAATCCTACATTAATTCCATATTCCTACCACATCCCCACCTGTCCCTATATTTTTCCCTACCACCTACCTATACTAGGGGCAATTTATAATGGCCAATTTACCTATCAACCTGCAAGTCTTTGGTCATGTGGGAGGAAACCGGAGCACCCGGAGGAAACCCAAGCAGACACAGGGAGAACTTGCAAACTCCACACAGGCAGTACCCAGAATTGAACCCGGGTCGCTGGAGCTGTGAGGCTGCGGTGCTAACCACTGCGCCACCCCTCCTATTGAGGAAAATAAAGTAAGAAAAAAAAGACTTGCATTTATATAGCGCCTTTCACTGGACATCTCAAAGCACCTTATAGCCAACAAAGTACTTCTGAAGTATAGTCACTGTTGTAATGTATGAAACATGGCAGCCAATTTGCGCACAGCAAACTCTCACAAACAGCAATGTGATAATAACCAGATAATCTGTTTTTGTGACGTTGGTTGAGGGACAAATATTAGCCAGGAAACTGGGGATAACTCCCCACTCTTCTTCACAATAGTACCATGGGTGTCTCATCTGAAAGACAGCATCTCTGATAGTGCAGCACTCCCTCAGTACTGCACTGGAGTGTCAGCCTTGATTTTTGTGCTCAAGTCCTAGAGTAAGACTTGAACTTACAACCTTCTGACTCAGTGATGGAGTAAAAAGTACTTTATTCTGCATAATGCTGGTTGACATTGGAATCTTATAGCAGAATGGTTTCATATTCCAGAACTGACATTTGTCACCTTAATGTGAATTTTTAAAAAATCAGACAAATAGCACTCAATAATGTAACACCGCTGTGAGCAGTGAAACTTATGTGGACATTGGCAACATTTCGCTTTGGAAAGTGTTTTGTATTTTCTCCGATTTTAGTCGACAATCTCATTTAACATGGACAGTGATATATTGCAATAATGACTGTTTTAAAAAGCAGAGCCAACAAGCAGATGAATGGATAATCGGCCAGACCAAGGTGCCTCAATCCCTGCACATTGCCACTGTACACATGCGCAATACATGGTTCATGAACTGAGTTTGGACACAACAACTTGAGTATTACGTACTTTTCGCTTTATTCCGGCGGAGACTTTCTTTGTCGATTTCTGGAGATATTCCTTCAGTTCAAGTGCTTTCACAATGCTAAAAAAAATACAGATAAAATTATACGATTTCAAACATGGTGACTGGTAACCTTAAAATGAAACAGATTTTTATAAAATGTTCAATTTCCTTCACAATTTTGCCTGCAACTCATTTGCAGCTGAAATATCCAAAAACTTTTAATTTTTATTGAAATTAGTCACAGTTAAATTTCTGATGTTTTCTTACCGTTTAATAGCATTTGCTGCATCCCCTTTACCGAGTCCCTTGATAGCAGCATATATCTCCAAGTGTTCCTGTACAGTTAGCTTAGGCCAGAGTGGGTTCACCTGTGCACAATAGCCGATAATTTCCACAGAGCTTTCTCTCTGCAAATATTCAGTTGAGTAATCTCCCATCAATACCTACAAAATAACCATTTTAAAATTATGAGTGGCTTCAGCATATTCCTCCACAAATCTGATGAGTTTGAGAAGTGAAATACCAATGGAATACAAGGATCCGCTGATTGTGGCGTTCATACTCAGAAGTTCTGCCTTGAGGTGAAACTAGCTTAAAAATATATTTTTATTTGATGGGTTAAATCACTAAGGGCTGAATTTTTTCAGCTCGCCGCTGATCTCGGTGGCAGGCTTCAAAGATGGCAGGGCGCACGCAACGAGGCCTTGCTGCCAGCGCCGGTAATATGGGGCGGGGCCTTCCCCATGTAGAGACCTGTGGCGGGCCTCTCCTGGAGGCATTTTCCGGGACCCCTCGCCACGACCCCCGACGTCGGGGGCGGGGGGGGTGGGGGGGGGGTGGTCTGGTAAAATTCAGCCCGAACTTCTTGTGTTTCACTTTATTAATCTTTTTAAAAGAAAACAGTATAGTTTAGAGTGTGTGGGGTGAGATAGGGTAGTGGGGACTGCTTCAGCACTGATTTACTGGAGTTGTGGGATGCAGGCTATCCTGGATGCTTTGCGTAACTGACGGCCTATCCTGGAGCTCAAAGTTTGAGTTTGTGGAGCAATTGGAGACATTCTGTCAGATACAGTAAGCTGAAGGGTTCCCAGAAAGGAACATTTGAAGAGATGATCACCCCACAGACAGAACAAGTTAGTAAGGAAGGGGAGAGTTCAAATTCCTGAAGACTGGGACCAGTTTTAGGACAGTAGTAGATTGTGCATGAAGCTTCGTTTGAACAGGACTGGGACAAAAGTCTGCACTCAGATAGTAACCAGTACTTTGGCAAGGTTTACACTAATATATAACAGAGGAAGGAGGAAAAGCAGGATGAAGCAGAAAGGAAAGCAAAAGGGACATGAGTATAGGAAAAATGAGAGATAAACAGTAAAGTAATAAAGAATAACCTGGAGGAGGAGTAAATTTGAACAGAAAGAGGCAGGGTTGAGTTACATGTTGAAGTGCATTATATATTCGAAATAAAATTTGTAAGCTAGAGACAGGATACAGTATAAAAGTATCAACAAAGACTTGTTTTAAGCTAGAGCAGGACTGGGAACTAAACCTTCCTGGTTACAAAATCTTCAGGAGGGATGAAGTAGGGAACAAAGCAGAGTGGGAATGTGAGCAAGAACTTTTTTTAACGCAGCGAATGGTAATGGCCTGGAACTGGCTGCCCACGAGGATTGTGGAAGCGGAGACAATCAATGATTTCAAAAGGAAAATGGATGGGCATTTAAAGGAAATAAAATTGCAGGGCTACGGGGATCGAGCGGTGGAGTGGGACTGACTGGATTGCTCTATAGAGAGCTGGCATGGACTTGATGGGCCGAATGGCAGCCTTCTATGCTGTAAATGACGATATGACAATATTTAGCAATTCCAATTCAGCACTGGAACATGAGGATGAAATGGGGATTGTGAAAAAGCTGAATTTATTTGGTTAGCCCCAAGGAATAACAAGAGAATTGTTACTGTATTGGGGGTTTATTATAGACTACAGTGACTACACTTCATTGTCCGTAAAGTGCTTTAGGACATCCTGTGGTTATGAAAGGCACTAAATGAATGCAAGTCTTTCCTATTCACTGAACAGAGGAAGAGATATGTAGACAAATTAGTCTTTCAGACAAATTAAACACAAGGTATAATAATGGTTGACAGATTATCCAAAGATAGGTTGGGGTAAACAGAGCGCAAGTGGCAAAAGGAGGGGGTTTCTACATTTGGTCCTGAATTGTTCTCTAGATAATTAAGTTTTGAGCCCAATAAGGAAAGAGGCAGTGCTGGATCTAGTTCCAAGAAATAAAAATGGCCAAATAATGAAAAAATAGGGCAACATTTTGTACACAGCGACTATCATGTACTTTAGGTTCACTATAAAAATTATAAAGGAGAAGGAACAGTAAAAGATGAAGATGCAACTAGAAAAAGACAAATTTTATCAAGATCAAAATGGATTTAGCCCGCATAAATTAGAAAGAAAAACTGGCAGAGAAGACAATGGACAAACAGGATTACAGCAAAAGCTTAAATTAAGACTAGAAAAAGAGGGATATGAGAAATCAAGGGCCACTAATATAAAAGGAAACCAAAAAGCATAAAAAGGTATTAACAAAGGACATTAGAAAGTCTAAGCAGAGGTAAGAAAAAAGACTGGCAGGTAACAAAAGGAAACACAAAAGTAAAAATAAGGGCAGGGATAACTAGAGATAAAAAGAAAATCTTCTTATGGAAGGATGAAGAATGCAGAAACATTACATTTTCATGTTGGATTGAATTTAATAGAAGAGTGATAGTAGAATGAAATGGTACTCAGATAGGATACAAATTGATAAGGAATTGGCATAAGGGAAGTTGGTAGAACTCAAAGTGGAAAATGCCCTGATAGAAGGCACTGAAGCATACTGAAGTAAGGTAGAGAGAAAACAGCAGAGATTCTGACTACAATATTTCAAACAACCTTGGATATTGAAGTTGTGCAAGAGGACTGGAGGATTGCTAATGTAACATCTCAGTTTAAAAGGGAATTGGGATAAACTGGGTAGCTATCGCCCAGCCGTGGTGGGTAAGATTCTAGAAGGTATACTGTGGGGACAAATTATTCACTTAGTAAGGGTTAATTGAGGAAAGCCTGCACACACTTGTAAGAGGATATTTTGGTCATTTCCCCACAAAAATGAATTGGACATAAGCAATTTTAAAATGTGTTTTTGGTAAAAGATGCCTGAAGTTGTTAGCTTTTAGAGTCAACCCCATTCTGATTTTTCAGTCCTATGAGAAGTATTTATTTTCTTCAATGATCATTGGTTCATGCAATAAAATTGAGATCCTTTCTCCATTGCTGATCCATCGTGTTATGGAAGATTAAAGACCACAAAAAATTGGAAACTCTGTAGTAATTGCAAATCACTTTCAACATTCTTAATAGCCCCTCTATTCAGTTATAGACATACCTGACCAGCTGATGGTTCCAAGTCACCCGTGATCACAGAAATAGTAGTGCTTTTCCCAGCACCATTTGGACCCAGTAATCCCAGAACTTCACCTGAAAAAAATATACAAATCTAGAAGGTGGAGCTTTTCGTGCAACGTAAATTTCTACTGCAGTAATTCTCACTTCACTTTGCATACACCAGTTTGAGTCAGTATAGAGTATTAAGGTGGAGGTGCAAAGGAAACCCTCTGAATAGGCCATCTGTAGCTCCCACAGAATTAAGACTGTCAGAATGTGTTTTAAGTGATCCTAGTGCACTTTCAAACAAGCAAAGATGCCAGAAAACAAACTATGCTCTTCATTCCTGCACAAATGGAAAAACCTATGGCTGCTTTACGCAAATGAAGCATGTCAATACTGAAGTCTTAAATGTAGTTCCAGGCGGCAAACTATGTTACAACGGAGATGCATAAACGGGTGGCTTAACTGAGTGACAACCATGTTGGTTGGTATAAAGGATGAAAACTGGAGAAAACTGGCCTGGATAAAGGTTACTTTATACACACACACTTCATCCAGGCCAACTTTCCCCAGTTTTCATTCTTTATATTGCCTACCATGGTTGTCATTCAATTAAGCAACATGGTTGCGTATATCCATTGAAACATTGATGCTTCTGTACTAACATGCTCCATTTGCTTACTAACACACTTCTTCCAGGACAATTTTGTTTTTTGCCATCTATACTTGAGCATTTTATCCATCACACCCAAGGAAGTATATTTACCTTTTCTTACACAAAAGGAGACATTTTTAGTTGCCACTGTTGTTTTATTTTTTTTCTTTGTAAAGCACTTGCACACCTGTGGCTTTCCAGTGTAAACTTTACGCATGTTACTGACCACAATCGCTGGTTTCTACAAAATTAAAAGCAAAGAAAATTAGTTTATATTTCTCTTCATCCAAATGTGTTTATTCTTGTAAATGATGCAGCCCCTGCCACCAAAGTTCCATCCCAAAAACTTAAGAATGCCCTCACAAGCTGTATGACATGACAAAGTTTCTTTTCATCAAAATTCTCAATCACAAAAACATTTTCTCTCAGTTTTTTCTCATTTCAAACGAACAGCTTACATTTATAGAGCACTTTAGCATAGTAAAACATTCCAAGTCACTTTACAGGAACATTCAAATATAACAAAATTTACACTAAACTAATGAAGGAGGCATCAGGATATATGGCCAAAAGCTTAGTCAAAGGGGTAGATTTAAAGCAGGGAAGAGAGGTACAGAGGCAGAGGGGTTTCAGCAGGAAAGTACAGAGCTTAGGGCATATCATCTGAAGGTGTGCCTGACCATGTTGGGCCAAAGGAAGTCAGTGATGCACAAGAGCCAGAACTGGAGGAACGCAGAGTTCTCAGAGGGTTGTAGGACTGGAGGAGGTTACAGAGATAGGGAGGGGTGAGACCACAGAGGGATTTGTACACATGAATGAACTTTTAAATTTGAGGCATTGGTGGACCAGGAGCCCACGTACATGAACAAGTATGGGTGAACGGGACTTGGTGCAAGTTAGGAGACAGGCAGCAGAGTTTTGGAAGTTTAAGTTTATGGAAGGTGGAAGATGGCACTCTGGCCAGGAGAGCACTGGAATAGTTGAGTCTGGAGGTAACAAACCCATACATGAGGTTTTCAAAATGAGAGGCGCCAAAGGAGAGGCAGAAACAGGCTTTTAACGGAGGTGTAAGTCAGCATTCTTAGTGACAGAGAGGATATGGGGTTGAAAGCTGAACTCCGGGTCAAATAGGTTTATGAAGTGTCTTGATCAGCCTGAGACAATGGCCAGAGAGGGGGCTGAAATTGGTGGATAAAGAACTGAGTTTGTAGTGAGTACTAATGACAATGGCATTGGTCTTTCCCAAGGTTTAATTTGAGGACATTTCTGCTCATCCAATATTGGATTTGGGCAAGCAGCCTGACAACCCAGGCAGTGGAGAGATTGAAGGAGGCGGTGGTAAGGCTGAGCTGAGTGCCGTCAACGTACATATGGGATCTGACCTGGTGTTTTCAGATTACGTCACCTAGAGGCAGCATGTGGATGAGAAATAGGAGGCGGCCAAGATCAAATCCTTGTGAGAATACAGAGGTAATGGTGCGGGAGTGGGAACAGAAGGGATTACAAGAGGTTCTCTGGCTACAAGTGCATAGATTAGAATGGAACTGGGAAGGGCAGACTCACTCAGCTGAACAACAGAGGAGAGGCACTGGAGCAGAATGGTGTGGTCAACCATGTGAAAAGTTACAGGCAGATCAAGAAGAATGAAGAGGGATAATGCATCACGGTCACAGTAGTTAGGATGCCATTTGTAACTTTGATTAGGGATGCTTCAATGCAGTGGCAGGAGTGGACACAGACACATCGACTCATCAAGTTACTTTGCTTCTCTTTCAATTTGATAATTAAAAGGAAATTCTCCCTCTCAAGTCCAATACTGGCTTCTCCCACTAATTTTAAATAACCTCTTTCAGTATTTATCTTGCTAGGTTGTCTCCAATTTTAAGTCAACACTAGAACAAAGACTGGCGTCATAAGTCAGGAGTGAGTTTAAATGGCAATTCTCCCAACCAGTTCCAGACTTCAGTCCAGGTGCACACAACTGATTTATAAATGGAGACAGACTAATAGGATGGATACAGGGAAGGAAATTTAGCCAAAAATGGACTAAAGTCAGAGGGGAAAGTTGCCATTTAAAAATCATACCTTTTGAACAATGAATGGTGTGAAGCACAAAAGACCTGATTTTAATGTACTGCTGTGGTGCTGCTGCTTAGGGCCACTATCTTTGGAGAAACTATAAGCAGGAAAACAGACAGGAAATTATACAAGGTGGTCCCTAGATTTATACGCTCAAACAGGATCATGTACTTGTCTTATATGCAAGTATATTGGTAGCATTTCTTTTTCTAAGCATAAATTCAAAATTTCACTGTATATTATGAGCTATTGTGAAGGGAAAAAGCTTCCAATGCTGTAAGTACGGTGAACAAATTCATGCTGTAGCAGCATGCTGCAGCCTCTACAATCATTCAATACTGGGCTGGATTTTACAGCCCCCTGGATGTCGGGCGTCGTGGCCAGGGGGAGGGGGGCGGTGGTGGTGCGGGAAGGCCGGAAAATGCCTCTGGTGGAGGTCCGCTACGGGCCTCGACTCCGGGAAGGCCCAACCTGATATTGCCGACGGCGACAAGGCCTTGTGGCGGTCCCCCACCCCACCCCTGCCCCCCTGTGATGGGATCCAAATCTGAATATGTTCAATTATTTAAATCAATGAATCAAGTACTTACCTGCTCCCGCCGTCCGTTCCGGTGCCATATTGGTGCCGGTGGTCCACACTCCCGCGCCATCGGATACCCGTCCGGGGATCCAATGCGGGACACTGGTGGGGAGGAGGCAGCAGGTAAGTATCTCAGTGCAGAGGGTGGGAACGTGGTCAAACTCCTCCGATTTGTGTGGGGGATGGTAGGAAGGGGCAAATTGCATAGTTTATGAACTGTGGGTGGGGTGTGAGGGGGAAGGTCAGGTCAAGGTAAATATTTTGGGGGCGGGGGGGCAGAGAGGGCAAGGGATGAATTGTTTGGTTATTGGGAGGTGGGAGAGGGGCTAAAAAAAATTCGTTTTGTTCAATCCATTTTAATTAACTATATCTTTAAAAATGTAAATGTAACGTAGGTCTCGAAGCTCTTTAAAAACGGCATCGGCACCTGACGCCGTTGACGGGGACAGACCGCCCGCCATTTCCATATCATCGGAGACACGGTCTGCCCCAGCCATTTAAATGAGCCGTCACGCTGAATATCGCAACAGCTCCACGATGTCTGGACCACTATGTTTGAAGCTTGCCGTCGAGATCGGCAGATCTTATAAAATCCAGCCCACTGACTCCAGCCCCAACTGATTGGCAACTTTTCCAATAAATTCTGATAGATACAACAAAAAGAATCCTGCTTTAAGTATTTTGTGAAGTCACCATACAAGTCAATTCACTATTTATATGACATCAATAAAATTATTCTGTTTGTGGAAAAGTTTTAAATCTAATCCAAGAAAGTTCCTTACATTTATGTAGGTACATTAATGTAACAATATATCCTAAAGTGCTTTACAAAAGGAGCAGTGGTCACAAGTTAGAGATGACAAAATGCATCGGTTACTCGATTTAAGTGTTGAAAGTGAGGAGAGACGTAGCAGGCTTAGGAAGAAAATTTCAGGCTGCAAGAACATGGTGAATGTAAGCTCCATAACCAACTGCTACATGATAAGAAATTGTTATTCACGGCACAAACAGAAAATCGGTCAACAAATCCAGAATTGGTGATTAATTCTGAAATTCGCTGATATCTGGTATCTTGCTTGGCACAGACATTAGGAGCAGGAGTTTCTGCTCAGTTGCACTTTTGCTTAAGCGCAATTGACTAAAAATTGGCAAAACGGCACAAAAGATCACAAGAATTTTAAGTACAGATCGAGTTTCCTCGATCTTTTGCGCTAGTTTAAAAAGTAGCGTGCTGGAAGTTCACCACTTCGGCCATGCCCTCAGATCGAATTAATCAGCATTGCAAGCTTCCGCTAATTATGTCCATCTGCATGCCTTTAGGAGGCTTTTAAAATTGAGCTTTCTTTTTGAAGCACAGTGACTCAAAAGGAACATTTTAAAAGCTTGAGTGTATATTTTTTAATTTACTAAGAAAGTTACTACACCAATATAGCAAATGGTTCTGTACAAGTTTTTAAAGTCATTTTCAGTTATTTAAAATCAGGCTATTCACAGGTGATGGACTGGACACTGATTAAAAATGCTTATTTTTTGTGTAAAACATTTTGAAGTAGTTTTGGGCATAGCTTGCGCCCGGATTGCCGACTGCGCCCAAAGCGAAAACTCCAGGCCTACTTATCAAGTTTATGACACAAAACGTAATAACTCATGTCCTGTGCCAAAAAAATTTAATTGCCAACTAGTTTCCACAATTTGTCAACATTAAACAAATATAGCAACATTTTTTCTATCAGCATATTCTGAGCATTATATTAAAATAATTCCATTTTCAAAATCAATAAAATTTGGAGTCTGAGCAATTAAAAAAAAATTGCTATTCTATCACATAATCCAGTAAACTGATTGATGAGCAGCTTCTTACCTCCTCACAGCTCTGACAAGTCAATGCCTCCCGAACCCTTGCCCTTTCTTCTTTGACATCATCATCCTCATTTTCAGGTTCTTCTGTATTTAGTTTGAATTTACTCTTTGAGGGAAAAATTCTGTATTAAAGGAAAAAAGTTCATTTGTATCCAGGAATTGATAATGCTTCCGCATTAAATTCACCTGTAAAAGTGAATAGATTCCAAGTTGGACTGTGTTGGTCCCATGTCGATTGGTGCCAGATTGATGGCTCTGTTTTTTCCAGAAACCAACAATTAGTTCAATATTTGCAAAAATCTATTAGAAACTTAAAAGTCAGTGCTTCTAGACTGTCCATCCTATGTCTTTAGACCCTTGTCCATTTATTTTCTTATTACTGGCGTAAAGTAGGAATCATCTTTGACTCAAGTTCTGCATTCCACCTGCTCTAGTCTAGGTTCCCATTACAAAATTCCATCAACCTACAGGGAATTCCTATTCAACTGCTGCCAAATTCTAGGATTATTCTTCCAGTACTACCAAAGCCCAGGATCACCCACCCACAATACTGCTAAATATTATGGGCTGCATTTTAAGACTCCGCCACCGAAATAGGCGACGGGCATAAAAAAATGCGGCCCGCACGCATGGGGACCACGTTACGAAGCCACTGCAATTTCAAAAGCGGCGGCTCATTTGCATGGCCGTGGCGCCCGTCCCCCACGATGACGTGGAAGGGGCAGGCGAGCCGTCGCCAATGCGCAGGCGCCACTTTTAAAGGGCTTGCAGCCTGAAAAGAGCTTTTAAATTTTTCAAGGGCCAGTAACATTAAAGTTTAATAAATGAATGGACAAGTCTTCCCATTCATTCTCCACCCCCCCCAACGGCATATCACAACATTCCAGCCCTTTTCCGTCCTGGAATACCCATATTGAGAATTTGACCTCCCCCCACCCCCCACCACCAAAGTTCGGTACCTTTGTCCTTTATCCCTTCCCATCACCCCTCCAACCAATCAGAATTGTTCCAAACCTGCTCCCCACTCCCTCACAGAGAAAAAACTTTCAAAAACCTCCTCCCCCTTCCCCACAGGTGTCACGCCACGTTTCTGCGAACTGGGATTCGAAGGTGTGGCATTGTCGGCCGACAGATTAAAGATTGCAAGCCTGCATAGTAAGTAGCAATTAACATATTTTAATGCCGGTCCCGTCACCGAGCGGCAGGACGGCAGCAACGAGGCCTCACTGCCGAGGTTGGTAGGGGGCCTGCCAACATCGGGTTGGTGATGGGCCTCCGCCATACTGATCTTCACTGTCGTCCCACCACCATTCCCGGTGGTGGCGGAGGGCCTTTAAAATCCAGCCCTATGTAGTTACCTCTAACCTAGTATATCTTTTATATACAAGAAACAATGCAACCAAAATTTAAAAAATGATCACTACAGTAAGTCTAATAAACTGACCAACCTGCAGCATGTATCTGCTCGAATTGCTTTTCCTCCATGAATCTTTTCTAGTTGGCGTAGTATAAATAGCAGAACTATGCACTGAATATAGGGCTAAAATACAAAATAAAACTGTTTCACATAAACATGTCTCAAATAATGAGTAAAACCATCAGTTTTTTCTTTTTTTGAATTATTTTATTGGTTTTATGAAAAGGTGTAAAAATGTAAGCACACAGAAAAGTAGCTACAATTGTAAGTACAGATATACATTGATGAAAGCTTATGTAACCATGACTTGTATCTATCAGGTTGTCTGAAGGTAAAATCCGTTGTTTATCTCTGCCGAGATCTGCCTTTATTTTGTTCAAGCAAACACTACTGTCCAATGATCTCATCATGTACGTCAATCGCCACACAGCACCCTTCATTTATGAAGGGTAGTGTACAAGCTAGCCATAGATTCAGTCATTATTCGATAGGAGATACATTTGCTCCAATCACATTGGGCCTCTCCCTTTCTTCTATGCTTTCCCAGGTGACCCAGCCAAAAATAGATGAAATAGCTAACTTCTATATATAGCTATCAAATTTAAGTGTCTAAATTGCTGAAAATTAGAACTCCCTATATCCCTTCTTATACTCTTACTATATTTACAGCTCATCTAATTTCTGAGGGGCTCATTTGTATCTGGCCTATTTCAGTTCAATAGTTAAAAAGTAAAACTTACTGAGATGATAGTGATCAGGATGTTCTGTTTCCACTCCAGATATGTTCCTACTGTTAAACTGGGCTCATCCTTGTGATCCAGAAAAACCTGTGTATTCAATTTATAACAATGAATTTTGAGATTGCCATGATTTTTTAATTTGCAGAACTAACCAAAATATTTCCCCCATTTATAAGCATCTTGAAATACATATTTTCATTTAAAAAGAGCTATCAGATAGGGCACAATATACAGATGGATGGACAGACAGAAAGGCCATTTAACAGCATCATTTTGGGCCTCAATAAAGAATTCTTCCCTAACAAGGAAATTAATGGAACTAAAGAGTGAGAAATCCCCAGGACCTGACGGTTTCCATCTGATGGTGTTAAAGGAAGTAGGGGAGCACATTGTAGACGCCCTAACTATAGTCTTTCAAAGTTCCCTAGATTCAGGAGTGGTCCCTCTGGATTGGAAAATTGCACATCACTCTACTTTTTAAGGGTGAAAGGGGGAACCAAGGAAATTACAGAGCAGTTAGCCTGACATCTGTGGTGGGAAAGTTACTGGAGTCTATAATCAAGGATAGGGTGACTGAACACCTAGAAAAATTTCAGTTAATCAGGGACAGCCAGCATGGATTCATGACGGGAAGGTCATGCCTGACAAATCTCACTGAATCTTTTGAAGAGGTGACTAAGGTAGTGGACAGGGGAATGTCTATGGATGTTACTTATCTGGACTTCCAGAAGGCATTTGATAAAGTCCCACATAAGAGACTGTTAACTAAAGTAGAAGCCCATGGAGTTGAGGCCAAGTTATTGACATGGTTAGAAAGTTGGTTGAGTGGTAGGCGACAGAGAGCGGGGATAATGGGTAAGTACTCCAATTGGCAGGATGTAACTAGTGGTGTCCTGCAGGGATCTGTGTTGGGGCCTCAATTATTCACATTATTCATTAACGACTTGGATAATGGCATTGTAAGTCATATATCCAAATTTGCTGATGATACAAAGTTAGGCGGCATTGTCGACAGTCTAGATGATGTCATAAAATTGCTGAGTTATTGACAGACTAGGTGAGTGGGCAAAACTGTGGCAGATGGATTTCAATGCGGGCAAGTGTGAGGTTATCCATTTTGAACCAAAAAAGGATAGAGCAGGGTACTTTCTAAATGGGAAGAGGTTAAGTACAGTGGATGTCCAAAGAGACTTGGGGGTTCAGGTGCATAGATCTTTAAAATGCCACAAGCAAGTGCAGAAAATAATCAAAAAGGCTAATGGAATGCTAGCCTTTACATCTAGAGGGCTGGAGTATAAAGACACAGAGGTTATGCTGCAGCTGTACAAAACACTGGTTAGACCCCACTGAGTTCTGGGCACCACACCTTAGGAAGGATATATTGGCCGTGAAGGGAGTGCAACATAGGTTTACAAGAATGATACCTGGACTACAGGGGTTAAGTTACGAGGAGAGATTACACAAATTAGGCCCGTTTTCACTAGAAGGTTACGGGGTCATCTGATCGAAGTCTTCAAGATATTAACAGGAAAAGACAGGCTAGATAAACTATTTCCACTGGTTGGAGATTCTAAAGCTAGGGAGCATAGTCTAAAAATTAGGACCATACCGTTCAGGAGAGATGTTAGGAAGCACTTCTTCACGCAAAGGGTGGTAGAGGTTTGGAACTCTGTCCCACAAGCAGCAGTTGAAGCGAGAACAGTTGTTAATTTTAAATCTGAGATAGACAGATTTTTGTTAAGCAAAGATATTAAGGGATATGGGCCAAAGGCAGGTATATGGAGTTAGGCCGCAGATCAGCCATGATCTCATTGAATGGCGGGACAGGCTCAAGGGGCTGAATGGCCTACTCCTGTTCCTAATTATACTAGTGTTAATTTTCACAGCTTGTATTTTTGTTTTGCATACTGCAGAGAACCTATGCATCTTGAGCCAAGTGAAGCTTTTAACAGCCAACAATAATTCCATTAAATAATCATCCTCTGCTACTATCCCCAACAGATATGCAGTTTTTAAAAAAAATATCCATGGTGGCAATATTGTCACTGTAATGAAACGTTTTCCACTGTAGTCACAAAAGATAAAATGCAAGCAATGATTTCAAGGCAAATTAATTAACGGCCAGGAATTTCAAAACATTTACATCTGGGCAAATGGTTCCCATAACGTGCGTTCTCATTGCAGCACATTTATAATTTATGATGCATTTTCTGTTCTGCATCATTTTTTACACTTTAGTACCAAAAAATCAAATGTGAAAAAAGTTTCATTTATCTAGGAAAAAAAAATCAATGGTGGTCTTTGCTACAAACACCATTTCAAAATGACATTTCTCCAGGAATTAATGGAAGCAGAAAAAATTAGTTATCAGTGATATCAAGATACTGAAAAACTAAGTGTCAAAAATGGAACTTCATGGACATAGAACATTTCCAAAGAACCCTTGTCTGTATTCAGAATCAGCTCCTTGAGGATACTGCAATTTCGTTAATACTTTTCCTACCTAGGTACCTTGATGGCTCAGTTGGTAAGGCATGGTCTGGTGTGTTATTGAGCTGTTGAAATGAGAAAGGTCCCAACTTTGATCCTCGAGCGTTGATTATCCTGTTAGGTAGGAATTTGTGAATGGGTCCCAGGTTGGCGACAGGCCTGAATTGCATCATCAATGGGAAGGAGGTCTGGCCAATTTTAATGGTCAGGCCTCATTGTAAGTAATTACAAACTGTCCACCCAGCGGGCTGACGAAGTTTGCAGCAAAAGCCCCGGATCTGCATCATATTTAAAGGGAGGCTGCAATCACTGATCAAACTTTTTAATGTGGAATTCTGAATGTCTGGAACCTTTCTTATGACTGGAAGGAGCAGAAGGGTAGCCCCCTACAGATTATCTGATGTCTTCTGGTGGTGTTACTGACTGAAGTCAGGGCCAGGAGGGATGCACAGGGATGTGCTTTCCTCACAATGCAAAAGGAACATAGGAACAGCAATGCGAAAAAAGACCATGGTCCATCTAGTTTGCCTTCTACAATCTTGGTAGTGGCAACTTTGTAGATTTGTGCATCACTGATGTATATGTGGAAGTTGACCGTGCACTGGCTATACATTAAGGGGACGGTAGCTCAGTGGCAATATTACTGGACTAGTAATCCAGAGGCATGGACTAGTGCTCCAAAGACACGAGTTCAAATCCCACCATGGTAGCTGTGGGAGTTTAAATTTAATTAATCAATATGGAATAAAAAGCTAGCATCAGTAATGACAATCACGAAACTACTGGACTGTTATAAAAACCCATCTGGTTCACTAATATCCTTCAGGGAAGGAAATCTGCCATCCTTGTCTGGTCTGGCCTACATGTAACACCACATCCACAGCAATGTGGGTGACTCTTAACTGCCATCTGAAATGGCGTAACAAGCCACTCAGTTGTATCAAACCGCAACAGGATAAAAATAATATGATGGGTGTACCTACACTACAGCGGTTCAAGGCGGTGGCTCATTGCCGCCACCTCAAGGGCAATTAAGGATGAACAATAAATGCTAGCCTTGCCAGTGATGCTCACGTCCCAAGAATGAATAAAAAAAAATACAAGAACAGGAGATGACCATAGATGGAGTCCTGGAGGAATACTGTTGGCACAAAAGAAGTCATTTCAGGAGATGTTGTGACTGCACTGGGATAGAAAGGTGTGGAATCGTGAAAAGAACTGCACCACAGAGACAAACCATGGAGGAGAATGGAGTGGTCACCAGTGTCAAAGGCAGCAAAAACATCAAGTATAACATGGAGATACAGCGAGTCATGATTGTAGTCACACAGGATGTTGTTGGTTACTCTAATCAGGGCAGTCGTAAAGCTGTGTATTGACTATAATCAAGATTGATAGAACTGAAGTCAGGAGTCCAGAAGAGGCAAGGACATTGCTGGGTGGCAACAATGTGTTCAAAAACTTGGAGAAAGGACAAGTCAGAATTCGGTTAGTTATTTGCAAAGATAAGACTTTTTGAGAAAGATGGCATGATGACACCAATTTTAAAAGAAATTCAAAGAATGAAGTCTTCTGAAGCAACATGCAACAAATTAGACATCATGGCTCAATTATTTTGGTCATTGTTTTTATGTTGACAATCTGAAAGTTGGGCAGCATCCTATATTTTGCATATTAGTTTGCACACAATTAAGATGTAATTGTTTTAAAGCTTGCAATTAATATCATGTAGCAGAATCTGTTGCCTATCTTTAATATGTATCACCAGTTTGGGTGACGGGGTGGGGAGAAGTGTGCTGGAATCTATCAGAAGTCAGTATAGAGTTCAGATGCTGGGGATGACAAAAGTGTGCAGGAGACTCAGGCATGGATGCAGCGTGCTAGGTGTAATCTGGAAGCAATGAATTGCAGAAGTGGGATGAGGAGTATCCAGGCCAAGGACCAGAGTGCAAAATTAAGTACAGGACGGCCAGAGTTGGGAATAGGCAGTATTTGAAGCATCATGAATATGAACATACAAAATCAACGGCCAGGAAAAGATCAGCTGGTCCATCAAGCCTGTCTCACACTTATTATGGCTACAGCATAATAACTAGACACTTTCCACCCCACCATGTAGATGCATATGGTCGCCTGCTTATGGAAAAATCATGGCTGCTCAAAGTTATTAAAAATAATTCAGAGAGTGATTTGATTGGTTGGACCGTGGTGTTGCAATTTGTTGATCCGTAATTTTTTTCCCCCTACTTGCCGAATGAATAAAACCAGTTTTTAATTGGTTTGTATTTAGTCAATGGGATATTTGAGCCAATGGCGCAGTTTATTTAACAGACAGCAATGATTTTGGCGATCACAATTTTTCCCTACAGTTGTGTAATGCCTTTGAGGTGAGATTACAGACTGATGCAATATGCAATAATTATATATTATACGTTCAGAGGGGTCAATAATTACAAAAATAGCTTCTTACCTTGGCTGTGTAATACAAGCATCCTGTAATCACATATGGTGGAATAAAAAGTGACAAAGCACAGTGCAGCATGGTGGCAGCTGTTTCTTTTAGTATTAGCCGGACTAAGAATATTAGACTGATCGAAATTATATTGATCTACAAGAAAACACAAATGCAGAGTTATATAGCTACTTTGTGTGAAAAAGAAATGTAAATCATTGATACTTAAAATTCTTTCAATGTCCAATTAGCCAAAGGTCAATATATATCTAATTTTTGAATCCACAAAAATAAGGTTTACAACTATCGCTTTGTTAAAACAAATTAGTTAAATAAACATCAATGCTGATCATTGTTCTAGTTTTAATTCCTATGCTTTAACTTACAATAACTGAAGAGATCAGAAAAAAGTCTCGAGAAGACTGCATTCGATCAAACCTGAAGGAATAAGCATAGGAGAAGAGCGTCATCGCTGGGGCCCAGCCAATAAGACACAGCATCTGTAAAAGAGAGAAAATAAAGAAACAAAGGTATCTTCTTAGTATTCCCTATTGAGCATCATTAATCTACGCAGCAGTCTTTCTGTCTCTCTAAATCCATTTCTTTCAGATTGTATTCGATTTGCTCCACACATACACACACACACAGATATATTATAAGAGATATCTAACCAGAAAAAATTTTTTCAAAATCTAACTAATCTAATTCCTTTGTGCCACCCTCAAAGTTCCAGGATATTCTAACATTATAATTTAAAAAAGATTATTCTCAGAATGCAGGGCATACAATTCCTTGAGGTAACTGGTAAGGGGGCCTTCTCAAGTACTATATTGATTATTTGTACAGCTGAGTGACTTGTGTTATGGACAGCTAGGAATTGATGTTCCGAAGTTCCGAAGAAGGGTCACTGACCCGAAACGTTAACTCTGCTTCTCTTTCCACAGATGCTGCCAGACCTGCTGAGTGGTTCCAGCATTTCTTGTTTTTATTTCAGATTTCCATCATCCGCAGTATTTTGCTTTTATTATGGGAATTGATGTGAATGGCTTCCACTTTTCACCTCTCAACTGACCAGATAGTGTTTTAGTCCGAGTGTTTAAGGTCAAATAAACAAACGGCAGGTTTTCTCGCAGATTTAAAAAGATAACTTATTTATTAAAGCAGTACCTAAAAATGTTTGCGACTCACCCACTCACGCACACAAGATAAGATATAGAGGGTAATATGCAATTAGAGTTCGAATGTTGTAAAGAGAGTTCACTTTGAAACATTCTGGGATCTCTGGGAGGAATTTTAACAGTGTTGCAGACCTGAATGTTACTCGTCTTGGAATTGATGAAGTGCTGCAGACTCCTTTGGTTAAAACTCAGTCTGAAGTTGGTGGTAGAAGTCCTGGTTTAATTTCTCTGATGGGGAATTTCAAGGTCATCTTGCAATCTCTCTGTTACAGTAATTTCAAGATGGCGCTGGCAGGGCTTATTGCGTAGCTGGATCAATCTCTCAGCTTCTCTGACTGGAATGGCTTTCTGTCTCTCTCTACCAACAACAACCCCCCACCCCCATCCCAAGATCAGTTATTTCCTTTAAGGTACTTATCAGGTTTTGGTTTTAGTCAGGTGACTGAAGATGCTCTCCCCTGGGGTGTTCACACAATGTCCCAGGATGTGGGGACCATTGCTACATAATGGCATCTGAATGTGGTCCATTTTGATAAACAGGTGTTATTTCACACCTATTATTTTGGGTTTGGCTTCAGAGTCAGTCTGTCTGCAAAAGCCTTTGCTAGCCCAATTTTGATAATTGGAGTCGTTAGCATGGAATGGGCTGTTTTACATATCAATATGCTTCCTCAAAGCAATTCCAGATGTTAATAATGGCCCGTCGTCAACAGATAAACATGTTTGTCGGAATTTTACCTCTCCCAGCAGGTCCCCGGTCCAGGAAGTGGAAGCGGGTGCCGAACTCTCTCCTGCTCCGCACTCAGCTGCTGCCCCGATCGAGTGCTAAAGATTCAATTAACATCTCGGCAGCGGATTAGTGGCTGAAAAGGGCACGCGCGGGCAGGAGGGTGAGCGTCGGTTGGGGGCGGGGCATGAGCCAGAAGTAGGTGCTGAAAGCCATTTAAAAGAGCTTTGAGCACCATCAGCGGCTCGGAGAGTGTTACTTACATCAAGAAGGATGGTGGGAGGAGCTATAGCTGAGCACAAAAAATATATCTGGCTGTGGGAGAAAGCAGTGCAATTGCATTTAAAGAGGTGACCCATTCAAAGACCATCAGAATATAAAAAACAGTAAAGAATGACTAAAAGATTGATAGGAAGGTAAAATTAGAGTAAGAGAGAAAGCTAGCTAGAAATATAAAGACAGATAGTCTTGTTACATCCCTAAATTCAAGCATAGAAAGGCTACCCACCCCAGAGGAACAGGGGCTAATTTAAATGGCAACATTACGACCCAATTAACTTAGAGACCCTCATACCAACTTAAAGCTGGAGACTCAGTTAAGTAATCTTACAACATTTTTCTTTTTACAAAAAAGCTTCCTTGTGGGCCAGCTGAAACAGGAGTACTGCTCCTGGATACACAAGGGCCTCCTTTGCCCTCATCCCAATTGCAAACTTACCCACCAACATCCACCTCCTTAAATCCTTCCTTACCTTGTTGAGGTCCATTTTCATGAGTCTCCAATGGCAGCCTGACCACCCCCCACCACCAAATGACACTGACCTCTGTCAGAAGATGGACATCATCCCCATTGTCTTCAGGAGGGGACACCATGTCTGGGCATGTAAATCAGGTCCTGGAGTTAAAATCCCCTGGACCTCACACCCCAAAGGGCTGGACAGTTTGCTGCCTGCTTCGGCTTCTGCAACCCACCCAGAGCTAAAATCAGCCCTATGGTGTAGGACTGGACTCGTGTAGGTCAAAGTGGGTGAGGAAAGCAAGTTCTCTTCCCTGAAGTACATCAGTGAATCAATTGGTTTGTTAACAATTTGGCAGGTTTAATGGTCATTTTTTGGTTAATTTGAATTACTTAATACTACAAATTTTTTGTTCAAAAATATCAAATTATCAATAATAGACTGCAGTCTTGTACTTTACTACCCCATGAATTAAAATTATACTAGCCTGTTGTACATGTTAGTGTACAACTGTAATGCATACTTCAAGTGCAATGGTCCCACTTTCCACTCTTAGCATCATCGTCCGTGCTCCACCACTGAGGTGGCAACAACTGTGCTGAACTATTTGATTCAATAATCAAAGTTGTATAAATGGCGTTCTGCCACTATTCTTCCCCATTGCAAATTCTCAACTTGTTATTTAGTATCTACTGGAGTCTAGTCAGTGTAAATTACTTATTTTAAGTTAATTTGCTGACATAAATGATCACACTGTAAACCTATACAGCATTTATGAGTTTTGAACTGAAGTGCATTTTATGACTCATTTTAAGTGTACATATTGCACAAACAGTATACAAAGAAAGCAATTTGTATTATATTTGAAAATATCAGCACAATATTTTGAATATTTTTAAAAGTAACATTATAGTAAGCATAGTGATGATTTTACTTACCATTGAAATTACAGCACCTGTATGAAGCAAAGATGTGGAATTAAATGCAATCACACAGCCAAGCATGACTACGACTATGATGAAATAAACTGGCATATCCACCAATGCATAACCACACCAATAGGCAGAAGGAAAAAGACCAGAAAGCCGGAGCTGAGAGCGAGATTTAATCTGCAAATAGATAACAGTTATAAAACTTTACAATTTTACCTGTCTGCATAAACTAACTTCAAGGAGGCAGTAATCAAGCCTGTGTTGAAAACAGATCACTAACAATATTCAACTGGGACCCATGACTTAATTATTGTTGTTCCTTTATAATGTTACTGAATTTTCTTTCACCCCTCAACACTTTTGTACTAATCCTGCACTTCTCCAATATTTCTTTTACTTGTTTCCCATGGTTACTTTCATTAGCACTTCTTAAACTATTACTTTTTTTTTTAAAAACAGATCTGCTGAGTATATATCCCTATTAAAGTCTTGGGCCGAGATTTTATGGGCCCCCCTGGGGCAGGATTGGAGGTGGGGTGGTGCACAGAGAATTGTGACAGGTGGTGGGGGGGGGGGGAAAGAGGTAGTGGTGGTGGGAAGCAGCAGTGGGGTGGAGGGCCCATCACCTTCCTGTTGCCCAACAATCTTCCCGGGGGCAGGAAGGCCGTCGACAACCTTCCGCCACAGGCCAATTGAGGCCCTTAAGTGGCCTAGTAAGGACCAATCAAGGGCCTCTTCTCACCGCCGCTGTGATAGTACCAATGGTGGGGGTGGGCCTCCGTCACACAGGAAGGATGCCTTGTAAAATATGGCGCCCTCCCTGCGGGCTTGGGGGGTGTGGTCCCTCCTTTGTGGGAAATTTGTGGCCCACGGAGGACACCCACCGGGAACCAATTTACCTCCCCAGGGTTCCAGCACTGGGCCTGGGTCCCAGGCCTCTACAGCACTACCATGGCCACTGCTCGCAGTGGTGCTGCCGATACTGCTGAGCTGCCAGCCCTGCGATTGGCTGGCAGCTCTTGGAGGCGGAATCCCTGTCCCTTTGAAGTCTTTAAAGTGATGGGAATTCCGCCTCCTAAAACATTAACAAAAAAAGACCGGAAGATTGCTCCAGGGAGGCAGGGGGTGGTAGAGGGGAGGCAAGGGCAGAGATCCCCCCGCCTTTTCGGCCCGGAGGCGGGAACCCCGCCTCCAGCACGAAATCCAGCCCTTAGAATTTTTCCTGTGAATGTTGGCACCCAATAAGAAAGACCAAAATGCTGTTCAATGTCATCAAGAACTGCATTAACAGGTGAATCAAATCTAAAGCTAATCTTATTTAAACACAGATTGAGCTTGCTTGTCAAAAGGACGACAGAATAAGTAATCAATCCAACATGTAACAATGAAGCCAGATTTCAATCAGAATACAGACATTTTCAACATCAATTCATACTTTTTTGATCCGTATTAATGAAACTGCTTCAGCCAGGCTGCAATCACTACACTGCGATCAAAGTATTAGCATAAAAGACTTGTTATTGTACCTACAACAATAAAAATGCACTTGTTACAGCATCTAGCTTCTCAGAAGCATTCCAGATCAAAGAAAAAATTTCCCCGCCTCTATCACTTGATTAATTCAATATTGCACTGTACAAATACTGTGTCTGGATAAGTGATCATTGAGAAATTTAAATTCACACAGCCTACCAACACCATCTAAAATTAACAATTTCCCTATTCTCTAACAACACTTCGCAATTTTTACCAGAGATTATAACTAAAACCTATCCCTCATGAGGTCAAACTAATATATTTGGTTACTAATGAAATCAGGTCTTTACCTCTCGATCTCGTGAATTATCCATGGTATAGCATCCTGGCAATGCAGCTGACAGCAATCCCAATACTGCCAAAGCCATATAAACCTTTTCCTTAAAGTCAGCATCAGTGATTGTCTAAAGAACAAATGAGAAAAATATTCATATTCAGTTCAAACTGCACTCATACCACACAATTGTTAGCCTGAAATAAAAAAAACTTTATATCTAGTAGAAATATATGATTGTAGTGTCTCTTTAACCAATCAGACCCCAGAAACCTCTGTCTTGTCAGCCCAGAATTAGAAATCAACCAATTTCTTGAGGATATTACACGATTGAAATACCACATTAAGCACCAAGCCTCCATGGGAGGCAACAAGAAAAAACAAAAGGAGGAAAGGGAACCAGAAGCACGTAGGGAGAAAATTCCTTTGTGTGTGAGAGAGATCAAAAAATGACAGCAAAAGTGAAAAGGAGAAAAAGTGAGAGAGAGAAGGGGACAGAACAAAGACGATACATTTTTGTTCAATAGAAAATCACCCAGTAACATTTTTACAATGTCAATCAGCATTAAATTTAAAAATGCAAAATAATTAATTACTGTGCTTGATCAAGTCTATGGTTAGATTGTGGTTACTATAATGGGCGAGAGTTTACTTTTTTTGCACAATTTTAAACAGATCAACTGTTTCACAGCTTGTTTGTAGCCCACACATAGCGTAAGGAAATTATAGCAATTTCTAAATTATGCAAAACAATTCCGTTTCTTTGCAACTCCAATTCAATGATGTACATAGCATAGATACACTTAAAAATTACAGATAAGAATTAGTAACGTTTTAAATTGACAATAGACAGCCTACAGCAGCAAAATGGAAACCAAATACTATTAACCAGTTTTAATCAATCATACAGACAACACGTAATGCAAACCAAAGTAAAATCAAATACTTTTACAACTAGCATCACACTTGCTCTGTTCAGCACTTAACTTACTAAGTGGAATGGTCTGCTCCAGGCTTGAAGCCCTCCGGATCCATTTACGCTAATGAGGAGGGCATTACTGATTAAATTGATCAACACTGGCAGCGAATGAATTACTGTGCTATTGAACACTGCTGTGAACATGTACTGTTTCTGAACAAGGGCAAAGGAGACAGAAAGAAATGGCAATGAAAATATTATTTTGTAATAGTTTCTCTGTCACACTTTTAACACAATTTTAACTTTACATTAGTACAGTGGGATAAATTCAAGAAAAACATTTGCAACGCACTGCTAGTTAAGTTAAAAAGGAATGAATTGTCATAACTGCATTCCCCTCTTTCCACGAGTCCCTGCCCATGATAAAAAAAAAACAGGTTGCATCTAAGCTTGCCTGGAAGATGAAAGTAACTTGTTAATGCATTATATTCATTTGAAAATATAATTAGGAATTTGTTTAAATACTGGTTTTATAACCTGAGACTGATATAAATTCACTCTGCATTTTTGTAATTTTTCTCCCCTTCCTCAAAGCATTAACTCCTGATTGGAATATGGTCTCATATTGCCAGTCAGCCATCCTGCCTCCTTTGCTGAAGTAAGCACTCTTCACTTATAAGCATAAACAGTGAATATCCATTGATTGTTTGACTGCAGGTAAACCTCGTTTTCTTCCAACATCCGCATGTGCACTTCCAATAAGGGTTGTTGCGTAACGAGGAGTGAGAATTCTAACCTATCTTCCCCTCTCCAACCTGGGGACTGAAGATAACTTTGGCACCCCCATCACTGCCCCACTTGATACCAGTTAAGTTAGCACAGATTGGGTATCACACATGTGGCTCATATAACTCATCACTGCCTTAACCAACTTAGCTTATTTTTCTTTAACTTCAGATTCGCTCTGCAACACCAAACACCACTTCCTGACAAGGGTCCTATTGTAAAGAGTCAGGCTTCATTGATGACCATTGCAAATATTGCTTAAGCCATCTGCTAGCTTTCTGTGCAACTACCTGCTGGTGGCTCTCCTTTAGTACTGCCATCTCAGTTCAAAACCAGACAATAGAATATTTTTTAATAAAGGTTGTCCATATCCATGAAACAAAACCACTCCCCCGTTTTAAAAATGCAATAACTGAAAACTGTACTTCTCAATTTTTATCAGGCAGCCACCCCAATCTGGTTCAAAAACAGGCATATGCTCACCCTTCCTCCTTTCTTTCCTCTTGTTGGAGAAGCACTTTTTTTAAAATAGCCTTGCCAAGATCAAAATCAGCTGTGGGTGACTAACAGGGTAAATGCAGGTCCCACCCAGATTGCTTGCACTGTGGCATATCAATAGATCATTTAGTAATTAATCTCAACAAAGTTAGACAAAACAAAACACAGAAAGCCTCTAAATCGATCAATCATGCAACCTGAAAATATCAGAGCCAGATGAATCTTGTTGGTCTATGTCACGTCATGTTCACTGTTCAGAAACTGAATTAGAGGTTAACTATGTATCATGGAGATGCAGTTCTGGTCATGAAGTAAAACAAACAAATTGGACTCATCTAGAGACAAATATTTACCTATACTGAAGATTCATCTTTAATATGATAGGGAAATGGAAGCAAGAGAAGATAACCTTGGAGATTTTCTCATTCATGTTGCCAATATATTCATTCAAGGACGGAGCAGCTATTAAATTTTCGCTTCAATATTCACACCAATAAGTCTCATTTGTAATTCTAATGAATTTATTAATCAGACTTAATATTTTGCAGACAAAGCTGTAAATATGTTTTAAGCTGAATAAAACTTACTTTTATAAAGCAAATTTGTGGTTAGGAGCAAATGCTGGTTTTAATCTCTTTTTTTTACCTTGTACACAATGTCCACAGGCCAAATAAAAATATGACTGATAATGAAGAGACAAGCAACTGAGAGCTTTATTCCCAGAATATCCTGAACTTAAATCCTTGAGGTACTCATCCCTGAAACTAACTTGCCTCAATCAGGCACACTTCATAAATAATATCACTAGGTGGCGGGTTATGGAATTAAGTGACCTTTCCAGATTGGAAGGGAAAGTAGAGATTCTTTTCCTTATTATTTCAAAATGACTTATATCAGTTTTGCTTCACTTCAAATAAATGTCGTGTACAATTAATCACGGGTTAAGTTGTGGCCCTATCTGGCTGAACAATATATAGTGACAAAAAGTCTGCAGAAAATGGGGAGGCACATATAACCAAACGAGCAAGCAAAACAAATATTCGAGCAAGACTTCTTTTAAACACATGCCAAATACATCCAGAACTGTTCACAGCCGTTATGTTCAAGTCTGTTACCTCTTCCGACAGCGACACATTTAGTGCTGCATTGTGTGGAGCAACATCGATGAACTCACTATCATTGAACAGCTCCACTTTCACGTTCTGAGTTTCCAAAGCATGGATAAGTTGATCAATGCTACTGCCTGATAAGCAATAAAAAAAACACACAAAGCACATGAACAATAATTTCTTATAAATCATGCTCAGATACATATTTGTAAGTGATTCATTATGAAATCTTAAATGAAATTTCACATGGGTGTTCCTTGGGTATTGCCTATTGATCAAATGTACACCCGCTATTTCGGAGTTCATTTTTTAAAGATTAAATCAGTAGCATTTTTGTCAAAATTCTCTCTCATTATATCCAGAGGGTGGGATTCCCATCTGGGAACATCTATTTTTTCTACCTTGTTTCTTAGAGGCATAACTATTGTATATAAATTCAAAGCATGTGATACCAGAATTGTCTCTCCTATGTGGGAAACAGATACTTCTACAGCATAAACTAGGCAAAACAATCTGGATATGTTTACCTTGAAAAAAATTTGTGTACATCACTAGGCTATTTAATAATACATGGTGGCTAACCAATGAAGAAAAGGTCTACTAACAGTGGTGTGTAATGGTAAGTTAACATGAATAGTTCAGATTTCTACTGTTTGAGGATCAGTGCAATTAATTATTTGGTTACTGAAAGCTTTCCACAATGAATTTTATTCCACTTATGTCTCACCTGTAGAATTTTTCAGAAGGAGGCTAGTGGTATATTTGTGGGGCTTTTGCCCTTGCTGGAGTAGACTTAATTCAGGAGACAGTTCCACAGCAACATCCTTTCGACTAAGCGTACCATTTAATAAAGCCATCATAACCACAATGGATATCAAAATGCCAATAATGTAAATGCTGTAAAGTATCAAAAAATGTTATTAAAAAAATTATTCTAAAGGCAAATTTCCATTTAACAGTAAACTTGAGAAATAAAAGTGTTTTTTTTTATAACACCTTGGAATGCTTACGATAGTGAAGAATGTGCACATGATTTCAACTCTATGCAAACCCCAACAGCCAGACATTAAAAAAAAAAATTCATTCATGGGATGTGGGCGTCGCTGGCTAGGCCAGCATTTATTGCCCATCCCTAATTGCACTCGAGAAGGTAGTGGTGAGCTGCCTTCTTGGACTGCAGTGGTTCATGTGAGGTAGGTACACCCACAGTGCTGTCAGGAAGGGAGTTCCAGGAATTTGAGCCAGCGACAGTGAAGGAACGCGATATAGTTCCAAGTCAGGATGGTGTGTGGCTCGGAGGGGAACTTGCAGGTGGTGGTGTTCCCACGACTTTGCTGCCCTTGTCCTTCTGGTTGATAGAGGTCGCGGGTTTGGAAGGTGCTGTCTAAGGAGCGTTGCTGCAGTGCATCTTGCAGATGGTACACACTGCTGCCACTGTGTGTCAGTGGTGGAGGGAGTGAATGTTTGTGAATGGGGTGCCAATCAAGCGGGCTGCTTTATCCTGGATGGTATCAAACTTCTTGAGTGTTGTTAGAGCTGCACCCATCCAGGCAAGTGGAGAGTATTCCATCACACTCCTGACTTGTGCCTTGTCAATGGTGGACAGGCTTTGGAGACTGGAGACAGAACAAGTGAACACATACAAACTGAAGATTAGAACGGCAAACTGGACAAGTTTTATTTGCAAAACCAATGCTGCTGGTATTAGTGCAGTACCAGTGAATGTAAACCTATGAGGTAGAAGGAAAACAGATACAGCAGAAATAATTCTTCCTTTCTCTCTCCCCAAAGATGAACAGAGATAAGGAAAAAGTATGATCCACAGAGATCAGGCAAAACTGGATTGATGAATTTGAAAAGCCCACAATTAACCAGACAAAACAGACAGCATTGGGATACAATACCCACGTGGTTAAATGTGTGTGTGTATATCTAGCTACATTGGAAGCAAGCCAAATTTGCATTCAACTGAAATAAAAGCAAAACACTGTGGATGCTGAAAATATGAAATAAAAATAGAAAGTGCTGGAAATACACAGCAGGTCCAGCAGTATCTGTGGAGATAGAAATAGAGTTAACGTTTCAGGTCTGTGATCTTTCATCAGAACTGGCAATGGTTAGAAATGTATTAGGCTTTGAGCAAGTGAAAGGCGGTGGTGGGTGGGGGGGGGGGGGGGGGGGGGGGGGAGGGGGGGAGAAGAACAAAAGGGAAGATCTGAGATAGGGCAGAAGGCAGGAGAGATTAAATGATAAAGATTTAATGGAACAAAAGGCAAAGGGAGTAGAGCTGTAGTAAAAAGACAGAGCATTTGTTCACAGAGTGTTAACGGTAGAATGAACATACAAATTAGGAACAGGAGTAGGCCACTCGGCCCTTCGAGCCTGCTCGGCCATTCAATAAGTTCATGGTTGAACTGATTACTCCACATTTCCACCTACCTCCAAAAACCTTCCAGCCACTTGCTTATCAAGAATCTATCTACCTCTGCCTTAAAAATATTCAAAGACTCTGCTTTCACCACCTTTTGATGAAGAGAATTCCAAAGACTCACAACCCACAGAGAAAAAATTTCTCCTCATCTCTGTCTTAAATGGGTGACCCCTTATTTTTAAACAGTGACCTCTAGTTCTAGACTCTTCTACAAGGGGAAACATCCTTTCCACATCCACCCTGTCAAGACCCCGCAGGATCCTATACATTTCAATCAAGTCGCCTCTTCCTCTTCTAAATTCCAGTGGATACAAGCCTAGCCCGTCCAATCTTTCCTCGTAAGAGGGCCCGCCCATTCCAGGATTTAGTCTAGTGAACCTTCTCTGTACTGCCTCCAAAGCATTGACATCCTTCCTTAAATAAAGAGACCAATACTGTACACAATACTCCCGATATAGTCTGACCAATGCCCTGTATAGCTGATGCATAACCTCCTTACTTCAGCATTCAATTCCCCTCGCGATAAACGATAACATTCTATTAGCTTTCCTAATTATGTGCTGTACCTGCATACTAACCTTTTGTAATTCATGCACGAGGACAACCAGATCCCTCTGCATCTAAGAGCTCTGCAATCTCTCAACATTTAGATAATATGCTTCTTTTTTCTTACTGCAAAAGTGGACAATTTCCCACTTTCCCACATTATACTCCATTTGCCAGGTCTTTGCCCACTCACTTATCTATATCCCTTTGTAGCCCCCTTATGTCCTCATCACAAGTTACTTTCCTACCTATCTTTGTGTCATCAGCAAATATAGCAACCATACCTTTGGTCCCTTCATCCAAGTCATTTATATAAATTGTAAAAAGTTGAGGCCCCAGCACAGATCCCTGTTTACATCTCATTTCCCACTCATTACATCTTGCCAACCAGAAAATGACCCATTTATGCCTACTCTCTGCTTCCTGTTAGCTAGCCAATCTTCTATCCATGCCAATATGTTACCCCCTACACCATGAGCTTTTATTTTCTGCAATAACCTTTGATGTGGCACCTTATCAAATGCCTTCTGGAAATCTAAGTACAATACATCCACCGGTTCCCCTTTATCCACAGCACGTGTAACTCCATCAAAGAACTCCAATAATTTGGTTAAACACTATTTCACTTTCATAAAACCATGTTGACTCAGCATGATTATCTTAAATTTTTCGAAATGCCCTGCTATAATGTCTTTAATAATAGCTTCTAACATTTTCCTGAAGACAGATGTTAAGCTAACTGTCCTGTACTTTCCTGCTTTGTCTCCCTCCCTTTTTGAATAAAGGAGTTACAATTGCTATTTTCCAATCTTCTCCGAATCTAGGGAATCTTGGAAAATTAAAACTATCGCATCAACTATCACACTTCTTTTAACACCCTAGGATGAAGTCCATCAGGACCCGGGGACTAGTCAGCCCGTAGCTCTAACAATTTGTTCAGTACCACTTCCCTGGTGATTATAATTTTCTTGAATTCCTCCCTCCCATCTCCTGACTTACAGCTAATTCTGGGATGTTACTTGTATCCTCAGTAGTGAAGACCGATGCAAAATATCTGTTCAATTCATCTGCCATCTCCTTATTATCCATTATTAATTCCCCAGACTCACTTCCTATAGGACCAATGATCACTTTGTTAACTCTTTTCTTTTTCAAATATCTATGGAAACTCTTACCATCTGTCTTTATAATACTAGCTAGCTTTCTCTCGTGCCCTAATTTTACCTTCCTTATCAATCTTTTAGTCATTCTTTGCTGTTTTTTATATTCTGTCCAATCCTCTGACCTGCCTCCCATCTTTGCGTAATGATAAGGTTTTTCTTTAAGTTTGATACTATCTTTAACTGTTTTAGTTAACCATGGATGGCGGGTCCCACCCTTGGAAATTTTTTCTCATTGAAATGTATCTATTCTGTGTATTCTGAAATATCCCCTTAAATGTCTGCCACTGTATCTCTATTGACCTATCCCTTAACCGGATTTGCCAGTTCACTTTAGCTACCTCTGCTTTCATGCCCTCATAATTGCCCTTATTTAAGTTTAAAATACTTTTCTTGGACCCACTCTTCTCTCCCACAAACTGAATGTAAAATTCAATCATATTATGATCGCTGCTACCTAGGGGCACTTTAACTATGAGGTCATTAATTAATCCTCACTCGTTGCACAATACCAGGTCTAGTATAGCCTGCTCTCTGGTTGGCTCCAGAACGTATTGTTCCAAGAAATTATCCCGAAAACATTCTATGTACTCCTCATCTAGGCTACCTCTGCCCATCTAATTTTTCTAATCGAGATGTAGGTTAAAATCCCCCATAATTATCGCTGTACCTTTCTGACAAGCTGCCATTATTTCCTCCTTTATACCCCGTCCTACAGTGTGATTAATGTTAGGTGGCCTGTACACCATTCCCACAAGTGACCTCTTGCCTTTGTCATTTCTCATTTCGACTCAAACTGCTTCTATATCCTGGTCTGCTGAATTTAGGTCATCCCGCTCTATTGCGCTAATACAATCATTAATTAACAGAGCTACCCTTCCACCTTTTCCTAGCTTCCTGTCCTTCCAAAATGCCATGTACCCTTCAATATTCAGGTCTCAATCTATGTCGTCCTGCAGCAACGTCTCTGTAATGGCCATCAGATCGTACTTGATTATTTCTATTTGCGCTCTCAGTTCATCTGTTTTGTTTCAATTGTTACGTACAATCAGATGCAGAGCCTTTAGTTTTGTCTTTTTTTTTACATTTTTGTAACCTCCAGCCTCATCTGTTGATTTACTGTTAGATTTCTACGCTCTGTCCCTTCCTGTCACAGTCTATCATTTCCCATATTAATACCTTTCTCTCTTGCCTTGTTTCTATTCCTTGATTTACCATATCTTCCCAAATGTGATCCCTTGCCCCCACTATTCAGTTCAAAACCCTCTCTACTTCCCTTCACTAGAACACCGGGCTCAGCACAGTTCAGGTGTACCCAATGGTACAGCCATCACTTTCCCCAGTACTGGTGCCAGCGCTCCACGAACTGGAACCTACTTCTACCACACCAGTCTTTGAATCACGCATTAATTTCTCTAATCTTCTTTGCCCTATGCCAATTTGCACTTGGCTCAGGTAATAATCCAGAGATTATTACCTTTGAGATTCTGCTTCTTAATTTGGCACCTAGTTCCTCATACTGACTATGCAGAACTTCTTTCCTTGTCTTACCTATGTCGTTGGTACCAACATGGACCACGACGATTGGATCCTCCCCCTCCCACTGTAAGTTCCTCTTCAGCCCTGAGCAGATTTCCCAAACCCTGGCACTGGGCAGGCAACACAGCTGTCTGGACTCTCATTCTTTGCTGCCGAGAACAGGATCAATCCCCTTAACACTACTGTCCCCTACTACCACTACATTCATTTTTTCTCCCTCCACTTGAATAGCTTCCTATACCATGGTCAGATTGCTCATCCACCCGGCAGCCCCCAGTCTCATCCAAACAAGCTGAAAGAACCTCAAACCTGTTGGACAATCACAAAGGCTGAGATTCCTGTACTCCTGCCCTCTGGGTCCCCTTACATGCCTCAGCTGAAGCCACAGTCTCCTGTCCCTGACCAAATCAGAAAACCCTATCCTAAAGGCCTGCTACCCGACCCGAACAGGACAGGACCAGACGGCACGCATTGGGTTCGGGTCGGGTCGAGCCCGACACACGCAGTAAGTGCTCTGCCATTAAGTATCAAAATTAAAAAAAAAAAAAAAAAAAAAAACTTACTTGAGCTGGGAGTCCGGGACAAAACTGAGACTGTGCAGTTAGCGAGTGACGTCACTATGACATCATCACGCATGCGCTGCAGCTTCGTGGAGCTTCCCAGTCAGAAGGTAAGTAAAGGGATGGTCAGGTCGGGGTCGGGCTCGGGGCAAAACTGGAGTGACTCAGGCCAGGTCGGGCTCTGGTCCGCTGTTGATCGGTCGGGTTCGGGTCAGGTTCTTCTTCCCCAACGGAGCAAGCCTTTACCCTATCCTACGGAGTGCGACCGCCTCCTGGTACAAAACGTCCAGGTAACTTTCCCCCTCCCTGCGTGTCGCAGTGTCTGCAGCTCGGCCTCCAGTTCAACGACTCTGAGCCGAAGCTCTTCGAGACACAAACACTCACTGCAGATGTGTTTGCCCTGGATCACACTGGCATCCAGGAGTTCCCACATGCTGCATCCGTGACACATCACCTGTCCTGCTATCCTTAATGTGTTTTAATTAACTACTTAATTATTTCATTCAATTATTTATTTTCTTTTCTTTTTTTAAACTATATTTTATTAAGCTTACTATTGTTAGAATTAGAATGGACCTTAATCACTTACCAGATACTCACCATGCAGGTAGTTTCTTCCCAAAACAATCACCTACCTGCTTGCCTGTGATGTTTGATGCTACGTTTGATTTAAATTAAATTAAATTAAAAGCTTACCTGTATACTCACCCCGGCTGCTCTGTTTCCCTGCTCTCACTGTTGATTGTCCCACTGCTCTTTCCGAAAGCAAAAACATGAAAAACAAGTTTAGGATTGGTAAGGATCAATCAAAATGGCAGTCATGGCCTGAACTCAATGCAGACAGAAATGCGGGCATGAGAGCAGAGTGGTAATTAAAATGGCAAGCAACCGGAAGCTCGGGATCTTCCTTGCGGACTGAGTGAAGGTTTGCGGATGCCCACATTTCTGTCCTCGACCTGCTGGGGTGTTCCAGTGAAGCTCAACACAAGCTCGGGGAACAGCCCCTCATCTTCCAATAAGGCACTCTTACAGCCCTCTCGACTCAACATTGAATTCAACAACTTCAGACCATGACTGCCATCTGATTGATTTTTACCATGTCTCTATCCACTAATAAATTAGAAAAGTTGCCCATTTCTTTATTGAATGTTTCTGAGCTAAATGGAAGTCTATCGGACAATTTAACTCAATGTCTAGTTATTGATTTAATTATGTCCAGTTGAAAACCTTCTTTGATTATGGGCTATGTATCTCAGTTCTTTGTTCCTGTTTCAATACATAGAACTTTGCAAATTTGATCCAAATGCCCTTCACCATTTAAAAGCTCAGATTATATTTTTCTGCGTTTTCTCTCAACCAATAATAAAATATTTAACTCCATTAACATTTCTTTATTGCATGTCAATTTAGCAACTTGCATCATGCTAGTTGATCTTCTTTGAAACCTTTTCAAAGCTAACATTCAGTAACATACATGGACCACAATAGCTCTTATGAATTGATGAAAATATAAATACTCCATGTGCATGGCTAAAAGGAGACATTAGATGATGATAACAATGACCAACATTTTTTCTGTGCCGTAATTATCCCATTATACTTACATATAAAGGAGAGTACTACGTTCTCGACTGAAATTCATCAAACGCAACCAGACTATGGTGCGGAACTGCTGTTGCCAAAGAGCAGTGCCAGTCAGCATTGCTGAGTTAGTCTCTGGAAAAGTCAGGAATTGGTGATCAATGCAATCAATGGAAACGTCTTCTTCATTTGCTATTACATCTGGTATCAGTTCCCTGGTAAAAACACTATAATCTGAAAGAATATGGGAAAAAAGCAAACAATAAGGATCAAGACACTGGTAAAAATAGACTCCTGCATTTACTGGTTGCTTAACTTTAGCTGATGTAGAACGAATGAAAGAAATGTTTGCACGTAGACACAGAGTGCTGAAAAGAAGACTGCTACAGATCAAACTAGTCACACAGCACTCTTTTAATCTACTGCAAGCTGTACTGGCCTGCTTGATCTATTTCTGATTCTGCCTCCAATTTCAGGAAAACCTCTTCCAAAGACGTCATGGAAACCCCATAGCTGTCAATTCCGAGATTAGTACGGCTGTCCAAATCTTCAAAGAGACCTGAAAAGGGAGAATATTAACAATGAGCAGTTCTGCAGTAAACACAACACCTGTACAAAATCAAAGGCAGGCACTATTGTTGGAAGATTTCAATTTCTTCAAAGCAGCAACATCTGGATGCTCTCTGTGCTACTACTAATAAAATTACTTGTCAAAGATACTAGAATTAGGAATTTGAATACCTGCAAATTTGTAAACATCCTGAAGAGGTAATGTATATGCCAGATCCAGATCACGCAATTGTGAAAACTCAGCATTTGGTATGTGGTATTTGACCAATGATGTCACTTTATCAGGATAGCAGGACTCATTCACAGACATCCTGTTCAAAATCAAAAGTATTACAGATAATATAACCATGTACTGATTGCAGATGAAAATGTATTAATTGACCCAGGGTTTCCTAGAACAGTGTGACTGACGATGTCTGCCATAAATTACGCAGTTTATTGCCTCAATTTTAGTGCTGTAAACTTATGCCAAGATTTCCTATAAAGTAATTTGAATATGCTGAAGTGAGCATAATGCCAAATCAAGTACCTCAGAAGCAGTGCTGCCAATGAACTACCCAAAATCCTTCACATGCCACTTGAACAAAAGTTTTTCTGATGTCGTTTTTTGGATGAAAGCTATTTTATTGGGCAAAATTTTCATTATTGAATTTTACAAATCACTGATTAGGCCTCAGGTGGAGTATTGTGAACAATTCTACACTTCAGAAAACATGTAAAGGCCTTAGAAAGGGTACAGAGGTGGTTTACCAGTACATTTCCAGGGAAGAGGAACTTTAATTATGAGGAGAGGCTGGAAAATTTAGGAGTTTAAAAAAAATCTGTTTCATGGGATGTGGGCCGGGCCAGGCCAGCATTTGTTGCCCATCCCTAATTGCCCTGGAGAAGGTGGTGGTGAGCTGCCTTCTTGAACCGCTGCAGTCCATTTATTGGAGATAGACCAACAGTGCTGTTATGGAGTGAGTTCCAGGACTTTGATCCAGGGACAGTTGGGTACAGTCAGGATGGAGGGGAACTTGCAGATTGTGGTGTTCCCATGCATCTGCTGCCCTTGTCCTTTCAGGTGGAAGAGGTCGTGGGTGTGGAAGATGCTGGCGAAAGAGCCTTGGTGAGCTGTTGCAGTGCATCTTTTATGTGGTACACACTACTGCCACTGTGCGGTGGCGGAGGGAGTGAATGTTTAAGGTGATGGATGGGGTGCCAATCAAGCGAGTTGCTTGATCCTGGATGGAGTCAAGCTTCCTGAATGCCACATTCATCCAGGCAGGTGGAAAGTATTCCATCACACACTTGTGCCTTGTAGATGGTGGAAAGGCTTTGGGGAGTAAGGAGGTGAGTTATTCACCACAGAATCCCCAGCCTCTGACCTGGTCTTGTAGCCACAGTATTTACATGGCTGGTCCAGTTCAGTTTCTGGTCAATGGTAACCCCTAGGAAAATGTTTGTTGGGGATTCAGGGATGGTAATGCCGTTGAATGTCAAAGGGAGATGGTTAGATTCTCTCTTGTTGGAGATCGTCATTGCCTGGCACTTTTGTGGCGTGAATGAAACTTGCCACTTATCAGCCCAAGCCTGAATGTTGTCCAGGTCTTGCTGCATATGGACCCAGCTACCTCAGTATCTGAGGAGTTGCAAATGGTACTGAACATTGCACAATCAGCAAACATCCCCACTTCCGACCTCATGATGGAGGGAAGAATTTTGGTGAAGCAGCTGAAGATGGTTGGGCCTAGGACAGTACCCGGAGGAACTTCTGCAGCAATGTCCTGGGGCTAGGACGATTCTCCTTGGAACAGAGAGGTTAGGAGGTGGCCTAATAGAGGTTTTCAATATGATGAGAGGTTTTGATAGAGCAGATAGAGAAAAATATTTCTCTCTAGTGACTGGGTCAATAACTAGGGGTCATAGATTCAAAATAATTGGAATAAGATCTTGAGGGGAGAGGAGGAGAAATTTTTTCCAGAGTTGTTGGGATCTGGAATACGGAAAAAGTGCTGGAAGCGAATTCCAGAAATAATTTTAAAAGCAAGTTGAATAGGTACTTGAGGATGAGGAATTTACAAGGTTATGAACAAAAAGCAGGGATGGGGAAGTAAGTATGACAGCACAGGAACGAAGTGCCAAATGGCCTCCTTCTGTGCTGTCAGTTTCTACGATTCTATGTTGTTTGCTGACTAAGTTCAATTGCACTTTTTACTGAATGAAAGTTTTATTGTTTGTTACCTTGCCTGTCAATCGTTGAGTTTGCAGCCCCACAGGATTAAGTACACAAGACAATTGCTTCAGACTTTCTCATGCCACTTCATTCAGCAGGTTTGACGTGTGCGGGGGTACAAAGGTTGGGGCCATCACTGGTTGATGCCCAGTGCTACCCTGCTATGTGGGTGAGTGTGCGGATTCCTCAGAGGAACTGCAACTTTTGGGCTGGGAACATGCAGTTCGACATCCTCTGGATCCAAGGGCACGTCATCTGCCAAGCCCAGGCTGAGCCCTTTCCGCAGGGTGAAATTGCACAATGGACAGCATACTACTACAATTGCTGTCACTTTATAGAGGTGTTTTGTTGGAACGTCTCTCTGACCTGTTCAGGCACCTGAAGCATACATTCAATCAGGAGTATGGCCCTGTCCACCACCTGCCAGGTTGCCACATGTGCATACTTTTTTTAAAAATTCATTCATGGGATGTGGGCGTCACTGGCCAGCCCAGCATTTATTGACCATCCCTAATTGCCCTTGAGAAGGTGGTGGTGAGCTGCCTTCTTGAACCGCTGCTGTCCATTTGGGGTAGGTATACCCACAGTGCTGTTGTTAGGAAGAGAGTTCCAGGATTTTGACCCAGCGACAGTAAAGGAACGGCGATATAGTTCCAAGTCAGAATGGTGTGTGACTTGGAGGGGAACTTGCAGGTGGTGGCGTTCCCATGTATTAGCTGCCCTTGTCCTTCTAGTTGGTAGAGGTTGCAGGTTTGGAAGGTGCTGTGCAAGGAGCCTTGGTGCATTGGTGCAGTGCATCTTGTAGATGGTACACACTGCTGCCACTGCGCATCGGTGGTGGAGGGAGTGAATGTTTGTAGATGGGGTGCCAATCAAGTGGACTGCTTTGTCCTGGATGGTGTTGAGCTTCTTCAGTGTTGTTGGAGCTGCACCCATCCAGGCAAGTGGAGAGTATTCCATCACACTCCTGACTTGTGCCTTGTAGATGGTGGACAGGTTTTGGGGAGTCAGGAGTTGAGTTACTCGCCTCAGGATTCCAGGCCTCTGACCTGCTCTTATAGCCACGGTATTTATATGACTACTCCAGTTCAGTTTCTGGTCAATGGTAGCCCCTAGGATGTTGATAGTGGGGGATTCAGCGATGGTAATGCCATTGAATGTCAAGGGGAGATGGTTAGATTCTCTCTTGTTGGAGATGGTCATTGCCTGGCACTTGTGTGATGCGAATGTTACTTGCCACTTCGCGAATGTTACTTGCCACTTATCAGCCCAAGCCTGGATATTGTCCAGGTCTTGCTGCATTTCTACACAGACTGCTTCAGTATCTGAGGAGTCACAAATGGTGCTGAACATTGTGCAATCATCAGCAAACATCCCCACTTCTGACCTTATGATTAAAGGAAGGTCATTGATGAAGCAGCTGAAGATGGTTGGGCCTAGGACACTACCCTGAGGAACTCCTGCAGTGATGTCCTGGAGCTCAGATGATTGACCTCCAACAACCACAACCATCTTCCTTTGCGCTAGGTATGACTCCAGCCTGCGGAAAGTTTTCCCCGATTCCCATGACCTCAGTTTTGCTAGGGCTCCTTGATGCCATACACAGTCAAATGCTGCCTTGATGTCAAGGGCAGTCACTCTCACCCCACCTCGAGTTCAGCTCTTCTGTCCATGTTTGAACCAAGGCTGTAATGAGGTCAGGAGCTGAGTGGCCCTGGCGGAACCCAAACCGAGCATCACTGAGCAGGTTATTGCTAAGTGCCGCCTGACGGCACTGTTGATGACACGTTCCATCACTTTACTGATGATTGAGAGTAGGCTGATGGGGCGGTAATTGGCAGGGTCGGACTTGTCCTGCTTTTTGCGTACAGGACAGACTTGGGCAATTTTCCACATTGCCAGGTAGATGCCAGTGTTGTAGCTGTACTGGAACAGCTTGGCTAGGTGCGTGGCAAGTTTTGGAGCACAGGTCTTCAGTACTACTGTCGGAATATTGTCAGGGCCCATAGCCTTTGCAGTATCCAGTGTCTTCAGTCGTTTCTTGATATCATGTGGAGTGAATCGAATTGGCAGAAGTCTGGCATCTGTGATGCAGGGGACTTCAGGAGGAGGCCACGATGGATCATGAACCCGGCACTTCTGGCTGAAGATTGTTGCAAATGCTTCAGCCTTATCTTTCGCACTGAAGATTTCGAACAGATCTAGCAATGCAAAACTGGGCATCCATGAGGCGCTGTGGGCCATCAGCAGCAGCAGAATTGTAATCAACCGCAATCTGTAACCTCATGGCCCGGCACATGGCTGGGCTCCCCCATCAGTGAGGATGGAGATATTTGTGGAGCCACCTTCTCCAGTTAGTTGTTTAATTGTCCACCACCATTCACAGCCGGATGCGGCAGGACTGCAGAGCTGAGATCTGATCCGTTAGTTATGGGATTGCTTAGCTCTGTCTATCGCATGCTGCTTACGCAGTTTGGCACGCAGATAGTCCTGTGTTGTAGCTTCAGCAGGTTGACACCTCATTTTGAGGTATGCCTGGTGCTGCTCCTGGCATGCCCTCCTGAACTCTTCATTGAACCAGGGCTGGTCTCCTGGCTTGATGGTAATGGTAGAGTGGGGGATATGCCGGGCCATGAGGTTACAGATTGCGGTTGAGTACAATTCTGCTGCTGCTGATGGCCCACAGTGCCTCATGGATGCCCAGTTTTGCATTGCTAGATCTGTTCGAAATCTATCCCATTGAGCATGGTGATAGTGCCACACAACACGATGGACGGTATCCTCAATGCGAAGGCGGGACTTCGTCTCCACAAGGACTGTGCGGTGGTTAATCCTACCAATACAGTCATGGACAGAAGCATCTGCGGCAGGCAGATTGGTGAGGACGAGGTCAAGTATGTTTTTCCCTTGTATTGGTTTCCCCACCACCTGCCGCAGACCCAGTCTAGCAGCTATGTCCTTTAGTACTTGGCCAGCTCAGTCAGTAGTGGTGCTACCGAGCCACTCTTGGTGATGGACATTGAAGTCCCCCACCCAGAATACATTTTGTGCCCTTGCCACCCTCAGTGCTTCCTCCAAGTGGTGTTCAACATGGAGGAGTACCGAGTCATCAGCTGAGGGAGGGCGGTAGGTGGTAATCAGTAGGAGGTTACCTTGCCCATGTTTGACCTAATGCCATGAGACTTCATGGGGTCTGGAGTTGATGTTGAGGACTCCCAGGGCAACTCCCTCCCTACTGTATACCACTGTGCCACCACCTCTGCTGGGTCTGTCCTGCCCGTGGAACAGGACATACCCAGGGATAGTGAATGCAGTGACTGGGACATTGTCTGTCAGGTATGATTCCATGAGTATGACTATGTCAGGCTGTTGCTTGACTTGTCTGTGGGACAGCTCTCCCAACTTTAGCACAAACCCCCAGATGTCAGTAAGGAGGACTTTGCAGGGTTGACAGGGCTGGGTTTGCCATTGTCGTTTCCGGTGCTGAGGTCGATGCCGGGTGGTCCGTCCGGTTTTATTCCTTTTTATAGACTTTGGAGCGGTTAGGTACAACTGAGTGGCTTGCTAGGCCATTTCAGAGGGCATGTAAGAGTTAACCACATTGCTGTGGGTCTGGAGTCACATGTCGGCCAGACCAGGTAAGGGCATCAGATTTCCTTCCCTAAAGGACATTAGTGAACCAGATAGGTTTTTACAACAATCGACAATGGTTTCATGGCCATCATTAGACGAGTTTTTAATTCCAGATTTATTAATTAAATTCAAATTCCACCTTCTGCTGTGGTGGGATTCGAACCCATGTCCCCAGAGAAATACCCTGGGTCTCTGGGTTACTAGTCCAGTGATAATACCACTACACCACCGCCTACCCCTATTGGTGAAAGAGAACAGAGTCATCAGCCACAGTTTCAGGAAGTATAAAGACTTTTCCACCAGATACATATCTGCCTCCTTGTCCCTCCCTGTTGAATAATTTGTAGATGGCAGGGTGGCGAAGGACAAAGGTGTGACAGCTTCCCCGATGGAGTTTACATGCAGGTTCCCTTTTTGAGCACTGCAGACTATTTGCACACTTTGAAAGTGAAACCCATTCCTGTTGATAAAAATGCAGGTTCCTCAAGAGGAGTCTTCTGCTGGAGAGGGAATGGCATAGTGGTATTATCACAGGACTAGTAACCCAGAGACCGCTCTGGGACATGGGTTTGAATCCCAACAGGGCAGAAGATGGAATTTGAATTCAATTAATAAATCTAGAATTAAAAGCTAATCAAATGATGACCATGAAACCATTGTTGATTGTTGTAAAAACCCATCTGATTCACTAATGTCCTTTAGGGAAGGGAATCTGCTGTCCTGACCTGCTCTGGCCTACATGTGACTCCAGGCTCTCAGCAATGTGATTGACTCTAGGCTCTCAGCAATGTGATTGACTCTCAAATGCCCTCTGAAATGGCCTAGCAAGCCTCTCAGTTGTATCTAGCCACTACAAAGTCAATAAGGACTGAAACCAGATGGACCACCCAGCATTGACCGAGGCACCGGCACTGGCAAACCCAGCCCTGGCGATACAGCAAAGTCCTCCTTACTAACATCTGGGCAACAGCCTGACATAGTCATATTCACCAAATCATACCTCACAGACAATGTTCCAGACAGCACCATCATCATCCCTGGGTATGTCCTGTCCCACCGGCAGGACAGACCCAGCAGAGGTGGCGGCACAGTGGTATACAGTCGGGAGAGAGTTGCAAGGTCACAGAATGTACTCTGGTGGGGGACTTCACTGTCCATCACCAAGAGTGGCTCAGTAGCACCACTACCGACCGAGCCCTTAAGGACATAGCTGCTGGACTGGGTCTGCAGCAGGTGGTGAGGGAACCACCAATGGGAAAAATATACTTGACTTCGTCCTCACTAATCTGCCTGCCGCAGATGCATCTGTCCATGACAGTATTGGTAGGAGTGACCACCGCAGTCCTTGTGGAGAAAAAATCTTGTCTTCACATTAAGGATACCCTCAATCGTGTTGTATGGCACTAGCACCGTACTAAATGGGATAGATTTCGAACAGATCTAGCAATGCAAAACTGGGCATCCATGTGGAGCTGCGGGCCATCAGCAGCAGCAGAATTGGACTCAACCACAATCTGTAACCTCATGGCACAGCATATCCCGCGCTCTACCATTACAGTCAAGCTGGGGAAACCAACTCTGGTTCAAAGAAGAGTGCAGGAAGGCATGCCAGGAGTAGCACCAGGCATACCTCAAAATCAGGTGTCAATCTGATGAAGCTACAACCTAGGACTACTTGTATGCCAAACAGCATAGCCAGCATGCGATAGACAGAGCTAAGCGACCCCATAACCAACGGATCAGATCTAAGCTCTGCAGTCCTGCACATCCACATTAATTGCGGTAGACAATTAAACAACTAACTGACAGGAGGTGGCTCCATAAATATCCCCATCCTCAAAGGTGGGGGAGCCCAGCACATCAGTGCAAAAGATAAAGCTGAAGCATTTGCAACAATCTTCAGCCAGAAGTGCCGAGCGGATGATCCATCTCGGCCTCCTCCTGAAGTCCCCAGCATCACAGATGCCAGTCTTCAGTCAATTCGATTCACTCCACATGATATCAAGAAACGACTGAAGGCACTGGATATTGCAAAGGCTATGGGCCCTGACAATATTCTGGCAATAGTACTGAAGACCTGTGCTCCAGAATTTGCTGCACCCCTAGCCAAGCTGTTCCAGTACAGCTACAACACTGGCATCTACCCAGCAATGTGGAAAATTGCCCAGTATGTCCTCTACACTAAAAACAAGGGAAATTGAACCCAGCCAATTACCGCCCCAGCAGTCTACCCTCAGGCATCAGTAAAGTGATGGAAGGTGTCGTTGACAGTACCATCAAGCGGCACTTGCTTAGCAATAACCTGCTCAGTGACGCTCAGTTTGGGTTCCGTCAGGGCCACTCAGCTCCTGACCTCATTACAGCCTTGATTCAAACATGAACAAAAGAGCTGAACTCAAGAGGTGAAGTGACAGTGACTGCCCTTAACATTAAGGAGCATTTAACAGAGTTTGGCATCAAGGAGCCCGAGCAAAACTGCAGTCAATGGGAATCAGGGGGAAAACTCTCCGCTGGTTGGAGTCATACCTAGCACAAAGGAAGATGGTTGTGGTTGTTGGAGGTCAATCACCTCAGCTCCAGGACATCACTGCAGGAATTCCTCAGGGTAGTGTCCTATGCCCAACCATCTTCAGCTGCTTCATCAATGACCTTCCTTCAATCATAAGATCAGAAGTGAGGATGCTCGCTGATGAATGCACAATGTTCAGCACCATTTGCAACTCCTCAGCTACTGAAGCAGTACATGTAGAAATGCAGCAAGACCAGGACAATATCCGGCGTGAGCTGATAAGCATCACACAAGTTAGGCAATGACCATCTCCAACAAGAGAGAATCTAACCATCTCCCCTTGACATTCAAAGGCATTACGATCGTTGAATCCCCCACTATCATCCTGGGGGTTACCATTGACCAGAAACGGAACTGGAGTAGTCATATAAATACCGTGTCTACAAGAACAGGTCAGAGGCTAGGAATCCTGCAGCGAGTAACTCTCCTCCTGACTCCCCAAAGCCTGTCCACCATCTACAAGGAACAAGTCAGAAATGTGATGGAATACTCGCCACTTGCCTGGATGGATGCAGCTCCAACAACACTCAAGAAGCTTGACACCATCCAGGACAAAGCAGCCCGCTTGATTGTCACCCCATTCACAAACATTCACTCTCTCCACCACCGACACACAGTGGCAGCAGTGTAGAGGCTTGCTACCCGAACCGAACCCGACGGGACCCGGCAGCATGTGTTGGGTTCAGGTCGGGTCGGACACAAGCGGTAAGTGCTCTGCTGGTAACTATTGAAATTAGAAAACGTACCTGAGCTGGGAGTCTGGGACGAAACTGAGTCTGCGCAGTGAGCGAGTGATGTCACTGTGAAGTCATCATGCATGCGCTGCAGCTTCCTGCAGGTTCGGTGTCAGGAAAGTAAGTAAAGGGATGGTCGGGTCGAGTCGGGCTTGGGGCAAAATCGGAGGGACTCGGGCTGGGTTGGGATCGGGTCCGCTGTGGTTCAGTCAGGTTTCTTTTTCCTGACCTGAGCAGTGTGTACCATCTACAAGATGCACTGCAGCAATGCACCAAGGCTCCTTAGACAGCACCTTCCAAACTCACGAACTCTACCACCTAGAAGGACAAGGGCAGCAGATGCATGAGAACACCACCAAATGCAAGTTCCCTTCCAAGCCACACACCATCCTGACTTGGAACTATATCACCATTCCTTCACTGTCGCTGGGTCAAAATCCTGGAACTCCCCTCTTCACAGCACTGTCGGTGTACCTACCCCACATGGACTGCAGCAGTTCAAGAAGGTGGCTCACCACCATCTTCTCAAGGGCAATTAGGGATGGGCAATAAATGCTGGCCTAGCCAGTGACACCTACATCCCATTAACAAATAAAAAAAAACATGGGCACCACTGCTAACCTCCTGAGCCCTGCAGAAGCTGACAAGCATGTGAAAATTGATGGTCTGGTTTCTTTTCTCTCCAGGGGATATGCTATATTTGATGAAGTCAATGCCCTGTGGAAGAAGGCGTCTGTCAACTACTGAATGCAGGCCCTCGTGGCTCCCTAACTGATGTTAGAGATCTCTCCAGTGGATGACTGGAAGGAACTAATACGATTGAAATTGAGGGCTGTGGTCACATTTATTTTGCTGGGGAAATGGCTTCAAAGTCTGGCAGCTTCTCCAGACCCTGGGAAAGTATAAGCTGGAAAAGCTGAATTCCAAGCAATGATTTCCTGGAATTGAGCCAGTCTGAAATCACAGTTCACACTTCTTGTACTGAAGTCACTGAAGTGACCACAAGGGAATGAGACTCCACTCAAGAGTTCCATTGTCAACAAATTATTCTTCAGGCTTAAAGTACTCTTTCTTGATCAACATTTTTCTTAAAGTTTTTTTTCCTTTCTCATTGTGTCCCTCTTTTCTATAAACTATTTTCATTCTTTTTAAAACAACATGCCCTAGTTTTGTTAGCTTTATTAAAAAGTTATATATATCTGTATTCCAACCCCATTCGGTGCTTTCCTAGGATTGGGAAACTCTGAATAATTCATAAACTAGTTGAAAGCCTCAGCACCTGTTTTTGGTCCAATTGTGCAGTTTAGAAATGGGATCAACAGTTAATAGATGTGGCCGCTGGCTGAAAAGCCCAACCTTTGCAGCGAGTCTTGCAAGGCTTAGCAATGCAAAAACTGGCAACTGCATCACACACACATCCATATCAACTTCTGACATAATTTTCAGAATAGCTAGTATTATGACTCAATGGTATTATTTTGTCTGAAGCCCTGGCAGTGTAATTACACTACAAGAGAACACTGAAGCCACTATTAGTTAACATTTCAGAGCAGAACTGAAGTTTATGGTCTATGAACTGATTTGTGCTGCCATAATTGCATGGAATGAATCAAGCACAAAAATCATGAGGAAAAGTCCAGGAGAGTTTTGATTATATACACAAGCACCTTTGTCAAATTCTAATCAACATTATACACTGAAAGTTATCTCATATTGAGCCCTCCAAGATCTCACCCAAATTGCATATACTTTACCTGAGGTTGTAGCCCACACCAAATTTTGCTTTCAGGAACAGTGAGGAGCCAACACATTTGAGTTGCCCTTGAGAGATGACGGCTTTACGATCTACACCAAGGCAAACAAAGCCACACACAATAAATCAAATTATGCCAATTGTAAAGCACAAAAATCATGACGTTTGCTGTATTTAAATTTGCTTTTCCAGGATGGAATATAAAATTAAAGTGAATCATAAGCAGAGTTAGTAGTAAATTAATATTTAAGCAAAAATGAGTGGTGGGTTGTATTGCTATGTTTTACCAATATACACATTATTTTGGTATAAAAGGAAGCAAAATGCTCCAGTTTATGATTGCATTGCACGACCAAGCCATTTCTCAATATTTGGGTGTTTATTCTACTAAAGCAAAAAAGGATTTGAAACTAAATGTCTCTCTTTCATCTCCAGCACAGAGGTATGGAGAGAAAATTCAATTTTGAGTAAACCAGCGTTTCTTTGCAAAACAGAAAAACATCTTACGAATGAGCTAGTCCCATCATCAGCTCTAACCTGCCAAAATATCAGCTTCATCTATGAAGTGAGTGGTCAACAGTATCACCCTTCCTGCTTTCCTCTTTTTCAGCAAGGTCCACACTTGCTGTCGAGAACAAGGGTCCATCCCAGCAGTTGGTTCGTCAAGGAGTAAAACCTTTTAAGAGAGAGCAAGAGATATTAAAGATTAACTAAATGAAAAATAAAATCAGTAATGGCTTTCCAGAGAAAAAGCTGTATGTTTCCAAATCCTGTGTTCTTGTGTGTAAATTCCTGACGTGAGCAATGCTTGAATCCTCCAAACATAGAGGAGGTAAATTAATAGTTCAGAACTCATCTCTTAAGGAACCGGAAGAAACAAGTCTGTACAAACTTTGGTAATACCGGAGACTTTTTTAAAAATAAAAAAAATGCAATTCCAGGATGGTACGTTGCCTCCCTGGTCCAAGGGGCTTGGATATCACTGAGCGACTACAAAGTATTCTGGAGGTTGAGGGCACACAGCCGGAGGTCGTGGTCCACGTTGGTACCAATGACATAGGTAGAAAGAGGGATGAGGTCCTGCAAAAAGAATTTAGGGAGCTAGGCAGCAGATTAAAAAGTAGGACCTCAAAGGTTGTAATCTCTGGGTTTCTTCCAGTGCCACGGGCTAGTGAGTATATGAACAGGAGGTTAGAGCAGATGAATGCATGGTTGGGGAGATGGTGCAGGAGGGAGGGCTTTAGATTCTTGGATCACTGGGCCTGTTTCTGGCGAAGGTGGGATCTGTATGAGATGGACGGGTTGCACCTGAACCAGAACGGGACCAGCATCCTTGCTGGGAGGTTTGCTAGTGTTGTTGGTGGGGTGGGGGGGGGGGGGGGTGGTTTAAACTAATTTGGTAGGGGGATGGGTTACAGAGTGGAAGCACAGTTGGGGGTGATGTACAATCAAATATAAATGGGAAGCTAAGTCAATCCAGAGGTCAGAGTAAATTTTTATTTTATTTTTATTTATTTAGAAATACAGCACTGAAACAGCCCCTTCGGCCCACCGAATCTGTGCCGAACCTCAACCACCCATTATAATAATCCTACATTAATCCCATATTCCTACCCCATCTTCCCTCAATTCCCCTACCACCAACCTATACTAGGGGCATTTTACAATGGCCAATTTACCTATCAACCTGCAATTCTTTGGCTGTGGGAGGAAACCGGAACACCCGGCGAAAACCCACACGGTCACAGGGAGAACTTGCAAACTCCGCACACGCAGTATCCAGAACTGAACCCAGGTCGCTGGAGCTGTGAGGCTGCGGTGCTAACCACTGTGCCACTGTGCCGCCCAAATGTAGATCTGTTAAGGCTCAGGCAAATAATGCAAGGCTGGATTGTATCTATTTTAATGCAAGGAGTCTTACTAGTAAGGCAGATGAATTGAGGGCGTTGATTAACACATGGGAATATGATATTATTGCTATTACTGAGACATGGTTGAGGGAAGGGCAGGACTGGCAGCTTAATATCCCATGGTATAGAATCTTCAGAAGTGATAGGGGAGGGGGTAAAAGAGGAGGTGGCATTGCACTGTTGATAAAGGAGTCAATTACTGCAGTAAGGAGGGATGATATCTTAGAAGGTTCCTCTAATGAGGCCATATGGGTAGAACTTAAAAACAAAAAGGGGGCTATTACTTGACTGGGAGTGTACTACAGGCCTCCAAACAAACAAACAAACAGTCAGGCAGTGGTAGAGGAGCAGATATGCAGGCAAATCGCAGAGAGGTTCAATAATAATAGGGTAATATTGGTAGGGGATTTCAACTTCCCTTATGTTAGAGGGGATAGTATTAGTGCAAAAAGCTTAAAGGGGGCGGAATTTTTCAAGTGCATTCAGGAGAGCTTTTGGAGCCAGCATGGAGAGAGTCCTATAAGAGGAGGAGTGGTACTGGACTTAATCCTAGGGAATGAAGGCGGACAAGTGGTAGAAGTGTCAGTGGGGGAGCATTTCGGGGATAGTGACCATAACTCTAAGATTTAAGGTTGTTATGGAAAAGGACACAGAGGGTCCAGAAATAAGAATACTGAATTGGCAGATTTCAATATGATAAAAAGGATCTGGGCAAAGTGAACTGGGAGCAGCTTCTTATAGGAAAGTCTACATCAGACCAGTGGGAGTCATTTAGAAGGGAAATTGTGAGGGTTCAGGTGCAGCATGTTCCTGTAAAGTGAAGGGTAGGACCAACAGGTCAAGAGAACCCTGGATGTCAAGGGTTTATAGAGGATTGGATAAGGAAAAAAGGAAGCGGCGTATGGCAGATTCAGAGTGCTGAAAACAGCGGAGGCCCTAGAGGTGTATAGAAAGTGTAGGGGAGTACTTAAAAAAGTAATTAGGAGAGTGAAGAGGGGGCATGAAAAATCACTGGCAAGATAAAGGAAAATCCTAAGGCGTTTTATAAGTATATTAAGGGCAAGAGGATAACCAGGGAAAAAGTGGGGCCCATTAGAGGCAATCTGTGTGTGGAGCCAGAGGACATAGGTGAGGTTTTGAATGATTACTTTTCATCTGTGTTCACTATGGAGAAGGACAATGTAGGTGTAGTGATCAGAGAGGGGGATTGTGATATACTCGATCAAATTAGCATTGAAAAGGAAGAAATATTAGCGGGCTTAAAAGTGGATAAATCCCCAGGCCCAAATGAGATGTATCCCAGGCTGTTATGTGAGGCAAGGGAGGAGATAGCAGCGGCTCTGACACAAATTTTCAGATCCGCTCTGGTCACAGGAGAGGTACCAGAGGACTGGAGGACGGCGAATGTAATACCATTATTCAAGAAGGGTAGCAGGGATAAACCAGGTAATTACAGGCGGTTGAGTCTAACATCAGTGGTAAGGAAATTATTGGAAAAAATTCTGAGGGACAGGATTAATCTCCACTTGGAGAGGCAGGGATTAATCAGGGATAGTCAGCATGGCTTTGTCGGTGGAGATTGTGTCTAACTAACTTGATTGAATTTTTCTAGTTGGTGACTAGAGGCGTAGATGAGGGTAAAGCAGTTGATGTAGTCTACATGGACTTCAGTAAGGCTTTTGATAACCAATTTCCCATGCGGAACCTTAAGAAAGTAAAGGCCCATGGGATCCAGGGCAATTTGGCAAATTGGATTCAAAATTGGCTTAGTGGCAGGAGGCAGAGGGTGATGGTAGAGGGTTGTTTCTGCGAGTGGAGGCCTGTGACCAGTGGTGTACCGCAGGGATTGGTGCTGGGACCCTTACTGTTTGTAGTATACATTAATGATTTAGATGTGAATATAGGAGGTATGATCAGTAAGTTCGCAGACGACACGAAAATTGGTAGTGTCGTAAATAGTGAGGAGGAAAGCCTTAGATTACAGGACGATATAGATGGGTTGGTAAGATGGGCGGAGCAGTGACAAATGGAATTTAATCCTGAGAAGTGTGAGGTGATGCACTTTGGGAGGTCTAACAAGGCAATGGAATATACAATGGAAGGTTAGACCCTAGGGAGTACAGAGGGACCTTGGGGTACTTGTCCATAGGTCAATGAAGGCAGCAGCACAAGTAGATAAGTTGGTTAGGAAGGCATATGGGATACTTGCCTTTATTAGCCAAGGCATAGAATATAAGAGCAGGGAGGTTATGATGGAGCTGTATAAAACGCTGGTTAGGCCACAGCTGGAGTGCTGTGTACAGTTCTGGTCGCCACACTATAGGAAGGATGTGATTGCAATGGAGAGGGTGCAGGGGAGATTCACCAGGATGTTGCCTGGGCTGGAGCATTTCAGTTATGAAGAGAGACGAGATAGGCTGGGGCTGTTTTCCTTGGAGCGGACAAGGCTGAGGGGGGTCCTGATAGAGGTATACAAAATTATGAGGGGCATTGATAGGATAGATAGGAAGAAACTTTTTCCCTTAGCGGAGAGGTCAATAACTAGGGGGCTTAGATTTAAGGTAAGGGACAGGATGTTTAGAAGGGAGTTGAGGAGGAATCTTTTCACCCAGAGGGTGGTTGGAATCTGGAACACACTGCCTGAAGGGGTGGTAGAGGCAGGAACACTCACAACATTCAAGAAATATTTAGTTGAGCACCTAAAACGCGAACATACAAACACCTAACATACAAGGCTACGGGCCAAGTGCGGGGAAATGGGATTAGTTAGGACAGGTGCTTGATGGACGGCGCAGGTGCTTTGGGCTGAAGGGGCTGTTTCTGTGCTGTAAAACTCTATGACACTAAAAGAACTCAACCAGTGAAAAAGTATTTAAAATAAAAAAAGACCATTAATGTTTCAGTGGCAAACAAAATATGAAGAAAATTAGCCAAAATTGTAGGAATATAGGGCTTATGTTCTATTCCTATAGCCAATATCCCAAGCTAAAACTTCAGTGTAAACTTATTTCTTGGCAATTACCAGCAGTTATATACAATCAAGTAAAAGAAACTGCTGCTAAGATAATTAGGGAGAGGGGGAATTGTTCACACTTTCTGCCATTTGGAATGTCTTTCAGAAGTGTTTATCTCGGTAGATAGAAAAGTTACTATTTTGTTCTTCTATTCAGGAATTCAAGTAACTGCATCAAAAGGATGAACTGCCTGCACTGTCAAACCTTATTGTCAACAACACTTCCTACAGGATCTTAATTGGTTTCATTTTAGGTCAGCGTGAGTTGATGCTGATTTTTCAAATTATGAAAAGGGAGATTTAAAATATAGAACCATTGAAAGTAATTACAGTGTGTTCCTAAAATTCTACAGTGAACAGCTTAAATTTGTTAAAACAGAATGACAACTAGGTACTACTTCAAGCTTATAAATATTTTAGCCAGAGATGAATAGAAAACTTTTCAAGATTCAATATTTTAACTTTTCAGTAACTTATGAGCCCAGAGTTTGCTGAAATAATTAAGCTGTTATTCTGGTGTCTCCACATGCACAGTTAAATGGGGCAATCCAGGGGTTGCAGTCAGAGATATCCTGCTCCTCCACAGCGTGCACTATTACAGTCCTTGCTGATAGACTCAGCATTGAAATCACTATAATGGCATGAACTTAGGGTACTTACCCATTAGTTCAGTACTAATGATAGCTGAAAAGGTTAAGGCTGGTGCATTTAAGGGCAAGTGAGCCTTTAAACAGTAAGTGATAATTGCCGAACAACCAACTCTCCAGCTCTGATTTTACGAGTGTGAAGTCTCATTCCTTAAGAAAATTGTTTATTTAAAAAGTAAAATTTTAATTTTTACTTTTTCTGTTTGTCTGGTTCATTGCTCTCCCTCAATCCCATCTGCATTTCCCAATCTTTATTTCACTTTCTCTATCATTTTCACTGTTCTCTACTGTCCTTCCAAGTATGATAAAAATGTTATCACAGATATCTTTACTGCTCTCCTTCCTCAGCCTCTGCACTGAATGATTTCTCATCCTTGGTAATTTCAATCTCCATCTCAACTCATGATGTTCTCTCTCCTCCGAGTTCACTGCCCTGTTACCCTCCCTAAATTTCTCCTTGCATGTAAACTTCCCAATCCATATTCATGGCCACCCTCTCGACCTTGCCATCTGACGTGGTCTTACTCGTCCCATCTATCAATTACAGATAAGGCCATCTCTGATCACTATCTTGTATCGCTCTCCACCCACATCCCCCTTCCGCATACTAACCCTACCTCATTCTGTATCAGTCACTGGAAAAAACCATCCCCTTATTCACTTACAACTGCATTTCAAAATCTCAACTATCTAGCCTTTGGCCCTCTATTCAGCACAAAATTTCTGCAGCTTCTGATTTGCTCAACCTTCACCTCCACCTTTGATGCCCTGGTCCCTCAATAAAAAGATCAGTCACTCTCACCCTGGCCATTCCCCCGGTACAGCCCTCATCTCCGCTCCCTTAAGTCTAGCCATCCACCACGAGATTTGGCTGGAACACTTAAAACATCAGACCCTGCTTTCATCTGCTAAAACTGATCACTATTCCAGGGTCATCTTGGAATGAAAAGATAACTCCCGGCTTCTTTACTGCAAACCACCTTTTTAAACCCTTTTCCCCTGTCCCCTCTACCCTCACTTCCAACAATAGGTGCGAGGAGCGCATGGACTTCTTGGTCACTAAGATCGAAACCATCTGATCAACTGCTGCTGTCACGTCTCTCCCTTCCACTAGCCCACCTGGCCAAACTTCCTCCTACCCTAGCCTTGAGCTCACATCTCTCTCGTTTTTCCCCTAATGCCCTCTTTGAGCTCATCTTGCCCATGCAACACACCTCCTGTTCCCTCTATCTTATTCCCATTAACCTGATCACCCAACCTCCTCTCCTGGTCCCCATGTCAGCTGTTATTGTAAACGGTTCACTCACTTCAGGTGTTGTCCCTGTCTCCTTTAAATCTGCTGCCATCAGCCGCCTCCTGAAAAAAAGCAACCCTTAACCCCATTGCAAACTACCGTCCCATCTCCACCCTCCCTTTCCTCTCCAAAGTCCTTGGAACGTGTTGTCGCTTCCCAAATCCAGTCATCTTTCACGGAATTCCATGTTTGAATCCCTCCAAACAGCCCCCTGCCACAGAACCGAAACAGCTCTTAACGAAGTCACAAGTGACTGTGACAAAAGGTAAACTTTTCCTCCTCATCCTTCTCGCCTTGTCTGCAGCCTTTGACACGGTTGACCACTCCATCCTCCTCCAATGCCAATGCGGTGTCATCCAGCTGGGTGGGACCTGTTTCCATTCTTATCTATCTAATCGTAGCCAGAAAATCACTTGCAATGGCTTCTCTTCCTGCTCCTGCACTGTTACTTCAGGTGTCACCCGAAGATCTATCCTTACCCCCCTCCTATTTCTCGTCTATATGCTGTCCCCTGGCGACATCATCTAATTTTCACATGTATGCTAATGACACTCAGTTCTACCTCACCACCACTTCTCTCGACCCCTCCACTGTTGCTAAATTATCAGACTGCATATCCAACATCCATATCTGGATGAGCGAAGATTTCCTCCAATTAAATATTGGGAAGACTGAAGCCATTGTTTTCAGTCCCTGCTGCAAACTCTGTTCCCTACGTATCGACTCCATTCCTCTCCCTGGCAACAGTTTGAGATTAAGCCAGTCTGTTCACAACCTTGGCATCACATTGACCAGAGATGAGCTTCCGACTTCATATTCATGCCATCATTAAGACCACCTGTTCCATCTTCGTAACATAACCGACTTCGCTCCGTCTCAGCTCATCTGCTGCTGAAACCCTCATTCAGGCCATTGTTACCTCTAGACTTGACTATTCCAACAAACTCCTGGCTGGTCTCCCACATTCTACTCTCTGTAAATGTGAGGTCACCCAAACTCTGCTGCCCATGTCTTAACACGCATCAATCTCGTTCCCCTAACACCCCTGTGCTCGCTGACCGACACTGGCTCCCGGTCAAGTAATGCCTTGATTTTAAAATTCTCATCCTTGTTTTCAAATCCCTCCATATCTCTGTAATCTCCTCCAGCCCCACAAACCTCCAAGATATCTGCTCTCCTCTAATTCCGGCCTCTTGTGCATCCCTGATTTTAATTGTTCCACCATTGCTGGCCGCGCCTTCAGCTGCCTAATCCCCAAGCTCTGGAGAAACCCTCCCTACACCTCTCCACCGTTAAGACACTCCTTAAAAGCTACCTCTTTGACCAAGCTTTTTGTCATCTGTGGCTTGGTGTCATACTTTGTTTTATAATGCTCCTGTGAAGCACTTTGGAGCTTTTTAATATGTCAAAAGGACTATATAAATACAACTTATTATTGTTGTTATTTAAACCTAAATCTATATTTCCTGCCTTATACTTTCGTTGTGCACTCTGGCCCAGTAAGGCTTCTTCAATCTGATTGTTGAAGAGCCTCCCTGTTGCTTGACCTGTTCATACACCACAAAGCCCTTGTAGAAGGTACTACACTGTAAAAGACGGTGGATTAATGGAAATCTCTGCTGACAAGTCCGTGAAAAATCTCTGGGCGGTTGTCAACGAGATGAATGGCGAAAGATATTCTATCACTGCTGTGAGCTAAATGCGGGCTCATTACAAACTTGTGCCACATTAATATGACAGGAGGTGATAGTAGCAAGAAGGAATGTGATTTGTACGAGAGCTGACTTGAGCTAGGTGTTGTGACATCATTCTGGGAAGCTGAACTTACGTATTTAGTTCCAGAACATTGCATTCTCGCCCAATTTTTCAAATTGTATATAGAAATAAGGCAGGATTAAAGTTTTTGGAATGTAAAAGTAATTTTTTGTAGCACTTTCACACAATACTTTTCACTTCATTAACTGAAGTACCATTGGGTAAAAGTTTATATCGCTGATTAATTAAAAGAGGTTCCATTGTGCCTACAAATCCAACTGCTAATCACTCACCTTAGGATCCCCCAAAATTGCCATGCCCATTGAAAGCTTCCTTTTTTGTCCGCCACTGAGCTTTTCTGCACGGACATCCATAATTGCTTCCATATCCAGTTCTTTTATGACATTCAACACCTGAAGGAAGCAATGGGAGAAAAACAAAGTTTCAACAAAAACTGATTATGTTTTCAAAATCATTTTTGAAAAGCATTAAACTTACCAATCAAAAATCACTTTTACACAGACTAGCACAAGATCAGTCACATGATACCAATCACTGCTTAAATGTTTTTTGTTTTAACACCACAACACTTATAACTCACAACCCTCTATCCCTTCTCCCTCATATCTTTATCTAGATTCCCCATAAAAATGCATCTATATTAATCCCTGTGGTAGCGAGTTCCACATTCTCACCACTTTCTCAACAGAGGTCTCTTCTGAACTCCTATTTGATTTCTTGGTAACAATATTATATTGAAAGGTTATAGATTTGCTCTTCCCCACAAGTAGAAATACTTGCTCTGGATTTTTAGTTCCTGATGAGATTGACGGGAAAATTCGTGCCACCGGCCAGCGCGCCAGATCCCTGGCTCCATCCTGCCCCTGGGCCATTATCCCAGAGGCAGGAATGGGAGTTGGTGGGGGTCAGCAGGGCTACCCGTCTGCAAACAGCAGGTAGCCAATGCAACTAATTAATGGCCTATTAAAGCTTACTGTTGGAGGTGTTGGTGAATAGGGTAACTGCCTAGAAGTGGCCTCCCAGTGGCAAACCAGGATGCCAGCACTCCAAGCAGGCTTAGAGGCACTCCGTGTCTGCCTCGGTTGCAACCGCAGGCTGCCCTGTTGGAGGAGGATCTCCTTCAACAATGGTGGCTTGGCTGCTAAGGCCTCAATTTATTTTAAATTTCAAGAAGTTGGAGAGAGGACACATCCATCTTGTGGTGCCCTCTCCCTCGCCTTGAAAGGCATCTGCTGCTGCTTCCAAGCTGGAGGGCCTCCTATTAATATTGAAGCTTTGAGAGCCCACCCACCATCCTAAATTGGATGGCTAGCCCACCCTTGGCTAATTCAGGGAAAATCACAGGAAAGTGACTGTTCCCCACACAGTGTAGGCTTCTGCCTCCCATTAGAGCCTGACAGCAGGGTCCTGAAACCCCCAGGAAAAATCCTTTCCTCTGTGTCTAATCTATCAAACACTTTGATAATTTCACAAACTTGTTAGGTCACCCCTCAACCTTCTCTTTTCAAGAGGAAGAGAGACTCAGGCTGTTCATCCTTTCCTGGTAGGTTTAACCTCACAGTTCTGGTATCATCCTTGTAAATCCTTTTTGCACCCTCTCCAGTGCCTCCATAACTTTTTATAGTATGACAACCAGAATTGTATACAGTACTCTAATTGTAGTCTAACCAATGTTTGATAGAAGTTTCGCGTTAACCTTTCTAATTTTCAGTTCTATCCTTCTAGAAATAAACCCCAGTGTTTGGTTTTCTTTTATTACGGCCTTAGGGTTATTCTTTGCAACTTTTCGTGATTTGTGTATTTGTATTTCCAGATCCCTTTGCTTCTCTACCCCATTTTTAGATTCTTATTTTCCAAGAAATATGTGACCTAATTTTTCTCATCAAGATGTAATACCTCACACTTGATGTTGAAATTCATTTGCCAATTATATGCCCATTCTGAAAGTTCATTAACGTTCTTGTAATTTGTTGCAGTCCAATTCAGTGTTGACTATCCCTTCCAATTTGGTGTCGTCTGCAAATTTAGAAATTGCATTTTGATTCCAAAGTCTAAATTATTAATATAAAAATTGTGAATGGTCCCAGCATGGGACCCCACATCCCACCATCCACCACTCTGAATAGCTATGCTTTATCCCTACACTCCATTTTCTTTCTTGCAGCCAGCTTGCTATCCATTCTGCTACTTAGCCCCTGACTCCTCATTCATTATGACCTTATTCATTAGTCTATTATGTGGTATCTTATCAAAATCCTTTTTGGAAATCTAGATATATTACATTTGCTGCATTACACTTGTCTACTCTCTGTATTCTCTTACAAACACACAAGAAAATGTGCAAAACAGACATAATTTTCATAAAATATCAGAATACACACAGTTCTTCGGCACAGAAAGGATTCCGTATCAAGGTGCGAATAATTAGGTATCAAAAACACATCTGTCATGCACAGAAAACCTAGTACAATTACTATTACAAAATCCCCCCAAAAACCATATTACAACAGAGGACAGTAATTACGAGCAGCTTCTCAATCTTCCTCCTAGATGGCCAATAAATGTTGTAGAATGTGGAACACGCTTCTGTATTCCTCTGGAATAGAATTTTAGACATCATAATTGTAATGAAAGCTACATTTATACACGCACCTGGCCATGATTACTGTAGTCATCGGGTATAAACACAAAACCATCTTATTCCCTAGTTTAATTTCTTACGCCCATCGCCTCACCAATAAAAAACAAACAATTTAAAAAGATAAAAGCAAAATACTGCGGATGCTGGAAATCTGAAATAAAAACAAGAAATGCTGGAACCATTCCGAAGAAGGGTCACTGACCCGAAACGTTAACTCTGCTTCTCTTTTCACAGATGCTGCCAGACCTGCTGAGTGGTTCCAGCATTTCTTGTTTTAATTTAGAAAGATAGTCTACAAAGGAACCAGCATTAAAAATGAATCAGCAACCAGCATTAAAATGACACATGCTCTTTGAGACTTACCTCATTCTCAATTTCCTGTGTTGTGATTCCTTTTATCATAGCGAGTATTTTTAAATGTTCCTTTACTGTAAGACTGTAGAATAGGACATCAAATTGTGGACAAACCCCAATCATCTTTCTGATCTCAATTATTTCATCTAATTCAGAAACTCTATATCCATAAACTGTTGCACATCCTAGAGGGTAGGAAGAACACCTCACATTAAATCCTATTGTACATAATCCTGATACAAGCAACTTCCGAACCATTTATGCAATTTAGTAACAATTTATATAAGTTCTCACCTTAGAGTCATGATGTAGTTCACGCTGCTCAGAAATAATCTGATCACTCATACAGAACATAACAGAGGTAAGCTAGGTACAATACTCATTGAATTGGCCCGACCATAAAAACACAAGGAAGAAAGTTGCCCTGCTACTCCAGCATATGCCTTTTCCCACTAACTGGACTAATATATCGAATGTGTTTTTGATAAATGCACTATCGTGGTTTTTGTATGTTTAAAAATTTAATTGTCCAATTTTAAAAATAAAAGGAAACATGAAGAAAATCAGATGTTATTGTTGCAGTAATAAATTGAAACTCGCTCGTGATGCAGCCTTTTGTGGAAATTGTTGGTGGAATACTGCTCAAAGATGACTTGCTCCCACTTCTATTCTAACCAGTTCAGTTTCAGACATTTTGTCGAGGCATCTGCAAAGACAATTTTTTTTCCAGACTTTTGGATGCTGTTGGAGATTTAAATACATTTACTTTGGAAGAAATTTGTAACTTTCTTTGGAAACCAAGATTTATCTTTTCATTTTAAGGTTGGATTTCAATTTGTAATTTTCTTGATGTTTGCTTATACAATTTGTAATCGAGTAATATTCAATTTTTTGTTCCACTTTGATAGTCTTGTGCAAATATACTTACAGGGTTTCCGACTGTTGGAAACTACGTGGATTTAAAAATATCAGTTAGCCAGAGAAATGAGTCAGCAATGAGAGAGGAAGGTGTGCAGCACAAAAGTTCCTTTACAAGCTTCATGGAATGGTTATACATAACTGGATGTGATCTTTCTATTGTATATTAAAAATGTGTGGAACAACATTCCAAGGCTTAGCATGGAAGTCCTCAATTTAAATTTTGGTTGCAGCATTAGCTTCCCAAAAATGCAGAGGCAAAAGGGCAGTAAAAGGCTGAAGAACAAGGGCATGCAAGGCATATGGAAGTCTAATCTAGTAGCCCTGAGGCTGAATAAACTCACAAAATGAAGAAATCTTGGTCCTATTTGGAAGAAAAAGGCACTTTACTGGTCAGGAGAAAATATCCTCACACCCCCACCCCTTCTCCCCCCAACCAAGGATAAAATGAAGGTCCAGAAAAACTGTTATACGTGGAATAGCAAAATTCTTTACTGTATATTGCAATATAGCCTGATACAGCATGACATTCTGTGATGTGAACAAAATGTATAATGTTTCTGGATTTAAAATGTGAATATTAAATATTTGATTTTTATGGAACTTATTGATCGATGAATCAACCAAAGAGAGAAAAAAAATTTCCTGTTGCCCCACCTCAGTGACGCAAACATCTCAGCCTGCTGAAGAAAATATTGCCTACTGGCATTCTGACCTTGTCCACTGAAGTGAACACAGACTACTGCCACCCTTCCAGTTGATCACAATTTCATCCAATTCCTTCTACCTGTAGCTTCCTCTTTCTACTACGTCCCTCCTCATCCTCAACTCTTTCCCATGTTCCCTCTCCCCCATGCTTTACTTCTCTCTCCATCTACTTTCGCCCTCCCCATCCTCCCTTGTCCCTTAGCCTCTTTTCCTCCCTTTCCTTCAATTGCCTCCTTCCCCATCTCACATGAAGGTCCAATTATCCTCTGCCCTCTTAATTCTGCTTGATCCACTTGCCATTGGTCTTGACTCCCTGTGCAAACACCTCGGTCCTCAGACACAGAGATAAAGCTTCTGGGAGAGCACAGGGCATGTGCCTGGTCCATGGGGGAGACGCGGTTCTTTGTCTTGAAGATAACATTTTTTGTGTAGAAGAGAAAGGATAACCAACAACCTTTCTAGTGAATAGATCTCATGCCACAAGTCCTCATTGGGAACACATACAGTTCAAGTTACAAGTTGACTTGTTCCACTGTACTTTCAACCATATCAGTATTCCTAAAATAATTGGTCAGCTTTTGTCAAGTGCTCCCATGCATGGACACTCACAATGGTGTGAAATTAATTTACTCTCTCTGGTGCAATGAATCTTGCTTTCTTACCATCTGACAGAGGACTTAGTCCTGAGAGAATGCTAATTAATGTTGTTTTTCCAGTTCCGCTGTGGCCCAGTAGTGCTGTGATCTGATCTTGATAAATATCAAATGACAAACCTGAAGATAAAGTATATTATGCACATAAAAATTATGAATTCTAAATACAATCATTTTTCCTTGTCCCGTTAAAAGAAAATCGTCATTCAATTTTTCTTTCTTTTAGTCCTCTTGCATCTGTAACCAGCCAAGAGGTCAGGAATGTTTAATCCACCCTGAAACTGGGAAAAGAAATACATACGTAACAACTTTTTGATTTCATAGAATCATGTCACCCAGAAAGAGGCCAACTGGTCCATTTGTGTCAGTATGTGTTTTTCGCAAGAGCTATTCAATTAGTCCAACTCTTCTGCTGTTTTCCAGTAGCCCTGCAATTTTTTCATTTCCAAGTTTTTATCCAATTCCATTTTGAAAGTTACTACTGAATCTGCATCCTCCATCCTTTCAGGCAGTGGATTACAGATCATAACTTGATGTGTAAAAAAAATTCTCTTCATCTCCCCTCTGATTTTCATTTGTCCTCATTTACTGAGGAAAGCACCATCACAGGGAGAGTTACCATGGGCTGCTGTCTCAGAGCACTAAAAGCTAATGTCATAGCAGAATTAGTGTAGCCTGACAGCAGGTCACCCATTGTTGTCCTTCTAGGACACAGATGACACAAGAAGCCAATACGATACAACGGGGAGAAAATATAAAATACTGCAATAGGGGAAGCCTCAGCTTCAAAAGTAAAATTCTGCTTATATTCTTCAGACGAATTGGAACATCTACAAGGCTTACAAAGTAGTTTTGAATCACTATGAATAGCTTGCATTTTATCATCAGGGTGATGGAAGCAGTTGCTATTAAAATTAACTTAGATGATCGATAGCGGAAGGTTATTTCACATGCTAAAATTACACTTACCTACTCGTGTCAATAAGTATTAAAATCATTCATGCAAAATAAGTGAATACTTTACAGGCACATGGATAAACATAGCCATGCACAATGGTATTCATAGATTAGGCACATCAGGTTATATCACACTGAGCAGAATTATCAGGCATTACATTGGTACAAAAATTAGTAGTGAAACAATCCGTATAGCACAGAGCCACAAACCTTTCAGCGCTTCCACCTTTTTCTCCTTCCCTTTATATAACTTGTGAACACCACTTAATCTGAAAAAGTACCAGGCACAGTCACTGAGTTTGCACTCATTGGTGGATATTGTTTTAATAAACAGATAAACAATAAATAGAACAGTAAGTTCATGTTACAATAACTATTTGCTGAGCCAGTAGTTTCCCCCATCCCCATTAAAAACAACATACCAAAAAAGGTTTGGAATGACAGATTTACACATTTGTTGCAGACACAATTTTAGCAGTCCTGCTAAGCATTTCTACCAATGGAATTCTATTGTAAGTGAGCATGTGTGGACAAATGGGGTAGAATAAAGGCAGAGCTTTCACCTGCATCAAACAAGGAAAATTTCTGGATTTTTTAAAATCAATTTATGTAGCTCAATTAAAGAAAATTGCTTTCACCTTGCTGTAGCCGAAAAGGAGTCCTTTAAATTTTTTGTCAGGATAGTGGCTAATTAATTAAACTTATGTGGAATTACATAGAATGTACAGCAGAGAGACAGGCTATTCAGCCCAACTGGTCAATGCAGTGTTTATACTCATCAGGAGTCTCCTCCTACCCCTTTTTGTTCAACTCCTTCAGAAAAACCTTTCTATTCCTCCTTTCTCATATGTTTAAATAGCTACCCTTACTGCATCTATGCTAGTCACCTCAACTACACCTTCCAACCAACTCTCTGCATAAAGCTTCTCCTGAAACTGAAGGAGAGTTAGGATGGATGTTAACTTCCCTTGTCTCACTTCAAAATGCAGGCCTGATAACCTGGCTACAAGAGCAGGTCTTGTTGCTTGATTTATAAGTTAGCCAGTGCAGAAGCTTTGTTCTAAATTCAGATCAACTTATATCTGGGGAAAGTATTAATAGATAATGTGAGGGCAGGACAAAGTGAGATCACATCAATGATTTTGTACACATGTAATCCATTTTGCCTTTGAAATTGAGAATTCTTTATTCAGAGGCATTTGGACTGAGACAAATAGTGGATATTTCTCCCATGTCTTAAATTTAGTTCAGTCTACTTGACATCTGGGTATGAAGTAGTGCATAAGAATTTTTCATCATTCATGTACAACCATCACATTGTAAAGGTCATCTGTTTAATTCAAAAGTCTTGTCTTATAACAAATAATCTAATAAATGCATTCTAGAAAGGTCGCTTCAATCCCTTGTGGACTGACCGTTAGTTTCCTAAGCACTTGTGTGATCAGAAACTTTTTGCACATTACCTTACTTGTAAATAAATCTAATATTTTTAGCCTGAATGTAATGATATCAGCTTTCAGAGCAGATAGGAAAATGTACTGGGCATCTCATATGTTGCCTCAAAGTTATGGGGTAATTGTCAGTTGCATGGCACACTATTCTACTCACGGCATGTATAAATATACATAAGGTACATAGAAACATAGAAAAATAGTAGTCTATTTGGCCCTTCGAGCCTGCTCCGCCATTCAATATGATCATGGCTGATCATCCAAACTCAGGAACCTGTTCCCACTTTCTCCCCGTATCCCTTGATCCCATTAGCCCCAAGAACTATATCTAACTCTCTTGAATATAGTTAATGACTTGGCCTCAAATGCTTTCTGTGGTAGAGAATTCCACAGGTTCACCAATCTCTGGGTGAAGAAATCCCTCCTCATCTCAGTCCCAAATGGCTTACCCCTTATCCTTAGACTGAGACCCCTAATGCACAAGGGCCTTTCTGTAATTCAATTATTGGCACAGAGAGCTACCTGTGTATTACCCTCTGTGTAGTAATGTAATTTATAAGCTAAAAAACATTGATTTACAACACATTTCAATGATAACTAGAAACCAGAAAGACCACTTAGTGGCCATCAGTCTGCCACTGTTACATTTGAATCCAGAAAGCCCATTAGACAAGGTCTGAAATACCAGGTCAAACTCACAAAATTTCCTCAGTATTTAGGATGGTGTTCATACCTGATTGCTTCTTTGCCCTTAAGCTCTGTAGGCACAGCTTCCACCACCTCACTAAACTCAGATCCAAGACCAAATTCATTTTCACTGACAGCATCAATATGATCATAATGTTTCTGTTTATGGGACCAATATGAGGGTTGAAGGAAGTAGAAGAAAGGTTGACGTTGACCAAATTCACCTAAATGGCAAATGAAGGAAAAGCAGGTTAAGACGCATCATCCTTCTAATGTAACAGAGGAATTTAAAGAAAATTACAGATTTTGAAATCAAACATGACTTAATCATATGCAAACTACCCTCATCACAATGCCGCGACTGAGTTTACCGCAGTAAATGAAAGCTACAAACATTCAAAGGGGAAAACATACAAGTCAAACTTTAATTTACTATATCCTTAGATATAAACATTTTTCTCTTCTTTTTAGCAGAAAGAACACAGAAAATGCCGTCTGTGCAACACAATTCTGGCTGTAAGTCTCTGTGACTGTCTCACACAGTCTTTATAAAGAATATGTAGAGCACAATAGAACATGAACCGGTCACATTGCTTTAGAAAAAAAGTCAACATAGATTTAATGTACAATATAAAAATCCAAGAAACCTATTTTCACTGTCCTGTGCTATATTACATTACTGCAGTGTTCAATGTTTGCCACTAGATATTATCCTTTATACACAAGTGTTGACAGCTGTTTTGTACAGTACCTCAGTACATAGGCAAATATGGTTATCCTGTTCAAATAATATTCAACTCATATTAATGCTCCTGTTTAAATGGACAATGATTATTTAAACAAATGTAGTACACAGGAACTATTTAAAAACACAGAAAATAAATGCCTTGCAGCTTTCAAGACAAGCAGGATTCATTTGTGATACAGCATACAACATAGAATTTAAAGCATTTACAGACATATGCCATGGCTTAATTTGCAACATTCAAGTTGTCTAAAACCTTACCCAAGCACACAGGAAGCATCCTTCTATCTAAACTAAGGGCTGACTGAAATCTTCAGACAATACAGTCTACATCCAATAATTCCTTTTAATCTCTTGCACTTTTAAATAGTGACCAATCGATTGCTCTTTTGCAGGTCATAGCACACTACTGCAATTAACAAGGGTCTCTGAAAACTTTTGCCTCAAGCACCAATTTACCAACCTGTGAATTTTTGAGATACTGACCTGCACGTAGCAATTCCTACAAGCAACAATAGGAAACAAAATATTTCGCCTATCACATGTGTCCAAAAGATGCAATCTCTGTCTTACTTGTATTTTTACATACCTGGGAGGATTTGGTCAAGGTATACTGCAACAAGCAGATATAGGAAACTGTCCAGGACTAACATGAAAAGAGGGATATACAAGGGGAATGGGCTTGCTGACAGATTTGAGGGTTGAGCACCATCACCAATAGCTTCAAGAAGCACAACCTAGCAAAAAAAAAGGGCTACAATTAAAATACAATGCAGCAAGAAACAAAGCCAAGTGTGCAACATACAACATAAATCACAGTTGAGAGCACAATAACTGAATTTACATCAGTTTCTAAACAGATTTCAGGGGCAGCAGGGGAGGGTGAAGGACAAAAAGAGGAACATTTTCATTGACAGCAACCAACAATGCACTAATCCAAATGATATTGTTATATCTGGCATCCTATCCAGAAATTATTTGGTGCACACTGGACACAACAGCCATTTTGGTCAAAAATAACTATTTAAATTATAAATGCCAGAAATAATTTAGGCAAGATTTATCAGTGCTAGCAGATGCAGAACTTCAAAATGACGAAGCATTGCAATTCCAGAGCTTAATAAATCCAATAGGATCAGTCCAACTCCATAATAAAATGATGGGTGGGTACTTATGATGTTCACAGATTCAACTATTGTCCAGACTATACTCATTGGCCAGCTGAACAAGGAAGGATTACAATGGTTTTCATAAGACTGGGGAGATTGTTTCACAAGATTACCTCTTAAGATTGCTCATTTAACATTGCAATAGTATAATACATTAGCAGTGATATATGGATTCATAGAAACAATCCCCAAAATACAAAATCACCAATCTCAGCTCTACCATGCAGGAGATAGGAAGAAGTCATCAACTGTTCCTCCTCATACGAACTAACTGGCTCCGTACAGTAAGGGCATGGTAAAAGGGTAGGATCAATTAAAATGAGACATGGAAGGAAAAATGTCTCCTCTCTCTGACACCCAGTTCTCTAAAGCATTTCCCTGTAGGTAAAGTGGTATTGGCAAGACTGGTAACAGGCTACCTGCCAGACCAACCAGTCAAGCAAACAATCATTAGATTTATTTGTTAACAGTTTGTTCATCTCACTGTTAATTATACAGCAAAATCCAGCCCAATTTCTTTTTGGAAAAGCAGAAAAATAGCTGGACCTGAAAAGAACTGATTTTGTGCTCAACTTATGTCCTCAGTTTAAGAACGGAAAATAAAAAAATACCTTTCAATATAGCAATAAATGTAGAAATAGTAAGGAAAGTTAGTTTTAAGCTCTGCTTTTAACCAGGCTCCTACATGGCGAGCGTGACATTGGGGAAGTAGCGTGAATGAGAACTCGGAAGGCCATACCATCATGAGGCCAAGGCCATTTTAACTCTGGGTCTCATTTAAATTTTCAAATCCGATTCCTGCTCGAAGCCAGCAGAATAACGCAATGGTCAGTGGAGAGGATTGGGAGACTGTGGGCAATGCACTGAGTAATAAATCATATTTGCCCAACAAAATCAATTCCCTGTTTCTGAATACCTGTGCAATTCCAATGGCCAAGGCACTAGGGGAGAACAAACAAAGCCCCCACACAGCAGACACTGGAAAATCTCTGACCAGGACAGTAGGAAGGCTAAACAATCCAAAGCCCATCAGCATTAATGATCCAACCAAGCCGGCAATCTTCTGATTCTTAAAAAGTGGAGTCAACAGAAATGAAAAGGGAATCTGTAAAACAGAAAATTTTAAAATTATGGACCATTTTGACTTAAGTTCAAGTTGCTGTTCTCTGTACATTTTCATACAAAGAAATCAGGGAACAAAAAAAAAATGCTACTTGGCCTATCAAGTCCATTCCTTTCAATGTGCTTCTCACTGAACTAAAAAGTGTTATGTATTTCTTGGTTCAAATGAACTACATCTGTGCATACTAAAAGAAGCTTGTGAACAGATAACAGAGGCACTAACATATATTTATAAAAAATTCTTTAGAAAATGGTATGTGTCAAAGTACAGCTACTATTATTCCTAAATTTAAAAAGGGAGATAGAACAAGTCCAAGGGGAGAGACCAATTAGCTGATCAGTGGTAGCAAAGATAACGGAGTCTTTACTCGAAAAAGTAATGAGGATCATCCAGCAACTGAAAAAAAAATAAAAGCAGTCAACAGGGATTTCAAAAAGGAAGGTCATGCTTTGGGCCCTACCAAATTAATGGTTACATTTTACAAATTTCACAATTACAGCATTTTAAGAATCATGAATTTCACCATTTCATGTACTTAAATCTTAAATTTCACAGTATCACAACAAACCATGAAAATGACCGATTTAAAACAAAAAAAAAGACAAAAAGGTTTCTGGTTTCAAAGGGCATTTTTTGTACACAAAAACTCCTGTAAAAAAGCTGACTATAAACAGGTCACATTCTTTACTCACTGAAGTCAGTGGCTGAATGTGAGCATGGAGCAACCTGCAACTATGTCTTTCTACATTCCCTGTCTCTGCGCTGTGAACACCTGTTCGTGTTCAGACACAGATCTCTCCGAGTCCACAGAGTTTGTTGGAATTGTCAGACAATGCTGTGCTAGCCTTGCAAGGTGGGGGATTCTGCATTGCACAGAGTTCCAAAGCTGCAACACAGGCAAAATACAATCTGCTTTTTTTGCAAAGCTTTTATAAGCAGGAATCTCCAGCCTACAGTTCTTTACAAATCCAGGAATTGCATCAAACGAGTTTAAATCCACCATCAACAGGTGCATTTGTGAAGGGTCAAAACTAAGCACATCTTTCAGGAACGCAACAGAAGGTTGTTCAAACCTCCGAGCTTCTTTTTCTTCTCTGCTTGACTCTTCCCCCGTAGCAGTAATTTTGTTTGAGCTTCTTTGTCACTCAAGAAAATAGTTTGGCGGCTGGGGCAGCGTTTGAAGATCTTTTTAATGTAGCTGACTAGTTTGTCGACTTTACCAAATTCGCTTTTCCACAGCTCACTGACAAGAGAAATTATATGTGCATTACAGGTAATATGGACAGCATTAGGCATTACACCTTGGAGCACAGATTTGAAAAATTTTGGCATGTAAGCTGCATTGTCACTAATGAAAGCAGACACTGTTGAAATCTGTACCATATTTTGAAACGGTTTTATCGCTTAGGAAACTGGTGTAATTAACCACTTCTAAGTGGACGCACTCGGCGAGCACTGTTATTAGCGTTCCTGATTTTATGTCTGGTAAAGCCGAAGATGTACAATCAAACATGCATAGTTGTCTTGCTCATCGGTAGACTCATCACAAATAATTGCAAAAGACTCACAGGCATTAATTTAAGACTTCATCTCCTCACAATATGTAGCAAAAGCCTTTGGTAGGTAGTCCAGTTGTAGTCTGTTTGCACTTGCAAGCAAACACCATTTTGCACATTATGTTGAATGAATACCCACAACTTTGGGTGATCAAATTTTCCAATGGTATGTTGGCGCTTGCAAAAGCATCCACAAGTTCTCTTGTAACCAACTGACGATATTCTATATAGAGATGAAATTGTTGTCTCTTTTTTCCATGTTTGCTTTCCAGGAGTGCAGTGTCAATGTTCTCTGCTGTGCTGGCTTTCGGACTCTAAGTGGCACAGAACCCTTGCCTGCCTGCCTGAGATCCAACAAAAAACTGCAACTTGTACAAAACAGCATTCCATCATCAGCATGCAAAATTTGGCTTCCAAATTCTTTCACTCAATGTGCTGCAGTAATGGTTGTGGCTGTTTTTGGTTTGTTCATTCTGGCATTCTCACTTGTCTGCTAATACTGGAGACTGCTGCTCTCAAAACTGCACCGGAAGCCCCCCCTCATCAACCAATCAGCGAGGTGGGCCTTGTCTCAATCACTAAAACGTGTGAAGTTTGCAACACGTCCAATCAGCAAGGTGAGCCTTGGGTCAATGCATAAAATGTGCAAAGTTCGCAAAATGGTCGATTTCACGGAGGACCCGAGATTTCATTGTCCTTGACACATTTTTCATGGCAGTGAATTTGGTAAGGCTCTAGTCATGCTTGATCAACCTTACTGAACTCTTTGAAGTACAGAAAAAGTAATGCAGTAGATGGAATATACTTAGATTTTCATATTCACCTGGTAGACACATGACTAAAGTCTGTGTGTGTGGAGTCAGAGGACAAATAGTCGAATGGAAAGCAAGCTGACTACAAAATAGAAAACAGTAGGGATTGAAAGTAGTTACTCAGACTGGCAAAAGTTGGGAAATGGTGTTCCACAAGGGTCAGTACTGAGACTACTACTATGCACATTTACATAAATGATTGGGACTGTGAAGTACAATTTCAAAATTTGCAGATGACACCAAATTGTGGAAGGCAGGGGGGTATAGTTCATAAAGAATGCAACAAAATACAAGACACGTTAATAAATTTGCAGAATGGGTTTGTAAATAGCAAACTAACTTCAATATAAATGTGTGAGTTGGTTGATACAAAATAAGAGTCTATATACAAGAGCAAAGGGATCCAAGGGTACACATTCACAAATTTAAAGTAGCAATGCAAGCAAACAAGGCCATTAAAAATACAAAACCTAAGGGTCTTAAAGTAAGATGGTCCAATAACGTAACTTAGGAGAAACTTAACCCAGAGACTGGTTAGAATGTGGAAATTGCTGCCACTTACAGTGGAAGCAAATAGCATTGTTGCAATTAAGGGGAAGCTAGTTAAGTACATGAGGGAGAAAGGAATAGAAGGTTATGCAGATAGGGTTAAATGACAGATGGTGGAAAAAGGCTATCCTGGAGCATAAATACCAAGACTGACTAGTTGGGTCAAATGGCCTGTTTCTGTGCTAGAAATTCTATGTAATTCTGTGTCAATTCCCTATTTTCTTGTAAGACGTACAATATGACCTGGAAGGCATTTAAAAAGCTGTAGTTAACTAATACAAGACTCCATCGATATTTTAAAAGCTAAAAAGGCACCAGTTGGTGGGTGTTGTAGACATTTTTATTCAACTGCAGCTGTTCCGTGCATATGGTATAGGCAAATTTCTAATGAACCAAAATGAGTTTGAGTTTTGTAAACACTCAGAACAAAAAAAAATCTATGTATATTATTTAGTAAAGCTCTTCTGATCTGTTATGTATCACAAACAAGGATCTAGACCAATCAGGTAATAAATCGGTAGAAATAGAAAAATACCATGGTCGCTGAAAATCTGAAATAAAAACAGAAAATGGGACTGATGAGCAAACAATAGTGTTTGATGTGACAGCTATTTTAGGACTCGTGGCATTAAAGCTCCAAGGCTCATCTTGACACAGGTCCATGCCCCTACTGTCATTCTTCTGCCTCATGGTCTCCTTTGTTTTTGTTTAAATCTTTCCAATCGGGTTTCCCACACCCGATCATAACACTGAAACTGCCTAACAGAAACGTCACAAAAGACATCCTGTGCAACTCTGATGCATTTTTCCTCCTTGTCCTCAACTTCTCTGGCACCTCTGATATGACCAACCGCATCATGCTACTCTAAGGCCTCTTTTTCACGGTCCAGCACAATGTGCACCCTCCCTTGGTTTCACTCCATATCAAATCGTAGCAACAGCATCTCCAACAATGGTTTCTCTTCTCTCAAACCACTACCTCTGGAGTCCATTAAGGATCTATCCTTGGTCTTGCCTCCTTCCTTATCCAAATGTTCTCCTTGGTGACATTATTTGAAAAGATGGGGTCAGCTTCCACATGTATGCTGACCCTTCCCTGCTTTACGTCTTCACCATCTCTTCAACCCCTCCACTGCCTGTGTAGTCAGACTCCTTTTCTGATATCCAGTCTTGAATGAACTGCGATTTCTTCCCGTTGAACATTGAGAAGACACCATCTTCATCCCTATCACAAATTCCATACCCGTGACACTGATTTTATCCCCTTGCTACAGGATGAAAGTTTTAATAGATGAGCAAGGATAGGGCCAGAGACTACATCACACATTACAATCTTCTATATCTTGTTTTTTACACCCCAATGTGCCAACGAGCATGAAAGAATATGTAAAGAAACTGAAAGATAACTAACACCCCTGTTAAACACAGTTAAATGCTTGATTTGTTTCAAGTGTTCTAAACTTAAGAGGCATCTGACAGGGCTTTGCTTTGCCCAAATTACACAGATATCACACACACACAAAAAAGGACCAAAACAGAAAAGGGAGAGAAGACAGGAGAACTAAAAGCATCGTTGAAGAGGAAGTGTTTTGGAAGAGAGGCTTTTGAAGGAATGGAGTAAAGATATCAATGTAAAGAGGTTTTGAGAAACAGCTACAAAAAACAGGAACATAAAGGCTAAAGATCAGTCATCAAGGCAAGAGGGAGTAGCACATGAAATAATTCAGAGTCTTAAGAGGGAAAAGTGACCAGGACATATGGCTGCAATAAAGCACTCAGATAAACTTGGGTGAGATCAAGGAGGGATTGGAAAATGAGGACGAACCCCATGAAACTGATGCACTGGTTGTGAGGGAACCAGAGGAGCTTGGCAAACAAAGGGGTGAGAGTGTGGGACTTTGTGCAACATGCAAGTTCTCCCTGTGACCGTGTGGGTTTTCACCGGGTGCTCCGGGGTTTCCTCCCACAGCCAAAGACTTGCAGGTTGATAGGTAAATCGGCCATTATAAATTGCCCCTAGTATAGGTAGGTGGTAGGGGAATTGAGGGAAGGTGGGGATGTGAGAGGGTAATGGGATTAATGTATAAATGGGTGGTTGATGGTCAGCACAGTCTCGGTGGGCCGAAAGGCCTGTTTCAGTGCTGTATCTCTAAATAAATAAATAAATTAGGCTACAGAATTTTGGATGACCAAGAATATGTGTAGGGTAGAGGAGGGTGAAAATCGATGCACATGAAATCAAAGATACACAATACATGAAAGAAAGAATTTGCAGGGTTATGGGGTAAAAGCAGTAGAACGGGACTAACTGGAGAGCTCTTTCAAAGAGCTGGCACAGGCATGGTGGGCCGAAATGGGCTCCTTCTGTGCTGTATGTGAAATGCAGAAGAATAAAATTAAAGACCAAACATAAATCCACTTTCCAAATCTGGCGCAGCAATGAAAAGTGGTCCACTAGTTTTCAATTTTATCCAATCAGGCAAATCTGAATGGAATAAAACATTTTTGTACATTTACAGAGCTGAAAGAATGCACCCAATAAAAGCATCCATCAAAACAAATGGAGAAGAACTCGTGATTTTCCAGCAATGGAAACAATTAAAAAGTAATCGGTATACAGCATGTGATAATTATATATGAGCACCAAAACTGTGCAACAATTGCATCACAATCCAACATAAGTTCAATGCCTATCTTGCAACTATTCGTTGTTACATAGAATTACAATTTATCATAAAAGGAATGCAGATTGCTGTACCAAGTATCTCAAGTTAGTCAGTTTCAATTTCCTTTCATTAATCTTGTATAATGACATATTTACAGAATATTGTGATTTTTAAAAGTATTCCATCAAATGCTTATCACATGACTTGTAGTATTGAAATTAAGGACGTAAACTGAACTAAATCCTGGCCATACTTTTAAATTTTATCATTGACTAAAATACTTGGAGTATGACTTACTATGGAAATACCAAACAAGAACAGCAATGGAAAGATTATCAATATGCTGCTTCTTGGAAATAGAGATGTCTGAGTAGCAATGATGGCCATCAGCAAGGATAGAATGAAGATTAAAACCATGTACAGTAAGCCCCAGGAAAGCCTGAAAAATAAAAGGATCAATCCATGATTAACAATGTATAAACCTGCAAATAATAAACATCTCCCACATCCAGGCATTCTACCTATGTTCTCATGGAAATATTGTTTATTGACACTTCTAAAAAGAGAACACTCATTCGAGCTATACTCCAACTCAATTTACACCAGAGCTTTTGTTGTCACTCAGCCACAGAAACTCTCAGTTGTTAATGTTGTACACGAGAAAAAGTTAAGCTTTTTAACAACTTACAAAGGCTAAATAATTGGTTCACCCACATTTATGTGATCAGAGATTTTTCCCAACATTGAAAGATTCATCCCCTTTCCTTATCCCAGAAGCCTACCCTGAATTATATATGCTCTAAGATTTTCACAAAATACTTAAAGCTTCAGGTTGATGGCAAAGCTTCTCAGTGAATTTTGTTTTGCATATCTTTGTTTCTTCACCTCTTCTACAAAAACAAAATCAAGCTTGCTTACAAAAGTCAAATAAGTCATATCCAGTTACAGTGACTTCAGTTATCACTAGCTTAGCTTTGAGATTGTTCTAGCAAAGAGTTGGCAGAGACTTGGCATGTTGAATGGTGCCCTTTGTTAGTTCTATGATTTTCAGTTCAATAAAAATACCACAAGCCTAGCAATCTACAAGTCTCCCTCTCATTTAAAAAGCATAACAAAAGTATAGAAGTGCAAGTTAAGACAACTAATGTTTTTTTAATTAGGTTAACTTATTTTTTTTAAATATAGACTCTCTATCACAATCCTCAAAACTTTTAATTGCCAAATTTGTAAGAAACTATTCTCCATTAGGGATTGCCCACCATTAAGTGCAAATACTACAGCAACTTCAGGCAACAGCACGTGCGGGTAAACATGGAAATCCAAAGGTTACCATTGGAGGTGGGCTGTTCTGCCATTAGCTTCACAAAAATGACATCCGCCTCACCAATGAAATGCATTGAATGGCATGAAGTTGCTCTATTTGTGCTGTAGATATAAACTAAACTTACTGCAGGAAGTTAAATCCTGTCCATTTCAGTCTAAGTAGTGTTTTAACGATTTAGTAAGTGTTAATTATTGCCAGACAACCTCCCTGGCACTGAAAATTAGCTATTTCAAGTGTGGAGTGTCATTCATTCAGATTTTAACAGTTGGAGATTTTAAAAATATAAAATCTACAACTTTCTTTTTACTTTTCCATTTTGTCTCTTTTTTTTCTCTCCCTCCTAATCCAATGGTTCTTTCCTTCTCTATTTCACTCTCTGTACCTAATTTAATATTGAATTCACCAACTCTATTTTACACTTCCTTTTTAGTCATTGTGCTGTTAATTTCACAATCCTTCAATCTGATCAAGGAGACAACACAGTTGTTCACTTAGGTCCCAGAGGCCCAGTTTCCCTTGCTGCGACGTCAACTGCTCGCACTTTCAGCAACTTGCCACACACAAAAAAAGTTAATCCTAAACATGTAAGAACATGCAACAGCTTAAATTGTTGTGACCATTTCCTTTGCCGATCATTTGTGGTGTCTCTATACAATGGTTTTAAAGTTACATTTCACCGTATTATCAAAAATAATCACATAGAAGACCAATGATTATGTTTCTTAAACTGATGCACAAAGTAATGCACTCCTTTGGCTCACCAGAAAGCAGAGTCATATAGTCCCATCACCTTCATCACTTCTTTCACTTCCTTTTTCTCTGTTACAAGATTGATCAGCAGAAAATTGACAAAGGGCACAAAAGCAATAACAAAGTAGAGAGAAGTGACAAGATGTGAAAAGATGTCTGCACCAACATGACTTGGTAACCCCATCATCTGTATGTGTAGAGGCATGATATCTTTCCAGACAGAATAATTGGTTTGTGTCTGAAAACAGAAATTGCAGGGAGTCAATTTGCATTAATACATTGGAAACTGCTAAAAATGTTACATATAATTATATACAAAGATGGAAAATTTACCACAATGTCTTTTACAAATCACTTTAGATAAACATTTGTACTCAGCAAATTATAATTTTACAGTAAATGTTTGGTTATATTATTTTCCATGGGCTCAGAAATATATGTGGCAAATCCACACCATGGTCAAAATTTGATCCATCTATTGGTTCAGCGGCACAGCATAATTAACAACGGTGAACAGACTGCATGATCTGTGAAAGACAGAGTTTGTGTGTGAAAAGCAATTTTTTTTTTTACTCCACCTGTCTTATTAAGAACAATTTAATGAAGAGCAAGTAACGTGAATGCCCTCATTGGCACAAAGTTGTGCTATTATTTTCATTACTAATTTAAAAAACTTTTTTGGAACTTGGGAGTGCAATTTATTATGCTGGTATGACTAATATTGCACACTACACCATGTGCATTTGAAAACTGTTACAAGAAAGGGTTAGCACAGGAACTTTTTTTCTGAAAAATTAGTTTTACTCTGACAGGCTTTATGAAATCAAATCTTGCATTGTCAGAACTATTTGATAAGACTTGGGCCGGAATTTTATACCCCCACAAACAGCAGGAAGGTAGCTGGGGGGAGGGGCGGCGGCAGCAAAAAACAGCCCACCCGCCCCAAGACAATCAAGGCCCTTCAGTGGCCACTTAACAGCCACTTAAGGGCCTCCGCCTGCCACCACGGGGATTTTACCTGTGGCTGGTCAGGCAGCCCAAGCGCGAGAGAAGCCGCCTAACAAAAGCAGGCGGCTTTCTGGTGGCCTGGAGGGACCCTCATCATCAGGCACCCTGTACCCGACGAAGGGCCGCCCCCGCTGCCTCAACCACCCCCAACACGTCCCCCCGTCCTCCCTAGCGACCAGCCTTGCCTCGCCGGAGCCCAACCGATCACCCCTGGCGAGGCACCAAAAACTTATCTTCGTTCCGGGCTCCCCGACATCACCTTTGCGGTGGCTGGGTTGCAGTCCCAGCAGTGGTCACTGCTCCTGGTAGCACTGCTGGGAGCAAGAGCTGCCAGTCCGCTGATTGGCCGGCAGCTCCATTAGGCGGGACTTCCTGTCTCAAGCAGGTGGAAGTCCCATCTCAGACCAATTAAAGGCCGGGGAACCGCAAAATGCGGATTGGATCCCCAGGCCAACTTTTCAGTTGGTGGACGGCTCCCGCCCGCCGAGGGAAAAATCCCAGCCTTGTTGTCTTGTTCACAAGCAGAACATTTACACCCCTCAAAACCTTTAAGTTCTATCATTAAGAAGCTAAGTGTATAAATAAGAGTAATTATCAATATTGAATGGGTAGCCATTTTTTGACAATGGCAATGATATCTATGATTGAATATGATAGCTGTTATATTGCAATGACCAAAGCCAAGACAATCTAGCCTTAGAAATGTGAAGCCTTTCCAGTCACACTAACAGGTCTATACTAATTGCTTCCCTGTTACGAAATAGGTTTGTGACAGTGACAATGGTAAACTATTTCTCCTCATCCTGTCTGCAGCCTTTGACATTGGCGATCACACCATCCTCCTCTCCAGTCATCCAGCTGGATGGGACTGCACTTGCCTGGTTCCATTTTCATCTATCCGGGTGTAGCCAGAGAATCACACGCAATGGCTTATCTTCCTACACGTGCACCATCACTGGATCATTTTCCATGTGTATGCTGGCAGCACCCAGCACTACTTCACCACTACCGCTTTCAACCCCTCCCGTCTCTTAATTGTCACACTGCTTGTCCAACATCAAGTACTACATCAACAGAAATTTCCTCCAACTAAATATTGGGAAGATTAAAGCCATTGTCTTCAGTCCCTGCCACAAACTCCATTCCCTAGCCACTGACTCCATCACTCTCCATAGCAGCTGTCTCAGGCTGAACCAGACCGTTTGCATCTTTGGCATCATATCTGACCCCAAAATGAGCTACTGCCCTCACATTAGCACCATCACTAAGATCACATATTTTCACTTCCTTAAAATAGCCTGACTCCACCCTGCCTCTGCTTATCTGCTGCTGAAACCCTATTCCATGTCTGTTACCTCTAGACTTTACAATTCACATGGACTCCTGGTCAGCCTCCTTTTTTCTACCTCTGTAAACTTGAGGTCTTCCAAATCTTAGCTGCCCATATCCCAACTCGCACCAGGTTCTGTGCACCCGTCACCCCTGTGCTCGCTGGCCTACATTGAGCTTAACCACGAGTCAAATTTAAAATTTTCATCCTGGTTTTCAAGTCTCTCCCTGGCCTCACCCCTCCTATTTCTAATCTCTGGCAGTCCTACAAACCTCAGATATTTGTGCTCCTCCAGTTCTAGCCTCTTCAGCATCCTCGAGTTTACCATTGGCAGCACTGCCTTCAGCTGCCAAGGCATTAAGCTCTGGAATTCCCTCCTCAAACCTTTCCTCCTCTCTACCTCTCTTTCGTCCTTTATGATGTTCCAGAAAACTTACCTCTTTGACCAAGCTTTTGGTGATCTGCCCTAATATTATGAATCTATTATGAAGCTCTGTGTCAGATTTTGTTCAATAACGCTCCTGTGAAGCACCCTGGGACCTTTTACTCCATTAAAGCCACTATATAAATACAATTTGTTGTGACGTGAGGTGTGAAATTTTTAGATATTTTTCCCATAACACAAACAAGTTTAAAAACTAAGCTCAGACAAAAAGTACTTTTTTTTGGTCACACTGATTTAATTTTAAGATACACTAATTTGTGTTAAAATTCTTTTGTGCATAAATCATAATTTATTCAACAAACCTTTTACAGTGTCTGTTTCATTAAGGTTCCATATTAATGGACACATGTATTATTGAATCAGTGGATCGGGTTTCAGACCAGTAACCGACTGCACTCTTTGTGACCGCTTTGGAACATGTTAATTTTTCAAAATTCATTAGATTCTGCAAAGGTTCCATCAGACTGGAAAGTAGCAAATATAACCCCTCTATTCAAGAAAGGAGGCAGCAGAAAATAGTTAACTATAGGCCAGTTAGCTTGACGTCTGTTGTGGGGCAGGTGTTAGAATCGATCATTAAGGAGGCTATAGCTGGGCACTTTGCAAAGCGCAAGGTATTCAGGAATAGTCAGCATGGTTTTGTGAAAGGGAAATCACGTTTAACCAATTTATAGGAGTTCTTTGAAGGAGTAACATACGCTGTGGAAGGGGAGCCCGTTGATGTACTGTACTTGGATTTCCAGAAGGCACTTGACAAGGTGCCATATAAAAGGTTATTGTGCAAAGTAGGAGCTCATGGTGTAGGGGGTAACATATCAGTATAGACAGAAGATTGGCTGGCTGGCAGAAAACAAGAGAGTATGCAAAAATGGGTCCTTTTCTGATTGGCAGGATGTGACGAGTGCAGCCCCACAGGGGTCTCATCTTTTTACAATTTATATCAATGACTTAGATGAGGGGAGCGATGGCATGGTAGCTAAATTTGAAGATGACACAAAGATAGGTAGGAAAGTATGTTGTGAAGAAGACATAAGGAGGTTGCAGACTGATATTGATAGGTTGAGTGAGTGGGCAAACATCTGGCAGATTGCATATAATGTGGGATAATACGAAGTTGTTCACTTTGGCAGGAAGAATAAAAAAAGCAGAGTATTACTTAAACCAGGAACAAGTGCAGAATTCCGAGGTGCAGAGGGATCTAGGTGTTCTCATGCATGAGTCACAAAAGGTTAGTAAGCAGGTACAGCAAGTAATAAAGAAGGCTAATGGAATGCTATCCTTTATTACCAGAGGAACTGAAAAGAAAAGTAAGGATGTTGTGCTTCAGTTATACAGGGCATTCGTGAGACTGCATCTCAAATAGTATGTGCAGTTTTGGTCTCCTTATTTAAGGAAGGATGTGAATGCATTGGAGGCAGTTCAGAGGAGGTTTACTAGATAGATACCTGGAATGAGCGGGTTGTCTTATGAGGAAAGGTTGGACAGACTGGGCTTGTTTGCACTAGCATTTAGAAGAGGGGAGACTTGATTGAAGTATATAAGATCCTGAACGGTCTTGACAGGGTGAAGGTGGAGGGGATGTTTCCTCTTGTGGGCGAGTCCAGAACCAGAGGGCACTGTTTGAAAATTAGGGTTTGCCCTTTTAGGACAGAGACAAGGAAGAATTTTTTTCTCTCAGAGGGTTGTGCGACTTTGGAATTCTCTGCCTCAGAAGCTGGTGGAGGTGGGATCATAGAATATTGTTAAGGCGGAGGTGGATAGATTCTTGTTGGGCAAGGGAATCAAAGATTATCGGGGATAGATGGCAGTGTGGAATTCGAGACAGAAACAGATCAGCCATGATCTTATTAAATGGCAGCACAGGCTCAACGGGCTGAATTGCCTACTTCTGCTCCGAATTCGTATGGTTGTATGATATTATAGATAAAATCAACCATTATTTATCTCAGCCAAGTGTAATATAAGGATTTTACTTTCACTGCTATGAAAAGTCAACATGGGGCTGAGAAAAGAACATTACTCTCCACAAGATAAAACTAAATTCACAATGCAATAGTCTTATCCAATCTGCTAAAAATTAGAATTTTCTTACTTTACCTGTATAAAATTTTTGACATGACTTATCTACTTTAGACTAACCTTGATGATGGCGACATCAATATATTTTTGTATTGTTGCAAATCCTGACAATAGGTACATCACACCAGGACAGTCTATCAGTTGACCTAAGGAGCCAGAATCCAAGCGGCAACTTGCTGGAATAAACATATTGGAAGATCATTTTAGGTTGTCGAGTTTCACAATAACATTTTCATTTAATCAAAATTACACAATGCATTTATTTCATAGTTTCACTTTTTTGAATTGGGGATAATAATTTTTATTGACAGTAGTATCAGAGGGTAGTTTTCAACGAGTGTACATTTGGAGTCCAAATATAAAGACTCAAGTTTAAGCGTATAATATATGGACCATTAAAGTAAAACAGAAATGAAGAATTTAGAACATAAAATTACTATTTAATACTTGGTAAAATGTGTATTTTTATGGATACTGTTAAATAAGTAGTTAACAGATTAAAATCAGTTAAACTGGACAAATGGAAATTGAAGAAAATCTGTAACATAAACTTAAGTATAACCTAACCAAGGAATATCAGTTTAGGTTGTACACATGAACGAAGCTATCTCATTTTAATGGCAGGTTCAATATTTATGATCTTTCAAATTTTTAAAGACAAGTTGAAGAGTCATGGCATCATCAATTGTACTCGGGAGGTTTCACAGAACTGGAACTTTTGCCAAAACGGAAGTAGTATCAGTTTCATCTTCCAATCTGATTTTCTATTTGTCAATCCTCAAGGATTTTATTTATTATGACAGCAATACAATACAATCAAGCTGCAGTTAGAACAATCACAGCAGATTTTAGCTAAATTCTTTCAGCCACTGAAGATCCCAATTATTACTCTGATGCTCCTTCAACCACATTAATAGTTCATCTCTGGACATGAATGCACATATCTTTCTGAGACAGTGGGGAAGGAAAGCAATAGCCACATTTCTAAGTACATACATTACTGCTTATGACTTTGTATTTGGCTAATCCAGTTGGTAATAGGTATTATTCTGAATTTAAGCAAGGGCATCATACCCCTTCCTCTGATTTTCACCACCAAATTCCTCCCACTGCGCTCCAAAAGCAGAGCTAGATATGGGACTTGCCAAAGTGATTAAAAGAAACTGACACAAAGCATTGAAATATGAACTTGCTGCTCTATCAGAAAGCTAAATAAAAGTAGCAGCTGCAATGTATCTTTACACTCTGCTACCAGTCAAATCACTGCAGCTGTCATACTGCTGTCATATCTATATTTGCAATTTTTTTTTGAATTACTTTTATTGAGAGGTTTCTTTTAATGTGAATATAACTGTTGCAATGTGTGAAACCAAAATGAGAAAAAGTGTCAGATAAAACAATACCAATGCATAAGAAATGGGAGATAAAAGCATCTGCTAGTCAACATGACATTCAGAATAAGGAGCTACTTCATAAACCCAGAGGAATAAACTGAAATAAATCCATTGAAATAGTTTTTTTAACCCATTGGAGACTCGGACTACAGTTGGATCCAGTATTTATATACAACAGAAGTCAAAAGAACTATGGTCATGGCTATAAAGGAAACAAACTATATCTTAAGCTGTCAGGTCTCTGGAGCACCACATCAAAATTGGGGCCCAGCTACACCATCTGATTCAAAAACAGTGGTAATCAGGGTCAGTCTCAGAACAAAAAAATGTAGTTAAGGCACTTCAGGAGTTAACATCAACACATTAATATCCAATGGTGGTGAAGGAAATGTGCACATAATTCATGGCAGACTGAATATACCTCTATCAGGAACAGAGACTGGTGACCTGCCCACTCTCCTACACATTCGAATGACCTCCATGGTAATTTTCTCCTCTTGATTTTATTACACTTCCCCAGTATCAGCTTTCCACATGTATCCTTTTGCAGCTGAGGGCAGCTCAATTCAGCCCCTTCCCTGGATGATGTTAGCAACAGTACAAGTTTCTTTGCCAGGATGCAACTGAACAGGAAGAAAATGGATCCTTCACAACATTTCCTTCTTTGACAACAACTTGCATTTGTATAGCGCCTTTAACGTAGAAAGCGCAATCAGGCAAAAATTGACATTGAGCAAAAGATATTAGATAGGGTGACTAAAATCTTTGTCAAAGAGATATGCTTTAAGGAGGGTCTTAAAGGAAGAAAGAGCGGTGGAGTCACAGAAATATTTAGGGATACCTACAACTACGAGAAAATTGGGATAATAAATATATTTAAATAAATGTAAAAACATCCTAACCTAGTATGGGATTTTGTTTTTATAAATTTTAAACCATGTCACCTTTCTCATCAAGGTAGTCAATCCTTTCAGTAGTACGTGGAACTTTATTGTAGGGATATCGAAGTTGATATGACAAAGAATTGATGAACAAAACTCCCACCAATGGTCCAGAGGCATGTGAACAGCAAGCCTGTTCCATTGCTTGTTCATCTTTGAATCCGTGAGGTTTCATTTCTGTAATGAAGAATTTTTTAAAAAATCTGTCTCTACTTGATGATGTGACAGTAAACACTCAAGTTATACAACACTTTTCAATTTGGCTGTCTCATTAGAGAATCCTCTGATGAGAAAACCACTGCTGCATTCCTTCTAAGATAGTTATGACAAAGGATCACCTGCCGTGACTGCTGTTCTTAAGAACTTTAAACATCGATCTGTTCATTTTATTTATGACCATAATGGAAAGCAAAGAACAGAACACAGGCATAACAAACTATTTGGCTCAACTCTGCTTGACCACTGGAAGATTATTATTCTTTTAAATACTAAGCCACTCCAACAACACATTAAGCCAAGGCAGCAAAGTACAGGCTTTACTGCGGTTTTCAATAAACCAACTGGATGATAATAGTATAGTTTAAACACAATTTAGCATGTCAGCTTTAACAGATGTTAAAATAGAAATCAAGTGAACCACTTTACTCAAAGGAATTTTAAAAAAGACAAATGTCTCCACTGTTGCATAGTTGCAAATTGTAATTTAGATGCATGGGGAAGCCAATTTTCCCATTTCTTAATCCTTAAAGTAACACAGATGACTCAACTTGCTTTGACAATGCAGTTATCAGCACCAGGCCAAATAATTCATTTTGCAACTGTGGCACCCAACAATGGCCCACAAAAACGTTAGGTTTACTCAGTTACTCCAAAGATGTAAACAGGTCATATCTCAATGTTCCAGTAATCAAGTGACAGAAAGGTAGCCTTTGAAGCCATTTTTCAAATAATCGGCAACTTTTATTTTTAAATGAAAGGGTGGTCCAAGCTCCAGAATGTCATGAAATACTGGAAGCATCTTTAAGTATTACACGACAAATCAAAAATTGAAGTATTTTTAAGGGAGAATTTAAAAGTTAAAACAGCACAAATAGAAAAACAAGAGGAAAAAGGGAATACAAGATAAAAACTAGTTTTTAAAAATTCAGGAATTTTAATATATCTATTTAATATTCCAGTAATAAACACCTCAACCTCTGAGCAACATTCCTGTAATACTGGGAAATCTTTCAGTATCACAGCATGAACTGCAGTAATTAGTATTAAATCTTAGAGCAGGGAGCACAGAATTCCCTGGAGTTGCCAGCACTCTAAGGGCTCTATGTTCCTCTTTAAGCTTTGCTCATCTATTTGCTTGAATTCCATTAAGACATTTGGGACTGGTATCCCACCTCAGAAATAAAAATTATTTTTACTTAGAAGCCAAAAATATTTATTACTTGTTTGACGAGGTTTTTATTTTCACAAGTTCCACTAGTTTTTATCTTGTATTCCCTTTTTCCTCTTGTTTTTCTATTTGTGCTGTTTTAACTTTTAAATTCTCCCTTAAAAATACTTCAATTTTTGATTTGTCGTGTAATACTTAAAGATGCTTCCAGTATTTCATGACATTCTGGAGCTTGGACCACCCTTTCATTTAAAAATAAAAGTTGCCGATTATTTGAAAAATGGCTTCAAAGGCTACCTTTCTGTCACTTGATTACTGGAACATTGAGATATGACCTGTTTACATCTTTGGAGTAACTGAGTAAACCTAACGTTCCTTTGCTGTTGCTGGGTCAAAATCCTGGAACTCCCTTCCTAACAGCACTATGGGTGCACCTATCCCACATCAACTGCAGCGGTTCAAGAAGACAGTTCACCAGCACCATCTCAAGGGCAATTAGGGATGGGCAATAAATGCTGACCTAGCCAGCGACGCCCACATTCCAGGAACGAATAAAAAAAAGCATAATAGAGTGGCGTTCGTTCATAATTACAAAAATGTTCTTAATAGATTTAAATTATAAGTAATCCTAATTTCAATGCACACTATGAAATTTAGCTTTAAAAGGAGAATGAAGAGCCTCTACAGATCAATCCAAAAATCCCACGACAGATCTGCAAATACTGCTGTGGCTCTACAGTAGACTTTAAGAAGACTACATCTACCACAAGACCATAGGTAAAACTAGCTCTCATTAAACCCTTTCGTAAATGTAGTAACTAATTTTACAGTATACTCAATTAAATCTTGGTTTAGTTGGTCACAGGAGAATGTGATTCATCTGGCATAATTTTGCCTCTACATGATTAATACATTTAGCACTATAAGCCTCTTATATGGTTATAATTAATGCTCACCTAGCAGTGACCCTACTTCCTCCATGATTTCCTTGGTGTGATTGTTCACTGGTGTATATCCAAGTCTGTAGTTCTGTGGTACAAAATCATCCAATTCCTCTGGCTCACTGGTGAGTGTCTTAGAGTACAATTGTGGAGGTACAAGAACACTCAAACAAACCAGGGCAAAAACTAAAAACAGTGGCAATAGTAATTCCTGCAAGAGAATTTACAAAAAATTACTACTTCAATATGTTCAAGCAAACTTTAAACAGTATATGTTCATGCAACAACAAACCAACAGAGGACAAAAGGGCTCAATTTTAACTCCCAGCAACTTTTGGATGGGTAAGGCAAGTGAATCTGCAGGCCCAGATTTTAGGTCCAGATTGGGGTATCTTAACTCCGAAACCTCATCTGCATGCCACCAGTCAGTTGCCCGTCCAAAAAGGAGCGCACGTTAAGTTGGCTAGAGACTACTGGCTGGTATCAAAGGAAGGCTTGGTGGCAAGATCAGTTACGCGGAGGGAATTTAGGGAGGACCTCACTGGAGTTAGGGGCGCGAGAGATCCAGGGCAGAGGAGCCACGACTTTTCTTGTGGGACTCACTCCTGCTCCTCACGCACCCAAAGGAGACTTCCACTTACTTTTTATTCCTCCTGCTGGCTTCTGACTTGCCTTCGCATGGCAGGAAAGTCACAGTGCCTTCCGCATTCGGGCCTTGGTTAAAATCCAATAAGGGACCTTATTTGTATTAAGATATGATGAGGCTCCTATCTGCTTACAGCAGACTCAACCACCGAACTAGAAAGAGCAGTTAAAATGAAGACTTCATTTTAAAAGTTCCCACTTTTATGCTGCTTTGGACTGATCCATAGTTTAATATATATCCAAGGAAAATAAAACCTTCAACCTTAAATGTTATTTACAGTTTCCTAAATATAATGCATTTTGTGTCAGAAAATGTATAACAACTTCAAAAACCATAGTCCATTTTCAAGGAAACAGGGATGTAGCAGGATTAATTGCAGTCCTCGAGAAATCCCCACTCCCCTCAAACTGTCAGCGGGTAACAGATAATGCCACCCACAGAGAATGTAAAGATCTCTTTACTAATGTTCAAAAGCTTTCTACAGGAAGCTACTCTGATATTTACAGAGTGTGCTGGCCTATTGTTGAAGATGATGCTCTGGGCCATTTTTCAGTTTCAGTCACATCCTGCTTGATTTTGCATATTCCTTAAATGCAAGCAGATGCAGTAACACTCCAATTTATTTTACGTGAACTACACTGGTACTTAAACATGCAACTTTAACAGTAGAGATAGAAAAACAAAACAGATAACTTAAAAAAAAACAGTACACATAGAGGTACACATCTGTTGAGTAACCACAGAGCAGCAATGAAAAAGGCCCAAATTATCATGCTGCACCAAGGCCACAAGCTTAGGACATTGATGTGAAGGGAATACTATTGGAATAGGTAGGACTCTCACAAATTATATATGCATTTTAGTGCACTTTAGCACACTAGCTATTAAAAAGATTTAAAGCATTTAAAACTTACATTTTTTGGCCTCTTTTCTAGGCATTAGCAGAACTAAAATTAAAACAGATTGGGATTTTTAAGTATAACAGTTCGGGTCTGGAAAGAATAAAACTGCCTATTTAAGTATCATGGAGAGTTCACAGGGCATAAAACAGACATCATATGCTCACACAGTAGACCCAAATACAATAACACCTCCACTCTTTCACTAATTTTCCTGCAACAAATTGTCAAATTCTGCTTGATAACGCGCCTGCGAAGTGGCATGGGACATTTTCCTACATTTAGGGTGCTGTATAAATGCAAGCTATTTTCGAAGGAGGAAATGTGAAAGATCCATTTTCTTATATAAATGCAAGTTGTTGCTGTTGTTGTATTTAATAACACGATCATACCCTCAAGCATCTCCCAAAGCATTTTACAACCAACAGACTTTTTTGAAGTCACTATTGCAATGTAAGCAACTGTGACAGCCAATTTGTTTTATTTCTTCTCAGGATATGATTGAAATGGGAGGATGATATTTGCTGCCCATTCCTAGTTTTCCTTGCTGGATCCAAACTATTATACTTATAAATACTAACTTATTTTAATTTTAGCTCTAATAAAACTAATGCCTGAAAATAGAAAATTGGCCAACGAAAGTAACTTTTAAATGCTTTAATTTTTTAAAAAGCTGTGGCTTGCCAGTTCACTTCAGAAGAGTCAACTGCTTAACAACAGCATGTATTTAAAATTAACATTTAAATTAACAGTGCCATTAATGTCAATATTATACATTCAAATTCAGCATTATTTTTGGGTTCACCTACATGTGTTTGTGAGCTGAAAATGATGGCGGTTGTTAATTAGATAGAATGCACTTGCATTATACAGTGGTTTTCTTTTAGAACGAGTTAACAATTCCTACCAGAGAGTTACAACTTAACAGTGGAATTAAGCAGCAATATTAAAAAACAAGTTTTATGTACAAACCAGATAGAGATATCTGCACTTAATGACCGATTCATCAATATATTGCTGTTATCCAAATAAATGTAAACAAAGGTCCAAAGTATTATGTAATATTTGGACCACAAGTTACGCCCAAGTTGGAGTATTGTGTCCAATTCAAGGCACTACAGATTAGGAAGGATGTCAAGACCTTAGCGAGGGTGCAGAGGTGACTTACAACAATGGTACCAGGGATGAAAGAATTCAGTTACATAGAAAGACTAGAGAAACCGGGTTGTTCTTACAGCAGAGACGGTTAAGCAGAGATGTGATTAAGATGTTCAAAATCATGAAGGACTTTGATAGAGTAAATAAAGAGAAACTCTTTCCTGTGACAGAAGGGTCAGTAACCAGGGGACACAGGCTTAAAGTAATTGGCAAAAGTACCTGAGGCGACATGAAGAAAAATATTACAGAGCGTGTGATGATCTGTAATGCACTGCCTGAAAGGGTAGAAGTAGGTTCAATAACTTTCAAAAGAGAACTGGACAAGACTTTAAGATGTTCCTTAAAACCTACCTCTTTGATCAAACTTTTGTTCACCTGTTCTACCGTCTCCTTACATGGCTTGGTGTCAGCTTTTGTCTGATAACACTTCTGTGAAGCACCTTTGGTCTCTTTCCTACTTTAAAAGGTGCCATATAAATGCAAGCTGTTGTTTTTGAAATGAGTCAGTGGCGGCACAACCACCATAGTCAGGAGATGAATTTCAACAGATTAAATGAGGACCAACAGAATCAACAGTCAAAAAGGAAGCTTTCATGAATGATCCACAGGAGCCCTCAAATTTGAATACAAAGAACAAAGAACAGTACAGCACAGGAACAGGCCATTCGGCCCTCCAAGCCTGCGCCGCCCTCCAAGCCTGCCTAAACTAAAACCTTCTGCACTTCCGGGGTCTGTATCCCTCTATTCCCATCCTATTCATGTATTTGTCAAGATGCCTCTTAAACATCGCTATCGTATCTGCTTCCACCACCTCCCCCGGCAACAAGTTCCAGGCACTCACCACCCTCTGTGTAAAGAACTTGCCTCGCACATCCCCTCTAAACTTTGCCCCTCGCACCTTAAACCTATGTCCCCTAGTAACTGACTCTTCCACCCTGGGAAAAAGCTTCTGACTATCCACTCTGTCCATGCCGCTTATAACTTTGTAAACCTCTATCATGTCGCCCCTCCACCTCCATGGTTCCAGTGAAAACAATCCGAGTTTATCCAACCTCTCCTCATAGCTAATGCCCTCCAGACCAGGCAACATCTTGGTAAACCTCTTCTGTACCCTCTCCAAAGCCTCCACGTCCTTCTGGTAGTGTGGCGACCAGAATTGCACACAATATTCTAAGTGTGGCCTAACTAAAGTTCTGTACAGCTGCAGCATGACTTGCCTATTTTTATACTCTATGCCCCGACCGATTAAGGCAAGCATACCGTATGCCTTCTTGACTCCCTTATCCACCTGCATTGCCACTTTCAGTGACCTGTGGACCTGTACGCCCAGATCTCTCTGCCTGTCAATACTCCTAAGGGTTCTGCCATTTACTGTATACTTCCCACCTACATAAGACCTTCCAAAATGCATTACCTCACATTTGTCCGGATTAAACTCCATCTGCCATTTCTCCGCCCAAGTCTCCAACCGATCTATATCCTGCTGTATCCTCTGACAATCCTCATCACTGTCCACTACTCCACCAACCTTTGTGCCGTCCGCAAACTTACTAATCAGCTACATTTTCCTCCAAATCATTTATATATACTACAAACAGCAAAGGTCCCAGCACTGATCCCTGCGTAACACCACTAATCACATCCCTCCATTCAGAAAAGCACCCTTCCACTGCTATCCTCTGTCTTCTATGACCAAGCCAGTTCTGTATCCATCTTGCCAGCTCCCCTCTGATCCCATGTGACTTCACCTTTTGTATCAGTCTGCCATGAGGGACCTTGTCAAAGGCTTTACTGAAGTCCATATAGATAACATCCACTGCCCTTCCTTCATCAATCATCTTTTGTCACTTCCTCAAAAAACTCAATCAAATTAGTGAGACACGACCTCCCCTTCACAAAACCATGCTGCCTCTCGCTAATAAGTCCATTTGTTTCCAAATGGGAGTAAATCCTGTCCCGAAGAATCCTCTCTAATAATTTCCCTACCATGACGTAAGGCTCACCAGCCTATAATTTTCTGGATTATCCTTGCTACCCTTCTTAAACAAAGGAACAACATTGGCTATTCTCCAGTCATCTGGGACCTCACCTGTAGCCAATGAGGATGCAAAGATTTCTGTCAAGGCCCCAGCAATTTCTTCCCTTGCCTCCCTCAGTATTCTGGGGTAGATCCCATCAGGCCCTGGGGACTTATCTACCTTAATGCATTGCAAGACACCCAACACCTCCTCCTTTTTGATAATGAGATGACTGAGACTATCTACACTCCCTTCCCTAGGCTCATCATCCACCAAGTCCTTCTCCTTGGTGAATACTGATGCAAAGTACTCATTTAGTACCTCGCCCATTTCCTCTGGCTCCACACATAGATTCCCTTCTCTGTCCTTGAGTGGGCCAACCCTTTCCCTGGTTACCCTCTTGCTCTTTATATACGTACAAAAAGCCTTGGGATTTTCCTTAATCCTGTTTGCCAATGACTTCTCATAACCCCTTTTAGCCCTCCTGACTCCTTGCTTAAGTTCCTTCCTACTGTCTTTATGTTCCTCAAGGGATTCGTCTGTTCCTAGCCTTCCAGCCCTTACGAATGCTTCCTTTTTCTTTTTGATGAGGCTCACAATATCCCGCATTATCCAAGGTTCCCAAAACTTGCCAAACTTATCCTTCTTCCTCACAGGAACATGCTGGTCCTGGATTCTAATCAACTGACGTTTGAAAGACTCCCACATGTCAGATGTTGATTTACCCTCAAATAGAATACAGGGGAGCAAATGACATCAGAATATCATGGAAAACGTCAGCAACAATTTCTGGTTCTGAAGTCAGTTTGAAGCCTCTGAAGCATCGCATCATGACATCTTAGGGATAACACCTTAGTATTGTGCCCTTTGAATCCAAAATTCCACAAAAGAATTTTATACAGCAGTCCTCTGCAGTTCAGCAGCCAGCTGGGTGGAGTTTCAATATTTTATATGTGCTGCAATCCAATCAGATTACTGCTGGGAATCACTGTCTACATAGCAACTTCAGTGTCAAAACAGTTGGGTACAAAGACACACTGACAGGCAGTAGCAAAACCAAGTGGTTTCAGGATAGAACTAAAGATACCAGAGGATAGCGAGAGGAGAAGTGAGCTTAACAGGAAAACCACAAAGAGGAAGGGAGTGTAGGCTGGGGCATGGGCTGGAGAGAACTACTCAGGTAGGTTCAAACAAAGATAATACCGCAGATATTCAAAAATGATCAGATCGCAATCCACAAGTCTCCTGAAACTCAACCACATCAAACAGTGATTTTCTTTAATAATTTGATCATTTTTAAATTATTACACTTCATCTTCTGAATTTTCCTCGGGACGGCATACCTTCACCTGCATACAACATTCTTTTAGTGCCTGACTGTCTTTCGCCCCCACATCTTGTTGGCTGGTCATGTGCTCCTGTAACAATATAGCCCCGTATTTGGTGGACAACATATGGTTACTGAGAAGTAAACCGGGGGTGTGTCTGATTCAATATTTTGATTCTTTTGTGACATTACTGAAGCACCAGCTGCAACAGTACAGGTTACAGGAACTCGCCAGCATTATAGCCACAAGTTTATTCTGCGGAAATGCAAAAAACATCAAGACTTCTGGTTAAGAAAGTGTTATATTATTCACAGATCCACAGTATCCTCCGGGGCCAGGATTAAACATGCAGTACGTTTTACTCAACTTCAGCACATTCTGACGCCAGCCAAAAAGCATGGAAACGGTCAGCTACATTGGTAACAAATCCAAATACACGAGGATAAAAAGTAATGACATTTACCTGTAAAGTCTGATCTTTGTTCCGCCGTTTGATGAGGAAATTTCTGTAGAGAAGCGCTTTGGTTTGCTGCCAAATTGCTGCATCTTTTCTCGGCCTCCCACCCATTATTTTAACGACTCAAAAAAAAAACTTGCCTAAAAGGTATTCCTGGATCCAAGTACTGCATATATGATAGGGGCAGATCCCACCAAATTTTAATTTTGGAAACAAAGTAGAAGTCAACAACACATCTACTCTACCAGGGGGTGTTGCTGAAATAACGATTTAAGTCAAATCAGCAGTTTTAGCCCCAAATCCTCTCAAATCGACATCAACCTGGAAATTACACAACCAGGGGCTATTTTTAAGGTCGCTCTCCTGTACCTAAACCTGAAGAGAGCAAAGGCAACAAATCACAGATAGATTCCGCAGGAAACAGAGTCTGAAGCTGTTTGTTCGTTTTGGGGGGAGTCCTAAAATCCAAATATCGACATTAATTAAAAACACACATAAATAAATAAATAAACAAAATAGTGAGTTTGCCTACAACACGCCTTGGAAATACGTGGCGGGAATTCAGAAACGAAATAAATGACTGAAGTAACAGGCTGAAGATGCGGGTGAGTTTGAGGTGAGGAGCCCTCACTCGGATCGGACAGCCCGGGAGAGTGGATTATAAATAGTGAGTGAGGGAGGGAGTGAGACCGCCCGCCCCCTTCCTGAGGAGCTCCAGCAAAAAACAAAAAACCCCGTCCGCTCGGCCTGCCGCAAAGCGCCAATTAATCCGCGACCCCGGACTGCAAGCAGTTAAAATAGAACCGAAAGACTCAAAAGCAAGAGGTGACAGGAGCTCGGCCTCATCTCCCGCACCCGAAAACCGGCAGACATCATCAACCCGCCTCCTCCTCCTGACTCCGTGTCCAGGCAGCGGCACCTGCACAAGAGGTGCCGCCTCCTCCTCCCCACCGCCGCCTGCAGCGCAGCGCGTCCCCTAGTGGTACCTCAGCCCCTCTGCCTGACTGTCCACCCCAGCGTCGTCTCCGACACACCCACTACAATAACACCATTCCAAGCTCTTCACCCAACACTCTGACATCTCAA